>NC_132925.1:24621357-25246357 GCF_047675955.1 Chlorocebus sabaeus
AATTTGAGAAATGCGTCAGTCTTTTAGCATCATCCTCTTTGACTTCTTTTAATTTTGACTTCTTCTCCATTCCACCCCAATCATTTCACCTTCTCAAATTCACAGTATGAAAAGATAGAAAAAAACTAATCAAACTTTAAAGTGCCATATATGGCTATGTCCTAGACTGATCAAACAATTAACAGATTGATTTGATGTATCTATTATGTGAACT
The DNA here is from genome assembly GCF_047675955.1 of Chlorocebus sabaeus. Classification (NCBI taxonomy): domain Eukaryota; kingdom Metazoa; phylum Chordata; class Mammalia; order Primates; family Cercopithecidae; genus Chlorocebus; species Chlorocebus sabaeus. The sequence goes on from NC_132925.1 coordinate 24,621,572, forward strand.
TCATGCAGGTATAATTTCCCATAGACAACAGGACACTGAAGCATGACTCTATTTGGAGCCGTTTCTTTTATTTTTTTACCCTTTTTTAGGTTCAGGAATACAAATGCATGATTATTATATAGGTAAACTTGTGTCACAGGGTTTTTTTGTACAGATTATTTCATCATCCAGGTATTACCAGGTATTCTGTTTAGTACCCAAGAGTTATTTTTTCTGCTTCTCTCCCTCTTCCTACCCTCCACCCTCAAGTAGGTCCCATTGTCTGTGTCCTTCTTTGTGCCCATGAGTTCTCATCATTTAGCTCCCACTTACTTATAAGCAAGAATATAAATTATTCTACCATAAAGACACATGCACGTGAATGTTCACTGCAGCACTGTTCACAATAGCAGACATGGAATCAACCTAAATGGCCACCAATGACAGATTGGATAAAGAAAATAAGATACGTATGCACCATGGAATACTATGGAGTTATTTCTTAATGTTGCTTTCATTTTAAGAAGACTGAATTATTGAAAGCAATGTTGACATGATTCTGAAGCTCAACTTTAGCAGCTGAAAATAATCAACATTTATTTGCCTAAAGAACCATAAGGAAGTACTCCATCCAGATGACAAAAGCATTTAAAATTGGAAATTAATTCTCCTAGCCACTCATTAACATACTGTGCATGCAAGTATGCATGTCTTTTGTTTGTTTGTTAGTTTTTATAGAGACAGAATATCATTCTGTCACTCAGATTGGAGTGAAATAGCATCATTACAGCTCACTGCAGCCTCAAACTCCTGGGCTCGAGTGATCCTTCCACCTAAGCCCAGTAGCTGGGACAATATGTACACACCAACACACCCAGATAAGTTTGTTAACATTTACTTGTTGTAGAGATGCGTTCTCACTATGTTGCCTAGGCTGGTCTCAAACTCCTGGCTTCAAGAGATCTTCCCATTTGGCCTCTCACTGAAAGCCAGTGCACCCCAGCTCCCAGAGCATCTTTGAACCACATTTTACGAAGGTAGGTATATAAGAAATGGTCATTTATTTTTAGTAGCTCAACTTAAGATCTGACCACTGAATCCTTAAGATTATAATCTTAATTCTATTTTGTTACCTCTTCTGTTCACCCTTTCTTTTTTTCTTTAGTCATACCAGAGATTTAGAGTCCTAAACTGTACTAAGACACAGGGGAGCTTATTGTAGACAAGAAGTGAAGTGGGGACTCTCTGGATACTGAGATTACACAGCTGCACACATGTTACTACAAGACATCCACTGTCCCTGCCATCAGGCCCTTAGTAGCTTTAGTGTCATGCATGCAAACAGACCAATGATCCAATTTTTCTAGTGTGATGACCATTCAGCTATTCCTTTTGCACTGTTCCTAAGGAACGATTCAAATTGCCCAGAGTCACAGACCTCTCTACTGTGCATAGCCACAATAAATCTCTTTTCAGCTTCAGAGGGAGAATGCTTTTTTCCTTGTGCATTTTTTTCATACTAAACATATTTTCTTTCACACTCCCTATATCACTTCTATCTTCTCAATCAGGTATAGAAATTCTATCTAGAGCTTAAGTTTTGGGGGCAAGGTGGATTGAGTGTACCAATAAGGAGAGCGTTAAGAATCCCAAACTTTTGAATAGTGCCCTTGGTCTTGCTTCATGTCTTCCCTGAGGCCATGCCATATATCTTGTCTGAGAAAGGAAAATGTCAAACCATACAGATAAGAAAAGCATGCAATAACATACTCTAAAATATTGCCCAGCCACAAATGATATTTTTTAAACAATTTGAACACTATCGTCCACTCGTGGGTATTCACCAAATGCAAAATTTTATTTAGAATAAACTGTGGATAAAGAAGACAGCAAGTTAGCACCGTTACGATAAAAGTTAACCATACACACCAGGGCTGGAATTTTGCTTATTGTTAAACCATATCCCATATGCAGATACCTGAGGAAACTCAAACAGTAATATTAATAATCTTTTGTTGCTCCAGGTACAACTAAATCAGCACAAACATCATAATGTTCTGCTATGAGCTACTTCACAAAGGCAGCCTTTGCTTTCTCTTCCTCCCTTCGGTCTGCATTTTTAAATCAATCAATATGCATTGGCCAGTCCTCTTCTCCCTCACTCAACTAATACCATGAGAATAATTGAATCAACTGTTTTTCTGCTGAAATCACCTATGCCTTTTGTCTCCCTTTACACTGTGCAACATTATGATCCCTTTGGAACAAAAATCTCAAGCTTTGCAAGTTTGGAGACTTGAAATGTTTAGAGTAGAATGTAAAGTGTGCAAATACAACTGCTGTTTGTAAAAATGTCAGCACTATCTGTTTAACAAAATAGGCCATTTCCATCCCTTCCGTGTATAATCCATTAAGTTATGATTCCAGCATTAGGATTTTGAGAAGCTTGATGGTTAGGTTCATGTCCCCATAACAACCTATTTCCCAAGGCTCTGGAAAGAAAGGGGTATAATTAGATTATTATCACAAAGTATCTTGTCTTAAATTTAGAACTTTTGAGACTGGTGACTTTTGAAACAAGAATAGTAGTCAATATCCCGAAGGAACTGGTAGGCTGGTAGATTGTTTATAGCTATGAGAATGAGAAAGAGAGAGAGAGAGAGAGACAGAGAGAGAGAGAGAGACAGAGAGAGAGAGGGAGGGAGACTACCTTCCCTCTAATATCCTTTTTCTTTTCTTAAGAAATGAAGTCATATTCAGAGGCAAATATTTCTAACACCAATCTGCAGGATATACTTCACATAAAAGTTATTATATACTAGAATAAAGATGAAACAGTTTTGAAATATGAGCTATAATTTGATGTATGGCTTAATACCATGTATTTTTAAAATTGATGAAGTGAATGAAATAATTTTTACTTCTAAGCCACCAGAGAATACAAGACACCATTTTCTTCTGTGTTGTATAACTATGAAATAAAAGCAGTTATCCTTTGGAGCTCCTCTTACAAAGAAGTAACTGCATCAACTGGAAAAATGCTGCTACTGTCAGAGTGTTAGCTAGCGAAATGACAGAATATGAGAAAATGCCAGTACAAAAATGGATGATTTCAAACAAAGTATAAAATACGTATTGTAAAATAAGGCAATAATTGTTTGAGTCTCTTACTAGAAAGTAAAGGAAGTATTAGAAAAATATTCCAAGAGATAAAGACAGAATGTGTGTTTTAGAGAACACTAGGTAAAGAATGGCAAGTTATAAGAGTCGATCTGTGTGTGACAAATACTTACTCTAACTTTAAACAAGATAGTAGATGCTCTGGAATAGAAGAAGCATATGCCATTATGTAATTGAGTATTATGTTATAATAATAAATGTGTTAAGACCAGGGAAGGAGAAATCATAACAAATCAATAATTAATAAAATATTGGTGATTTTCTACCAAAACAAGGGAAATTCAGATAAACATTCAGTGTAACAGAACATTTTAATTACCTTCAAATTTAATCACATAGTTACTTCATTTATTGTTTTTGCCAAGAACATTTGTTATGAGTAAATTATCCAGAAACTTTAATGTGTTCATTACTGGTTAGTAGATTAAGTGTAAATACGTATCCATTTCTAGGAATCATGCAGGAATTTTTTCAACATTGTTTTAAAATACAAAAAGAAATAGGTAAGATGGCAGAAATATGCAGTCATCTCATTGTGAGAATAACTTCACAACCCAATAAATTAATCTAATGAAAAAGAAAAAATAAAAATAAAGTGAACACAGTTTTGCAATAACATATGAGACTATACACTTAGCTAAAAATATAGAAGTTTGGTAAAGTGTCACTCCCAGTTTAAGTGAAAACAAGTCATATAGCACAGAAACATTTTATTTTGTTAAAATCTATTAGGAAATTGAGGCCAAAGAAACCTGAATGAACTAAAATCCAAAAAAGTTATAATCTGCTGCCAGAGGAGAAAAGATCTTAATCACCTTCATGGTGGAGCAGTGGAAGGAGGGTAAAAACACCACAGATGAGTGTTGGAGGAAACTTGGAGTAGTAGAGGGAGGATTGCACAGAGAGAGCCCTTTGAGGCATCAGTGCATTGCAGAGAATTGTAGACAGAAAAACAGAACGAGGAAAAATACATCTAAGACATTTGAGCCCCTTACTGAAGAGCCTATCCCTTGCTGCAGCGTTCCCCACTCCAAATCTGGGGAATGGGCAGCCGGAGTGAAGAGATCTGAGAGACAGAAATCCATGGCAGGAGAGAGCTCCTCACCAGCTTCAAAAGCTGACAGCCAGAATCTAAGGCAGACTGAATATTCTCACAGTTTGGAAAGCTTGTGGCTGGGCTCTGAAGCATAAAGAGATCTTTGGAGTGTTACCAGACTCAAATCCCAAGTCCTGCTGAAAGGAGACTCATACCAGTGCTAAAATTATTTGAATACAGTAGTAAATGTTTCTAGCTAAAGAAATGACAAAGCCCAGGCCCGGCTTAAGTACAGATTAAGACTGCTGCCTAACAGAAAGCTCCACCCTTTTCTAGGTGTAAATAATAATTTATTTCAGTCTCTGTAGTTCTTTTCCACATAATATTCATAATATAATAAAATATTGTAGGACACATAAAGAAGAAAATTAATGTTACTAAATAAAGAAAACTGTCAAAATAACCAAATATGAAGATGGACCTGATGTACAAATAGCCTGAAAGAAGTTTATAAAATAACTATGATGATATATCAGGGCTGGGGGAGGATGATATCTGTGAATAAATGAAAATTTTAAGCAACAAGTAGAAACCTATGGAAAAGACCCAAATATGAACGCTATGAATAAAGGTTACAATATGAGAATTTGAGATTTAATTTGTTAGATTAGAAAACTTGATGTAGAAGAAGAAATTATCAGTTAACTGAAGAAATTTCAATAGAAGTTATTCAAACTAAAACATACAAAGAAAGCAAAAGAGTAATAAAAACAAAATAAAGACTTTGTAGGACAGTATCAATCAAATGTTTATATAATTTTAGTCATAAAAGGAATGAAGAAAGAGAATAAAACATAGGAAATAGCTGACGATACAATAGTAGATAATTTTTTAATTCATAAAAAATATCAATCCACTCATCTAAAAAGTCTGTGAACCCCAAGCAGAATGAATACAAAGGAAACCTCACTTTCACGTAGCATAGGCAAACTACTGAAAACCAAGCACATAGAAGCACTCTAAAAGCAGTTGGGGAAGTGGGTAAATTCATTGCATGTGGGTATATAACACTAAGAAAAATAGCTGACCTTGCTTCATAAACAGTGAAGATTAGAAAAAAATATGCGACATCTTTTTTTTTTTTTTTTTTGAGACGGAGTCTTGCTCTGTCCCCCAGGCTGGAGTGCAGTGGCCGGATCTCAGCTCACTGCAAGCTCCGCCTCCCGGGTTCACACCATTCTCCTGCCTCAGCCTCCCGAATAGCTGGGACTACAGGAGCCTGCCACCACTCCCGGCTAATTTTTTTTTGTATTTTTTAGTAGAGACTGGGTTTCACCATGTTAGCCAGGATGGTCTCAATCCCCTGACCTCATGATCTGCCCACCTCGGCCTCACAAAGTGCTGGGATTACAGGCACGAGCCACCACACCTGGCCGGGACATCTTTAAAGTGCTAAATTTAAAAAAAAATTTACAATTCTATACTGCAAAAATTTTCTTCAAAAAAACAAAAGGTTAAAGACATTTATATGTGGACAAAACTATTGAAAATTCATCTTCAGTAGACTTGCCCTAAAAGCGATACTTAAAGAAGTTATTTAGGCTGAAGCAAAATGATTTCAGATACAAAGGCTGATCTGTGTGACAAAATGGCAAGATCAGAGTAAATAGTTTGATAAAAATAAATAACTTTTAAATCTGATTTTATTAAATATTTGTTTATTAGTTTTGTATTGCTGCTATCACAAATTATCACAGTGCAGTGGCTTAAAACAACATGAATTTGTTATCTCACATCTGTGTAAATAAGTCGAACCCTGACCTTACTGGTTTAAAATCAAGGTGTTGGCAGAGCTGTATTTGTTTCTGAAGGCTCTAGGGGAGAATCCATTTTCTTGCCTTTTCCAGCATCTAGAGTCTGCCTTCCTGCTTTCTTTAGCACATGGTTCGCATTCACCATTTTCAGAGACAGCAACAGTGGGTTAGGTCTTCTTTGGAACACATCACTCATCTCCTCTGCCTCCTCCTTCCACTTTGAAGGACCCTGGTGGTCACACTGGGCCAACCCAGATAATCCAGGACCAACTCCCTATCTTAGTTCAGAGGGTTACTTCCCTGGTCTGTTTGTGCTGCTATAAGAAAATAACACAGACTGAATAATTTATAAAGAATAAACATTTACTTTTCACAATTCTGGAGGCTGGAAAGTCCAAGATCAAGGTGCTGGTACGTTTACTGACTGTCGAGGGTGACTCTTGGCCTCTGGAGGAGACGAATGGTGGGTCCTCACATGCTATAAGAGATGGAAAGATAAAAGATATAGACACAGTTGCCTCCACCTTTTATAAAACCTTAATTCTACATAAGATGGCTTTGCTCTCATTATTTAATTACCTGCTAATGACCTCGTCTCTTAATACTGTTGTATTGAGGGTTAAGTTTCAACATGAAATTTGGAGGAAACCCAAACATTCAAGACATGGTGACCATTTGTTTTTTCTTTTTCTCAGATATAAAATAAATTTATTTCATCTTAATCCAAAAAGTCTTAACTTATTCCAACAACTACTCAAAATTTCAGTCCAGTATCTCACTTAAATATCATCTGAATCAGATGTGGGCAGAACTGAAAGGTGTGTTTCATCCTGAGGCAAATTCTCCTCTAGCTGTAAGCCTGTAAAATCTAACAAGGCGTGTGCTTCCAAAATATAATGATGGGATTGGCATAGGCTAGACATTCCCATTCCAAAAGGGAGCAAGCAACAAGAAAGAAGAAAGCGCTGACAGTTTTCAAGTATGTCTAAAACTCAACAAGGCAAGCAACATTAAATCTTGAGACATGAGAATAATATTCTTTGACTCCATGCACTGACTTCTGAACATACTGGGTTGGAGGTTGGGCCCACAATTCCCATGACTTTGCTGAGCCCAGCCCATGCAGAAAATTTCACTTGTTGGAGTCAGATGCTTGTTACTCTCCTCAACTGGCGTTACAGGCTGGTGGTTCTACAGATCTGGACTCTTGGGAGCAGCCCTGTGCCCACAGCTCTACCAAGCATTGCCCTAGTGGGAGATCTCTGTGGTAGCCCCTCTTCTGCAGTGGCTCTGTGGCCCTGTGTCCCTCTGACACGTCCTTTGAAATGTAGATTGAGGTAGCTATGTCTCTATGACTCATGCATTCTGATAATCTGGAGTTAGCTCCATGTGGCTACTGCTAAGTTGTAGCCCTTGTGCCCTATGGTGTGGTGGCCCAAGCTGCACCTGGGTCAGCTTGAGCCAGCTGCAAAGCCAAGGGATGCTGTGCTGGTATATGATGAGCACAAACTTGAGGTTGTCCTGGACAGCAAACCCTGAGGTCCCATGGGAACACTGGGCCCCTCCCTTGAAACCATTCTGTCCTCTCGTTCCTGGCATTCTGGGCTTATAACGGAAGTAGCAGTCTCCAAGTTCTCCAAAATGCCTGCAGAGTCAGTCTTTCATTTTCCTGATAAACAGCATTTGCCTTCTTCTTATTCATAATAATCTTGTCAAATGTTCATTTGGCCAAACCCTTAGTGTCTTCTCCCAAACATACCTTTTCATTGTAATCTGGCTAAGCTGAGAATTTTCTAAATATTTGAGTTATGCTTCTCCTTTAATTGTAAATTCCATCTTTAAAACATGTCTGTCTTCTTGCATTTTACTATAGGAAGTTAAAATAAGCTATGCAACACCCTGAACACTTTGCTTAGAGATTTCTTCTACTACCAAATATCATAATTCACTGCTTATAAGTTCTGCTTTTCACAAGATACTAGGCTATGGAGATAATGCAGCCAAGTTCTTTACCCCTTTGTAACAAGGATGGCCTTTGCTACAGTTTCCTGTAAGATATTCTCTATTTCCTTCTAAGACCTCATCAGAATGGCCTTTACAGTCCACATTGCTACCGATATTTTGATCATGACCATTTAGATAATCACTAAGAAGACTGAGGATCTGTCTACAGCTCTTCTTTTCTCAGCCCTTCATAAAATAGTCCTTTATGGCCTGGCCTCTACTCATTACTCACTTTCAAAGCTGTTTCCACATTTTTAGGTATGTGTTTATAGGAATATCCACCTTCTTGATACCAATTTCCTGGTCCATTTTTGCTGCTATAGCAAAATACCACAGACAAGATAATTTATAGGTTGGTGCAAAGGTAATTAAGGTTTTGTTCATTAAAAGTAATGGCCAAAACCGCAATTACTTTTGCACCAACTAATATAAATCACAAAAAATTATTTCTCACATTTCTCAAAGTCCAAGTTTAAGACACTAGCAGGTTTTGTGTCTGGTAAGGGCTGCTGTCTGCTTCCAAGATAGCAACATGTTTCTGCATCATTTGGAGTGGAGTTTGCCTTCATAACTTAATCATCTCCTAAAAGTTCTACTTTGTAATATTGTTGTTTGGGGCATGAAATTTTAACATGAATTTTGGAGAGGACACAAACATTCAAACCATAGCAGTTAACTACCTTAAATCTCCTTTACTAAGTAACATAATATACTCATGAGTCCTGGGCATTAACACATAGATATCTCTTTAAGGCTATTATTTTGCATACCATAATATGTATATTTTATATGTAGTATATGTTTAAAATATAAAATGTTTATTAGATATTATTTTATTTGAACTCTTTTAAAAATTGACTGTTCAAAAGTAAAATAAAAATATAAGAATAACATGTTTACTGAATGTATAGAAGCATAATATATGACAACAATAAGGAGGAAATAAATATGTTTTTTAACACTCTCTCATTGTAAAGTAGCTGACAATTTTTGAAGCTAGACTGTTATTAGTTGAAATGCATTTTGTGATCTCGAGAAACTAGCAGAAAAAGATACAAATAAAAAGGTGATAGAACGCAAAAACAAATCCCCAAGTCATCCTTTAAAAAAGATCAGAAAAGGATGAACAAAGAAATAAATAATTAAGTGGATAAATAGAAAATGATCTAGGATGTCAATAGTTACATTAAATATAGATATTTAAACCACTACTTAAAAGAGAGACAGCTAAAAAAAGGAAATCTACTAAATGTCATTTATAAGAAATACACTTTAAATATGAGCGAGACATGTTAAAAAGAAAATGATTACTATATAGATAATAACATCAAATATTAATATTTTGTATAGCTATTTTAATGTACAATGAAATAAAGATGAAGAAAAAGAAGCACATTTGTTTACATGTTCTGAGCTGTACACAATCATTCTTCTAACTACTTAATGACTAAATTAATTTTACAATTAAGTAAATAAAACACCTTTATTCCTACTCGAATGTTTTGTTTTGTTTTGTGTTTCTGAGGCAGACTCTTGTGCCATCACCCAGGCTGGAGTGCAGAGACAACACAGTTTATCATAACCTCAAGCATCTTGACTCAAGTGATTCTCCAACCTCAGGCTCCCAAGTAGCGAGGACTCCATGCATGGGTCACCATGCTCAGCAAATTGTTTTTAATTATTTTTTACGGACAGGGTCTTGCTATGTCCCAGGCTAGTCTAGAACTCCTGGCCTCAAACCAACCTTGGAAGGATTGTCCCAAAGTTCTGGGATTACAGGCATTAGCCACCACTCCCAGCCACCACTTGGATATATTAAAATCTCAAACATGTAATAGAGAACCAAAAGCCTCTCTTTATATATTTTAAGCCCTAAATCGCAAATTAATAATCAATTGACTATTTAAAATGTAAGAATATAGAAACCATTGTGCCCTTCAAATAGAATAAATATTTTCAGTATTAATTTAACTATAGCTTCTCTTTTTATAAATGACTCCTTCAATTGTATTGACAAATCTTGAAGTTAGATCCCATTATCAACATGTAAACAGCAAATCCTTCCAGCACCAATATTTTAGGACATTAAGATTTATGAATCCCATTTCTACAAAGTAAATTTTAAAATTAGCAGGCATGGAGGTGTGCATTTGTGCTTCCAGCTACTGTGAAGGCTCAGGTAAAAGGACTGCTTGAGCTTGAGAGATAGAGGCTGCAGTAAGCCACAATCACACTACTACACCCCAGCCTGGATGATAGAGTGAGACAGTCTCATTAAAAAAAAAAAAAAAAAAAAAGAGTTATGATCAGCGATCACCAAAAAATATGATGTCAGTAACAAATTTTTCTTATAATTTAAATATGTACAAGAGGCATACATATAAAATAATTCTACATGGTTACTATATAAAAGTGTTTTAGTATTAATTAATTATCTGTCACATATAGTACTTAAGAGCTTTTTTTTACCCTTGGAGAAGATCTATGAAATTTTGTTTGTGGATTTGTAGATATGTCTGTGATTAGAGTTAAATAAGCAATTTCAGATAGAGAGAGGTTCTAGGATTAATCTCCACTCTTCACCAACTACTTGCTCCCATTAGGGGATGTCCTCCTACTTCATTATCCACTTCCATTTGTATAAGAACTATAATAAATACGTGATTACTAAACATATGATATATTGGGAATATTAGAAAATGACTACACTGTGGTCGTAAGTTGAAGTCACAGCAGGTTCTCATTTAAATCAAGTGGAAATGTAGGGGAAATTTATCATGTCTTCAAGTTTATAATATTTTGCTAATATTCTACAAGCTTTAAACTTCCACTGTGGTTTTGGAAAGATTGGTCATATAGTTACCGGTAAATCAAGGCTTATATAAATTTATCAAATTTTTTCCCAGAGTCAAAAGCTTGAAGAGATCTGTCCATTTCTACTGTAGGGAACCACTATTATAAACTGAAAGAAAACCCAATGTAGTCTCATAAACTTTTCATTAACTTCTTCAGGCTTTTCCAGGATCAGTGACAATTGATGTTTTCTAAGAGAATGCATGTGTGTAAATGCAAAGAGAAAAATAAGTGTCATCATTTACATTATATATGAATTTGAGATAACCTCAGAAAGTTTCATTCCTCTTACTCTCTCCTCTATTTGTATAGGATTTACAGGATGATTGGTTTTTATAATTTATAATTATAAATAAATATAAATGTTTATAGTTTTTCAATATAGAATTGACCCTCTTCTGATGAATGAACCACCTCTAACATTTATGCAATTATTGACTGGTTGTATATTGCAACGTCCATGACTCACCCAATTATATTAATTTTTAAATGATCTTTCTCATTGAGCCAATAAACTTAACTGTTGATGCTCATTAGATTTTATTCTTATGTAATTTACAAGTGCTAATTGTGGTAAAAATGACTTACGTTTCACAAGGTTTCTGATTCTCTTCTCCTGCCAGAAACATGCTGTTTGAGTTCTGCCCTGTATTAGGAACTGAATGTTTATGCCTCCTCAATACTCACGTTGAAATCCTATCCCTGAAGGTGATGGTATTAGGAGGTGGGGTCTTTGGAAGGTAATAAGGATTAGATAAGGTCAACAAAAATGGATCCTTTGTGAATGGAATTCGTGCCCTTATGAAATTGCCTAAGGAGTGTGCTTCTTCTTTTTGCCATGTGAGAATACAGTGAGAAGATAACCTGGTGTGAACTAGAAAGTGGGCCCTCACCACACACTGAATTGACTAGCGAGTAGATCTTCGATTTCCCAACCTCTAGAGCTGTGAGAAATAATGTTTGTTGTTTAAGCCACCCAGCTTATGATATTTTGCTATAGCAGCCCAAGTTAAGACACCCCATAACTAACTTTGAGCAATGAAAAGTAAGCAGAACTTATATACATTATTTCTAGGTAGAAGACTTAGAGAGGTAGCACATGATTCTTCATGATTTTCCAAGTTTACAGGAAACAGAGCAGTATGTTTATATGGCAATGAGATCAAAATATCCTGAAATGCTGAGCCAATTAATGACACAACTGAAACTGAGAAGAGAGCAATGGGAAGGAGGGGGGGCGTGTGTACATGCTTGTGTATATTTTATTTAGTCAATGAAGACTTATTGAGAATGTACTATGTGCCATCACTTTAGATACAATAGTGAATGGAGCCTCATCCCTAGGAAAATAGTCCTTTGATAAGCAAGAAATAAACATTTTTTTGTGTGAAGGCACTAATCTTTAAAGATTATTTGTTAATTTGGCATAAAGTAACCTAATATGACTAATGCAATCCTAAAAGTTTAAACAGTGAATTTCGAAATTATGTGACTCGAAAGTCATTACAATTTTTCAGTTCTAGATAGATCATACAGATGACTAGGTTAGAAAAAAAATGTAATTTTAGAATTTAACAAAACAAATTCAAGATCATTTAGGAATAAAAATAGAAACACAGTGTAACACAAACACAAATCACCCCAAATCACCTATAATCTCATCATCTGAAATAACCTTTCAAATTGTTATTGTATTCTCTCTCTCTCTCTCTCTCTCTCTCTATATATATATATATATACACATACACACACACACGCATTTAACTAAGAAAACTTTTTAATAGTAAAATTGGAGGCAAAAAGACTCAATAAGAGATTCAAAAAGATTCAAAATTGATGCCAAAGAGATTCATTGCAAAGCTATTCAATAGATTTAGGGCAAAGAACAGAACTGAACTAGAATAATGAGATTAGAAACAAAAAAGAGTTAAAAAATTTTAGGAAGCAAAATCGAAATGATCACATGTTGAGATTGCAGCAAAACCGAGGATTACTACAAGTGTGCTATTAACTCATATAAGGACCATATCTTCAACTGAGACAGATATTTTAAAAGAAAAAACTGATTAAGTCCTCTCCATGGCCTAGGAACATTGCTTTTTAAAATTTTAAGTAGAACCCTTAAAATGGGCTTGACCACTCTTATTCATATTATACCCTCATACCAATATTTTTTTTCTCAAAGACAAAAATCTATATTTATTGGTCTAAAATGCAAGACGACAATTTTTTAAAAATGTAATGGCAATGTGGCCTCATTAGTTCCTCTAAACCCAAATTACAAATTTGTAAATAGCACTTCTTATAGTTATTTTGAAATGATTATAAGCCCATTGAATTTCTCTTTCCTGCCAGATGCTCCATCATTTGAATATTTTCCACAATTTATAAAAAAAATTATTTTATATCTGCAACTGCATGGAACACATCTCCTCGAAAACTTAACTTCAAGATTTTTATACTTACCAACTATTCCAACATTTCTTTTGCCATATCTTTTAATGAAACCACATCCATTATTCTGTCCTGAACCATGTCTATCTTAATTGAAACATACCTGTCTCTTCAATATCAATGCTATCAGGTTTTCTATCCATGCATTTATTTTGTAAACACCACAGCTCTGTGACGTTTTCACCAATTTAAAAAGTCAATTCTATTTTTATTTGCTATCCTGTAAAATCAAGATGACATTTGAATAGTAATATATTTTTAATTAAAACAATCAAAATTTGAGACAAAAGGAAAACATTTCTCTTGGTTTATTAATCTAATTTGTCAATAAGTTGAACTATGTCAAGCAAATGTCAAAAGAATGATAACACATGGCCCACACATCTTTTCCCCTCCAAATATGCACAGCGCTATCTTGGTAGCAAAAACCAAGTTTTAAAACTGTTCTTTGTCTTAGAAATTCTTCTGTGTTCAAGGCTTCTCAATTAAAACACACTAGCAAACTTCTACAAAGTTATATGCATGGCATTAAGCAATCTTTTGTTCTCCAAAGTATAAATAATTTAGGGTCATTGTGCCCCACATTGAAGATAAAAATAAAGATATCTCATGTTAAAAAAAAGTACTTTGTTTCTAAGTTTTAATAGAAAGATAATTGAAAAACTCCTGTTCTCTAAAATTCAATTCTCACTTTAACGATCATGCAGAATATGCTTTGTCTTGATATCTTCACAATGTTAGTATGTCAGAAATAGATACTCTTATAGACTGAACATTTATGTCCCCCTCAAATTCATATATTGAGGCCTAACACCCAATGTGATAGTTGTATGTGGAAACTTTGGAAAGTAAAATGAATGGAATTAGTATCCTTATAAAAGAGCTACCAGAGGGCTTCTTTGCCCCTTTAGCAACGTGAGACCATGCTTCACACGTAAAGATAAAAAAGCGAAAAGACAGTTGTCTATGAACCAGGGAGTACACCCTCACCAGAAACTGAATATGCTGCTGCCTTGATCTTAAACTTCTCAGCCTCCAGAACTGTGAGAAACAAATTTCTATTTTTAAGCCACCCAGTCTATGGTATTCTTTTAGCAGCCCAAATGGACTAAGACAGAAGTTGGTACACAAGAGTTGGGGTGTTGCTATAACAAATACCTAACAAAGTGTGAGCGACTTTGGAACTGGGTAATGAGTAGAGACTGGAAGAGTTTTGAGCTGCATGCTAGGAAAAGCCTATGTGGTTGTGAACAGACCATTAAGGGTGATTCCGGTAAGGCTCAGAAAGAAAAAAGGAGAGTTCTAGAGAAAGTTTCAGTCTCCTTAGAGAGCATCCCAGTAATTCTCAATAGAATGTTCATAGACATATGGGTGGTAAATGCCAATCTGATGAGGTCTCAGATGGAAATAAAGAATGCATTATTGGACTCTGTAAGAAAGATTATTCTTCTTTTAAAGTGGTAAATAACTTGGGTGAATTGTGCTCCTGTTTTAGCATTTTGTGGAAGGTATAGCTTGCAAGTGGTGAAACTAGATATTTGTCTTCAGAAATGTCTAAGTAAAGTGCTAAAGCAGCTTTTAGTAAAGTGCTAAAGCAGCTCTTCTTGACTGCTTATGGTAAAATTCAAATTCAAGATGGAAATGTTAAGCAAAAAGGAACCAGAAATTAAAGATTTGGAAAATTCTCAGGCTATCTATATTGAAAAGAATGAGAAAAGCCTTTGTGGAAAGGTCACCCCAAGAGTGACCAAAGTCTCTTTGATAAGAAGACCAATCAGCCAACACAATAGAAGCCCAGGACTACTGTTCAAGACAATGAAAGAATAACTTTAAAGGCCTGTCACTCATTCCTTCTTTCCTATTTCTCCCTTTTAGAATGGAAGTGGCTCTTCCATGCCTGTTTTCCCCATTGTATTTTGGAAGCATACAATGTTTGATTTCACAGGTTCACAGCTGGAGGAAAAATCTGCCTCAGGATAAATCATACTTTGAGTTTCACTCATATCTGATTTAGATGATACTTCAATGAGATGCCGACCTTTCGATTTTTGAGTTGACTCTGGAAAAAGTTAAATTTGGCCACCAGGACTGTTTGAATGAAATGAGTATTTTGTAATGTTTTTTGCATATGAGAAATAAGTTAATTTGGGGGGCCCAGGATAGAATGCTATAGAGTGAACACTTATGTACCATAAAATTTGTATGTTGAAACCTAATCACCAGTGTAATATTTAGAGATGGTACTTTGGAGAGGTGATTAGTTCATGAGGGCATAGTCATTATAAATGGGATTAGTACCCTTATAGAAGATACCCAGGGAGTTATCTTGCTCCTTTGGCCATGTTAGTATGTCTGGAATTGGTGGGTTCTTGGTCTCACTGACTTCAAGAATGAAGACACGAACCCTAGCGGTGAGTGTTACAGTTCTTAAAGATGGGCTATCCGGAGTTTGTTCCTTCAGACCTTCAGATGTGTCTGGAGCTTCTTCCTCCTGGTGGGTTCGTGGTCTTGCTGTCAGGAGTGAAGTTGCAGACCTTCCCTGTGAGTGTTACAGCTCGTAAAGGCAGCGTGGACCCATGGAGTCAGCAGCAGCAAGATTTACTGCAAAGTGCAAAAGAACAAAGCTTCCACAGCGTGGAAAGGGACCCCAGCAGGTTGTTCCCTTATCTGGCCCCACCCACATCCTGCTGATTGGTCCATTTTACAGAGAGCTGATTGGTCCACTTTACAGAGAGCTGATTGGTCCAATTTGATAGAGTGCTGACTGGTACCTTTACAATCCTTGAGCTAGACACAGAGTCACAGAGTGCTAGTTAGCTAGATACAGAGTTAGCTAGATACAGAGTACCAATTGGTGCCTTTACAAACCTTGAGTTAGACACAGAGTACTGATTGGTGTATTTACAAACCTTGAGCTAGACACAGAGTGTTGATTGGTGCATTTACAACCCTTGAGCTAGACACAGAGTGCTGACTGGTGCATTTACAATCCTTGAGCTAGACAGAGTTACAGAGTGCCAGTCCTCCAAGTCTCCAGTAGGTTAGCTAGATACAGAGTACCAATTGTTGTATTCACAAACCCTGAGCTAGACACAGAGTGCCGATTGGTGCACGTACGATCCTCTGGCTAGATATAAAAGTTTTCGAAGTCCCCATCCAGTTCAGGAGCCCAGCTGGTTTCACCCAGTGGATCCTGCACCAGGGCTGCAGGCCTAGCTGCCAGCCAGGCCCGAGTGAAGCCTGCACTCTTCAGCCCTTGGGCTGTCCATGGGACCAGGCACCACTGAGCAGGGGGTGGCACCCGTCCGGGAGGCTCAGACCCCGCGGGAGCCCACCGCAGTGGGAGGAGCTCAGACACCGCGGGCTGCAGGTCCCAAGCCCTGCCCCACCGGAGGCAGCCAAACCCTATGAGAATTTGAGTGCAGTGCCTGCAGGCCGGCAATGCTGGGGCACCCGCACAACCGCCACAGCTGCTGGCCCAGGTGCTAAGCTCCTCAATGCCCTGGGCCAGCCGCTCTGTGTGTGGGGGGCCGTGGAGCCCGCAGCCGCTGGAACTCACACTGGCCCAGAAGCGCAGCGCGCAGCCCCGGTTCCCGCACTGCGCCTCTCCCTCCACAACTCCCGGCAAGCAGAGGGAGGGGGCTCTGGCCTCAGCCAACCCAGAGAGAGGCTCCCACGGTGTGGCAGCAGGCTGAAGGGCCCCTCAAGCGCCGCCAGAGTGGACGCTGAGGCCGAGGAGGCGCTGAGAGTGAGGGCTGCTAGTACTTTGTCACCTATCATTAGGACATGCAAAAATAAAAGCAACTAGGAAGCAGGCCCTCACCAGATGCTGAATCTGCTAATGGCTTGATCTTGGACTTCCCAGACTCCAAAACTGTAAGACATAAATTTCTGTTGTTTATATTCCATCCAGCCTATAGTATTCTCTTATAGCAGCTAGATGAAGAATTCCCATTTTTGTAAACCCTTGTTCAGCCTTTTCTATTTCTATTATTGGCAAATAACTGTCAGTTATTTGGAAGGAGTAGGTTGGAAGTAGGGTTCTTAATATTGACTATACTTTTAAATAATATTGTTCATAAAACATATCTCCTGTTGCAGGTTCAGGAGAGAATATTTTTCTTATAATTTTTCCTCTTTCATTATTGAACCTCCTTTCCTTGTCTGTGTTACACTCTTCAAATTTTTACTCTGCACAGAAATATAGTGCTTATTCCTGTCTCATGATGTGAATTGCTGTACAGAAGCAAATTTTGCAATAGCATACCCCGAGCTCTTTACTCCTAAGAAATAGCCATTAGTTCCTAGCACTTTACAGTGTGTTATACATATGTTGTCTTCTGGTAAAATCTGTTGGCTTAGGGCTCTATTTTTTCCAGTATATTTATTTGCTTTCATTGTTCTGATGCTGAGTTTGACATTCTGCTTTTTTATGCATCTTTCCCGAGTCTTCTGCTCAGCTTTATTCTACATCCTTCCTTGCTGCCTCTGTACTGGTTATTCATACTCTGGCAATGTGTGTTTGAAACCCTGGCTTCAAACTTGTCTCCTTAATCAATTGTTGAGCAAGGCAGCAAATATTCTCCCTTGAAGCCGTTTGAAACACTCTCCTACTTTGAAACGTATTAATACTTTTCAAAAGAGAGGGCAGTATGAGTTACACAGTAATGTTTGCCAACCTTATGTTCAATAATATGAAAATCTGCTTTGGAAGAAATTATGTATATGACTCAGCTTGTATACTACACACATTAATAAATGCCCTTGAATCAGTCCTTCAATTCAGCTATTTTGCATCAGTAACCTTCCCTCTGGTCACTATGTCATTAGAGTGAACTTTATTTTTGGATTGTGCTTATCAAACCATGCCTTTTTGATGTTTGCTCATGTCATGCCTTGCTCGTCTTCTCATGGTTTCTATCATGTTTCTGCTTTAGCTCCTACTGTCCTGCTGAGTAATCAAACAAATCTCTAGATACTGTGGTCTTGCTGCTCATCTCAGTAAAGGAAAAAAACAAATAACAGCTGCTGAAATTGTGAACCTTCCTTCCTAGCTGTCAAATTTAGTGAAAACAGATGCTTCAAGAAGTCGTTTGTAATTCAAGCAGGCAGAGAGGAGAAAAAGAAAGCCTTTATTTGCTGAAATTAGAGAAGTTTTGCTAGGTCAACCTAACTTCCATCTTACACACTGGCTGAAAGAAACAGTGTATCCTTATTGTCTTGCAAGTGCCCAGAACTACCTTTCCAAAATAGGGTCATCTCTTAATTAACAATGCCTAAAAATATGTCCATGAAAAGTATATGTTATAGAAGAAAAGTAATTATAACTAAATGAAGTAAATGTTTTAAAATATGAAGTATTCCTCTAGAAAGGTAAAGTATTTCTCTTTCTACATGTCTTGGCAAGAAACAGAATACCTAAACCATGGGAAAGAATATTAAACCAGCTATTGGGAGATGTCAGGTCTGGCTAAGTAAGATTCCACAAGTCATTTGTACCCATGACCCTTATATTTTTTAATGGTGAAATGAGTGTCACTGAATCTGATAACATCTAAATTTTCTTACAACACTAAGTTTCCACGATTTAGTAAATTGAATGCCACTTTTCGTACTTTATCAGCAAATGATTGCCACATAGCATCATCATTCTAATGAGGCCAAAACTTTGATAATATATGATAACAGAAAATGTTGTTGAATTTACCAAAACATTGCCTGTGCCCAGTTTTTTTTAGTGACAAACATTTAGCATAAAGCCTATTATGACTGCAGTTAATCTTGTAGCTAACCAGCTAATAAGTGTGTCCACTCTTTTGTACAAGTGGGGGGAAAACCCCTGAAAACAGTAAAAAACACAAACTTAAGCCATCCACTCCTTTGTTGGTCTTGAAGAGAAAATACAAATTCTAAATATATTAGTGGCCTTATACAATTAGAGAATTATAAAGAAACCTTAGCATTCAGGGATGTGGAAGAAGAGAAGATGGTTATAAATCTGTTAGAATTTCAGAAGGACCAAAATATAGAAATTCAAAACTGGCTGGCCCCTGGGAAAAAAAACAGTTTTGGGGAGACCATTAAAATGATGAAAAGTGACAGGATGGTAAATAAGAAAAGAATGAAACTTCCTCTGAACTACAGATAATCACCGTTCATATGTATTTCTCAATTAACATATGTTTGTTGAATACTGAGGAAAGTTAGTCACATCTAGACTTTCCTGTAATCATCTTAAATTCCCATTACAGGTCCCAAGAAGTAGTAAGATTAATACGGATGGTCATAAGCAAGGGACATTTATTGAATTCTGTTGGTATGCACTGAAGCATAAGTGCAATTCAGTTAAAACCTTATGCTTCCATTGAGATGTACTCTGATATTTTTTCTTGGGATCCAGCTTCTTCAAAATTCTTGACTTTTTGGTTAACATTTAAGAAGTTCTAACTCCTTAGTAGATTGATGCAACTCGATGGGGTCTTAAGTCTCCTTTATTCTAAAAGAAGCTTTCCCCTCTAAACTTCTTCTCATAAAAAACTAATAAAAATTGATAATAATCAAGATAAGCACCAGGATAAACAAACTTATACAGGCATCTATGCCTTAGAGAGAAACTCAATTTTTCCATCATTTTCCTTTGTATGCTTTTCTTAGTGTCACCTACTTCTCTACTCTGTATGAAGTCAAGTGCAAAATAGCATCAGAGGATGCCTTTACTTACATTTTCATAACATTTTATCTAACACTGGCAAGTTGTTTGCTTATTTCTCCAAGGATCATCCCTAGATCACTAAGCAATTTCACTGGAGATGCACTCAATAAGCAAACAAAACAAAAACAAAAATCTTTATAGTAATAAACGCATTTTATTTTTCCTAATGTATTGAGTTTCATATTTCCTTCAAGGACCTGTGGTTGTAATAGATAGCCATTTGAAGGCTGTGTTCAGGGATCCTGAATGACAACCAAATGCCATACCTTCATAACTAATTGCTTTCAAAAGAAAAATAAATAAATATCACTCGCTGTAGCTTTTCCTTTAATTTATTCAAATTTATCCAAATCTTGAAAGATAAGGAGGAAGACTCAACTTTAAAAAGTGCAGCCCCAGTACAATCCAACTGTGACCTCTGTTGAAACTGCTATTGTGGAGATCAATGACCATTAATTTACTAAATCTACTAATCTAGTCTCAGTTCTCTTCTTACATATCCTATCAATAATATTTGACACAGTTAATCACTCTCCACTCTTATAAACTCATTTTTCACTTGGATTCCAAAACAGCTTATCAGTTTTGTTTTCCGTTTACCTTTACCTCTCACTAATATCTCTTCCTGTCTTGTTTCTTGGTTCTTACTTTGCTCCCCAATCTCTTAGCATTGAAGTGCTCATAGCTCAGTGTTAGCATTACTTCTCTATCGACACACACTATTCTGTTCACGTTATTTAAAGCTTATGATGCTCAAAGTTTTATCTCCATCCTAGACCACTAGTCTCAAATCCTGACTTGTATATTCAACTTCCAATGCAATATCTCCATTGGATATTAAAATACATCTCAAATTTTATCTCAAATTTAATTTTCAGATTGAACTGCTGATCTTAATTTCCAAGCCCGTTTTACCTGTGGCTTTTCACATCTCTCTTAAAATCAATTCTGTCCTTCTAGCTGCTCAGGCTGAAAAGTCAAAGACTCACCATTGATTCATCTCATTCTCTCACACACCGCATCCAGTCTGTCAAGAAATCCTGTGGGTTTTATATGCAATATGGATTCGTATTCTGATCCCTTGTCAGCACCTCACTGCTATCACTTTGGGTCAAACCATATCATCTCTTCTCTAGATTATTGCAGTGCCTCTTAAGTGGTCTTCCTGCTTCTATCCTTCCCCCATCTGGAATCTGTTCTCAACATAGCAGCAAAAGTAATCTTTTAAAAACATTTATCATATTATGCTCTCATCTGCTCAGGTTCTTCAATGTTTTCTTTTCTCACTCAAAATGAATGACAAAATCCTTACAATAGACTATAAAGTCCTACATTATTCAGCCCCCTCATATTTTTCTGACTTTATCTCATTCTACCTATTCTCTTGATCTCTTTTCCTGGAATCTTCCTGTGCATATCTGCATGACTCACTCCTTCATTTATTTTAAAACTTTACTTACGTTCTCAATGAGGACAACCTTACCTGATTTACAGAGGCAATCATTTTGGTACACGTTTAGTTCATTCGTCTCTTAACATCTGATCAGCTTCCAACAGACATGTATTATTTAAATATCTATTAGGTTTATTGCCTGACACCCACTATAAGGACAGGGATTATTATCTGCTTAAGACTACAATGCTGAACAGAAGTAGTTACTCAAAAAATAGGTGTAGAATCAATGAACAAATTAAAACAAGTGAAGAGTCTATGGGGGGCTGACCATACCTAATAGAGTAATACTGACCTCAAGAGGAAACACATATAGCAACTTCAAATGTAGTGCCCCATAAAAAATCTAATTTGCGCCATTAAATCCAACAAGTAGTGGGATTAGAGAAGAATTATTCTTTGCTATTTATGACTTTTGACTGCATGCAGTCTACTTTCCATTATTCACACATTAGTTTTATAATTCATTTTCTTTCTTGGTACAAATGTTGCCTAGCATCCATTCCTCTGTATTCCAGTTTATCTCTAACTCCAACTCTAATATTTTACTTAGTTCAGTTTCCTAAATGTAAACTTATTTTGTGCAGCCTATCTCAGTCTCTGCTTGGTGTTTTGTCCCTTACTTTCTATTTACTTCTGATTACTTCTAGAATGAACAAGGACTTGCTTAACTTTGTATGACTCTATTTAGTATCTTTACACATTAAAACCTGTGTAATCGACTGAGAAAAAAAAAAAAGTGCAATAACAACAATAATAAGCACCCATTTTTGTTTGTTTGTTTGTTTGTTTTTTGAGACAGAATCTAGCTTTGTCGCCCAGGCTGGAGTGCAATGGCGCGATCTCGGCTCACTGCAACCTCCACCTCCTGGGTTCAAGCGATTCTCCTGCCTCCTCCTCCCAAGTAGCTGGGATTACAGGTGTGCACGCCAGCATGCCAAGCTAATTTTTGTAATTCTAGTAGAGATATATTTCACCATCTTGGTCAGGCTGGTCTTGAACTCCTGACCTCAGGTGATCTGCCTGCCTTGGCCTCCCAAAGTGCTGAGATTACAGGCATGAGTCACCGCACCCAGCCCAGCACCCATTTTAAAGTTACATCTACCCTGTGGGTTGGATAATAGTGTTACCATTTTCCAGATGAACAAAGTGAGATCCAGTTTTTAATTGACTTTTCTAACTTCACTTAGCTCATGTGTGTCCAGCTTTCAATGCCAGGTATCTGTGCCTTCAAAACTGAAGTTCACTGTACAGTGTTACATTGCCTCTTTAATGCATATATGCAAACTCACACTCCAGTGCTTTTTCCATTACATAGGCATTCTTCCTTCATGTTTTAGGAATATACCATTTGCTGTCTCTTCACCCTTAGGCATTCAATAATCATTTATTCCTCACACTTCGCTTCAAAATCTATTTTATATACAATGCATCCATTATGCATGCTGAAATTGCAGCCAAAGTAGGAAAACATCCAAATATCTGTCAATAAAAATATGTGAATATTTGCTAGTGTTAGAAACAGTCACTTTTCCACAGATGACATGTTTTTTTCTTTTAAATTAAGGTTACTGCCCAGCCCAAACATGATCTCATCAGTAGCTTTAGGTTTTTGGTTTTTTATTTTTTTGTAATTGTCTTTTCATGAGTTAACAATTCAGTTAGCAGCAAATATAACACAGGCATTCAAATCAATATAATATTTATATCCATTAAATTTAGATTACTTCCCAATAAAGAAACATGTTTTTTTCTCCCTTTGACCTCAAAAGAAAAAGAGAAAGCCTCAAAGCTCAGAATATTTATACTGCTCTTATTGAAAGTGAAATAATATCTGAATGTAGGCCAAAGCCACATTTTTCTTTTCATCTAGAATAGGGAAAAGAAGCTTTCTGGATGTCTTTTAATCCTGTCTCTGGGAAAAGAGTAGCTGATTGTCACTTTGACAATCCTGAATCTGATTCTCTGAGGTGAAATGAAGAAGGGATAAAAACTAGACCTGTTATACATATCCTCCCACTCCACTGCTGCATGATTAATACAAAAATAAAATAATTTACTCATAGTGAAGCTGTTACTGAAACCCCAGGGGTTCCATCTAGGTCCTGTTGTTCACCATACAGAAAGCAGATAACTGAGGAAGTGAGTACTGCTAAGGAAGAAGGCTTTAATTGGGTGCTATGGCCAAGGAGAGTAGATGGGAGATCAGTCTCAAATCCATCTCTCTGACTGACTAAAATTAAAGGTTTATATAGCGAGGAAGAAATGTCACCATGTATGGGAAAACGGGAATTAAGGAGGAGTAAACAAGAGGAGTTGGTCAACCGGAAGCAGGTGGTCAGTTAGGCAATCATGATGGGTGAGGGATTTGACAACTCATTGTCCAGATACAGTGATCCGGTCAGTTTTAGCTCCCTGATACTATCTAGGAAGCCTGATGATTGGTTTCCTGACAAAGGAACTCAGGTAAGACAAATGTAACCTTCTCATGTTTTAAGACTAGGAGAATCCATTTCCATGTTTATTCAAATAAACTATAAACATCAGCTTTATGGAACAATTGAGTGAGTTTCAAAGCTAATCAAATCTAGAACTTACAAAAGCCTTGAAAATTCTGTGATTTCTCTAAATGTGTCCTCTAAAGTCAAATCCCCAATTTCAACTTTTGATTTTAAAATTAGAAATTACATTTTGATTGTCCACATGGCAGCTCAACTAATTTAGCATGCTGATTTAAAAAACTAATCAATCTTTACGTGTTGTTGTCTAATCATGTGTTTACACTATTTGACTCTGGGGAAACTGAAATATATGAAGTTTATTTGCAAAGAAGGACAATCAATATAGCACACAGGGAAAGAACAGTTAGAAATCATTCTATTGAAGAAAAAAAAATCACTATATAAATGGGGAATACATACATTAGGAAGGAGAAAAGGCAAAGGCAACCAGCAAGAAGAATGAGCATAGATAAATTTCATTGTTTTAATCAAATAAGTAACATGAAAGTGGTATTTGAGGAAGACGAAATTAATAATCTGATCCAGAGAAAGATGAAATTTACTGAATCAGAAAAAAAAAATGCTTTTGAATAAGAAATTAAAGTTTGGATTTATAGTAGCAGAAATGAGATTTTATATGAAAGAAAAAATCTATAGTATATGGAAAAGAGCTTGATGAGGAATATAAAAAATAAATATGAGTCAGTGAGAATCTAAGATAAACTTTTACATAAGAGAGCCTATGGGCCCAAACCTAGGAAAAGAGCTCATGAGTTTGGGTTAAGAAAAGGACTGGAATAAGTCAATGTAGCTACAGAGATGATCTGGAAGGTGGCACCCAAGGACAAAGCCAGAGCACAGAGTAGGACGCACCATAAAATTGGAATATCAATCAAAAGGAATTCAGGCTTCAGACTGGCATCGCGTTTTCTGATACTTGATTATCATTCTTATTTTAAAGCATTCTGTTTGTGGCTAAAAATGAACATTTATCTTATGCCTTAGTAAGTTAGAAAAGGATAGGGGAAAAAAAGTATAAATAAGAAAATAATAAAAAAGAATAAATTAATCAAATATTAAATAAATGTGGAATTAAAAAAGCCAAATTAGTTTTATATCTGTTTAAGATAAAAAGAAATGTCATTGAAAAGAAAAACAAAAAATGGGGCATTTCTATAGATTTTAAAGCAGTACATTGATAGCATAATATTATAAACATCTTGATAACAAATTTTAAAAATATAATAAGACGAAAATTTTCTGGAAATAAACACATTTATGCTAAAATTGAACAAAGAATAGAAAATCTGAATAATTATATATCTAATACAGAAATTATATTTGTTAAAATGGATTGGCTAGCTCTGAAAAAAAATAAGAGAAATATCAATAATCTTCTGCAAAATATTCTAGCAATAAAAAAAGAGGAAATAGTTTCCAAACCATTATATGAAACCAGTATATAATTGATAGCAAAACTTTACAAGTTAGAAAAAGAAATAAATATTTTCATGTTCATGAGATAAAATTTTTTTAAATAACATATTAACTAAATTCATCAAGTTACCAAAAAGATAAGGTATCTCAAATGAGGTGTTTCTCTTTTCAAAATGACTCTTTGTTTTAATAGGAAAAAAGTCTACATAATCCACCATGTAAATTAAAAAATAATAATAATAATAAATAATATGATCATCTCATTAGACAAATAATAAGCACTTGAGAAATTTAAGGCAAACTTCCAAAATGATTCTTACCCCCCATAATCTCTTCCTCTAGAATGTGGACTGAACTTATGACTATAATGTGATACCACCCCCATGATTTGGTTACTTTACATAGCAAAGGGATTTACAGATAAAATTAATGTCACAAATTAATTGACATAAAATACGGAGATTAACTAGGTGGGCTTTACCAAATCACATGAACCTTTTAAATCTGAGTTTAGAGGTAGGAGACTGGGGAAGTGAGAGATTCAAAATACGAAGATTTGACATGCCAGCTTAAAGACAGAGGAAACAACGTGGCAAGGAATACAGACAGCTTCTAGGAGCCAAGACTTGCCCCCAGCTGCCAGCCATCAACAAACTGTATTCTGACAATGACAAGAGTAAGTTTCAAAGCACAAATTTTCAGAGGACAATTTAGAGCCTTCAGAGGACAATTCATCCCAGTCAACACCTTGATTTCAATCGTATGATACCCTGAGCAGAAAACCCTGCCACTTCTGACCCACAGCACCATAATTGTATAAATGTGTGTTGTTTTAACCCATTAAGTTTGTGCTAATTTGTTATGCAGCAATAAAAAACTAATATAAATATCAAGAAATAGGTAAAACAATATCTATAAAAATCTATAGCAAACATCATCCTTAATGATGATTAATTAAAGGTGTTTGTCCTGAAATTATTAATGAGACAGGAATGCTGTTACTACATTGCACTGGAGTCCTAGTGTCAGTCTAACAATCTAGAAAAACAATAGAGATGTATAAGAAATGGAAAGAAAAAATTAAACTGTCATTTTTGCAGAGGACATAATTGTATATGTAGACTATCCAGAATAATTAACACATAAATTATTAGGGTTAATACTAAACTTAAATAGCAGCTAGAGAAAAGATCAGCATGGGAAATTCTACATGCAAGCAAAAAGTAGATAATAAAAATTTTACCCTGAAATTTTCTTAAGAGCATAAAACTTCAACACCTGGGAATAAATTTTTTTTCAGATAACTTAAAAAAGACAAATAAAGGTTGATATATGTCATGTTCAAGGAAGAGTCAATATTTCTGAGATATTCTCCAAATTAGTCTATATATTCATTTCAATTAATCACAATAAAAAACCTTAGTACATTTGTGGTGTGTTTGTGTATGTAAATTGACAAATTGAGTCTACACACACACAGACATACACCACAAGGGGCAAAAAATACCTAAGAAAATGCCAAAAAGGTACAAAGTAGGAGGATTCAGCAAGATATAAGGAAGTTAGGCAAATGAACCAATGCAAGAAACAGTCTCCAGAAACAAACTCAAACATAGAGAAACTTTTGATTTATGAATCAGATAGTACTGCTGAGCAAAGTAGTGGAAAAGAAAAGTCTTATCAATAAGTAATGTTGATTTACTCAATACCCACAGGGGTAAAAATAGCAACACTTCACATCATTTGCAAAAATAAATTTTCAATGGACCTAAAATATGTTACGAATTGAATTGTGTTCCCCATGAAATTTATATGTTTAAATCTTAACCACCATTACCCCAGAATTTGATCTCCTTTGGAAATAGAAGCATTACAGATATAATTAGTTAAGATGAGGTCATACTGGAGAAGGGTGGGCTCCCAATGCAATGTAATTGGTGTCCTTATAAAAGGATGAAATGTGGACACAGACAGGCACACAGGAAGAACACCATGTGAAGATGAAGGCAAAGATCAGGATGATGCTTCCCCATGTAAGGGAGCGCCAGATATTGCCAGAAAACCACCAGGAGCTATGGCAGAGAGAGGCATGGAAAAGGTTCTTCCTAACAACCCTCAGAAGGAACCAGTCCTGATGACACCTTGATCTTGGACTTTTAGAGTGCAGAACTTGACACAAAACATATCTTTAAGTTACCCTGTTTGTGATACTTTATTATAGCAGCCTTGGTAAATTAATACAAAATATGAATAGTATAAAATATAAGATAGAGAAATATCTAAAAGATAACATAGAAGAAAATCATGACTTTTGCTTCAGGAAAGAATTTTTAAACAGACACGTATATCACTAACCACAGATGAAAAAACTGGTAAGCTGAACAACATTAAGTATTTTCAGTAATAGTTAAGAGGAAAAAGTCAAAGAAGAAGTCTACAGTGAGGAAGTCTACATCTAAATACCAAAAAGTGAAAAAAAGATACACAAATATTTCCTAAATATCAGTTAGAAGCAGATAAACAACACAACAGAAAAATAAGAAAGAGATTTTAATAAGTACCTTACAGAAAACAATTTCCAAATGGCGAAAGAATGTTTTTAAAAGAGCGCAACATCATTAGTCACAGTGGAAATTTTTGTGAAAGGCATAATGAGATATTAGTGCACATGGACCAAAATGACTAAGTGTAAAAAAAAAAAATAAAAATGACTTGCTTTTTTTGAATATTTAGCACTGTATCTCTCATACACTGATAGTAAGGGTGTAATTTCATAGAAACATTATCTCCTAATTTAATTTACATGTGCCCTATGATCCAGTAATTCTGCCCCTAAAAATATAGGCGTAAGTGCTCCAAGAAAATATGTGCTATAATGTTAATAATTGTGTTATCCATAATAACCAAAATCTGGAAGGAACTTAAATGTCTACCAATAATTAAATGTAAATGTATTATTATCTAGTAATATCAAAATGCTATGCAGCAATGAAATTTAGCAAACTACATTTAACAATATGGGTCAATCTCAAACCAAAATTTTGAGCAAACAAATCAGATCTCTTATAAACTTACTATTTGTTTCTGTTAGTATACATTTCTGAAGAGCATATAACTAATATACAGTGAAGTAATTCAGAAAATCATACTGGTTAAGATGGGTCATAAGAAGATTTTGGGTGCTGGCATTGCTCTCCTTTTGATGTAGTTGGTGATTACACAGGTATGTTCACTTTGAGAATTCAGTGACCATTCTTGCAGTTAATGAGTGTAATTTTCTGTCTCCATAATATGCTTTAATATAAAAGCTTACTTTAACAAAGTCTCTAGAAAATAAGTTTATTTGTAAGTAATAATGGTGTATAAATAAAATTATAATCACATAATTATCAATATTCATTAAAATACATACTTTAAGAGAGTTGTTATGGCATTTTTTAAAGTATAATATTATTGATAAGAAAAATCATCTGTTTGTGACAAAACTTTTATTCTCACTGCTGGCAATTCTGTTTGGATGAATATAGCAGAATCAAATTCTATTATTCTGAAAACATTTCCTAATATGATATATATTTAACAACAAAATTTTAGCCTTAAGTAGTCTAATGTGTCACCAGGATAATTATTAATTTAAACCAGTGAAAATGTAATCAGAAAGACTTCTTAACTAAGGGTTATTTTTATGATAATTTATTTGAAATATCACAGTCAGACTGTGCATCTTAGCCCAGGAAAACTTCAGTGTTTCTTTCCCAAATATCATATTGAGACCTTGGGTGGTCCATAGCTGGCTTAAAATTATCGGGGAAAAAACTAGAAAAGTGATTTTTTACATTGTGTGTGTGTGTGTGTGTGTGTGGTGTGTAGGCATATATATACATAAACACACAATATAAAACATAACTTCTAGTTTCATAATCACAATGTATTTGTGTATATACATATAATGTATAATTTTGTTAATGTATGTATGTTTGTGTATATATATGCATGTATAAAATCTGAAATGCAAATTATTTATAAACCTCAAAGAAATCCTGCTAGAGAGTTTAGAGTTCAAAAATAATTTGTGATTGGTCATTTTACAACAATCACTGTACCTCATTCTTACTTCCCATGCCTCATTTCCTCCTCCTGACTTTACTTTCTTGCTGGAGTGAATCCTCTTTGCAGCTATCAAAGAAAATATGTGTATGCAATATTCACTGAAGCCTGATACATTTGGGAATATTTCAACTAATCCTTCAATTTTAATGAGTTACCTGTATATAAAATTCTGATTTTAGGTTATTCTCTTAAATAAATAAATAAATACAAATATATATAAGCTATATATATATATATCATATATATAACCTAACAGCCCTCAGAAGGAACCAATCCTGATGACACCTTGATCTTGGACTTCTAGAGTGCAGAACTTGAGACAATACATATCTTCAAGCCACTCTGTTTGTGATACCTTGTTATAGCAGCCTTAGTAAATTAATACAAAATATAAATAGTATAAAATATAAGACATAATATAAGATATATATCATATATATAGCTTATATATATTAATAGCTATGTATAAGCTATATGTAGTATAGTACATAAGCTATATATAATAGCTTACATATATAATACTGTATATATATATAGCTTATATATATAGCTATTGCTTTTTCACTCCAGCAATACAGTTTATAAGATTAATGTCAATTTGATTGTTATCCTTTTGTAACAGATCTATTTTTTTCATCTTGAAGTTTTTTTTAAATTATTTCTTTGATTATTTCTTTGACATCTGGAAATTTTTGCTATATTGGGTCTAAGGATAAATATTTTTGTAGCTATTCTGTATAGCATTCTATGTATTCTTGTAATATAGTCTTGCATTTCTATGAAAAGAATCATTTTTTATTTTTTTAAATAAATACATTATTTCCTCTGATTTCTCTTTTTTTTTTCCATCTGAGATCCATGTTGATTGATGCAGGCACTTCTACTTCTATATTTTGTATTCCTTAACAATTTCCACATCCTATCTTATTATCCCTTCCTAATATTTCCTAACCCAATTTTCTAATTCACAATTTTCTCTATTTTTAACATGTTTGCTATTCAGCTATTCAGTTCACCCAGTGAGTTCTTTTTCAACAATTATGTTTTGGTGTCATCATTTCTATTTTATTCTTAATTACTTCTTGTTACTGCTTTATTTTTCCAATTCCCTTTACCTCTACAAAAATGTTTAACAAAATACTGTTTTATAAGTAATAGTTTTGTTAGTTCATTTCCCATTGTGCTTGTAGATTCCTTCTTTCCTTCACTCTTTCCTTCCTTCCTTCCTTCTTTCCTTCCTTCCAGGCTGCCTGCCTGCCTTCCTTCCGTTCTGCCTTTCTTCCTTCCTTTTTTCCACTTCCTCCCTCCTTTTGCCCCTTCCTCCCTCCCTCCCTTCTTTCCTTTTTTCTTCCTGCTTTCCTTCCTTCCTTCTTTCCTTCCTTTTTCTTCTTTCTTTCTTTCCTTCTTTTCTTTTTTTTTTCTTTCTCATGTTACAAGACACATAGAGTTACCTTGTAAGCTCATTACATATTCCTTTTGTGTTTTCAGAGTAGGTGTCTATTAATTTCTGGGAGAAAGATGTTGGTGAAAGTCTGGATCTTAGTTTGTGTTTATTCAGATGAGTTCAGGTTTAGTGCCATTAGTTTTGTTCTTGTTCTCTGAATTTCATCCCCAAGTATCTTCTGATTCCTGTATGAAATTTCTGGTGTCAGGAGGAAACTTCCTCCTGTGGCATTTGCTCAGCCTGTGGAATGACAGTAGTTCACAAACCAAGAAGTAGGGCTAAAGTTGTTGCTATTGTTTCAATTGCTCTCCACCCAGAAATGATCCAGATTCCAGGGCTGTCTGGATGTTCCTCTGCCCTGAGGACACCATAGATGGGTACTGCTTCTATTTTGCTCCATTGGCAAAAAGTTTGGTAACAGTCTCTCCAAGATCAATGAGGATTTTTTTTTTTTTTTCAGTTAAAAAGTTCTTCCTTCACGCCTGTAATCCCAGCACTTTGGGAGGCCAAGGCGGGCAGATCACGAGGTCAGGAGATCGAGACCATCCTGGCTAACACGATGAAACCCCGTCTCTACTAAAAAATACCCCCCCCCCAAAAAAAAAAACAAAAAACAAAAAAAATTAGCTGGGCGTGGTGTGGGCGCCTGTAGTCCCATCTACTTGAGAGGCTGAGGCAGGAGAATGGCGTGAACCTGGGAGGCAGAGCTTGCAGTGAGCCGAGATCGCGCCACCGCATAACAGCCTGGGCGATAGAGCGAGACTCCGTCTCAAAAAAAAAAAAAAAAAAAAAAGTTCTTCCTTTTGCCCATGCCCTTGATTGGACCTTGTACATCATCTCCTACTCTGGTCATCTAAGCATATCCCTCCAAATCCCTAAAATTCCTGTAATGACAAACCTTGGCACCTTGTGTCTCCACAAGGGTTTCTCCCAGATTTTGTGTCAATTATCAAGCACCACTCTAAATGTATCTATTCTCTATAAATTCCGTAGCATCTCCAGATCTGGATTCTGACTTCTCCAGAACGAGTGTTTCTTAGGATATTTTCTAGTTTCATATCCATAACTTTAAAACATAATTTTATGCATGTGTCTCCTCATTATACTGTGAAACTAGGAATAGAATTTAATTATTGTGCATGCCCTACATCTAGTAATATGCCTGAACATCTTTAGGAACTTAATAAATATATATTGAATGCATAATCTTTCCGTGTTTTATGAGAAAAATATTGCTACACCCAAAATGTACAAATTAAGGACATACATTTAATAGGTTATTGATTGACATTTGTTAATATCTCAACTTCTATAAAAGGAGAACACCTTCACATGAAGAAGCCAGATTAATTTCTACTTCAAGTCACTTGGACTTCCCTTGAGTTTTTTCAGATTATTAACATAGCCTATAGAAATGTCTGATTAGAGAAATTATTCATAAGTTATTGTTCCCTCTTTTTTAAAGAAAAAAATCAAATAGGAAATTGTGTGGAATCCTCTGTCTTTAGGACTTGTTTAACAACAAATAACAATGTTTAGTAAAAATATCTGGGAAACTTGTGCATCCTATAGGAAATGATTAAAATTATCTAATTAATGAGGAAAGGTAGTAGAAATTGCAATAATGTAAACAAAGCAAGGAGAATGGATAATGTATTACATGTATTATATTCGTTGACAAAATGCATTAAAAACAATGAGGAAAATTTATTTTTTAATGCTTAAGATATAAGATTAGGCAAAAAAAGAAAAAGAAATCAGAACAATGTTCACAAAATGATATTAATAGAACTAAAATTATTCTATATGTTTGTGTATATACATTCAAAAGCGTTGAACAAATTCAGGAAAAAATATCCCAAAGGTTAAACAAAGCATACTGGGAAGGAATGGTATTTGACAGCAGGGTTGTGAGAATATTGCCTTAAATATGTATTTTCTGGTTTTTGTGGTTTTTTTTTTTGATTAATTATATCTATTTATCTCTGTATGTGTGTACTACATAGAACTGTCAAGTTATTTAGAGTTATAGAAATTGAAGAGACAGAGAAAATTGATAATGGGTACACTGAATTGTGGAGACCTGCCGACATCTAGCTTCCCTAATCCCTTCTTGCTATCCAGAGTTGGAAACCCATGCCAAGTAACATTTTTGGACAGGAAATGGTCATTATTTTATAGCCACAGTACCAATCACCACATCAACATTGCCTTCTTCCTAACACAATTGAAAAAGTTCCTTACATTATTTCTTGCCAAAAAAAATGGAATCTTCTACTATATTTAGAATTGTTTTAAAATAGTAATAGAAAAAAAGGAACAAGGTGGCAGGTTGGCAGTATTTCTTCTACAACTAAGTAAAGAAAAAAGCTCACAACTCTGGAACTAAAGGGAATCCTGCTCTTGCTTCTTTCCCAGGCTCAGCTCCCTCTGGGAAAATGGCCCTTTGGGAGAAACCCTAAGTGGCAGTCACCCAAACTCTCTCTCTGTAGACTAAAGCAATGGGCAAATTGCCCCAGTAGAGAGTAAAGAAATGGAATATAGAAGAAGTTTTCCCTCCCCCATTCAACAAAAGCACCAGCCCTCAGGGAAATATTCCTTGTGGGCCAAATGCCAGAACAGAAGAGCTAGAAACCCCTGCTTAAGATTCAATTGAAAGTAAGGTTCTATTCAAAGATGTTGGAATGTTAAAAAAAAAAAAAAAAAAAATGAAAAGGAGTTCATTGGAATGTGAAGGAAAGGGGGAAAACATTGAGGCAGGCAGATACATAGAAGTAACAGACAAGATCTGTTAAGACAGAGTTTATAAAAACTTTCTACAGTGACTAATAATATTACTTGGAGCTACAGGCAATGAGAGAATCGTGATTCCTTACAGAGAGAAAAAAGATTCTTATTTTATGTTAGTGATGGTATTTCCTGGACGTCTGCAGCATTTTTTCTTCTTTCACATTCCAACAAGAGATTTTTCTTTTCAATTTGTTTTTCCTTTAGAGTCAGCTATATTTGGAAACAAACTATACTTTGATACATGATTTACTTATGTGATAGGACCTTGAGACACTCCTTATTTTCATGGACAGATGTGAATCATCTGGAAGAATCTAGAGGGAAGTAATTAGAATAATTAAATAAATGACCTATGTATTTCATGCCCTCCTTCTCCCACACCACCTCCAGTGGCCAAGTCACAGCCCTTTAAAAGAAAACAGGAATTCTGTGAGGATAACATGAAATGTGTAGCAATTTACTGATGGAAAATTCATTGGGGTGAAGTTCTTCAGAAATGAATCTTTGAAAAGGCAAAATGTTTACTGTAGTACCCTTTCTGGTCTAATGATGCCCAGTTTGCTTTCAGTTATTATAGCTCTATTGCAAAATATCCTTACACCAAAACAAAGAGGCTAGGAAGGCAGATGAAGTTGGAGTAAATGTCTAGTTGTCAATGGGAGCTTGTATCATCAAAACAAAAACAAAAACAAAAAACCAAACAAACAAACAAAAAAAATGTCCTGGCCTCTTCACTTGACAGATAAAGGAAAGCGTGCATTGCATTTGAACTCTCTAGTCTGGTACGAGGTTGTGTCTTCTGACTTCAAAGAATTAGCTCATTCTTTTTATCTGACCACACACGAAGTCTCTGAGTCAGATAAGAAATCATTTTATGGGAAAAAGGGAGTTTCCCAAGGTGTTTACAGCATAAATCATATAAGAATAAAGTATACACGTATGGGAAAATTAAGCAACTTGGAACTTACTATTTATTTTTCTTCCCAGAATCTCAAGTTATTTCCCTAGCCTTAATAAGACTGTGATGCTGAACCTACTCAAAGAGAACAGAAAAAGAAAAATTAATAGCCTCAGATAAGTAACAAATTGATTGCAAAAGCAATATATGATCCAGGGAGTGTTAGGCACCATGTCATTGCACAAGTTCAAAATCGGCACTTTATTATTATTCTCTAATGATTTCATACAGAAACGCTTACGGTGATATGTAAAGTTCTGCTGCAACACTGGAAGGCATTATCTATTTGTTTTTAATTACCTTATGCAATATTATTCCAGCTTTGTGCTCTGATGGCTTCTGTTCAAATGAGAATTTTTTCCTTTTTTAGCAGATTCCCTTTGGGAGTTACAGCAATAGCGAGAAACGGTACACGGATAACAATACTCAGAGTGATAAGAGTTTAAAGTACAGTAATTATAATTAGCAAAGAGATAATGACATTTGAAAAAAAGGATGAACAAAAAACGACAAGACCTTGTGAGCATGAATTTACAGAGTTTGTTGTGCCCAAATATTCTTCCAATAATTGCTGTAAAACTATAGCTCTGGAGTTCTGCTTCTGAGTTCAAATTATTTACAATTATGCAAAACTAACTCACTGGAAAAAGACATGTGCAGGGCAGAAAGATTAATTGCAGAAGCACCATGCTAACTAAAAGTTGAAAGGTCCATATGAAGAGCCCTAAGACCCTCAAAACCTTGTATTACCAATAGCTATTGTTCATCAACCACTGTAAGTTCTATTTCAGCTTTAAAATATAAATACCATGGAAACTGTCATGGTTTCAGAATTTCTTCACAGAACAGGCTTAAGAGCTGCAAATTGCCTGGAAAGGGGAATTGCATACAGCGATGAAAGATTTGGAGGCCCACTGACTTCTCTTGTTTTGTATGATATAAATATACAAATCTAGTTTTAATATAGTGATAGTAGGAAGTCTAAAAAGTATTTTAAAATACAATAAAAATTTTCATACTTAATTTTTAACTGTGAAATAAAACAAGGATACAATTATAAGCATATTTTATTTACTTCAGTGTGATAATCAAGATTTCTAGAATCAAAATATATTTCTTTTTTTCTAATAGCTAAGTGACAAATTAAATAGTTTCTTCTCTGTCCATATTAAGTTGTAAAATCAGTTAGTCTAAGGACTTTACACAAATAATTTTTCAGTTTTTATGTCAATTATTATGGTCAGTATTCATATTATTTCCCTTTTACTTTATGTGAGCTGCTGTATGCAAATATACCTCCCGGCAATAAATGATAATATTAATTATCAACAAAATAAATTAGAGTATTCAAGAGGAAATGCCAAAAAAGTCCACTTTTGAACTGAGTATGCTTATGAAATAAGTCACCATTCTGGTGGCCTCAGACATGCAAGTAACCAACTCAACTGACAGAAATGACTCTCTGTAGTGCTGGAATCTTTAAGCTGGAAAGAAATCAAGTCTTGAAAGGTAGAATCTACAAGTCATCATTAAAAGAAGGGTCAGAAAGGAGTTCTTGGCTAGCGAGGGAAAATGGTAAGGTCCAATCTTAAGATTAAAGATGATGACTTCAGTCTACATCATCATTTATCAGCTTAGAAGAAAGACAGAAAGAAAGAAAGGA
Source organism: Chlorocebus sabaeus (assembly GCF_047675955.1). Classification (NCBI taxonomy): domain Eukaryota; kingdom Metazoa; phylum Chordata; class Mammalia; order Primates; family Cercopithecidae; genus Chlorocebus; species Chlorocebus sabaeus. The sequence goes on from NC_132925.1 coordinate 24,657,960, forward strand.
GTCCATCACCATAGTAATGTTATAAGTATATGATATTCTAATATTTGTTTATTATTAACCATTTCTCTGTTTAATTCAGTATTTGAGGTCTCAGTACTAAATAGTGATGTGTCTACTTTTAAGAGAAGAAAAAATTAAACATAAGAAGAAAATATATTCTGACACAGTTATGCTTAGTGAATAAAAGAAACAACTCCAATACAAGCATAGGGAGGAGTAGCCATGAAAAATTCGAAATTAGACCTGGGGTCATTCCTAGATGATGTTAAGTATGATTTGAGCATTGCTATTGGGGTGGGACTATAAGTTATTCTATTCAGCCCCTTTTCAATTGGTATACCTTGAAAGAAAATCCAAATAAAAGTTAGCTATTCTTTTTCTTGTCTTCCTTTGGAAGTCTTTGCTTTTCTTAGATGTCTTGGCACTTGAAATGATTAAAAATATGCATTTATTGAGATTTAGCCTCGTACATAGCTAGGTGATGATAATTTGATACTTCAATCCATCTTAGAGAAACATGAAAACGTCAGAATTATTGCATTTACAGATAAAAAAATGGAAAAGTAGAACTGAGATATATCCAAGATTATACAATGTGATGAAACTTGGATTTACTTGTGTGGTTGCTGATTTTTAAGTCCATGGTATCCCAGTAGATCATCCTAAATTAAAGGTAAGTGTCATGAGAAAATTATTAAATCCAAGAAATACAAGCTATGAGAGGTAAAACTTGTTTTATTATTCAATGGTTTATTTGTTTGCTTATTCAAAGAAATATTTATAGATTTATCTTTTGTCCATTCATTTCACAATATATATTGTAGTATACCAGACATATAGTTGAAATATAGAAAAATCTATATCTCTAGTAGAGATATAGAAAAAATAAATATATAAACAGAAAAAATATAAAAACAAAACATTTTAATTATGTGATTTCTGAAAGCATTTTTAGTACAGGTTTCCATTAGAATTATCAGTCTGTCACAATTCTAAGCAACACCCAGTATGGGTCAGCAAAGAAAACATTGTTCCATTCTAAGGATTTTTCAGGTTCATGTAAGCACTATCTAAATAAAGCAAAGAAAACCCATCAAAACATGCACACATTTACACAAATACACATTTTTAACACATGTACACCAGGGACATTCTTACTGCATACTGCATCTTCTAAGAATTCCTATTTTTTATCTTACTGACTATAATACACTGTGACTTTATCAAGATAAGTTATTTAACTTGTGAAATGTTGTACAATGGGAAGAGAAGGTATAAATTTTAAAATCATGAAGATTCTTTAGTCTGTTTCCTCCTTTGAAGGCACATTATTCTTCAATAGGGTAAAAAATATCTTTCAGAATTTGTATTTTTGAAATCTCATGAGCCTACATTTATGCCAACTCAGAGCCTATAAAAATTCTCTGAGCTAAAACATCTGGAAATTGACTATGTCATTCATAAGTTGAAATACAGCTTTATTTATTTTAAAGTTGCCAGAAGACTGTTTTTCATATTTCAACACACTAAAAATACCTGACAAAAGTTTCTGTGGCCTTTGCAATGTGTATAAGTTGATTTTAGTACTTTGTTGACAGACTGCTGGTTTCAAAGTCAGAATGACTAGCACATTGATTTTCTTGTGAGTGATTAAGTCACCCCACTTAGCAGCCTCACTGAGACCTATGCATCCAAGCCAAGTGATGCTCCTAACAAGGCCTGACACTTGCACTCACCATCAATAGATATTAGGGACTACTTGCAGGAATTTTGGTATTGCCACTTAAAAAAAAAAAAAAAAAAAAAAGCCCATGATTACTATCAGACACCCTGTCATCTCATAGAGTTCGCTTTTTTTTTTTTTTTTTTCCCCCTAGATTTTGGAGAAGAGTCTACTACTTGAAATTTGATAGGTTGTCTCATCTGGTGCTCACAATACTTCCGTAAGAAAGAAAAAGTGGTCATTTATAAAATGAGGTAACAGGTTCAATATGATCAAGTGGCTTGGGTATAGTCCCTGCTGATGAAGACTCCCAGGCCCGTCAGCTGGGATAGTGTACTTGAGCAATGAATCTGGGAAGCTGACCTTCAGCACATCCTGAGTAACGTGTTGAGGCAACCTGATCTACAGGAAAACATCTAGGCAGAGTTTCCATAACTGCAGAGAGGTGCCAAGAGAGGATGAAAAATAAAAGCTATAAGGATGCCAAAAAGAAACTTTTTAAGAAACCTGAGCAAAACTGTGAAGCCTTTTCAGCAACAGCCAGGGCTCTTATGGAGAACTGAAGTCCAGAGAACCTTGACCAATTCATGAGAATGGATGATAAATTACGAACCGAATCGTTATTCTCTTCCAAAACAAAAGCTGAGACATGCGTTACAGATTTAGAAAACACAGAGGCAAGAGAAATCAGAGTACAGGATCAGAGTTGAACCTTAGGTCTTCTTATCTGGCCTCTTTTTTATTTTTTTTTACAGGTGAGGAAAATAGGGTATAAGAGTTAAACAGATAGCAAACTTGATAAAGCAAGCTAATGGTGGAACTTAGACTGAAAGCCTGATTCTTTATCCTAATCCAGTGCTCTTCTTACCACACAGCTCAGCTCTAACTGTCTGCTACATATAGGAAGGCAGTTACAGCTTCTAGAAATTCCTCCCATATTCTGGTCCCAGAATTTTTGCATTAGATATACTACAGGGTGGTCTTCTCTTTCTGTCTCTCTCAAGATTGCAGTGCTTTGGACTGGGTTTTTTCATGAAAACACCGAAAGATCTTGCATTGAAGTGCAAAACAGCCATTATTCACACATATGTGAGACAATATCAGACTTAGATCTCTGTTTTATTTATGGCTTAGATCAAAAGAATAAAGTTCTTACAAAATCTCTTCACAAGAGGTAGTACTTGTCAAAAAAATTATCTCTTTTGCTCACTGACTAATCAGGTAGAGCATCTATGAGTATATGCTTCAAAGGAGGTGCATTTTCACTGTGTCCTGGCATAAATACAGCGTATGTGGCAGCCACATGGAATTTCAGGGATTTTCCCAGTACCAAAATAAATACTAGGTTTCACGGTTTTTTTTTCTTTCAAAAAGGAGGAATGACAAGTATCTTTGTAATTTTCCCTCTAATTTATTTAATACTTTTCATGAGAAGGTCTAAAAGAAAAACTGAGGAGGCACAGAAATTGCTATTGGCAATCATTTAAGTACGTGCGCTTTGGTAACACAGAGAAGCATAAACATTATAGAAACTACATTTTTAAATACATTGTGTTCTTCCAGAGGAAAGAAATTTGGCAATTTAACTTTAATTGATGCCCTGAGAACATAGCTGGAATGTAAAATGAAAGCCAAGAACCCCCAACCAACAAAATCAACTCAGAAATACATCTGTATAAAGAACCTTTGGAATCAGAACTGAACAAATAACTTTACAGACAAAGTTAAGCTATATACTTAAAAGTAGGCACAACTAGTATAAAGGGGTATTATTATTATTATGTTTTTCAGATGGAGTCTCTCTCTGTTGCCCAGGCTGGAGTGCAGTGGTGTGATATCTGCTCACTGCTACCTCTGCCTCCCAGGTTCAAGCGATTCTTCTGTCTCAGCCTTCCGAGTAGCTGGGATTACAGTCCCATGCGCCACCATGCCAGGTGATTTTTTGTATTGTTAGTAGAGATGGGGTTTCACCATGTTGGTTAGGATGGTCAGGAAATCCTTACCTCAAGTGATCTGCCCAGCTGAGCCTCCAAAAGTGCTGGGATTATAGGTGTGAAGTACCCTGCAACAGGCCTAAAGAGGTAATCTTAATGTATGACCTGCTGCGAGGCCCTTGGTAGTTGTTAAATGAATATTTGATGATGATGCTAAAAGAATTCACTACAACAATGAGAATATATATAGATAAATAGATGCACACATTTGTAACATCTGTTGGGTTCAGTGCCAGATACTGCATGAAGTGTTTCAAATGCACTATCCAAAATTTTCTTAAATAGCCAGTGTTAAAACTAAAAAGCAAATTCAGGGCTGCTAACTTTGAGGACCAAAAATTAAACTACTAAACTGTAGTGACCTCCTTTTATTATCAAATCTACCATAAATAATTTTCAATCAATTCTTTTTGCTTAGAAACATCAAAGGAAATAATTCTTGCTATTTCTATTTTAATAACATATGCAAAAAATTTGTCCTTTGCTTTCACAGCTTTTCTTCCAGGGATACCACATTCAAATTCACTAGGGATAAGGGTTGAAAAAAAATTTACAAGAGAGAAAGCCTTGCACAGCCAAATCAGTCTACAGTTTCACAAATACATAAAATGGTACAATTCATTATGTCTGACTATTCCATTATTAGACATATTAAAAAGATGGATAGTGTCAGCTCCAGGGTATGTTATCTATTGTTCAGTCTCAAGCTAGTATGTCTATAGTGCACCAAATGATTCATAATATAGACCTTTAGAGAAGTTGAATGTAACTAAAACATGAAATAGGTTTGGCATATTAAACTAATCTGCTTTGGTAAGTGACCTTTCTGCAGCAGGCAAGCAACCATTCCATGGGTGCCCTGTTGATGTTTTCACTCTGATAGGCCTCATCACACAGTTTCATCTTGTTTCCCCAGCCCCCTTCCATTGATCATTTCCCTCTTGGGATAATGTGCTCAACAGTTAATGTAAATCAAAGTGAAATATTCTTAGTTATCTACTGTTTCTGTTACGTTGCCTGGATTTAGACATAATTGCTCCTTTTGTTCATTATTCCATGTTGATGAAACTTAAACTGAAAATGTAAAACAAAAAACAATGTCTACCATAGATACAAATATCAGTACATAAGAAAATATCCAAAGTTTCTTTGATCTTGAGAAATTTCTGGAAATACCTGGTAAATTCATGATAAATTTCACCCAGAATTACTGATTTCCAAGTACAAGTAACATGTTGAGAGCTGGACACTAGAAGTGTTTTGTTCTACTACCCCTCTAAGTTTTCTTTTTCTTCTTTTCACTTAGATATCAGAATTAAAATAAATATATTATTATAAAGTTGAAAAATATACAAACATCTAGGAAAATGATTTTAAAATCAGATATTATCTTATAGTTCAAAAATAGTAAGTTATCATTTTATCGATGTTCTTTCTCCCAGACATTTTTAGTGCATGTGTTTTGTGTGTGTGTGTGTGTGTGTGTGTGTGTGTGTGTGTGTGTGTGTGTATGAGTAGTTGTTTTTATACCTAAACTGGGATGATAAATTGCCTTGTTATTACTTGGAGCACATTTTTCTCACTCATCTATATAGCAAGTTCATTTTGCATGTTTATTAATTTTCCATGCCTACATATAAAATTACCTCAGAATTTAGTAGCTTAAGATAACCCATATTTATTGTCCTATGGTTTATGTGGGTCAGGAATGTAGGTATGATAACCTGGGTTCTCTAGACCAAGGTGCCATACAAGACTAAGACCATGGTGTCAGCCAGGGTCACAGTCATCTGAAGGTTCAATTGGAGCATGCTTCAATTCTAAGCCATCTTAGTGATTCTTTGTGGGTTGCTGGATTGAGGGCTTCAGTTCCTCACTGTCTGTTGGCTGGTAGCTATCAAAGAGATGAAAATTAAACATGAGACCCTATTTTTTACCAAAATATTAAAGTGATTAAAATGATAAGAATACCCTTAGTGAGGGTTTGAGGAGGTAAGATTTTGTCTCATGTATTGTAGATGGGATTGCATATTAGCAATATAATTCTGGATTGAGATTGGGAAGAATGTTTGGAAGAATGCAGCTACCTTCAGTTTCTTGACACATGGGTTTCCTTGTCCAGAAATGCAGAGCATGGCAACTTGCTTCATCTGAGCCAAGTAGTGAGAAGAGCCAGAGAAAAAGTGTGAGCAAGATGGAAGTCACAATTTTTCAAAGCCTAATTTCAGAAGTCAAAACGAGCCATCACTTTCATCGTATCCTATTATCAGAAGCAAGTCGCTATGTCCAGCCACACTTAAATGGAAGGGATACACACAGGGCATAACAGGAAGTTGGGCTTATGGGGGCCCTGTTAATTGTTGAGCATAATAAACTTTCTTTTATAAATATTCTTTAGGCATTCATTATTATTTCCTTAAGATGTTTATTGACTGGAACATCATTTGCTGAAGATGAGCACAAATTTTAAGACTTATGAAACATTCTTCCAAATCTCAATCCAGAATTACATTGCTAATACACAATCCCGTTAGCAATATATAAGAGAAAATTCCACTTCCTTAAACCCTCACTAAGGGTGTTATTGTCATTTTAATCACTTTAATATTTTAGTAAAAAAATAGGGCTTCACATTTAATTTTCATCTCTTTGGTAACTCATGAAGTTGAATGTTTGTTTCCCATATGCTTTGCTTATGAAACATTTGGGTATTTCTCATTATAAATTGTTCATATTCTTTTCAATTTTCTTATTGAGTCATTATGTATTGATTTGTCAGTGAACTGTATATTAAGAATATTATGCAGTTGTCTACCTTATGTCAAGTTAACATTGATTGCAAATTTTTCATCTGCCTTTTCAGCAAATAAAAGTCTTTCTATATTAACATATTCTCTTCATTGAAATCTAATATAATTACCCACTTGTGTTCCAATGATGTTTCTTGCAACAACAGAAACACATAAAAACAAACAAATACAAAACATATTTAAAATTGGACAATTCAGTGCTTTGCAAGATCCCACAGAAGCGGAGAGGTTCAGAAACTGAGGTTTTTCAAAGAATACAGAAAAATAACTATGCAGCTAGAAGCTGCCTAACCTGAAAGTGAAGAATTTATGTAAGGAGAGAGAAGAGTATTTTATACTACAGGCCAGTTTTCCATGTGAACTTGGATCAACCCAGTTCTTCCCTATTTTCTGCTTGTAGTTCTCGGGAATAACTGTAGAACATGCTGAGAATGCTAAATCCTGAGATAAGGAGGGATTGACCAAACTGTTCCAGTCCCCCCTAGAAACAAGATGTTCTTCAACGCTTCAGCTCAACACTTTATGTGATTCCTGGGGAATAAAACCTAGGGCAGATTACTTTCTAGGTTTCCTCAGCTGTGGTTCAAGTGGAGCAAGTGCAGACAAGACTCCATCTACCCTAGGCAGCTTTCCTGGGCCTTTGGAAAACCATTTCTGTTGTCTCTATTGCTTGTCTGTAAGTAATAAATCCATTTTATGTAACCAACTTATGTTGGTCTTCTGTCTCACTGGACTCAGACAAGTTGGTAATCAGTGCACAATGAACCATTTTTAAACAAACAACTGCCATGTGATGTTAAACTTTGAAAAGAGAGAGGAAAAAAGAGTAACAGTCTTATTTTATTATTGTCACTGTAAGTAAAACTTACGCCAGCAATCTACATTATTTAGCAAAAATGTTAGTGTGAGATCTGTGTATCTTTATGCTGTGACACTGAATGAAGAATGGCCACAAGTGGTCTAAAGCTTTTGACAGTTAATACTGTGTGTCAACTTGATTGGATAGAAGGATACAAAGTATTGATCCTGGGTGTGTCCCTGAGGGTACTGCCAAAGGAGATTAACATGTGAGTCAGTGGGCTGGGAAACGCGGACTCACACTTAATCTGAGTGGTCACAATCTAATCAGCTGCCAGCACATCTAGAATATAAGCAGGCAGAAAAATGTGAAAAGACAGGCTGGCCTAGCCTCCCAGCCTACATCCTTCTCCCATGCTGGATACTTCCTGCTCTCAAACATCAGACTCCTAGTTCTTCAGTTTTGGAACTCAGACTGGCTCTCCTTGCCCTTCAGCCTGCAGAAGGCCTATTGTGGTACCTTGTGATTGTGTGAGTCAATACTTAATAAACTTCCCTTTATATATCTCTCTCTTCCCTTAGTTGTGTCCCTCTAGAGAAACCTAATACAAATACCAACTTGACTACCATATATGTTAAACATATTGACACAATTATAAGACAATGTGGGAGGATATCATCTATTTTTAGAATTAAAGTTCTAATTAACCAATTTGATTCATAAATTGAATTTTATTAGTGGAGTGTATTAGTAGTTAACCAATTTGATCAATTCTTTTTCTTTAAACATTGTAAGCACATTAGTAGATATATGTAATTCTTCTCATTATTCCCCATCCTTAGGGAAAAGCCTCTGCTCTTTTTGCACAGTAGTCAAGGCATAATTTAACTATCATCATATTGACATATTGTCTTTATTCTTACCCTCCTAGATGAGAACAGTCTCTGAATTAATTCATTTTTCCACCATTTAATTCAGATTGTTTACTGTCATTTTTAATTGTTTTGTTACTGGTCAAAACGATTATATTTAGAAATGAAACGATATTTTCAAACATATTTGATATACCTGAGAGCTACTAAAGAGCTGCAAGGTAAGCCTAAACCAATGCGACACCTTCAGATACAAATGGCAGATTGAACACATGTTTTCATCTATATTCCCTTCCAAACTGTTTAAATGAATTGTGATAGAAACACATGGTGGTGTGCTAACCACTGGTCAAAAACAAGAAGGCAGCTGGGAGCAGTCACTCATGCCTGTAAACCCAGCACTTTGGGAAGCCAAGGCCAAAAGATTGCTTGAGGACAGGAGTTTGAGACCAGTCTGGTCGACATAGTGAGATCCAGTCTTTACAATATATATATTTTTTAAACAATTGGCCAGATGTGGTGACATGTACCGGTAGTCTCCATTATTCCACAGGTTGGAAAAAAAAAAAAAAAAAAAGAGACTATTTTAACATACTGCTATGAGCAATTTTTAGCATATATTTAGTGAAAAAAAAAAAAAAGGAAAAAATAAGTGAGAAAAATATATCACATTACTTAAGATAAGGAATATAAATACATACATATTTATTTGTTTTACATAGAAAAATAAAGCAAAGCTAACAAGCAAAATGACTGGCAAAGATAGAAAACAGAATGAACACAGGATCTAAAATCTTTAAATATACCTTATTTGTATATTTGACTTTTGAACCCTATTTTGATTTTAAGATTTTAAAAAATTTAATGTTTTTCATGTTTAAATGTTTTACACAAAACATTTAAATATTTTTAAAACTCTTAAAATTTAAAAGATTAAATGGAAGAGCAAATTGGTGACCTAACTAAATGGAGATTTCAATTCAGTTAACTTTCAAAATGGTAATTTTACACAATATATCTTGTAGCATATATCCTAAAATAAAATAAAATACAAGTCTTAAAATGATTTAATATTCATATCCTTATAAGTAATTTTATATTTTGAAACAAACACAAATGCACATATATAACATAGAGCATGCTTGTATATACATAAGAATACATATATATTCATGAATATATATTATGTATACACATACGTGTGTATATATGTACAACTGGGTTGTTTTATATATGTACATATGAAACATATACACATATACATATATGAAACAACTCAATTGTCTAATAATAGGAGAACTGTTGAAAACAACAACAGCAAGAACAACAATAACCAAACAATAGTATATCTGCATGTAGGTATATCTGTGATTAAAGAAGTTCATAAAATTACTTAAATTTGTTAATGTGGAAGAGAACAAGACTTTCAGCTTATAGAAAAGGTTATAATGCAAAGCACTGTTAAATACAAATTTAACAATTTAAATATGAATTGGAAGTATTAATGGGAATTCAAGGTGCACCAACTGGCTCCCAGTACAGATAAGAATATTTATATTAGAACCTTGAACAACAAAAAAACATAGCTGGCTAACAACTCACAAGCATCTATTTTACCTGTTTAGGTATAAAAACATGTATTTCAGGATTATTTATAATGGAACTATTTGTACTGAAAAATGAGTTAGGAAAAAACACGAATGTCCAATAACAGGAGAACTGTAGAAAAAAAGCAACAACAATAACAAAACTTAGCTAGACACCCTGGCTCACATCTGTAATCCCAGTACTTTGGGAGGCCAAGGTGAGTGGATCACTTGAGCCCAGGAATTCCAGACCAGCCTGAGCAACATGGAGAAACCCTGTCTCTATAAAAAGACACACACACACACACACACACACACACACACAATATTGCCTGGATATAGTGGTGTGGGCCTGTAGTCCCAGCTACTCAAGAGGCTGAGATGGGATAACCATGTGGGCCCAGGAAGCTGAGGCTGCAGTGAGCCGAGATCACCTTCACTCCAGCCTAAGTGATGGGAATCAGACTCTTTCTCAAAAATAAATAAATAAATAAGTAAATAAATAAATAAATAACAAGTGTCATATCTATACCAGTGGTTCTCAATATGAGATGATTTTGCTCCTTACAATATAATTGGCAATGTTTAGATAGATTTTTGATTGTCATAATTGAAGGGAAGGATCCTACTGGCCTCTAGTCAGTACAGGCTGGTAAATTTTCCACAATGTACCTGCAAACTCCTCACAAGAAATAGTATTTGGTACAAAATATAATCAGTCCTTCATATCAGCACGATTCACATCCTGATTCAACCAACTACAAATTGAAATATTTAAAAATAAAAAATAACAATACAGCAATAAAAATAATACCAATAAAAATGCCATATAACAACTATTTATATAGCATTTAATTGTATTAGTTATTACCAGCAATCTAGAGGTGATTGAAAATGTGTGGAAGGATTTGCATAGGTTATATTCAAATACTGTAACATTTTATAAAAGGGACTTCAACATTCAGGGATTTTGGTATCTGTAGGGGGTCCTGGAACAAATATTGCCTCTCTCTTCTTGTAAATACCAAAGATTGACTGTAGTTATAGTGCTGAGGTTGAGAAAGCCTGATGTATACTGGTACTGTACATCCACAGTAAAGAATAAAAAATTGTCTTCCTCTATTAATTTAGGTGTATCTACAGCTTATAATAAAGAGAAAGATCAAGGTACAAAACAGTGTATCTAAAAAACTAACTTTAGAATTTTAGGTGGGATTTGGGATGATAACAATCTTTTTCTTTATATGCCCCCAAAACGACATACACATCTGCTTTTATTTACGAGAAGTAACAATGGAATTGATAATAATTACTACATATGGGAGAGAGAAAGAACAAGGCAGAGAGAGCAGAAATGGAGGAAAGATTTATCTGTGTATATCATATAACTTACTGAGGAGTTTTGACTTGTGATTAGGGCAAATGAAATACTTGATTAAAATTATTTAAATGTCAAAAAGAAAATCAAAATCAAAGGTAGAACAATATAGTCAAAATAAAATATTCTTAGAATACTTGTAAGGGTCAAGAAAATCACCTAGGCAGACAAACACAAAGGGAAATATGAACAATAGTAGACAAAGAACAGAAAATTATGGGATTAATCCATTTTTAGAAGGAGTTCCTGAAATACAAGACAGAAAAGTGAAGTAGGAAGGACTTTTCAAATACATTCTTGAATATTTCCCTGAACTTAACAATTGAACCTCTAAATAGAAAGGGACTCTTAAGTATTAAAATAAATTTTAAAAACCCACACTAAAGCAGATCATTGTATAATCCATAACACCAAAAAATGTTTTAAAGGAGGTATGGACTTCAAGGCATTTATTTATTTTATTTATTTTATTTTTTGAGACAGAGTTTCACTCTGTCACCCAGGTTGGAGTGCACTGGTGCGATCTCGGCTCCCTGCGACCTCTGCTTCTAAGGTTCAAGCAATTCTCCAGCCTCAGCCTCCTGAGTAGCTGGGATTACAGGAGCCCACCAACATGCCCAGATAATTTTTGTATTTTTAGTAGAGACAGGGTTTCTACATGTTGGCCAGGCTGGTCTCGAACTCTTTACCTTGTGACTCACCCGCCTTGTGACTCAATCCCGAAGTGCTGGGATTACAGGCGTGAGTCACTGCGCCTGGCCCTTCTAACTCTTCAAATAATTTATACACATATACACACACACGTACGCACACACATACACACAACCTACAGAAAGAATTACCTATTGAAAAAGTGTCAATGCTCTTAAGAACAATACTAGTTGCTAAGGCATTGAAGCAGCATCTCCAAAATTCTGAGGTTCAGTGGATGTTGGCAGAAGTAGGGTATGTTAATTCCAGATCTGATCCTCAATGATGTCTTAGTTTTCTCCATACTCTTCCTCTTTTTTTGACTGCCAGGCACATGTAGAAAATTTTGTGCAGGAATCTAGATGTCAGCAGATGCCCATAGTGCAGAGTCAGTCTCAGCTTTTGGAGCTGAGTCCTCACTCTGACCTAAGTTAGATAAGAAGTGGGTGTGAAATACTATTTTATTATTTAAAGCCACTAAAATCATTGAGTAGTTCATTTCAGCAGTTAGCATACCCTGACTGATACACACAGGATTTAGGTAAGAAGATCCTACACAGTGGATAGCTAATGGGAAGTCCAAGATCAAAAGCAGTTAAATAGGACTGAAAGCAATCAATCCAATTGAACAATCCAGGAAAGGAGGTCTCTGGGTGAGAAATGGTTAACTGATAGGTTTATGTGGAAATTTACTTTCAACAGCTGTTGGAGAGAATGGGAAGAAAATTCAGAATTGTATTTTTTTAAATGAGGAAATATTAACTCCAGGAAAAGCAACGAGAAGAAAGATAATCATGCTATATTACTTGGATCAGCAATGACTAAAAAAACATATAGTCAAAATTTGTGATGGTGAATAGAAAGACCATAGGTGATTTGAAGGTAGATATATAAAAGTAATATATTCATATTAATTGGAAACATGTATGTAAATATCAAAATCGTCAGCTAAGATTATTGAAAGTGGCTGTCTCTCTAGAAAGAGCAGGCTAGTGTAACAGGGAGAGAAGAGGCACCCCATCTTTCTGTTGCTTCTCTTTATACAATATTTACTGCTATTTAACTATGCGTGTGTATACATATGTGTTCCTATATATGTGTGCATGTATAAATGTACAATTTTAGATTAAAATTTAAATTTATTTGATAAAATAAAATTAAATTTGAATAGGCAGAATGCGGTTTGGAGCAATAATTATAAGAAGATGTGGATTGAAAGCAGCCACTTTTGTATTCACATTCCTCTCCAATTTATTGTTCAATCTTCTGTCCACTATGCACATCTGGATAATATATTTTCTTGTTCTCCTAACATAGTTTTCTTTGTTGACCCTTTATTTATACCTATTAACATTTTTGTTGGAATACTATCTCTTTTCGTCTATACTATTGAGAGGTGAAGCCAGCTGAACTTCCTGGGTTGAGTGGGGACTTGGAGAACTTTTCTGACTTACAAGAGGATCGTAAAAGGCACCAACCAGCACCCTGTAGCTAGCAAGAGGATTGTAAAATGCACCAATCAGTGCTCTGTAAAACCCACCAATCAGTGCTCTGTAAAACACACCAATCAGCACTCTGCAAAACACACCATTCGGTAGGATCCTAAAAGTAGCCAATCACAGGAAGGATTGAGAAAAGAGCCCTCTGATAGGACCAAAACAGAACATGGGCTGGGACAAACAAGGGAATAAAAGCTGTCCACCCCAGCCAGCAGCGGCAACCCACTGGGGTCCCGTTCCAGGCTGTGGAAACTTTGTTCTTTTGTTCTTCCCAATAAACCTTGCTACCACCCACCCTTTGGGGGTCCGTGCCATCTTTAAGAGCTGTAACACTCACCAAAAGGTCTGCGGCTTCATTCCTGAAGTCAGTGAGACCATGAACCCACTGGAAGCAAACCAACTCTGGACACACTATTAAATCTTATTTGTCTTAAAAATACAACCAGTTTCTCAAATACTACAAAAAATGTCTCCAAGTCTAAAGTCTGTTATTCTTATTGTGATTCCCTATAGCTTTTTCATACATTCTGGCACTTGACAACACTAAATATTTTTGAAATTAATGACGTATTTATTCCTTAATGGGTTTTTAAGCTATATAAGAGACCATACTATCTCCCTGTAGACACATAATAAATGTTGTTTGAAATAAAATTATATTAAACCAAATAGTGTGCATATGTCCCATTCAGCCAGCACATTTTTAGGCACAAATTTCTTTTTTTTTTTTTTAATTAGAAATCAAATGAACTTAAATGAACTAGAATCAGATATGAATGTCTCTAAGAAACTGTAAAATCTCTGTCTTCCTATCAGGCTAGGATATAGGTGATATACATTGGAGAAGCTGATAGAGTTTTTTTCTTATATTTAAAAAACTGTGATACTTTCCTATTTACTCACTACTTTCAGTGGTTAAAAATTTTAGAAAATTTCAAAGGAAAAAATGAGTCAAAATGAGTTTTTAAAATGAGGTAACATTTCAAGAAGGACATATTTTTATCTTTGACAAAAATCTCCAAATAACAAACAACTACAAACACAATGTTTTACTACTTTTCATTTATATTTGGATTTTCTACTTCCCAATGTGTCAGCTCTCCCAGAAGTACCCTACATTTTGGCTTCTGTCAACAATGCAAACCGTATCCAAATTTTAAGGTAAACAATGTTTTCTCTCATTAACATTTATGGTCTTTGGTTTGACTAATTTCAAATAAACTTAGATCTCTAAAATTAGTGCCACAAGACAGGCACTTTACCCATTATCAGTAGGGGAAAAAATAAGCTGTCAACATCAATTCCAGTTTGAAAAAGAAGTTTAGTCTATATTTAAATACAGATGTTGAGGCCTCCAACACAAAAATACTTTCTCTTAGCTAAGCCTTTATTTTTCCTAAGAAGGACAACTGTGTTAGCAGCTTGTTTATTAAAAAAAAAAAAAAAATTCAATATAGAAACACATAGCAGCATGTGGCCTGAATCTGACAGCATGAGTGCTACATAAAGGGACAATTAAAAAATGTAATAGATGTTGCCACATCTTGCATAAGAATGAATTTATTTCCCAGGGTCTTTTCAGTTACAGCAGCCTTAATGCTATCAACACAGGTATGGGGAGACTGTAGGTATCTTTTTGGTGCAGTAAACCTACTGGAGAAGGACCAAAGCATGATGTGTTTTGTGTTTTACAGAGTTAGGAAAGTGATTTAGTATGACATTCCTGTCACTCACAAGGAGTAAGCAGAAAAATTTTAAAATGCTTTTATTTAATGATCACAGGCTAAAAAAAAAAAATAGAAATATGAGTTTTATGTCTTTACCCTGAGGTTGAACTTAGCCTGGTATGCTAATTGGAAATTATTGCATCATTAAGAACCCAAAATTATAAAGTCAAGATGAGGTCAGAATTGGTCACAAGGGTGCAGGCACATTCTTATTGATTATCTATGATGTATCCTGCTCTTTGCTTAGTTCTCTATATAAGTTATGACTGCCTAGTGATTAATTCCCAACAAATTTCAAATGTCAACAAAGCTGAAAATATCAAAAGGAGGAGACCAGTAATCTTTGCTCTGTAACCAGAAAGGAGTATCCTAACGGATAGGAATTATGTCACTGAATCTGTATTCAAGCAAACAAGAGAGAAAGAGAGAGGCTTGTTAAAGGAGAAATTCTAATAAATTACAAGATAATATATGGCTATATGTGGAAATGCAGAGTTATTTCTAATGCAGGATAATTTCTAAGGACAAATGTCCTTGAAGCGTCACTAATCGCTTTCTTTCCATTTTGGAGATTTTAAGCTTGTTTAGACTATTTTTCCAAGTACAAGTACAGTGCAAGACTTCCCCTGTTACTACTTTACTAGGTTTCTAGTTTACTTATAGACATCTGAGGAGAATTGTCCACACAGACAGAAACACAGAAACACCCTTTTTACAAGGGGTCTATCATTCCTGCTGTTCAGTGAACAGGAGCAGAGGTAGGGAAGTCTTCCATACAACCAATTGAGTAACCACTGAACAAGACATGGTACAGGGATGAGAGGTTCATGCTCCAATGAAGCTGAGTGGTCTGGGATGCTAAATTTCCCTGGGCCTCTAGGACTTTCAAATGGGGTTGCTCATAGTGATTCTTCTCTAGGTCAGAGCACCTAACTGACATGAAATCGGTTTCCAGCCTCCCAAATGTACTTTGTTTGCTCTGTTTTTCTTTGTTCCTTCCTACAATTTCCTTCACAAAATTTTGTTATTCCTCCACAGTTCACTCTTTCTTAAATGCCCAATGAATACCCCAAGTCTCAATTTTTCTTAAATGTTACTTCCCTTTCTCATTTTCAGGATTAAACAAGAGAGCCCATAAAAGCAAGAACAGAGAGGAGATTAATCATCAAATATCCCCAGAAGATAAAATAAAATATTGATGTTTCACAGAATAAAAAATAAAACTAAATAGTTGTTTCCCTATTAAAATAGGTTGTCCTATTTTAATGTGTCATAATAATAGCATGATAAATTCTAGGTTATTGGATTATTATCAGGATGATCTTTTATCATGAAAATAATGGTGAAACTACACAGTAGATATTATTAGATACAGCCCAGAGATCAGAAAACTAAGGCTCAATGAAATAACAGGTCCAAGTCTCAGAGCAAATTAAGCAACCAGCTTTACACAATCTGTAAGACTTTAAATTCTTTTTCAGTGAACTTTAGCCAAATTAGCATAAAGTACAAGAAAGGAATCGGAAGGAAACCAAGCTGTATAGCCTGAAAATGCACAGATTTTAATGATAGAAATAGAGGCAGTTCTAAAAGCAAGAGTAGAAGATGGTCTTTTTGAAATAATAGTAGCAAAATCTTATAAGATTCCAAATACTGAGAAAATGTAATGCCATGCAAAATGCCGCCATGAAACCAAGGAGAACCGTGAAGCCCAACTCAGTTCAAGCCTCGTTAGAGCTGAAGAGATTCCAATAGCTCCTCACAGTGATTGGTAGTTCATAGAGGCACATGTTTACATATATGAATATCGCTTTATAAAGCTGCTGTGATTTACTCAGATAGTTGCTTTCAATGTTAAGTCTTCTCAAACAGATATTATAGTTTTTCTCAAGTTCTCCCTCGCCTCCCTCTGGCCCATGGCATCTTATTCTGTTGGCCAGGCTGTAGTGCAGTGGCATGATCTCAGCTCACTGCAGCTTTGATATCCTGGGGCTCAGGTGATCCTCCCCCCTCAGTCTCCTGAGTAGCTGGGACTACTGCATGTGCCACTATGCCCTGCTAACTTTTTTTTTTTTTTTTTTTTTTGGTGTTTTTTTAGAGACAGGATTCCATCATGTTGCCCAGATTGGTCTCGAACTCCTGGGCTCAAGCGATCTATATCTGCTTTGGCCTCCCAGAGTGCTGGGATTACAGACATGAGCCAACAGGCTGGAGATCAAGTTTTAACTTAGAGATTGTAGTAGATGTTATAGCTCAAATGTACGTAACCATAATAATGTTAATCAATTTAGCCTTACAGAGGATGAGTACCAAGATGGTCATGACCAAGATACTGTTAACACTATGGTTCATAAGTAAAGATGATTATTCACGTGGCATTAGATTAATTTCTCCAGAAAAAAAAAAGTCTATACCAGAATGATAATGTCTCAAGCAAGTTGTCCTTAAGCAGAGAGAGTCCCTGATTTTAGGGAGTCAATGGAATAATAAATACTTAAAATTTATACTGAATACTCAAGTCCACTTCTTGCCTCATTGTTATTCCTTAAAACAAACATTCTGTTGGACACCATTTCCTTGATGTAATTGGCCATTTTCAGAAGGAAGAGAATAATCATTATCAAATAAGAATTAATATGATGCCAGATGAGATTATCTCCTCAGTGACCTCAAGAAGATCATTTCCTAAATTGGTCATTAAAATTAACATGTCCATTATTCCAAAAATACAAGACAATTAATTGCTTGAAGCTAATAACTTTATACATTAAAGGAGTAAGTTGATGAATATTTTGAATACCAACATGCTATTCTCACTGCCATTTATTATTTCTTTGAAAATGTTGGGTAAAAAGCCAAAATGACACTTCTGAAGCATTCACACATATTCTCAAATTTTCTCAGCAGATCTTTGTAAAAGCAGGAGATGGACAAAGATAGAATTATTATTTATTCACACAGCAAACTGTCATCTGAACATCTCCTTATGCTTCTGAAATATGTGAAAATGAAATGACTCAGAATATAGTAGCCACTTACCTATTACCCCTATATTTAGCTAAATTATTGCTCTTTTTTTTTTTTTTTAACTCAGATGGCTCTCATGCCACTCATACACTGAAATATATGTCTTCTAGCAAAACACAATTCGGTAGCATTCTAGAATTGTGGGGTTCTATTGATCTAGTGACCACGAAAAGTAACCAGTCACCATTATTAATAGTGCATACAGAATGATGCTAAATAAAAAAGAATGCAATAATTACACTTAATGAAGTCTAATTGCTGCATGTACACACCTATCACATGCATATACACACACACATATAGAAAGTGAATACTTATTATTGGATTGAGAGCCGGTGATCATGATCCAGGAGGATCCCATCAACGTCTTTCATTTAATTACATTTGAATAGATGCTTTTTTCTAATAACGTAACTTTCACTAGTTCCAGGGTTTTGATGTAGATATTCTTAAGGGGACCATATTTCTGCCTATCACTCCAACATAATCATTATCGATCTCAAGTATTTTCCCCTCATTTATATGAAGAAATAAAGTAATGCACATTGTTTCCAGAACTAAAGGTTGATTTTACTTCCAATATTGTTGCTTATTATACTTCAGAGCTGAGACCTATGCACGAGGATGAAATATGACAAAACCAAAGCCAAAGGTAGATCTCAAACATATTGCTCTTAATTGATAGCATATTACTTCTGAGAGTGATTAAACTTGGGGGGGTGTGTGTGTGCACGCACACGTGTATACACATATATATATTTAAATGTGTGTATACACGCGCACACATACATATATAAAATTTGAAACAGCATCAGGAGATGTGTTATTTGTTAGCATCATATGAATCTATAATAGCCACACAATACATATGCCCTTTCATTTGAGGACATATTTGAGACTCCTAAGTACGTCTGACTTTCTTTGCTTATTGGAGACAGCTCTGGCATATGTGTACACTTTATCTTTGTTTCTTTTTAACTGGACATTACATATCACTAAGGATTCAGATATATCAAGTCAAAAATTACTTCTGATTTCACAGCAGTAGTCGAATTTTGTTATATAATTTCTAATTTATTTAAAACAATGTACACTTACATATTTAGCAGGCTTCACTGATAGCCAATTCTCCAGGCACTGATCCTGGTTTTGAGTCTCTACTTCAGAGGTGTATAGCAATCTCTCCATGAAAATATTGGAAGTTTAGTATGCTCTATTTTTAAGGCAAAAACAGTTTGAATTTACTATTTTTATTCATATGAGTGGAGGGAAAACACTTATGGTTAGTAATAATTATGTTGGCGTGGTAGGCAGAAATATGGTCTCCTAAAACATTTCTGTATCAAAACCCTGGAATTAGTGAAAGTTACCTTATTAGGAAAAAAGCATCTATTCAAATGTAATTAAATTAAGGATGTGAATGAGGTCATCCTGGGTTACCATGGTGGGCCCTAAGTTCAAGAATAAGTGTCTTTATAAAAGACATCAAGGAAAGATTTGATTGGCAAAAGAGCAAAGGCAATTAGGTCATGGAAGGAGAGACTGGAGTGATGAAGCTATCAGTGACCAGAAGCTGGAAGAGGCAAAAATTGGAATCCTCACTTAGAGCCTCTTGGGGAATCAGGGCCCTGCTGACACACTGACTTCACACCTCTGGCTTCAGAACAGGCAGAGATTAAATTTCTGTTGTTTTAAGTCACCCAGTTTGTAGACATTTGTTACATCAGCCTCAGGAAACTAATACAGGTGGTAAACCATTTTACAACTGATATACTGAATGACGATTAATAAAAGTACTAGGAGTTGTAGGGACCAGAGAAAAAGGAAGAATGTAAAATTAAGTGCATACTATGTGAGAAAAAAAGCATAATCAATTTCTATGCTGTGCTGTGAAGTAAAGAAATTTATGCAAGATGACTCAGGAGGGGTGCATGTGCGTGTGTGTGTGTGTGAGAGAGAGAGAAACAGAAAGACAGAGAGAGACAGACAGACAGACAGAGAGAGAGAGAGAGACATTGTATAAAAACACTCTACTTAGGAAAACCACCAAAGCAGTGAGGCAAGTTGCATGGTCAGGGGAGGTGGGTAGCACGTGGTTTAAGGGATAATGCCATTGTAATTCAGTCAGAAATGAATTGGGGTGAAACAATTGAGTGTACCAAAAGCATTAGATCTGAAAATGAACTTCTTTCCGGGGTACAGATACTGGTGTTAGAAAATTGTGAGTTATCATATTAATCTATTCATGAATTTTAACATGTATTGCTTTTCTAAAATACCCATAGACCACAGACAAATATTTCAATGATATCAGAAGTTTTCATAACCAAAATAAAATTTTACTTTCTATTCAACAATTAACACTTTCAGTGGAGGCCAATATATAACAGAGATGGGCTACATCATTCTTCATTATCCTTTAATGTACTCCTTTCCAATCAATTATAAAGTGGGACTATACCCTAGTTGTACATAGTTAGAAGTAGGGGGCATGATTTAGTTTAGCCTGTACCATTAGCTTTCAGATTTCAAGACCAAGTAACAGACCAGAAAATCAGGGCTTTATCCAGTCTACCACTGATGGTCATTTAGGTTGAGTCCATGTATTTGCTAATGTAAACAGTACTGAGATGAACACACATGTGCATTTTAAAAATGAATGAGATCATGTCCTTTACAGGACCATGGACGGAGCTGGAGGACATTATCCTCAGCATACTATCGCAGGAACAGAAACCCAAATGCCACATGTTCTCAGTTATAAGTGGGAGCTAAATGATGAGAACACAGGGACATATAGAGGGGAACAACACACACTGGAGACCATCAGAGGGTGGAGAGTGGGAGCAGGGAGAGGATCAGGAAAAAAATAACGAATGGATACTAGGTTGATGAAATAATCTGTACAGCAGACCCCCATGACACAAGTTCACCTATGTAACAAACCGCACATGTACCTCTGAACTTTAAAGTTCAACAAAACACAGCAAAACAACAACAACAAAGAAAATCAGGGCTATGGACTGTAGCATAAATCCAACAAGTACCTTTTCTAAGCATTATTTTCTCATGTGTGAAATAATCATAGAGGAGGGCCAACATTAAAAACAAACAAATTGAAAACATTTCATAGTAATAGATGATTCTGAGTTATCAATTGCAATACTAGAAATGTATACAATATGCTTAAAATGCCTCAAAATTTATTTCCACTGTGAAGTGAGTAGTGTCTAGGAGCCCCACATTCAAATTAAATAAGGATTCCAACATAGGCACTCTCTTTTCGGATAACCCGTTCATACTGGGACAATGCCAGCTATTGTCTCTCCTACTAGCCTGGATATAAGAGCAACTTTTGTGTTTGCACTGGTTGAAGGAAGAGGAAACTTAGAGCAAATGCTAAAAGGTTATATGATTAAAGATTGTTTTATGCAAGGTTATGGAGGGAGGGTTTGTTCTCATGGCACAGAAAGTGGTTGACATAAAAAATTGATAAAAATGCCTTATTGAATCCCTGCAGATAAATTCAACCCCATGTGACAGCATATATATATTGGACACCAATTTATGCATGTTAATTTTTTGTACCCATGCCATGAAAAAAGACAACAGTCACATCACAGACTTAGGATTGGTATTAGTATTTAATTAGACTGTAGGTATTAACACATATAAAAAATGAAAGCTAACTTTGAAACCAAAAATATACCCCAAAAATTTCTCCTAATTTTTATTGAATAGCTTAAGTTTATTTCAATATACTAAATAAAGAGCTTACAATATTTTTAGCTATTTAGGTGTCCAAATATTTTCAATCAGATGAGTTATAAGAGATTGGGAATTTAAAGACATTTCTTCACATTTGATTAGAAAAAGAAATATTCATTTATAATTAATACTTTCTGGATACAAAGCTTTCATAACATACAGCGAATTAAACACTCAAAATGTATTAAGTCTTCCTTGGTGGCCAGATAAACAGAGATTTCTGTTTTACTTGGAGCATGACACATGTTCTAAGATACATTTGTACAGTGTGATAATTTACTGTGGCGATATATTATAATGCTGTTCAGCAAGTTTAAACATTCCACAGGGAAAAAAAAAAAAATTGCATGTGAGTGGACAGGGGTATGGAGAAACAGAAATGAAATATAGTTCCAGATCTCTGCTGAAAAAATGGAATGGTTTATAAAACTGTTTACATAAGTATAAAATATCATTCGGGAATCTTAAAACATGTACTGAGGCACTTTAATATTTCAGATGATTTGCTTCAAAAGCAACTTCTTATTTGTTAAAATATTAAAAATCACCACAATTGTATATAAAGAAGAGTACATTTAACCTAAAGAATAATTTTAGTACATTTCTATGAACATTTCAGATACATATATGAATTTGCTAACTCAGTAAGAATAAACAATCCTCTGAAATTTTTATTTCTGCTTTCAGTAAAGTAAGATCTCAATTACTTTAAAATGTATAGTGATACCTAAGTACATATACTCTACCTCTAATCATATCCCCTTAAATCTCGTGAGCAAAATTGGGATTTATTGTTACCAATATACCAGCATATTTGCGTATTCCATAGGAATACAGATTGTACAAAAAGAAGAAGGAAGGAAGGAAGGAAGGAAGGAAGGAAGGAAGGAAGGAAGGAAGGAAGGAAGGAAGGAAGGGGGAGGGAGGGAGGGAGGGAGGGAAGGAAGGAAGGAAGGAAGGAAGGAAGAAAGGAACGAAGGAAGGAAACAAAGAAACAAAAGAAAAGATAAGAAAAGATGGAGAGAAAGGGAAAGGAAGAAAGAAGGAAAGAAAGAGAAGAAAGAAAAGAAAGAAAGAAAGAAAGAAAGAAAGAAAGAAAGAAAGAAAGAAAGAAAGAAAGAAAGAAGAAGAAGAAAGAAAGAAAGAAAGAAAGAAAGAAAGAAAGAGAAGAAAGAAAGAAAGAAAGAAAGAAAGAGAAGAAAGAAAGAAAGAAAGAAAGAAAGAAAGAAAGAAAGAAAGAAAGAAAGAAAGAAAGAAAGAAAGAAAGAAAAGGAAGGAAAGAAAGGAAGGAAGGAAGGAAGGAAGGAAGGAAGGAAGGAAGGAAGGAAGGAAGGAAGGAAGGAAGGAAGGAAGGAAGGAAGGAGCGAGGGAAAGAGAAAGAGAGAAAGAAAGATCATGAAGTATACTTGAAAGAAATTTCCTAAGAATTGAAAAGTATATCTGACAGTGCAAATTTTTGAAAAGGGGGTGTCCCGAGTTAAAGGTGACAGTTGCTTTAGGTTCAGGGTATGGATGCATTTGATTCCATTTAGATTCAACATTTCTGCCAAACCCTTCCCCAATCCACAGAGACCCTAAACACTTGGAGAAAAGGGGACATTCAGAGTTCACCAGGAGGAGATAATGAGCATTGCAATCAAGAACAGCAGTGTCTAGAGGCGATTGAGGTAACTATGAGTCAGAGCCACCATCTGTGTTGCCTCAGTGGGGCCCAAAACAGCAGCAATAGCTATAGGAATTAATACAGCCAACTACATGCTGGAGGTACAGATGCTGATGGGTTCAAAAGAAACCGTGCCTCAGAGGGGTGTGGAACTGTAGACAGTTGCTAAAAGATGAGAAGCAAGGGCTAGGATATGTCCATTTGACATGTAAGACTTTTAGATGGCGAAACTAATGTGATTTTTCCTGTAACATAGAACATGGTGAGGTCAAAAGGCATTTATGTTGTATATGCGCTAAATTTAAGTCATATGTCTCATTGGTTATTATTCCTTTATCTGCAAAAATCTACCTTATTTCTTTAAATTATGTTGAAACCAATTCAATGAATACCAAAATGAGAATAATCTGAATTTATAGAGCAAGTAGACAATTCAACAATCCACTCATAAAATTCATATTTTATCAATTATATGCAAGGAATAATTCTAGGTGCTATGAGAAATTCAAAGATGGCAAATAAACACATTGATTAAACATCTGTATTAAGTCATTTCTTTGCTAGCTTGCTAGGTGCATCCAGAAGATCCTCAGTTTTTTCTTTTTCTTTCTTTTTATGTGGTGATGGTAGGAGTATATGAGTAAGTGAAGAAATGGACAGATAGAGATGGAGTGAGGTAAAGCAAAGAAAGCACTTAAGCTTAGGGGTGCAGGTTCCTATTTCATTGCTCTTATAGCACACTAAGCTATCTCAGACTGCATGCTATACACATATCTATGCATTTCAAAAATATATCATAAAGCTATTTTATAAAGAAAATCATATTTTAACTCATAAAAAATAAGAATAAATACACAGTAACTGATTTTCTTAAATCATTTTTCTAATCTCCACTTAAAAACTAAATATATTAGTAGTAACAAAATATGTCACAACTGTAAGGTGGGTGGAAATAGACATATAAACTCTGTATACTTAGATCACAGACAAAGGAATTGAAAGAAGGAACTGGGACTTGCCAGACTCAGTCATAAATGTGGAATCTCAATTCATTTAAACAATCCAATTACCCACTTTTACTATCCTTTTCATGTGTGTGTGTGTGTGTGTGTATGTGTATATATATATATACACATGGTGAAAACTGCAATTACTTTTGCACCAACCTTGTATATGTGTGTGTGTGTATGAAGACACACACACATATATAAACTAATGCATTGAAAGTACTCATAAGGAAAATCTTTTAAACATATTTTAGTTTTCTGTTGCTATGTAGCAAATCACCACAAATTTAGCAGATTAAAACAACACTTTTGCTATCTCACTGATCTGTAGGTCATTTTTAGTGGATTCAGCTACATTATTTCCTCAAGGCTAAAATCAAAATGTTAGCCATGCAGGGCTCTTACGTAGATGCTCTGGAAAAAATCTACTTCCAAGTTCGCCCAAATCTTTGACAGAATCAAGTTCCTTGAAATGAGAGGATTGAGATCTCCGCTTCCTTCCTTGACTTGGGGAGCTATGCTCCTTAGGGAAGCTCTCATTTTTTCTCACTTGATTCTCTTCACCTTCTAACAAGGTTGTGTTTGATCCTTCTCATGCTTCCTATTTCTCTGACATTTCCTCTGCCACCACCCCCAAGAAATCACTATTTTTAAGGGCTTATGTGATTACACTGGGCCGACACAGATAATCCACCATAATCTCCCCATTTTAATGATGTCATATAACAATTAGAGCTGCACATTTTTAGCAAGTTGTTTAAGAAATTCTGCTTACAACAGGTATACAATTGCATTGCAAGAAGTACAAAACATAGTGACCACACAATACTGATATATTCTTTTATCTCATCCTTCCCTACTTTAAAAAAAGAACTTCAATCAGTAGTAGAGTACAGGGGCTATCCATCTAGCTGTAGCTTTCTCCAGAAATGAAGAATGAAGACATAATCGCAATTATCTGGCACTGGAACATCTTAGGCTGCCTCTCTGGGAGCATTGCCGAGATCAATGGCTCCTTCCCTCATGTCTTCCATGTTTAGGTTCGTAATCCTTCTAAACTACCAGGCTTTCTAGTATGTTGCTTTGGTACATGGATTTAAACTTCCGTATTTAATGGGCTTAAGAGATAAATGTAGAAAAATTTTGTGATCATAAAGGGTTCTTTTTACCCTGTAATTACTACTCTTTACTGAAACTTAGAGACAGACAGAAGCCTTTTGAAAGTGTCTCATTTAGTGAGCTCATTAAACCTCAGCCCAATCCCTTCGTCCATGTTTTAAAACGTGGTCTTCATATCCCTAGCAAAAAACTTTTAAAAGAGGAAGAAATAGGACTTTATGATCTCATGTTTTTAATAGAAAGTTATGCTGAGTGGACTCTTTAAAAGCATGTTTTCCGTATATTCTTCAAGTGTTTTTATCTACCACTTAGAAAAATGTATTACAGAAGAATCATAAAACATAAAAGTTCTCTTCTACTTTATGTTATTAACTTAACATTATGCTCAAGGAACACCACAAAACTTCTACTATTCAGCATTTCAGATTGTTTAATTAAAACACAATGTATTTATCACACAGCACACAGAGACACAAAATTGTCAAGCATACGTATGCAAATTTGTTTATATTTACATGTGTATTTACATATTTATGTGTATATATTCTAATAATCATCACATACACTAATTCACATTTATACATTTGCATAATTATCTGAAGAAGCATCCTCTCAAGTGTTTAGACAACCAGTTATAGGTTCCCAAAAGATATTTAATTTTTCAGACTGTCTCTGTGTATTTTAAAAATTCACTTTGTTTGTAAACACACGACAGTAGATATGATAAATTACATTTGAATACTTCAAGCAGGTCCTTAATCAAAGTGACATATTATATGTTCTTGAAATAATTATATAACATTAAAAATAATTTTCTGAAAAATAAAAATATTTCCTATAACTTCTACAAAGCTTTGCTCTTTATCTATAATCCATGTTTAATTGCATACATATTTATAATGTTTCTTGGTTTTCAAATATTACTCAAATAACATTATTTCCATAGACACTGCCTATGTTTCTTCCAAATGTGACATAATTATGTTTGACTTTCATTAGTTCGTTACCACATATTTTTCATTCAACATTTTAAGTGATTTCCAGTTTGGGTCCACGTGTTTTGTGTTTTTTCTAGTCCATCTCAATTACTAAATCATTACAGATTCTAAAAAATTTTATGAAGGTAGTTCTGCAAAGTACCTGGTTGAAATTAATATTTTCTATTATTTTATGTTTTATCTTTTTGGTTCCTTTTCTGCTTCTCTCTACTTGACTGCTGGCCCAACTGATTCCAGCGAAGGTTGCCCATTTCTAGAATACAGAAGCACAACCAGGGGCTATGATGGTGTTTCTCCATGTGCTGTCCACGCACGTTTGGCTCAAAATACTCACGTGCTCTCTGAAATAAAAGAAACTCTGGCCCCATCCCATATTTATTTAATCAGAATCCCTATAGTGAGGGTAGAGGTTGTAATTCCTGAAATCTTTAAGAGTTTTGTTTGTTTTGTTTTTGTTTGTTTTGAGACGATGTCTTGCTCTGCTGCCAGGCTGGAGTACAGTGGTGCGATCTCGGCTCACTGCAACCTCTGCCTCCTGGGTTCGAGAGATTCTACTGCCTCAGCCTCTCGAGTAGCTGGGACTACAGGCACGCACCACCACATCCAGCTAATTTGTGTATTTTTAGCAGAGACGGGGCTTCACCATGTTGACCAGGATGGTCTCAATCTCTTGCCCTCATGATCCACCTGCCTCAGCCTTCCAAAATGCTGGGATTACAGGCGTGAGCCACCGTGCCTGATTTTGAGATTTTATTTTTTAAGGTTCCTTCCCTTTACGTGTTATGAAAGTATTTTTATTTCTCTATTTTGTTTCTTCAATCTATTCTAATTTATTGATACAGTTTCTTTCAAAATTTTTAATTTTTAAAAGCAAACTAATAAAAAAATGATGATCTATTGGTCACTGCAGAGCACATTCTCTAAAATGGTCTTTCATAAAATCAACATCTATATTCAGACCTATTATTTATAAATGCCTTACAGAAAAGCTAGTCTACATTTTCTTTCTAAAGCTGAGTTTGCTTAATAATTTGCTTTCTTTTTAAGTGCAGAACTTATTCTCAAAGGGACTTTTCATGGTGTTCTAACATCTGCTGTAGCTGAATCTGAAATGGCATTTGCAATTTATTTAATACTTGCTAACTAGTGCTGCATTTCACAACAACATCTACGGTCCAGCTTTTTGTGGGTTTATTTAAAAAAAAAAAAAAAAAAAACCTGTTTTTCAAAACTAAAGGATACTACCATTTATCTAAAATGGGTACAGAGACTGAGTTCAGGAGGCTTCCATAGTCTCACTCGAGAATTCAAGTTTACCTCTCAGTCTTTCAATCATCACAATTATAACAACTTTAAAAAGAGCCAACACTGATATTTTGCCTATCACTTTTCTACTCACATTTCAAATATTAACTCATAAGTGTCAAAACGACCTTGTGATAAATACTATTAATGTTATCATTCCTACTACACAGATGATGATGGTGAAACATAGGTTAAGTTGCCCAAGGTCTTATTATTAAGGATCATAGCCAGGATTTGATCTCTTCAGTAAAGTTCTAGTCAATGCTCTTACCCATTAAGCCACGCAACACACCCAGAAGCAACTGGGTTGTGTTGATGATGATAATCTTTGTTTTAACCAACAATAATTTTTCCTAAATATGGTATAGATTTTCCATAAATACCATAAATTCTTGATTATTTATTTCACTTTATTCCAAAAGGAAGTTGAATTCTGAGATATAAATGAATAGCAAACAACAGTTGCTTAATTTCACCACTTTTGTCACTTGTAGCCAGTACTTAAAAAGAGATATATAATTTTTTTATTGATTTGCATTTCACATCAAATTGTAAGATCCTGGAGAATAAAGACTATATGTGTTATACTATCTTCCTCTCTCACATAGTGTGTAGGCCTAGGCTTTGTGCATAGCAAGTGTTAAAAAAGTAATGTGACTCATGTGAGAGTTATTAATTTTGTTGAAATTCAGAAATTTAGGGAAATGCACAATAAAATGTATATTTTGTGATTCTGATCAAATTACTTAAAAATTATATTTTCCTATGAATAATTTTTATTTCACTTAAATTATTTATAACAAATTAACATATACATAGTTAAACATTTATCACAAAGAAAACATTTGTACTATTGTTATCACAGTAAAGAATTTGCTACATAAATTCAATTACAGTTTTGTGGAAAGTATCTTCATTATATAAAAACAATCTACGTTTGGAAAAATTGCACAAAACATGAAAATATAAACTAAATAAGCAAGAATTATCTAAAAAGCAACTCTTCAGGATTTAGAAGAATTATCTAAGAAACAGTCATAAATATTCTCATGTATTTAAGACTCATATTCTAGAATCCTGACTATTATTTTTTATGTTTCTATCGTTAATCTCAAGTTTAGCTTTATTTTTCTAAAGCAATGAGGTCTGTAAAATATTTTTTCAGAATTCTCTGAGGTTTTTTATTTTTTGTCTTTCCTGTCATAGTATGCCAATTATTCGTGGGTTTCTAAAGTATGTATGCACTGCTAAGGCAGCAAAACAAAAAATACACATGCTATTTATTAATTCATGTTGCTTTATTTAAATTACTTGAAAATGATAAGAAAAAAACTATTGTATTTACAACAGCAACCAAATATAGATAACCTGCACCTACATCTAACAAAATAAATAAAACAAAATATAACATACATTATGTAGTAAATATATTTATAATATATGTTCACTAGTTAACCATAACTTACTTAAAGTAAATATATATAATATCTACTGGGATATTACCACATTTTATTACGGATTAAACTTTTAATAATTCAGAAGAATAAATACGATAAATTTAACTTACCCTCAAACTAATGCATGTTTTATTTGTTTGTTTTTTGTATTTTAATTTGACAGTAATTCCAAGATATTTGGGGGTATATAAGGATGTGATAATTGCAAAGAAACTTCTGAAAAGAAAAAGACTAAGCGTGAATTGAAAGTACAATTCGTTAAAAGGTATAATAAACTGTGATACTGTAACAATAATTGAAAATATATAAAAGGAACAAAATGTAACATCAATAAATAGATCCTATTACATATGTGAATTATGTTAATAAAAGTGACATTTTATTTTCAAACCACATTTCCTGAAATATATATGGCAATAATTTTGTTTTATTTTTTCAACCACTACATTATATTTTTTTCTTTTTCTAGAATTTACTTGTATTTTCTCCATGCCTCATATGAGATTATTTTTGTGCTAGCATCATTGGTCCTAGAACCAGATTATATTATCATCAAGGTAGAGGATCAAAATATAACAATTAAATAAAAATATATATTAAATAAATAAATATACATCTTTTAGTTTTAATATCTGTTAGAGTGAATATATATATATGTGTGTGTGTGTGTATATATATATGTGTATATATATATTTGGTTTTTTTTTTTTTTTGAGATGGAGTCTCACTGTGTGGCCCAGAATGGAGTGCAGTGGCGCCATCTCAGCTCACTGCAGCCTCCGCCTCCCCGAGTTCAAGCAATTCTCCTGCCTCAGCCTCCCGAGTAGCTGGGACTACAGGCGCCTGCCACCAGGCCCGGCTAATGTTTTGTATTTTTAGTAGAGACGGGGTTTCACCGTGTTAGCCAGATGGTCTTGGTCTCCTGACTGCATGATCCGCCCGCCTCGGCCTCTAAAAATGCTGGGATTACAGGGGTGAGCCACCATGCCCGGCCTGAAGATATTTTTATTAAAGTCAAACAGGTATACTTGTTCATTTCGTTCCCATGTTGTTCAGCACAAAGTGATTTACAGCATTTATATCTTCAGTCTGAATTGTGTACTGTAGCAATCTAAATCCCTTAATCCTTTGCAGGTTGATTTTAATTTTGCTTGTCTGCTTGTTTTTCATGGGAACATAGGGTTGATGTGACCTTGTCTGTTTTGGTCGCAAGCACTCAGGAGAGTATGGAATAAGACTCCACGTGTCCTTTGACTAAATTCTCACAATTTTGTACAAAAGTGGCGGGTGTGTTCTCTACACCCACATACACATTGAGCTAGTCTCTTGTCTCTCATACAGCAGGACAGCCTGACAGAGGGCAAGGATAGCTTGCCATGTTTTCTCTTCTGAACACAAGTTTATATAGTTTATCAAAGGTTTCTGAAGGTCATTTTATTTTAGCTCTTCCTGTTTATACATTTTTGCTAGAGATTTGAGGAAAGTTTCTGGAGGGCAGGAAATATATTTTGAATGTTAACTGAGGGGAATTTACTTGTGACTTTTGTTTTCAGTTGAGTTGATTCTGTGTTGGGTTAAAGACATGAATTCTGACCTACTCATAGAGTTCATTTCACTCTGTCTATGGAAGAGATTAATTAAATACACCATTATAGTGACTATATTTGATCTTATATTTGCCATGTGGTTCTGTGATGTCTGCTTATTGCTCCTTTGCTGTTTCCTTTGTTTATTATGATTCTACCTGGTGTTATACCTTCTCTGTAAGTTCCATCTGGGATGTATAGGCAGCCAACTGCTATCAGTTGTTCATTCCATATTACCTCTGAAAAGCATTCATTTCTAAGTATTAAAAAGTAGTCAAAGTTGAGGACATGATTCAAATACGACTAGTTTAGTTAAGCATGAAGTTTTAACCAACCAGGATCCATTATGAGACAGTACTTGTCTAAGAAAGGAAAAAACTGGGTCCAGCTACTTCTGCAGAAGACATAACTTCATATAGAATACATAAGATTCTCATCTTTCCCCGCCATTGACCTATTTATTTGAAATATTTTTTTTAAAGAGTGGTGGGCAGATTATTAAATATTCTGCTTCAGGCAATGTGCAATTCTAATATGCCTCTCCAAGGTAGTAAATGAAGGATAAGAGGTGGGGCAGTTTTGTATGTAGAACGTTTAAAAGTCCAATAGTGAAAATGACAGAATAGGTCTCAGATAGCTCATCTTCTTTTACCAATTATTTTGGTCAAAAATTGAAACAAACAGCCATGGGGGGATTAATTACTCAAGGATAAATCCCAACTGCTATAAGACTATGTTTTGACTTGACAAATTGCAGCAATGAAAAAATAAAATTGTTTACTATCATGTTAGCCTACGGGACCTCTAAAAGTCATAGCTTGAATTCTGATTTCAGAGTTCAGTGATTCAAACAACTCCTGAAGTCAGAAGTAAACACTTCAATGAAAAATTATTGCTAAAGTATTCATCAGATTTTATTTTCAATGGTTTAACTTTTTATAAATGTATTGGATCAGTTTATTTGCTATCTACAATATGCCAAATCAATTTCTGAAACAGAAATGCACTTATTCTTAATAGGGTAGCTGGCTTTGTATCATTGTATGCCTTATTGTCAGGCAGAGCAATCAATACTACATAGTATGATTTAAGCAAAGTAGGGAAAGCGATCTATGAAAGTACTTTCTTTGTTTTTTTAACCTGGTTTCAAAGTGACTGAAAGTCTACTACTCAAGACTAATTTTGTTTGACAGGTAAGTGCCCACTCTAGTTGAACTGCCTTAAATGAAATATCTCTCACTGGCAAACACTTCAAGTCACTGGCACTTTGGTGTTACATATTTTTCTCTTTTCTCATGTTGGTCACAGGGAACCCAGTCTCATCAGAATCCTGAGCATGGACTAAAGAAAGGAATGTTAAAAGACCCTGAAAATTAAGTGACACAAAAGCAGCATGAGGAAGTTGCAAGGAAATTCATTCTTTTTCAAAATGTATTTAAACACAGATCCTCCAAATCTGTCAGTGGTACTGATATTCCTAAATCTCATTTGCCCAAGAGTGAGTCACAACTCTTACTAGACATTCCCACAGCTCAATTCATTGTAGGCGGTAATGTTTTGCCAGAAATTTACTAAAACCTCTCACTTTATAGAAGAAAGTTAAACACAGAAGCTAACATAATAACCCTGATGACCAGATATGTCATATTCTCAATAGTCCTTTGGGTGCCTTTCTTGAATGTGTTTACATTCCAGAAGTTATAAACTTTTCACCTTCTTTTTCTTCTGTATGCCTGCCACTGACTTTATGGAAAACGAGTAGAAAAATCTCATCTGTTCAGAAGCAGTTTCAAGTTGGTGCTCTCTAAAATATCTGTGTAGCAAAGTTAAAATGAAAAATTAAAGATATTTAATATCACTAACACAAACACAGAAATGTACCTAGAGTGGAGGCAAGTGATATAAAAACAGAGATCAGTGTAAATGACAGACACATTCTGAAAATGTGCATACTTTCTGCTATTGTTGTTAGTGTGGTTTTATACTTCTTAAATATTATGATAATTTTTATTCTCATAGGACATAGTTCTTTGGAGACCTGGAGAACTGATGAAGCTCAGCTATTGTAGCATCTAAAATTCACAGGTTCATAGTGACTTCCGCTTTCCAACTTGGTCTTGACTTTTTTAAGTGACTAGATAAAACCAGTGAATCAATATTTAAAGAAAGTTTTCCTTGCCTTGATTTCGTTTTTATTAAACTTTTGAAGTTTGAGATGAGGAGAAAGATGTGCTTTTAAAGAATGAAGCCTTCAGTGGGATGCTTAAAATACCCTAGGACTTTTCTCTTTTCTTCAGTGCTTGATTAAAGGTACAGGCTGAAGCAAGAAAAAAAAAAAGAGTGAGCTCAACTCATTCTTTCTAGATTTAGTTGCTTAACAGTGCCTGCTGCATTCTGTTGGTAAGGACCAGTTTGACCTCACTCACGGGTAAAGAGGTTAAAGATTATCGAAGGCATAGAAAAGTCCTTGTTGCTCAGTTAGCCAAAGTGATATACTAGCCACTTTTTTTCTCTTTGTAAGTTAACTCTTTCTCTCCCTTCTCTCCTTATCACTGATACGTAGTGCTAACAAGTGGTCTGCTTCTTTGTCTTAGATCTACATCGAGGCCCCAAAGTAATGCCTGCATATATAGTATCTTTAGTACATTTTTGCCCCTTCCTTTACTGCAGTACCTGCCTGTTTGTCCTCACAGCTTACATAGGAAGACAAGTACCATCCACATGCACATAGCCTCCATTAGCATGAATCATACAATACGATGCTGCCATTGATTATGTATCCCAGGCGAGAGATACTGGTGTTAGCCTCAGTACTAGGGTTGGGTGACTAAACTTGCCATAATGGGATGAAACTCTATGCATAGATAATTTATACCCATATCTTTTCATTTGGGTAAATAATAATCATAATATATAATATATATCATAATATAATAAGAATATAATTATTATTATATTATTTTGATTCTCAACTTACCATCTCCCCTAGCCCTACTGAACTCATTCTGAGTAAGACATTAACTATGAAATACTTAGCATTTTTAATGTATAAAATATTATATGCTAGGCCCTACAGTTCCAAATGGAAAACTGAGGCATAGAAAGTTTATGTAACACATACTATAATTATTGGGTCTAAGAAAAAAAGGGAAGAAAGGAAGGAAAGAATCCATGTCATATTGTTGGCTCCCAGAAAACTTAATTGCAAGACAGAAGCAAATTTTTTTCTAATAAAATTTAATCAAGATTTCTTCAATTTTAGCTAAAAAATAAAATTTAGGACTTTGGAATTTGCTAAAAAAATAGTTGATTACAACTCTGGAAGAGACTATTACTTCCTTCAACTTTTTCCCCGTTTGACTTAGAATTCTCAGTAAGGACAGCTTTTGCTCCAGCGCATAACTGACCACATTAAAGTTTGATAAAGAGAAGAAGAGACTGGTTGCAGGTGGGGAGAAGAATGGAAATGAAGAATAGGCAGTGGAAAGTATCTAGGTCAAGAAAATGACAAAAAAAAGAATTTAGAGACAAAGTATCAGCATGCAAGTCTCAATTGTCTTTGTTACTGACTGTGTGGTCATTAGAAGAGTGTTTTTCTTTGATAAAAGCATTATGTTTGTCTGTAAATTTAGTATAATAATAAGACATATGTCTATTCTTCTATAAGTATTTTTGAATGCGTACACTGTAGTACGCTCTATGTTTAATTCCTGGAATACAATGATGGTCAAAAATGGTCACTTGCTAAGCACTCAAGGAATTTACAAAAGAGTAAAGGAGAAATCCTGTAATTAAATGATCACAACAATATTCCAATATGTGCTATTAACAAGGAGTACATGCTATTAAAATTTTAAATTAGGAGTAATCACTTAAGGAAATATGAGGTAGTTATGAGTAGAGGGGGGATTTGAAAGAAGAGTAGAAATTAACCAGATTAGTCTGGTTTGGGATGACAAGTATTTCTACCAGAGGATAGGAATAGTTTAAAGACCCTATCATAGGAAAGAGCATGCTGTTTTAAGAACTGGAAAATTATGAGCATGGTGTAAAAGAAAGATCGAAAAGAAAGATGAAACCCAGATTGTCAACAGCAATTTACTTCATAGGCATCATGGCTACAATACATGAGAAAATGCTTGTCTAAGTACTTAGCAAACATACAGTTCTACATAAGCATTTGATATTTTTGTGATGTTAATCCAGAAAGATTAGTTCTATTCCAGCAAGTGTAATAAAACTGAAATGTAGGAACACAGAAATTAATTTTAATTTGAGTAACCTATGAGATTCTAGATTGGCTTAATATTATATATTGTGATATCTGTCTTAAATCGATCCAAAAACAATTTTCATAATCACATTGAAAAAAAATTGCCTTTTGACCACTGAGGAACTGCACAGGTGATCCCCAGACCTGACTTGGTGCATTATGTTTAGTAGGAATGAAAAAGAAAGCAACAAGCTATAAAAAAACGGTGCAAAAATTATGATGGATATACAATTACACTATCTACCTTTGATTTATAAAGGATACTTACTAATCATTAAGGAATATGTGTGCTTTCTAATAAAAAACTGTTATAAGAATGTCTGCTTGTAATTATCCCAAGAAGAAATCTGAATGACCATTAAATGCAGATTCCACACAGGAATATTGCATTTGCTTACATTAATAAATAATGCCCTTTCTTAGTTTCTTAAAACAAGTAATTGAACACCTTTTTTTGGGTTAAATTTCCTTCTTTGTTTTAATAAACACTTCTAGGGTCATACCATGTGATAGAACGAAACCAATCAATGCATTTGGGCCCACAAGTTGTTGCTGCAAGGCTTAGGACTAAAAGGTTGACTATTCTGAACCACCAGTGAAAATTTTCTTAGCCTATTTTTGATTTGAAGATGTTTATAACTCATTCATCCCTCACCGTTTCAGAGACGTCCAAAGCCTTTGGTGGTAAGAGCCTTAAAATCATCAGATGAATAATAATGAGTTTAAAACATTTTCATATTAATATTGTTATAAAATTATTTAACTGATACAAATAGTTTTATTAAAGACACCTGGGAAACAGGATAAAAAATAATTCATCTAATTTCAAGTGTCAGAATGATCCATGGAAAAACATTTTAAATGGGTGCTATGACTTTTTTAGAGTTCTTCTGTGAGGACAAAATCTAATTTAAAGAGAAATCTAGTTTAGTAGCAAAGACTGAGAAAGATGTTCAACCAGAGAAAATACTGAATATGGACATTAGAGATAAAGGAAAGCATACAGATATTCTTATAACAGCTGATGAATTGAAAACAGAGAGCTCAAAAATAATGTGGTGCTACTTTGGAAAGAAAGGCCTATTTCTTGGGCACGTAGGTCTTGGCTCTGCCTATCATCTTTCTGCCTGACATGCAGCCAGACACGAAACACACATCACTCTGGCATCTTAGTCTATCTTTATTTTTCTTTTCAGCATCCCAGTCCATTCTCACGCCTGAAATTGCAATATTGGCACAATTGGTCTGGCAGCCCCCCAACCTCAATTTGCAATTGACCCTAGGCATGTCAATATAATCACCTAATCAGAACATAATTTTTCCCAACTGTTCTCTATGCTCAAAAGCCTTCAATGGCTGACGCTTGCATACAGGATAAGTTCAAAATATTTAATAATATCCAAAGTCCTTCTCGGTTGAAATATTATCTTCCTTTTATATGCCACAAAGATAAAATTTACACTAATTTTGAAGAGAAGAGTGATTTCAAAAAAAAACATAAAACGATTGGAAGGTGATTGCCTCAGTGCCTTGTGATTAGTAGACATTTGATAAATGTTTGCTGATTAAATTTAATTGTACATTCTTTCTTATTTCTTCCTGCCATGATATTCTTTACCACAAACATTTCAGGGTACTTTTCTTGCCCATAACCTTTGCCGTGAAACAATTGTATTCTGTAAAATGTTACTCTTCCCCACCCCCACCCACTATTCCAGCTGTGGAGTCATCTGTGGAAATTTCATCCGGAGAGGCCTCTCTGTATATTTTTCTCAGAAGCCTGGTCACTAATCCTCTACAAACAAAGATGTCAACTCAGTCTAATCTTATAATGATTGAGCAGAGTAGGAGAAGGGGAGATAAATGAATTAGTTCACTTAAAGGAGGAAAGAGAAGAAACAGGAGGTACTTTAAGACTAGCACTTCTTCCAGCATCTTAACAATGAGTCCAAAAACATCTATTACTGAGATCAATTAATTTATTTCTAAACAACCAATTCTGTGACTCTGAATATGACTCTGAATGTAAGAAATTGTTTATTCTCTGCTTAGTATAACTTTTATTCTAGTTCTTAACAACTACTGTTGTTACACTAATAAAATATGTGTTCTGGAATAAAATATGTGTTCTAGTTCTTCATTAATTCTCTGTCTTACACACACACACACACACACACACACACACACAGCCACAGAAATTCTGAACTGACTTGATCATACAAATAGTTATGTCTGTATTGTTCAACAAGAAATTATGGTATGGATGGGTGCTTCACTTAACCCCACACAAATATGCACAATATTCTATGAGGTAGGCACTAATTTACCCCATGGTGAGAGAAAAGGACAGAAAATAAAGAGCAGAATAAACTTGTTAAAATGCAGAAATCCCACTCATGGAAAAGAGGAGACCTCATGTCTACACAGCCTTTGAAAGAAAGCAAGTATTTTGGGCACTGAAGTCTTCCAAATTGCAGTTTTCCTAAAACCCTTTATTATCTTATAAATCCCTCTTTTCTTTTTTTATATTTAATTAATTTTTACTCCTTTTAACTGTGGACATCTAACAGATTATCCCATCATTCTTCCCTAAATATCAGATATTCAATATGCACTTCCTTAACAGATGTGTCTCATTGTCTTACCCAGGCTGGACTCCAACTCTTGGGTTCAAGGGATTCTCCCACCTCAGTCTCCATAGTAGCTAGTCAATATGCATCTTCATCTCCATTTATTTGTTAATTCCTTTTTTCTTCTAAAGTTTCTTTTCCATTCTGTTCAGCTCTTACTTCAAAGATGAAATAAAATCTCTTTCTTCTAGGCTTTCTTCTGGGAAGCTTTTCCCAACATCTGCAACTTTAAGTGACCAGTCTCTCACTGAACTGTGACACTTTTGTATGTACTATTCATTTAGCACCTAATTTTCACTCCCTTATTTGACGGTTTTGTCTGTGAATATCTATCCTCCTACATCTGATTGTAATCCCTCAATGGTAGTTATCAGGTTTTAAGCATGTTTCTGTATTGAATATAAACTGCAGTGCTCTGAAACTTCTTGATGCGTCACAAAACTTAGTTGACTATGAAGATGATAAGAGGACTAAGAAAAAGCTACAGGAATTTCAAATGACCTCGAGGGCAATGTTTCTCAAAATGTGATTTCAAGAAGACCTCTCCTTCGAATCTGAAAAACTGATTATCAGGGATCTAAATTTGTTAACAGGTAGTTCTACTTGATTAATATGTACCCACTACATCATGAACTGACCAGATAGCCATGAAATTCCCCAACTGGCAAAAGCCATAAACGTTTGTTACTAATTTCTCACTAAAAGCAAGATAAAAATAGTGAACATATATGTATTATATCAGTGAGGTACAGGAGCACTAAGTTTTGGTCACTGGGATTGGGATTCCAGATTTTTCACATCACACTGTGTAGCATCTTATTCCACCCCTGTTACAAAGCTGAATCTGCAGATACTGTACAAAAACTTTATGCCACAACCTACAACGGAGAAAATATTATTTTCAAGCAACTTTCTGGCTAGTATTGTAGAAGGACTTTGAAAAAGAGAAATATATTGATTTCCAATGTCACTGTGTTTGGCTTACAAAGGAATTTTCAGAGTTATCTCAAATATTGGAAACACAAGAGATGAATATAATTTTTAGTGGGCATAAGTCTCCAAAAATACAACAAGAAATTTCTGATTAGGCTCTTTACCAAACATAGCTTACAAAAGCATGTTTTCACCTCAGATATCCCATTTCAATGATTCTGCCTATCGTTAAGTCGAATTCTCATTCATCCGCTATAGATGAATCCATTTCTGCAATTAAAATAGTGCTGAAAAACCAACTGACAAGGGAACAAAAAAGCGTAAAAATAAACCCACTGGCCAGAGAAAGTGGCAGGTGATGGTACACAATGAAGCCATTACACCTGGCTGTTAATTTGGACAATTAACCTGCACTTCCTAAATTTTCCGTTTTCACATGAACCCGAGTAAACATGCACTGATCTCTCTCTCTGAATTGTCAAGGCAGATGTTGGTGTAAAGCTCACTTGACAGGTATACAAATATGCCGAATTATCCATCAACTAATTGCAGCAGTTGGCTGGAGCAGAGGTTAGCTCTGAGTGGCCAACCAGACAGTCTGACGCACAGTCTATCACTTTAAAGAAGAATACAGAGGATGATGTTGTCGATTGATTTAAAGAAAAAGTCTACTGTGATACATATGAAAACTAAATAAATTATAAAACGTGGATAATTTGCTACACTGACAGCAGCAAAATTAAGGGATTTAGTTTCCCACACCCGTTTAATTCACTAAAGTCCCTACTGAAACCATTAGCAGGGTGGCATTTGCTGTAATTGTAATTTTTCTCCCCCTACATGTGCTTAATTTGCAGGAAGTTTAGCATCTGTGAAGCTGCTCATCTGACGGCCCCAGAGATTAGGGTCTGTTTATCGGCATAGGGGAGAGGCTGACGCAGCCTAAAATCTAGGCTAATATTATCACCTTTGCCACGCATGTTATTCCTCAATCTGGAGACCGGTGAGCTGGGAGAAAGAGGCCTGTGCGACCCATTAGACAATGACTAATCCCATCTGCAAAAGTATGCTTTTTGAACTGGGCATGATGAGATTACAAAAATCAATTTCGGTGTTCATTGCAAGGCAAAATATTTTCTCCCAGAAACATCTTTTTAAGGACATAGTAGCTAGAGTCCAGGAGTGTGATAATTATTGGAAAGGGTTGAATTAGAGTTCTGGGCCACTCGAAAAACATTTTATAATTTTCTGGCCAAAGTCTACTTTTGCTAGCGAGACAATGAAGTGTGCACTGGTTAAAGCCTGGGCTCCGTCTTCAATTCTCAGGGTGAACCCTGCTTCCAACATTGACTATAGTTTTGCCAAATCATTTCACCTTCTATGCCTTTCTTTTTCTTTACACTAGGCAGTAATAACTGGTACCTACATTGTAAGTATTTGTGAGGATTAAATGAATTAATACATAGATAGTACTTAATGTTTGACATAAAAATACAAGCAATATTAACTATTATTGCTATTCTCATGCGACAATACCAATAACTGCCCTAACAAATACCCTACCATGGAGTGAGACTCTTTTTTCCTTAATGATATAAATAGGTAATTTCTCCATGCATGTCTTTCTAAAAGTACATCCATTCTTGTGCTCTCTCACCCTCTCTATTTCCTTCTGTGTCTCTCTCTCTCATTCTCCCTCTTGTTCTTTTTCTATCTCTCATTTATATCTCAATTTCAAAAAGTTAATATGGATTTTTCAAGTTTTGTCTCCTTTTGTTCAATTTTCTTTCTCTCTCTCTAGGTGTACATAAAGAAAAAGTAACATCTGTGATACTCCTTATACCACTTTGTGGCATGTGGATACTTCTTATACATCACTTATGGAATGAGGTGATCATACATGACTAAAGATGGCCCCACACAGTTATTATAGATTTTGTAAAATTATGTTTCACATCCAAGAGAGATGTATAGACCTTTCAGCTCTTGCTGCTGATGATGCCAGCACCTTGATAGCATTGATTCTTTAATCTTCTCTTGATTCTTCCTTAA
The DNA here is from genome assembly GCF_047675955.1 of Chlorocebus sabaeus. Taxonomy (NCBI): domain Eukaryota; kingdom Metazoa; phylum Chordata; class Mammalia; order Primates; family Cercopithecidae; genus Chlorocebus; species Chlorocebus sabaeus. The sequence continues at coordinate 24,698,856 of NC_132925.1, forward strand.
AAAGTGTCTTTGAATAATTAATTTTGTGCATGGCCAACCACCTAATTTATGGGGCCAGTCTGACATGTGGACATAGGCTCTTATTTATAGGACTTTTTCACAGGTTGAAAACTGCTAAGTAACTACATGTACTTTTTAAAAGTTGCAAATTTTCCTGACTCTTCAAGAGGTTCCCTGAATATTTTAGAAAAAGATAATATAAAAAAGAACACAAATCTCATACTTAAATACAAACCTTTTGTGTCAGCTCTAAAAGAAAACTACCAGTTGACTGGTTGCGGGGAAGGAAAATTTAGCATAAAGAAAATGAAGGAGCAGCAAAAGAAATAAGAAAAAAAAAAGTGATGTACCTGAGGACGCATAAATTCTCCTCTGATTTAGCTTCTGTTTATATATCTCATTAATATTTTTGTTGTTTAATCTATTGCTTTTATTACCTAACCTTGTTTACGAATGGGATGCCTTAATTTTTTTCCTTCTTATACTGAAAAAACAAAACATTTCAGTAACATTTTCTTAAATGTATCTATTATTTTTCACAACTGTTATTTCTATTTTGAGAATTTTTCATGACAATAGAATTTAAAATTATAACATCGTTGACTGTCGTTTCAAGTTTCACTGCTCAACTTTCAACATTATTATTATTATTTCTAAGAAAATCAATGGAAATACTGCGAAGCAGAATATTATGCTGTAAGGTAAGAAAACTATAGAAAATTCTAACGATAACCAAGAAATAATACTAATGGCCTTAGATCTCTACATACCAATTCACGAAGCATTAGTGACTAAAGGAGTATAGTTATGGTTCTAATACAGTGACAAAAATGAAATATTTCAGGTATCGCTGCTCTGTGATTTTCAGTATTATTATATAGACGTATTACCTTAAACCTTATTAAAAGATGATATATACATTTTAATGTACTTATTCAAAAAGACCTGTGAAGACATCAATATTATGGCCAAATTTGTAGAAAATGAAGCTCAGAAGAGTTAAGTGATATTTTCCAACATTATACAGCTAACAGCGAAACATCCTTGGAGAACTTATGGGAAGGGGTGTCAGAATCAAAGAGCAGAAGTGACATCGTTGTAATAATTTATTGTAAGCAATAAATTATTTGGGGAGGTGGAAGGAATAAATGATTGGCTCATGAAATATAAAAGAGAACTGCCACAAGTCTATTTACTGATTAATTCATGTTTGCACCCATTTATACATTTATTCAAATACTCTTTCCTTTAATAAATGCACACCGTTGAAAACTGAAACGAATGCAGATGGTGGTCTCATTCAACTAAAAGTGGTGAATTGAATACATTCTTGACCTTTCTTGTTGACAGTTTCATCACTGCAAGGCTAGGAAATGATGAGAAAACTTCTGCCATGAATAGAATTCTGCCAAGCAGGAAGAATATTTGCTGAAGTGGAAGTGGTGGAAATCTCATGAAGAACGGGAACAGCCAGTAAAAGTCATTACAAAAGGCAGATTTGAAAATCTTTAAAATATTTTTCTTCAGACTCGGCTGCAAATTAAAATAATCCAGGGAGTTTGTTTTTTTCAATAAAGTATTCATAGAACCCTTCCCCAGATATTTAGTTTTAATTAAATGAAGCCCAGGTGAGTGTGTGTGTGTGTGTGTGTGTGTGTGTGTAGATGGTGTGTGTGATTCTGTTGTGTGTTTGTATGCTCCCTTAGGTTTCAGAAATAAATGCAGAAAGGATAAACCAGAAACGGCAGAAAAAGGTGCCTAAATGGTAGAGTGGAAATAAAGAAGAGAGACTAAAGCTGGGAATTAAGCTGCTCTAAGAAAGCATTTTGAGCTCTGATTTTAAAACGTATAAATGTTATATAAATTTTAAAAACAAAATCAAAAAGGAAGGGAAACCAGGGTAAATACTAAAATTAAAAGTAAACAGAAACCAGTGAGCAAGAAGTCTAATTGCACACTTAGTAGGCTATAGTGTAAAAATAAAAATGTTACAAACACACGTGTAGTTTACATAATAGATTTACTTGATATGTGTATTTTTATCATGATCTCGTTATAGTAATTCTTAATTTTTTTGTTTTATTGTAGGATACAGCAAAATAAATACAATTATATTTCTAATAGCCAGGGTTGCCACCGTGGGTGAATAAATGCACAAATATAGAATGAAAGAGAATGTGAAAGAACCCTATGGTGTTAGATTTCAACTGAACTTATTAATACAGAGTTTTGCTTAGATGTATCCCTCATTGTAGGTCTGCTTGCTGAAAGGACATAGAAACAATAAAACCATAGTAGTCACAAGCACACACAGTAGTACTCAGATCAGGTTTCTAATCACTGCTAAAAGGAACTAGTACTCTTTGGAAAGTCGAGGCAGGGAATAACTTCTTTTGCCAGAAAGCAAGGAAGATCTCAAAGAAAGATGAGGATATCTTCATTCAGTTTAACAGAATCCCCAGTAGCCAAATTTGGGAAAAATTTAGCATAAAAATGACAATAGATTATAATACATTGAATAAAACAAAAGTCCATTAATCTCTAATACTCAAAGTAAGGGAGAAGAAACAGAGATGACAGTTTTTGTTTTGTTTTGTTTTGTTTTCCTGAGTCTCGCTCTGTCGCCCAGGCTGGAGTGCAGTGGCGCCATCTTGGCTCACTGCAAGCTCCGCCTCCCGGGTTCACGTCATTCCCCTGCCTCAGCCTCCCGAGTAGCTGGGACTACAGGCGCCCACTACTATGCCTGGCTAATTTTTTGCATTTTTAGTAGAGACGGGGTTTCACCGTGTTAGCCAGGGTGGTGTCGATCTCCTGACCTTGTGATCCACCCACCTGGGGGGCAGGGGGCCTCCCAAAGTGCTGGGATCACAGGCCTGAGCCACTGCGCCTGGTCCGACACTGTTTTTAAAAGAATGTCTGATAATAAAGGTAGAGGAAAAAATCGAGTTAAAAGGTCACCGTTTTTTAAACCACCAGTGTAATAATTGGTAAGGGTCATCATTAGTTAATAAAACTATTCTGATATTTTTACAGTCTCACGTCATTGCACCACAAATAGCTTATTTGTTACAGAAGGGGAAAGACACCTTTGGAAAGGAGAGCTCTAGTGAGAAACATGTGAACATAGGATCTAAACTTACCATCGCCAGAATTGAGACAAACGACATCATGCATTTACTGATATGATGCAGTGGAATAACGTACTAAGACCTGTTGAGCAAAAGTCCTAACTGTTTGACTTGAATCTAATCATGGGAAAATAATCAAACATGTGGGATATTTTATGGGCCAACTACCTTAGACTTACAAAACGTCATTGTTATAGCAAAAAGTATTCAACAAATCAAAAAAAGAAAGAAAAAGGAAAGGGGAAAAGACCCAGATATTGTTCTAGAATGAAAGCAATTAGAGATACTACAACCTAATACGCTATGTCTTTTGTTTACCTCTAGGATATAAAAATTAAAAAAAAAAAAAAACTATAAAAGAAAGAAAGTTTGGGGATAAGGGAAGTAATTGAAATATAAATTATATTTTAGATTATATTATTTTATCAGTATTAAATTATTGAATGTCAATGGCCATGTTATACAAAGAAATGTTTTTGTTCTTAAACATGTGTTAAAATTTTAGAGCAAAAATATTGAAACTTCAAGTGCCTCTGTGCATGTGGAGAGAGATTATGGGGTGGAAGACAAAACCAAAAAATGTGGCTTGTTTGGAGGTTCTAGCAGGGCAGCACAACTACTCTAATACCCTTGACCAAAGAATAGTCTTCCTCCATTGAAGAAAGTCCTCCCCCTCCACTGAGCAGGCAGCTTGGGAAGGACACACATGGAGCAGTAAGGGAGGAAGGCAGCACCTGCCTAGCCAGTTACACCAGCTGAATCAACCTTGGCAAACAGTGGAGTAACAGAGGTCATTATGTTAAATGAATTCAGCCAACCACTTAAAGACAAATTTTGCATGTTCTCATTTTTATGTGGGAACTAAAAAAAGTGGACAAGTATACCCACTGTTGCCACTTTTATTCAACATAGTACTAGAAATCCTAGCCAGAGCAATTAGCCAAGAAAAAAGAAATAAAAGGCAACCAAACATTAAGGGAAGGAGTAATATTGTCTCTGTTTGAAGATGATGTAATTTCATATAGAAAACTATCAAAGACTTCATCAAAAACTATTAGAACTGATAAACAAATCAGTAAATTTGGAGGATGCAAAATCAGCATACAAAAATCAATAGCATTTCTATACATGATCAACAAACTATCCAAAAAAGGAATTAAGAAAATGAAAACAATCAACAGAGTGCAGAAACAACCTACAGAATGGGAGAAAATATTTGTAATCTGTACATCTGACAAGGAGTTAAGATAAAAAATATATATAAGGAACTCAAACAACAGAATAACAAAAATACAAATAGGCAAATTAAAAAATGATGAAAGTCTGGAATAGACATTTATCAAAAGAAGGCATACAAATGGTCAACAGGTTTGTAAAAATGTTCACCATCACTAATCATCAAGGAAATGCAAATCAAAACCACAGTGAATCAACTACCCCCAATTAGAGTGTCCTTTATCAAAAGACAAAATATAACAAGCACGGGAGAGGATGTGGAGCAAAGGGAATCCTTTTCACTGTTGCTGGAAATGTAAATTACTAGAGCCAGTGTGAAAAACAGTATGAAACTTTCTGGAAAAAAATGTAAAAATAGAAGTGCCTTATGATCCAGCAATCCCACTTCTAGGTACATATACAAAAGAATTCAAATTAGTATATTGAAGAGAGAACTTCACTTCCGTGTTCATCACAGCGCTATTCACAATAGCCAAGATGTAGAATCAACCTAAGTGTCCATCAGTGTATGAATGAATAAAGAAAATGTGGCATGAGTACACAGTGGAATACTATTCAGCCATAAAATGAATGGAATCCTGCATTTGCAATAACACAAGTGAATCACATAGAAGTGCAGAGTAGCATGGTGGTTACCAGGGATTGGGGAGATGGTGGTCACAGGGTAAAAAGATTCACTTAAACAAGAGAAATAATTTTTGTGATCTATTTCTCAGCATGTTGACTATAGTTAATTATACTGTATATATTTTAAAATTGCTGAAAGAGATTTTAAATGCCTGTAATACAAAAGAATGAAAAGTATGTGAGGTAATGTGTATGTTAATTATCTTGATTTAATCATAAGTCTATAATACATATATTTATTAGCAGATAATATTGTACCTGATAAATATATATAATTATTGTTAATTAAAATATAATGATTAATACAACAAATAAAAAGTAATATAATTAATCAATTAATACACAAAACTTTAACTTCACCATTAATTTTTAAAAAACACAGAAATTAAGGCACTTATAATACCCATTATGAAAGAGGTTCAGTAAAATTATACTTATAAAATCTCCCTGGAAGACAGCTTTGCAAATACTTAACTAAAGCCTTAATAATACACTTTTTTTTTTTTACTTCAACTTAAACCTGGAAATTTTATTTCAAGAATTAGGAAGTTCTAGCCAGAGCAATCAAGCAAGAGAAAGAAATAAAAGGCCTCCCAATGGGACAGAAAAGATGTCAAGCTATGTCTCTTTGCCAATGATATGATTTTATACTTAGAAAACCCTAAAGACTCTGCCAAAAGTCTCCTGGTAAATGACTTCGGTAAAGTTTCAGGATACAAAATTCATGTACAAAAATCAGTTACATTTCTGTCCACCAATAACATTCAAGTTGAGAGCCAAATCAAGAACACAATCCCATTTTAAAAGCCAAAAAATAAAAACTAAAATACCTAAGAATACATCTAAATGAGGAGGTGAAAGGTCTCTACAAGGAGAACTACAAAACACTTCTAAAATAAATCACAGGTCACACAAATGAAAAAACATTCCATGCTCATGGATAGGAAGAATCAATGTCATTAAAATGGCCATACTGCTCAAAGTAACCTGTGGATTCAATGTTATTCCTGTAAAACTACCAATGCTATTTTCCACAAACTAAAAAACACTACTATAAAAATCGTATGGAACCAAAAAAGAGCCCTACCTAATAAAGCAATAGTAGAGCAGAAAGAACAAAGTCAGACATATCACACTGCCTGACTTCAAACTATGGTATAAGGTTATAGTAACCAATACAGCGTGGTAGTGGTAGAAAAACAGACACATAGACCAATGAAACAAAATTTAAAAACCTAGAAATAAAGCCATACACCTACAGCTATCTGATCTTCAACAAAATTGACAAAAATAAGCAGTGGGGAAAGGACTCCTTAATAAATGGCACTGGGATAGCTGGCTAGCCATATGCAGAAGAATAAAACTGGATTTCAACCTTTCACTACATATAAAAATTAACCCAAGATGGATTAAATATTTCAATATAAGACCTCAACTGTAAAAATTCTAGAATAAAACCTAGGAAACACCATTATGGACATCGGCCTTGGAAAATAATTTATGACTAAGTTCGCAAAAGCAATTGGAACAAAAACAAAAATTGACACGTGGGACCTAATTAAATTAAAGAGCTTTTGCATGGCAAAAGAAACTGTCAAAAGAGTAAACAGACAACCTAGAGAATGGGAGAAAATATTCACAAACTATGCATCCAACAAAGGTCTAATACCCAGAATCGATAAGGAAATTAAAAAATTGAACAAAGAAAGAACAAATAATCCTATTTAAATATGGACAAAAGACATGAACAGACACTTCTTGAAAACATAACATAACCTGGATGAGGTGGCTCATGCCTGTAACACCAGCACTTTGGGAGGCTGATGTGGGAAGATCACTTGAGCTCAAGAGTTAAACAGCCTGGGCAACACAGGAAGACCCTGTCTCTAAAAAATAATAATAATAATAATAAATAATAAATAAAAAAGAAGACATGTAAGTGGCCAAAAACCATGAAGAGAGTTCAACATCACTAATCATCAGAGAAATGCAAATCAAAACCACGATGAGATACCATCTCTCACCAGTCAGAATGGTTATTACTAAAAAGTCAAAAAACAACAGATACTGGCAAGGCTGTGGAAAAGGGGAACACTTGTATACTGTTGGTGGAAATGTTAATTAGCTTAGACACTGTGGAAAGCAGTTGAGATTTCTCAGAGAACTTAAAAGAGAACTACCATTTGGCCCATCAATTCCATTACTGGGTATATATCCAAAGAATTGCTCTGCCAAAAAGACACATGCCTTGTCTGTTTGCAGCGCTATTCACAATAGCAAAGACATGGAATCAACCGGGGTTTCCCTCAGCAATGGACTGGATAAAGAAAATGTGGAACATATACCTTGTGAATACTACATAGGCATAAAAAGATAATAAAATTATAAAATTATGCCCTTTGCAGCAACACGAATGCAGGTGGAGGCCATTATCCTAAGCAAATTAATGTAGGAACAGAAAAACAAATACCACACACCCCCACTTATAAGTGGGAGCTAAATATTAGCTACCATAGGATAACAGACACTGGGGACAAGTAGAGGGAGAGGGTGGGAGGAAGAGAAGCAGGGGTTGAAAAACTATTGCGTGCTATGCTCAGTACCTGGGTGATAGGATCAATCATACCTCAAATCTCAGCATCATGTCGTATACCCAAGAAATAAACCTGTACGTGCACCCCCCCAATCTAAAATAAAGGTTGAAATTTTTTAAAAAAGAATTAATGATTTGCAATTAAGGATACACTTAAGACTTAAGTACAAAAATGTTTACCATAGCATTGTTTATAATTGTGACAAATTAGAAATAGCCTAAGTAGCAAAAGTAAAGGCTTGGTTAAATAAATTGTTGCACATATATACAATCGAACTTCTCATGGCCATTAAAATATACATAGAACAATTATATTTATTAATGTGAAAATGTCAGCATATAGAAAAAATAATAAAAGGTTATAAAGTAGCACAAATCTTTTTTACTTACAAAACAAAATAAGTTTATATAGTATATATAAACAAATAAAAGGAGATTCAGTAAATTATTATGTTTAGCTAATTTTGGTGAGATGAAGGTGTTTTTTTCTTATTATGTATTTTTATTTTCCAGCATTTAAAAATATTAATGCATATGACTAAAAAATATTATCAAAAAAAGAATATGCAAATTAAAAAGATTGTAAGAGCAACTAAGGGAGCTCTAAAAATCACTCCAATTTTGAAGACTTTATTCAAATGAAATACAAGAGCATTTCTAACACTATCATTACGTAGTATGAAGGCAGTATCAGGAGGATCGAGGTGAATAATACAAAATAAGATAAAAGGGTATGATTTTTTTTTTTTTTTTCAGAGCAGGAAGAGAAAGAAGAGAAAGGGTGAAGCAAAGATAAAGAAGAAGGCAAGAACAAAAAAAGACAGACAATAGGAACCCTTTACGACATTTTTCTGTCAAGAAAAGTGATGTTCAGATTTTTAAAGGCGGAACAAAGTTTACTAAGAGAATCAATGCCTGTAATATGCAAAAAAAATTGCAAGAAAGCACTTACATATTAGGGACTCTGATACATGGGCAAAGGTAGTAACAGAAGGAAATGGGGCAAGGAAACTGGGACAAGTCAAAGTAAATAGTTATGCAAAAATTTAAAAGACAGAATGAACTGAAGGGAATGTCTAATATTTGCAAGTAAATGGAAATTCCAGGAGTACAAGACCCTGACAGTAAATACAGCTGCTCTGCATGGAGGCTGCCTTAAAACTGCTCTGGCAAAAGAGCTGCAGGGCCCTCTCAGTCCAACTAAGGCTTCAAAAATCTCTCTGTAATTCATCGAACTAGTCGTCCAGCTAACTGATTTGTTTGCAATATGGCCTGCTTGCTTTCAAGGATTTACTGGAAGATCATCTATTAAAATAAGAATAATCTTTGAATAAGCCATAGCTCTCATTGTAAGATATATTAATTAATATATTTATTAATTGATATTAATATTATTAGTTGATATTAATACATAATGTATACTTTGTGATTAATGCTGAGCATTTATCAAATGTTTATTTCATAACAGACAACCCTGATGTATGCTTTTATTTACATTAGAACACTAAATGATTGCATCGACACTGTGAAGTAATTGCAGTTATGTTTTCCAGTTTACATACAAGAAAACCATCCGTAAAATGGAAACATTTAAATGACTACTAAAACATTGTACTTTTTACCTTCCTTGATGGATGTTCTAGCATTCAAGAGTCCTTAGTGAATAATATAAGGGAATTTCATTTGTCCTAGTAGTTGGCAAATATTTTATTTCTAATTGATTAGTTTTTGTATGTTCGTTAATTTTTTTTGTCATTTTACTTATGCTTCATTGTGTAACATAATTTGATGTTCTATGCCGTATCTGTTAGGTTACAAAAAGAAATGTAGGGTGACATTGTGAAATAAAAAACATTTTAAGTAAAGATCCCTGGTATGAAAACTAAGTTGGAGTTAGACAGCTAGATAGCAGTCTGTTTGCAGCTCTGCAAATGACTTTCTCTAGTACATCTGGTTCAAACTGACAACACTTTTTTGATGCTCTACATGCATCTGGATCTTCTGTAGAAAAACATTTCCTCACATTACATTGCACTGCTGCAGGAATCAAACCGATTATAAACTGGTGAACAGGCTGGTATACAGGCCACATGATTGATTTTTAATTGTTGTAGTTACTTTTGTAAGACAGCCTGTCAGGAAAGTTTAAGTTAATGACAATAATTAGGTCTCTTACTTCTAATAAAAATATTCCATGTACAATTGTTCTATCTTGACTATTAAGTGGATCGACAAAAGAAAAAATATGTCTTTCTGCAACAGTGTCTTCTGACCTATTAACATAAAAGCTACACTATTTTCATTATACATGCTTGTTAAAATTAGAAAATAAACACATTTGAACATTTTCTACCATGTCTCACCTCAAATGATGTTTTTAATCTCAACAGCTGACTTGAAGGAAGTGAGTTTTGCTTGATTTGCTTGTTATTGTTGTTTTTTTTAAATACCAGATCTTCTTACCTTTCCTGTTAGTGTGTGTTTATGAGAAATCAGTGCTTTCTTATTCTGAGATAGATAAAAATGAATATTGTCACACAACTGTGCTGGGTGTAAGTAGAATGAGAGGCATTAGAACATGTCCACTGTACTACCCCAGCAGAAATGTTAAGACTGAAGAAATATCCTACTTTAGACCTTCCTAACATAAAAAATTGTGTGGGAAGTCAGTGTGCATCCTTAGTGGACTCTCCAAACTCCAAGGATACTGCTCTTATTAATGTGATGTTTCACAAATGGGTGGATTCTAAGGGAAGTTTGTAACAGCATCTGAAAAAAAATTACAAGAGTAAGTACTAATTTGGACAAAATAATCCATCTCCAAAAATACTGAATAATGGATGCTGTGAATAACTTCCCAGCTTAAGCTACCTTCCTCCCACTGTCAGAATGATTGCTTTGTTTGTCGTACCTGCATATGAGAAACTATCCATTTACTTGTAGTGGCATTAAATCCTCTTTCCTACAAACTGTAAAAGCTCCATTTTCTCAACTTGCCAACTTTTATCCTACCTACCAACTATGCAATCAGAAATAGTAAAAAATGTGGGGCCAACAAATTGCTGAACTATTCTATCAAATAATATGTCAAGGTCTAGGTCTTTACTGCCTTTTAAGAAAATTTACTACTTTTCTTGTGCGTGCTGATAATCTATAGCTCATACAGATGGCAGTTATACCACTCTCGTTGCCCTCCATTCACCACTACCTTAAAAGACACACTGATATTTATGAACACATAAAATCACACGTGACCTATTTATCTAACCTATATGTTCCATTATAACATCAACTCAATCCTCAGCCATGAATCGTTTTCTGAAAAGTTGCCAAAATTTAAGTATTCTCCAGCAAATTTGCCAGAGGTGGGTACGAAGTTAAAATTATCCAAATATATACAGGTTTCATGAGAAAATAATAATGTATTAAACTAAAAATTAAACCGTTATTAGAACGTTGGAAATGTTTTTCTTTACTGGCAAGTGGTAGAAGACAGAAAATTGTAAATTAGTTATTTCTGATTATTTCATAGTTTTTACATTATATTTTCGATACAGAAAAAATATGATTTATATATAAGTGTATGTGTATTTACCATGAGCTTCTTTACATAATGTTTATATGCACAAATTATGCCTGTAACTACTCAAAACAGTTTTCTATAGAAGTTATGATTTCAAGAAAATACACTCTGATAAAATGGTAATTGTAATAATAATCATAGCTAACATTATTGAAGGATTATTTAGGAACCAAGCACAGTTCTAAGGGGCTCTCTGTATTAGCTAATTAATTACAACATTGCTATGAGGTAGGTACTCAGGGACCACATTTTACAGATGAGTAAGCTGCAAAGTTGAAAAGACGATTTGAACATTAAAGTACTTCCTCAAATTGAACTACTCCTTGTGTTTAAAGCAAGCATTTTAGTAGCTGTGTTATCACCTATTCCAAGACATTAGGTTGCCTTAGTAAGCTATGGCTCAGGGCAGTAAATAGTCTAGATGATTTCAACTCATAAACAGAGTATAATTCTTGAATATGTTTTAAATAGATCATCCTAAAACTGAACCCTGACTTGACTTGCAACTTGGTTCTGAAATGGTACAATGGTCTAATAACAGACACATTTGGCAAAAAGTAAAATGTAGGTTTTTATTAGGCAGTTTTTAATAAATGAATCGAAAGAAATAAACAACTATTGACCTGAAAATATTTCTTCAATTTATTAAACATATTTGGAGAGCTATAGAAGAAAAAGCCCCTGATATAACAGATAAAATAAACTATGTCTGAAAGAAATATTAAGTTTCAAGCAAAAATAGTAAGCTGTAGGGGTTACTGCACTGTCCCATATGGGAGTCGCTGTCCACATGTGGCTATTGGACACTTGCATAAGTGGCTAGAACAAATTTGGATATGGTGTAAGTACAAGTAAGTACAATATCCTTAATTTCACAGACTTAGTATAAAACAAAAGTAAAATATCTCATCAATAATTATTTATATTGATTACATTTTTAAAATATACTACTTATGATGTATATATTGGATTAAATAAAACATATTATAAATCAATTATGACTTTTATTTTACTCCTTTAATGTGCCTATTGCAAAATTTTAAATTATTTACAAGCCTCTCTTGCTCTAAAACATGTGGATGGTGCAATAATTTTCACTCTTGCTTTAAGGATATGATAATATATTAGTCTCTATAGATAAGAGCATTATAAGAAATTATGTTTAAAAGCCTTAAGATAGGAAGCCTTTAGAAAATCATATGCATAATATACTACTACTGTAATATGCTGTTTAATGACAGTTTAGTCAATGATTAACTGCATATATGAAGTCAATCCCATAAGATTATGATGGGACTAGCCTCACTGTATTTTTACTGTACCTTTTCTATGTTTAGGTAGGTTTAGGTACACAAATACTTACCATTGTGTTACCATTGCCTGCAATATTCAGTTTGGTAACATGCTGTACAGATTGGTGTCTACCAGCAAAAGGCTATGCCATATAACCTGCCTTTGTAATAGGCTATACAATCTAGGTTTGTGTAAATACACTGTAATATTCACAACAACATTACCTAGTAAAATATTTCTCAGAATATATCTCTGATGTTAAGTGACACATGACTATATATAGGTCACTTTAAAAATTTAAATTAAAAGCCAAAATTGTAAATTAATCTGTATTTTTTTTCAAAAGTCATTACATGGTAGACTTTTTATAAAGAAATGAAATGTGTTTACTCAAAATCAGATGCAAAAACAAATCAGAAACTATGACACATGCTAATCAGAACACATACACACACAAAGAGTTGTCATTATATGAGAGAAATAAAAGGTGCCAAAGAGGATCCAGTTGCGTAAAGACCTTTCATGGTACAAAAAAGAATACAAATTATAACAACAAATATTAAGGCTGTGCTTAATAGTGGTTAGGGGCAATTTTTCTGCCCCTACTCTTCCTTGATTCTAGATCTGCCACAGAAACTGTGTGTCCTTAGGCTGGTTGCTTAGTGTTACATTCCTGGTTCCAGCTACGTAGAGCCTGAGACAAAGGTTTGTATCCCAGTGGTTTGCTTAATTGTCTGACGCAAGGGAGCAGGCATTCAGGACAAGTGGAATAAAAGAAAAGGAAGGAAAGCCAGTGCAAGAATGTCTTAGCAAGTTGGATACTGACTTCAAGATCTTCTAAAAAATTTTATAAAATGTTAGAGCTGTCTGTATCAGGAGGAAATGGGGAGAGCACATTTCCCATTGTCTCCTGACACCCATGGATTAAGAATAGATGCACAGTCCTTCAGATTTTATTGGTTCATGTTCTGGTTACATGGTCCTGAGTTATGCTTGTACAAACGTAGAGCTGTGGTTGTTTCATATTGTCATGCAGAGAAGAGCTAAGAGCAAGATATTAGAGGTATGCTTACCAAGAAATGGTGTGACTTCACCTTTGTTAAGCCCAACAACAGCCTTTTGGAACTGGTCACTGCAGCAGTGGCTGAAAGAAGAGGTAAAGCAAAGGAATTCTGAAATGATGTACAAGATGTGAAAATATTAAATATTCACTTTCCCTGCTGACATCCATGTAAGATGGGACTTGCTCCTTGCCTTCTGCCATGATCATGAGGTCTCCCCAGTCATATGGAACTGTAAGTCCAATTACACCTCTTTTTTTTTCTTTTTTTTGCAGATTGCCCAGTCTCAGGTATGTCTTTATCAGCAGCATGAAAACAATCTAATAGAGTAAATTGGTACCAGGAGTGGGGTGTTCTGAAAAGATACCCGAAAATGTAGAAGTGACTTTGGACCTGTGTAACAGGGAGAGGTTGGAACAGTGTGGAAGGCTCAGAATAAGACCGGAAAATGTGGGAAAGTTTGGAATTTCCTAGAGATTTGTTGAATGGCTTTGCCCAAAATGCTGATAGTGATATGGACAATAAGGTCCAGGCTGAAGTGGTCTCAGATGAAGATGAAAAACTTGTTGTGAACTTTAGCAAAGGTGACTCTTCTTATGTTTTAGCAGAGAGACTGACAGAGTTTGGTCCCTGCCCTAGAGACTTGTGGAACTTTGAACTTGAGAGAGATGATTTAGGGTATCTGGCAGAATAAATTTCTAAGCAGCAAAACATTCAAGAAGTAACTTTTGTGTTGTCAAAAGCATTCAGTTATAAAAGGGAAAAAGACCATAAAAATCTGAAAAATTTGCAGACTGACAATGCAAAAGAAAAGAGAAATCCATTTTCTGAGGAGAAATTTCAGCTGGCTGCAGAAATTGGCATAAGTAGCAAGGAGTCAAATGTTAATCCCCAAGACAATGGGGAAAATGTCTCCAAGGCATGTCAAAGGTCTTCACCACAGCCCCTCCCATCACAGGCCCAGAGGCCTAGGAGGAAAAAGTGGTTTTCTGGGCTGGGCCCATGGTCCCTAAGCTGTGTGCAGTCTAGGGACTTGGTGCCTTGTGTCCCAGCCCCTCCAGCCATGACTGAAAGGGGCCAACATAGAGCTCAGGCCATGGTTTCAAATGGTACAAACCCCAAACCTTGGCAGCTTCCACGTGGTGTTGAGCTTATGGGTACAAGAAGTCAAGAACTGGGTTTTGGGAACCTCTGCCTAGATTTCAGATGTATGGAAACACCTGAATGCCCAGGCAGAAGTTTGCTGCAGGGGCTGGGCTCTCATGGAGGACTTCTGCTAAGGCAGTGCAGAAGGGAAATGTGGGGTCAGAGTCCCCAAACAGAGTCCCTACTGGGGCACTGCCTAGTGCAGCTGTGAGAAGAGGGCCATCATGGTCAAGAACGCAGGATGGTAAATGCACCTACAGCTTTCACTCTGTGCCTGGAAAAGCCACAGACACTCAATGCAATCCCATAAAAGCAACTGGGAGGGAGGCTGTACCCTGCAAAGCCACAGGGGCAGAGCTGCCCAAGACCATGGGAACCCACTCTTGCATCAGTCTGACCTGGAAGTGAGACATGGAGTCAAAGGAAATCATTCTGGAACTTTAAGATTTGACTGCCCGGGCCGGGCACGGTGGCTCAAGCCTGTAATCCCAGCACTTTGGGAGGTCGAGATGGGTGGATCACGAGGTCAGGAGATTGAGACCATCCTGGCTAACACGGTGGAACCCCGTCTCTACTAAAAATACAAAAAACTAGCCGGGCGAGGTGGCGGGCGCCTGTAGTCCCAGCTACTCGGGAGGCTGAGGCAGGAGAATGTCGTAAACCTGGGAGGCGGAGCTTGCAGTGAGCTGAGATCTGGCCACCGCAGTCCAGCCCAGGCTACAGAGCAAGACTCCGTCTCAAAAAAAAAAAAAAAAAAAAAAAAAGATTTGACTGCCCAACTGGATTCCAGACTTGCATGGGCCCTGTAGCACTTTCATTTTAGCCAATTTCTCCCATTTGGAACAGTTGTATTTACCCAATATCTCTATCCCCATTGTATCTAGGAAATGACTAGCTTGCTTTTGATGTCATGAGCTCATAGGAGGAAGGGACTTGCCTTGTCTCAGTTGAGACTTTGGACCATAGACATTTGGGTTAATGCCAAAATGAGTTAAAACTTTGGGGGACTAGGACCGGATACAGTAGCTCACACCTGTAATTCCAGCACTTTTGGAAGCCTAGTCCGGCAGATCATCTGAGGTTGGGAGGTTGAGACCAGCCTGACCAAAATGGAGAAACCCCGTCTCTAGTAAAAATACAAAAATTAGCCAGGTGTGGTGGTGTATGCCTGTAATCACAGCTACTCTGGAGGCTGAGGCAGAAGAATCACTTGAACCAGGGAGGCAGAGGTTGCGGTGAGCCGAGATCGCGCCATTGCACTCTAGCCTGGGCAACAAGAGTGAGACTCTATCCAAAAAAGAATAAATAAATAAATAAATAAATAAATAAATAAACTTTGGGGTAATGTTGGGAAGGCATGATTGGTTTTGAAATGTGAGGATATGAGATTTGGCAGTGGCAAAGGACAAAATGATATGGTTAGGCTCTGTGTCCCCACCCAAATCTCATCTTGAATTGTATTCCCATAATTCCCATATGTTTTTGGAGGGACCTGTTGGGAAATAATTCAATCATGGGGGGCAATTTCCCCCATACTGTTCTTATTAAAATGAATAAATCTCATGAGATCTGATGGTTTGATCAGGGGTTTCCACTTTTGCATCTTCCTGATGCTCTCTTTGCCTGCTGCCATTCGAGTAAGACATGACTTGCTCCTCCTTGCCTTCCACCATGATTGTGAGGTTTCCCCAGCCATGTGGAACAGTAAGTCCAATTAAACCTCTTTCTTTTGTAAATTGCCCAGTCTCATATATCTTTATCAGCAGTGTGTAAAAGACTAATACAAATGCCTATAAATCCTACTTTTTCACTTGAAAATGGGACTGAGAATGTGGGGGTTCAGTCAGGGTGGTGGGAGAAATTGTAAAATTATAGGAAATAACCCAAACCCTCTTGGAAGGCCTGGGGGTTTGCATAAAGTGTTTGACTGAAGGTAGCTGGATTCTCTTAAAATCTTACAGCATAGATACATACGAATGTAGAGTAGTTTATCTAAATAGCTTGTTTACGCATGTGGTCCTAAGACCAACCTTTGATCAACTACCAGGAGTATAATTTGATCAACTACCAAGAGTATAATTGCTCTCTACTTGGGAGGTCGGCAATATCAATTACCCTCTAGTGGTGTTTACTCAAGGCCTTTGTCATTTAATCTATACTGAATAAATGCGAGTTTTGCTGGCTAATGGGCTGCAACTATTAACAGCATCCTCCTTGGTGTCTGTGAGTGGCCCGGACCCTCAGCCAGACTGACAGGCAAGGTATCTGTTTCAGTATATGTCATTCATCTCTCATTTGGTCAGGGTCTGCAGGACTGACTCCCGCATGAGGATCTTTCTCTCTTTCTTTCCTTTCTTTCCTTTCCTTCCTTCCTTCCTTCCTTCCTTCCTTCCTTCCTTCCTTTCTCTTTCTTTTTCTTTCTTTCTTTCCTTTCTTTCTTTTCCTTCCTTCCTTCTTTTTCTTTTTTTTCTTCTCTCTTTTTCTTTCCTCTCTCTCTCTCTCTCTCTCTCTCTCTCTCTCTCTCTCTCTCTCTCTCTTCCTTCCTTCCTTCCTTCCTTCCTTCTCTCTTTCTTTTCTTTCTTTCTGACAGAGTCTTGCTCTGTTGCCAGGCTGGAGTGCAGCAGCATGATCTCGGCTCACTGCAACCTCCACCTCCCAGGTTCAAGCTATTCCCCAGCCTCAGCCTTCTGAGTAGCTCAGACTACAGGCAGGCATCACTATACTTGGCTAATTTTTTGTATTTTAGTAGAGACGGTGGTTTCACCATGTTGGCCAGGATAGTCTTGATCTCCTGACTTCATGATCCACCTGCCTCAGCCTCCCAAAGTGCTGGTATTACAGGTGTGAGCCAACATGCCTGGCCGAAGATATTATCTTTCATACACGGTTGCTATGAGGATTGAGATATTGATTATAAAACATTTACCACAGTGTCTAGCATAAGCTCTTGCCTAATAAATATTAGCTTTTTTCCCCCTTTTTTGACACAATCTTATTCTGTCACCCAGGTTGGAGTGCAATTGTGTGATAATAGATCACTGTATGTAGCCTTGACCTCTTGGGCTCAAGTAATCCTCCCAACTCAGCCTCCCAAGTAGCTGGAACTATAGGCATGCACTACCACACCCAGCTAATTTTTAAATTTTTGGTAGAGACAAGGTCCCACCATGTTGCCCAGTCTGGTCTCAACCCCCTGACCTCAAATGACCTTCCTGCCTGGACCTTTCAGCATGTTTGTAATGCTGAGATTGCAAGCATGAGCCATCACACCTGGTCTAAATTTTAGCTTTTTTATTACTCAGATCAGCTATATCTGATCTGTATAACATGTGATCCGCATATTAGTGGCTTAAAATAAAAAAGCTTTTTTTTGTTGTATTGTTTGTCCATTGTGTGTCAACAGGAGGAATCTCACTTTTGTAGCCACCCAGGAATCAAGACTGATAAAGGAGTCACCATTGTAACAATAAGGTTGACAAAGAAAAGTCAAGATAAGGGAAATAGAAAATAAAGTTCAACTTTTATTTGATAATTTTACCTATGCAAGAAGCAGCTCAGAGAATGAAAGGACATCTATAATCCCACTATCTTCTCCATGTATGTGTCCAAATGACCCTGAGTCCTGGTGTGGCCAAGGACACTGAAGATTATGTATCCATCATATCGTATTGAATATAATTGTGTTTGCACCAAGATTTACTATGAAGAAAAAGAGGGAAAAAGTATATACTCCACAACTAGGACTTCATGGTAGTTTATAAACACTATAGGGGTCAAACTGATGAATGGTCAGAAAAAAAAGGGAAGAGATTGCACAGGAAAGAACAGCAGTGCAGAGTTAGAGGGAGAACACAGCTGGGCCCTTTCTCTGTTATTCAAAAGAGATACTAGCAAGCCCCATGGCTTCTGCTGGCATCTTGTTTTCCAGAGCCCCCTCCTGCTGTGCTAATGAGGTGAAAAGTGACCTGCTTGCTCATTTTCTGGCTCTTTACTTAGTAATGGTATGACATGCTGAAAAACTGACTACTTGTGCTGTGTTAGAGATTAGATCATGCAATCTCTAACAGATGCTCTTAGGGTTTTTGAAATAGCAGAAATTTCAAAACTGCATGTGTTTCTCATCTAAAATGCAGAAGGTGTAACAACACTCCTGTTAATTTCACACACTTTCACATATGGTTCTTCAATATAATGTGTCACAAGCTACTGGCCTACAAATTACTCAGTTTGCTATTCCAATCAATAATTATGAGCTATGAAGAGCCCTCAAGTGTCCAATTTCATTTGATGACATATTTTGCACTCTGATCCTTCTATCATAAGAAAGTGTTTTTCTTTTGATGGCATTAATATCACCTTTTAAGATCAGTTTTGCAAACTCAGCCCTCAAGGGGCATTTTATACCTTTTGTTACCAGATGAAGGGCAACTCCTTATTTATGACCTTGAGGTCAGTACAGACAGAATATAAATGCATCCATATTCCTGTGTTTGCATGTGAGGAAGTCAAAAAGTGGGGAGATAAGTTTACCTAGAATTGAGAATAGCATAATTTTTCATGAATTATGTTTTTAAAAGCATAGAGTAAAATACAGTTACTATAAAACAAACAATATTTTATGCATCGGAAAGCAATAGCTTAACTGGGGCTATTAGAAAAATGTGACATAAATTCTGGGTCATTCAGTCATAAAAACAAAGATTATCTTTATTCTACCAGGAGTACTAATGAGAGAAACACCAATAAGATTCCTAATTCAAGTAATAGAACTTTATAAGCAAGACTGACAGAGCAGAGGCTCAAAAAATTATATTCAGCTTACTAGTGGGGGATCAGAGTTGTATTCTAGCTTTTAAATTAAAGAAAATTGTTAAAGAATGCACAAATTTAAATTCGGACAGAAAGAGAGCTGGTCTCTGAGAAGAGAGGAATGTATATCTTCAGATTCTTTGAGTGGGATTTCTTTTCTTTCTCACTCTTTCCAATGTTACAAGTATTTGAGGTTTAAGCTCTCTTGGTCATCTAGGGAAGAGATATAAAACTTCCAGTGATAAAACTCTTTGATTATTTAAAGGAAAAAGATGCTTACTGTGTCTTGTGTCATACAATCCAAACTTTACCACAAAATAGCAATGGATCTCATGAGGGTCCTTGCTGATGTACTTTGGAATCAAAAGGGAGCTGAGCCCATGCCAAAGGACTAGCCAACCTCTTGAGCACCAACCACTTTTGGAGCGCAGACTAGCTTCATTTGATCAGCAGCCTGATTCTTTTAGCTCATTGTCTTGCAAGAGGCATACCTGAGTGCTTAGTTCTTTTCTGACTTATTCAGTCTAGATATACCTCTTCATGATACTTCCAGGAAACCTGTACACCCAAGGAAAAGAGAAAAATCTTCTACCGTACTTTAGAATGAGAAGGAAACTAATACATCTGGAGATCCTCAGAACTTGTAATGTGGTTGGTTGGTTAACAAAACCCTTTTCCACAAACATAAAAAAGCTAGTGTTTCTATTAAAATAAAAATTAATTCATTCACCATATGTGATAGGGAACCCGAGGTTAGTGGGATGTCAAATGGAGGATAGGTGTTGGCTAGAACATAAAATATGCAAAGATGAAATCTTCTTGGGGAAATATCTGCTTGCTACAGATAGGTAAAGATTAATTGATAAGTAGGCAGTTTTAGCTAAGAACACAAATATGATTTGACAAAAAGAAATATAAGTAGCTCATATTTTATGGAACTTGGGGTGTTTCAGGCAGCAAAGACATGTAAACATTTTCATAATTTATAAAACTCAGGTTAGGAGTATTGTATTATTTCAAGCCTCATATTATACAACCTGCAAAAATAATTGTCAAACCAATAGTGATGGCTATGAAAAGAAAAAGAAAATTTTAAAGCAAAATGCTTAAGAAAAATCAAGATGGTCCTTTATGCAAATATAAGAACTAGTATAAATACCTAAGGATAGCATCATATAGCCAAGTAAATTTGAATTTCTATCCAGAAAAATGTTTCAGAACTATTCCACAGTCTAAGTAATCTAATGATATTACAATAATGTCACTATCCGTAGATGATACACACATATGCAGACATAAACACTCACAAATAGTGTACCTACCATCAAAGGCTAAAATCTCATCTGTTTCGTATCTTAGGCTCATTATATACAACTTATCTAATGCAATCTTCTTCAATATCATAAACCTTTAAAAATAAAATTTAAAAAAGAATACTATTGGAAAACCAAAGTTCTCGTTATTGCAATTATTGAACTTACCAATACAAGATCTTTGAGGAGGGATTTGATCTTGACACAGAAACTTATCAATTCTGTTTCCATAGAAGTAATCATTTTAGGGCTCTTGATGCTGAAAAACGTCCTAATTTCTGTCTCGTTGACCATGTACTCATCTCAGGTGCACTAATCCACCCATCACATTTGGTAAATTGATATATAGTTGGGTTTTTTTTTCATTATAACAGAAAATTTTCTTTGATGTATCTGGCTCCCATGGAGAAGATAAGATGAAAGAAACATTGGAAAATGGTCTGGAGTAGGCATCAACTAGTCTGTGTGAAGCTAAAGGACTAAACAAAGTTAAGGCTAAAGTTTCTTACAGATCTAATATTCTGATTTATTTTCTTTTTTTTAATTATATCTTCTCTTTAAAGTAGGCATTCTCATCCTTTGTGACACGATGTTTAACTATAGGTCATGTTCTTCAGTTAACAATATCAAATAGCATCACTTTGTTTTCAAGTAGTCTCAAGTTCAGTCCCACCTTATAAGAGGCACTGGTACAATGTATTATTTAAACAATTCATGAAAGAAATTCAGGAAGATTCATAAAACCTAAAATTGATTGACATCGTTTAACAAGTTGAGAGATGGGAGTAAACTATGTCCAGAAAAATTTGGTTCAGATCATTCAATGAGATACGATATTTGAAATATTTTGTATTCATTCACACCTAAATTGAACTCACAATGTGTGTTTCTTCAAAATACAAATTTGTTTATATAAATGGATGCTATATATGCAACATACGGGCAGAAAAATTTAGGCATAAACATCTTTATTTTATGTGCCTAGGAAGAAGATGTAAACTTACACACGGAACCTAAAGTTTGAGCATCTGAAAGTGGTTAAAAAAATGGTAAAAAGTTCACCTACTAGCTGACTGGTAGGAAAAATGTGCTATGATTTTCTGTTCATATGCTAAGATAGCTTTAGATTGGTCTTAAATTGAGTTTCAAATTATAAAATAATGACCGTAAGTCACTCATGAATTTCTTTAATTCCCCGCCTAGATAGACTCACATATATACCTAGCCTGATGCTAGGCAGGAGAGGCTTTCCAATCTACACTAGTCTCTTTTCATCCTTTTATATAACCACAGATAATATCGCTACTTCTTTCTTTGGCTCATCTGAAAATCATATGAGGTATTATTGTTTGGAAATTTAAACCATAGTGAAACATATCATTCAGTTTTTCTTTCTTTTGAGTCATACTCTATTTGATTTTGACCACTGAACTAATCTTTTCCAATGATTTTCCATTATTTCTTTTGTTAGCTGCCACCCCATCAATAACTCAAGTATATCAACTTATTGCAGGTACATTATGATCTTCCTTATTCAGAGCTTTTCTTCTTAAAATAATACCCTTTATTCTAATAATAACCTTGTATTTTGCAAATGTCTCAAATGTTGGAAGAAATATCCTAAAAGGGAATGAGTTCTGTTTTTCATTGCATTCTTATAAGTGCATTGCCTGCACACTGCCTGACAAACCTATTAGGTGCCCAATGAATACCTAATATTTTGCAAGTTTCACTGGCTTTGTAAAAATCAAATAAAAAATATCCTGCAGGACTTCAGTAAAAATACATAGGTTTTACTGCTTTTGAAGTCATGTTTCATTTCTAAGCTACATTACTATTTGTGCATTTCACTCAGCTTTAATTAAAGTTAAAACCAAAATACCTTTACACCTATACAAAAGTTATCCTGGACTCTACTATCAAAGAAAGACTCAAAAGTGTAAGAGAACAGGTATAAAAAAATATAAGAGAAGGAAAATAGAACATAAAACAGGTATTATTTTAATTTTCTACTATCAAGAATTTCCAGACTTTTTTTGTGGTGATAGGACGAGAAGGAGTAATGGAAATACGCAGCTAATTATGAGGACACAGAACAAATCTGCATATGAAACATGTAATACCTTGAGCAAGCAATTTTGCAATAAGATAAAATACAATGTTTCCTGTAAACACTGTGTCACATCGAAAGCATATTTCATTGGAAGCTTATTTCTGAATCACCAAGAAATATTCTGTTACTATCAAAAGTAACTTTGTCAAATCTTTCAAAAAATTTAATAAATTACTTACAATTTACTACCCATGACTGTATGTATTATTATTCTTATAATTAAATTAATAGCCTAAAGGATTCTGTGATAACAGTGGTATTTTTGTATGATAACCAATGATTGATGATCAAATGCAAAGCGAACTAGTAATTTATCTCAGCAAATTATACACTGTACACACATTTCAAGGCATCACAACTTACTTGCTGTAACTCAAAGGAATATCTTTTGACAAGGTTTCAGTAGTGTTTCCTTAATTAAAGGGCGCCTAACACAATACAGGTTAACTCTTCCTATCTAGATGCTGGTAGATATATCCTGGGATTTGCCACTGGCAAATGCGACTGTATGCCTTCTTCATTAGCATGCAGCCAGTAGAAGAAACTAAAAAAGCCTGTGCATGAAGAAGTAGAGGGACTCCTAGTACTGCATACTGATGGCTATGGAGAAATGTGTGTGCCTAAACTTTCCTAGGGAGCAGAACAGAAACACTTGACAATTCTGAAGCACACTTGTCACTTTTGAGTGACATATTTAATTTCCGGTGAAAGCACTGACACAATTTTTCCAACTTGTGATTTGCCGAATGGTTTACAATTGTTTTGCCCATCTGAAGAAATCCATAACATAATATTTATTTACTTTTTAAATTAATTTACTTATTTATTTTTTAGAAACAGAGTCTCACTTTGTTGCCCAGGCTGGAGGACAGTGGCACCATCATAGCTCACTGCAGCCTCAAACTCATGGGCACAAGCGATTCTCTCGCCTCAGCTTCCTGAGTAGCTGGGACTACAGGCACACACCACCACACCTGGCTAATTGTTTTAATTTTTTATAGAGATAGCATCTTGCTATGCTGCCTAGGTTGGTCTCAAACTGCTAGCCTCAAGTAATCCTCCTGTGTTGGCCTCCCAAAGTGCCGTAATTATAAGCCTGAGCCACCTCGGCCAGCCAACATAATGTTGATTTACATTAAAGAGTTTCGTGTGATGACAAAGATAATAGATGAGTGGGAGAAGTGAACATATAGATGTATTTTCAGCCACGAAGGGTAACATAAGAAGTATCTGACCGTACTTGTGAGAGGTGACAATGTGCTAGTAGCCCTTGCTCGCTCCCTCTCGGCGCCTCCTCGGCCTCCGCGTCTGCTCTGGCCGCGCTCGAGGAGCCCTTCAGCCCGCCGTTGTCCTGTGAGGGCCCCCTTTCTGGAGCTGGCCGAGGCCGGAGCCGGCTCCCTCTGCTGGCGAGGAGGTGTGTAGGCAAAGGCTCGGGCAGGAGCCGGGGCTGTGCTTGGCTCTTGCCAGCTGGCGCGGGTTTTAGGTGGATATGGGTTGGGCTGGCCCTCACTTGGTGCTGCCAGTCAATGCCTGCTGGGCTTGGTCGGAGGCTGAATCCCTTGCGTGGACTGCCGTTCCCTCTTAGCGGGATCACTGGCCACGATAGCTGGTCTCAGTCCGCCTCTTTCTCGCTTCCCCTCTTTTCCTCTTGATTGTCTGGGACTAGCTCTCTCTGGGTTCCCAGAGTGCCCGGGCACGGTGCTGCAAAGCCCTGCAGCTACTGCCAGTGAGAGGTGAAGCCAGCTGTGCTTCTAGGATGGGTCTGGGATGGGTGGGGACTTGGAGAACTTTTCTGTCTAGCTAAAGGATTATAAATGCACCAATCAGCACTCTGTGTCTAGCTAAAGGTTTGTAAATACATCAATCAGCACTCTGTCAAAACGGACCAATCAGCTCTCTGTAAAATGGACCAATCAGCTCTCTGTAAAGTGGACCGATCAGCAGGATGTGGGTGGGGCCAGATAAGGAAATAAAAGCAGGCCACCCTAGCTCTAGTGGCAACCTTGTGGGCCTCCTGTGGAAGTGTTGTTTGGCTTGGCAATAAGTCTTGCTGCTGCTCACCCTTTGAGTCTGTGCAGCCTGTAAGACCTGTAACACTCACTGCGCAGGGTTTGAGGCTTCATTCTTAAAGTCGACGAGACCAAGAACTCACCAATTCGGGACACGCTTGTACTAAAATACAAACAACTTTTCAGCTGAAGAAGTGCTTTTAAGCTTTCTACATACATTTATCTGTTCACTTAGTCAATAAACTGACGTAATCTTAATCCATTCCTTCTACTGCTGACCCACTAAACATCCCTTTCTATAAAAGGCAAAACCAGCAAGAAGCGTTTAAATGAAACTGCCTTTAGAAGCCTCAAATTCTTATTAGACAGAAAAATGGACAATATGAAGAAGGAAGATTGGGGTTTTTTTTTTACAATGAGAAACTTTTTGCATATTATTTTTTAAAAGGCCTTACAAAACTGCATTCTATAAGCACATTTCCAAAGCTTTCACTCAAATAATAGTAGTGACATTTTCCTTATGTTGCTCAAGTTTGAAGAAATCCCAAAATAGCTCAGCACTAAACACAGATGATCTGCCAAATTCCAAATCTGCAGCCCCAACAACACTCAAAGATAAGTTATTTTAAATATTTTACACACAACTTGCATGGTTACCCACCGCTTTTTGGAGCAATTTGTAAAGCTGAATAGAGGATGGTCTTGGATGAAGTTCTGCTGTAACACAGTTGAGCATTTCTGCTCCTTAAGAAAAGTGGTGTTCAGGGAAGGGTGACATTATACTCTGGAATTAAACTTAAGAAGCAGTTGGTTTTATTTTTGGTTAATACAAGTAACTACATCCTCTGGCATTTTTGTCCATCAGAGAGTAAGAAAGATAAAGAGTAAATCAACATTTTGCTTTACTTTCATTCAACTCCCAGATATCCCAAAATGAATACTAGAACCCTGTTCTAGCCTTTAAACAATTTTACTTCTCATTGAAGTGGTGATATTTGGAAGACAAACCTCGTTTTCATCAACAAATGTCTTCTGAGTGGTCTTTGAGTACCTACTACGTAATTTCTACAAAGTTTTGTAGGAATGCTGTGAAATTATGCTAAAAACAGAGTTAAGTGGTTGAGAATAGAGTGAAGGTGGAGGTAATCACGAGGCACTCTTGACTACTATTGTTCTTTTTTAAAATTATTTTAACTCTTATTTTAGATTCAGGGGTACATGTGCAAGTTTGTTACATGGGTAAATTACCTGACACTGAAGTTTGGGGTAAGATTGATTCTGTCACCCATGTACATATGAAAAAATGCTCAACATCACTAATTATTAGAGAATTGTGAATCAAAACCATAAGAAGATACTACCTTAGACCAGACAGAGTGGCTGTTATTAAAAGATCAAGAAATAAAAGACATTGTTGAGGTTGCAGAGAAAAAAGAACATCAAAGCTACCAAATGTCTGGACTTAGTCTGGCCTACCTTCAGTGTGCTTAGCACACTTACAGTAACCTATAGTTGGGCAAAATTATCCAACACAAAGCCTATGTTACAATAAGGTGTTGAATATCTCATGCATTTTATTGGACACTCTACTGAAAAACAAAATAATTGTATGAATACTTGTAGTAGTTTCTACTGAATACATATCACTTTCGCACCATTGTAAAGTCAAAAAATTGGAAGGCAAGTCAATGTAAGTCACAAACCATCTTTACTCTGCTATATTCCTCTTCTCCTTCACTTTGTTCTTCTTTTTATTCCTTAAACTTTCCTTCTTTGTGGTACTTAAACTAGTAACAAACCCTTGCTACCTTTTATAGGTGAGTTTAGTCTGCCTTCTCCTTGATGTTTTCTTACGTAAATGTTATCTTCCTTCCTCTTTCACTTATTTTTTTGCTCAGAAAACTCTACTCCAAGTAGGCCAAACTGAGTGCTTTAGGTCACTGTCCTCTGGACAGATAAGTTTCCCAAGACTTCTGATCCCAACTGTAAGTACAGGGATTTCCCAAAACCACTTTCAAGTTTGACAATTCACTAGCGAGACTCACAGAACTCACTGAAAGCTATTATGCTCACAATCATGCTTATTACAGAGAAAGATTACAAATTAGAACCAGCCAAAGGAAGAGACACCAAAATGTGAGCAGTGAGCCGAGATCCAGCCACTGCACTCCAGGGTCTAGGAGGGTTTCAAAGGCAAAGCTTCTGTTGTTTTCCCGCATCAATATGTGAACATACACATGGAGTACTGCCAACCAGAGAAGCTTGGCTGGGCTGAGCTGTCCAGAGAGTTTATTGAGGCTTCATATGTAGGCATGATTAATTAATTAATTGCCTACATGTTTGAACTCAGTCCCCAGCTCCCCACCAACATTTAGATTAAGATGACATAATATGATTCATAGTTGCCATCCTAAACTACATGGTTGGTCTTTATGATGTGGCCAGGCCCCCACTCTAAGACTGCTGAGTGTGATAATCCTCACCATGAATCATATTAATCGCATAAAATAACAGGTATAGTTTCAGGGGTCCACCTCGGATAATGAAGACATTTCCATAACTCTGAAAATTGTGTTTAGAGGTTGCCATCTAGAAGCTGAGGACAAACTCCAGACTTCTCTTTGGGTGAGGCCACATTTTTCACCACACACACTCCATTGAGCCCTCTTCTCATCATCCATCACTGTCTATATTCATTTCTATTGTGTCAACGGATACTAATAAATGATTAATAAATATTAATCATTTGAATTTTATATTTCCATAATTTCATCTTTGTGCATCTGTTTCCTCATTCATAACAAAACCAAATATTTTCAAAATTTATTTCTGTGGTAAAACAATATGATAATGGTTGTGAGGTGCTTTGTAAATTGCAAAATACTATTATGTGTCTTTCCAGAAATGACTAATAAATGACTCTCAAATCTGTATCCCAGAGTCCTCTCCTGGGCTTTATTTTTAAGTATCTGTTGGGCATTTTTACCTATGTGACTCACTGACATCCTTAGATCTGTACTTTCAAAGTCAAACTCATTATCTTTCTTCTAAATCCTTTCTCTCATGGGTTTTTCTCTCTATTAATGACAACTTTCTCATCAAAGTTGGAACCTGGAGTCATTTTTTTTTTCTCTCCTTTAGGTTTCATTTCTAATCAGTTGCTTACATTCAATACAATCTGTCTCTACGCTCTATGTAGCTATGTTTTAAATCTCCTTATCTTTCATTTGAACCAACATAATAGACTTGTTTATTCCCATGTTATCTCCCTCTAACTTTGACCAACAAATGGACAAAGTTAGAGGGAGATAACTTGAATTTCCAAAATAAGGTTATGATTATACTTTTTAGCATCTCAAAATTCTTCAAGAGCTCTCTGGTGAATTGAGAAGTAGCAATCCTTTACAGTTGCATAATAATGTTTTGCAATTTACAAAGCACCTCACAATCATTATCATATCGTTTTACCACAGAAATAAACTTTGAAAATATTTGGTGTTGCTATGAACGAGGAAACTGAGACGCACAAAGATGAAATTCTGGAATTTTTCGGTAACTGACAGAGATTTACATCTTATTATTATATTGAAATCCACTCTTCTATGAGAGAATATTCCTCATGTAGTCATCCAGTGTCTTCTATTGTGAAGGCCTGCTGTACCTCTTTGATCTTATGTGCCATCACCAACACCCACTAATTCTATATTATAGTTAAATTCTCCTACTCACATATCTTAGTTTTGAATCACTGCAGTTTTATTTTTTGTGTGAAATCTACTCCACCTCTCCCTTTTGTTATCCTATACATTATCTCAATTCTTCAGAAAGTCTTTACTGATATTGAGTCTATGTGATCTCTTCCTTGTGCTTTTTACTTTTTTGCATATTACTTTCTTATGTCCACAAGCTTGAAGGTGTATGTATTCTCAAGTGATGAGTACACACAGGACCTTTCACAGATATGCCACAAATATTGAACTGACATATTTTATTTGTTTCTATACCATGTTTCAAAGAGTATGAGAATTCTTATGATGGATTTGACCTAAGCATTCTATATTTGGCAGAAGAAAGAAAAAAACAGATGTATGTTAAAGAAAAATATATTCTGAGACTTGTTCAATTGGTAAGAAAAATTTTATATAGGACTATTGCAGTAGATGTCAAGACTATTGGCCGAGTGAAGTGGCTCACGCCTGTAATCCCAGCATTTTGGGAGGTCAAGTCCAGCAAATCACTTGAGTCCAGGATTTTGAGAACAGCCTGACCAATATGGTGAAACTGCCTCTTTAATAAAAAAAAAAAAAAAAAAAGAGAGAGAGAAAGAAAATAAATAAATAAATAGTGGGGTGTGCTAGCATATGTCTGTAATTCCAACTACTCAGGAGGCTGAGGCACGAGAATTGCTTGAACCCTGGAGGCTGAGGTAACAGTGAGCCGAGATCACTGCACTCCAGCCTAGGAAACAGAGCTAGACTTTGTCTCAAAAAAAAAAAAAAAAAAAAAAAAAAAAAAGAAGAAGAAAAAAAGATGTCAAGAATATTGCAATAGAATAGAGAGATCAACTCAACTCTCGATACAATAAAATCATCTGGAAATTTATAGCTGTAGGAGAGGAAAGAGTTTTTTTTTGTTGTTTTTTTTTTAAACCTATCATAAGGTTTATTGTTGAGTCCCCTATAATAAAGGGCAGATTAAAGAGAAAAGCATACAAATTTATTTAATATAAGTTTTCCATGACAAAGGAGCCTTTATAAATAAAGGGCCAAAGAAACAGGTAAACTTGTGTATTTGTATGCTTATGTTCGATGAAAAGTGGATAGTCATAGAGAAATGTGATTGGAGGACAAAAGGATATGACCTAATGGTAATAAACTGGGGGAAATTTAGCAAAGCCTGTTTGTTCAGATTTTCCTCTGCGTCCCTGTGTCTTCACAGATAAGGGTGTTTCCATCCTCCTGGGATAAGGAGGGCAACTCTTCAATGGGTATTTTATGACCTGCTTTAGGGGAGAAGGGCAAAAGGAAAGGTGAGAGGGAACTTCTGCTTCTGCTTTTTTATTTCTCAAAATGCCAAGGTTCAATATTTTGGGGTAGCATGTCCTGAACCATACCATAGCCAAGAAGAAGTGGGAGGGTGTCAGTGGATGGAAAATGCCTAAGAGGGGGTCGTCAGGTTAGGGGAGTCCTTGCTAACCAATTAGTCAGAATTCTTGCTCAAGGAGGCAGGGGGCATCAGATATCAAGGGTAGGGGTATTCTTCCTAACCTGAGTTAGCAGAATTCTTGTTGCAGCTGAACTAAGGAGGACAAACAAAGAGCTCAAGGACAAGGATTAGTTGCAAAGAAAGCTCAAAGGAGTCTGTCTAAAGTTTGGTCAAGTAGAGAGTTTTTGTCACATGGTAGGTAGGACAGGAGAGAATACTGGTTTTCTTACCCTGAACAGCTACATTTCCCTTACTATCCCTTTTGGATTAATGATTAATGAATTTTGCCTAATTTATTTTAGTCCATGTATAGTTTTATCTCATCCACATTATGGAGATATTATCAGTTTTATGTGAGGCAGCTTAACCCCTCATGGCTATCAAGGGATGCCCAGTTGAATACTATACCAAGCTTGGATATCTGCCCAATGTATAGTGTCCATATGTTTCTTTATATTAACCTCACTTCTTCTCCCAGAGTTTGCTTTTCATAGCCAAAGAAGTCTCACACAATATCTCTCCCTATTCTCTTTTTCTGCATTGTTTTTACAACCTTTCTTTAGACTTTTTCTATTTCAATTCTAGCTGTCTCACACTGTGACAATTAAAGCTGTAAACATTTTTCCAGATGGCAAAGCACCAAGACAGTTTTAAAGTTTGAGATAATATCTTATATGTTCCTTTCAATATGACACATGTCAGTGATTGATAATTTAGTTGTATTCTTGATCAAGTCAAATTCTAAAGTTTTATCTTTTAGACTGACGTCTTAAGTGATAGCTTGGAGTTAATAATTCTATGCAGATTAGATTTTCATGTTGACTAAATTGTACTGCCCCCATACAAAAGTAATCTGCTGTTTGTATGGCACTCAAAATTCTCTGAGGATTATTATCTACTATCCTTCACTAAATTAACACAAATTTCATTTACCCATTTACTAGGTCATATTTCCTGATACTTTAGTTATATAAAAGATTTTGCCTTTTTGAAATTTTAAGTTGATATTATTAGAGTTACCTTCACTTCTTCATTTACTAATGCTTATTATTTTAATTTAATTTTACAATTCCTAAATTCAAGTATACCTGGAAGCACAGAGAACAATGTTCATAATATTTATCCAACATCAAGAATTTTTTTAAATTTTGTCATACTACCTTTATTTTTAACAAGGAATAAAACATTATGGAATCAGGTTACATCTCTTTGTTTTCCTTCTAAAACATGCCCCCTCATTGCTTTCCCAGATACAATCACTTGTTAAAATTATTTTTCATGGAGTGTAAAAAGGCAGTCTTGGGAAGTTAACACTATCCAGTTTTCTGGGCCAGATGATCACCTCTCTAGACAAGCCTGCTGTATTCCTATCCCTACCAAAATTCCAGTGGTTTTTCACAAAGACAAATGAACCTTTTGAAATTATGGGCACATAATAAGTATTTGATTTTCATGTGTCCCATGATTTCACCTCCTGCTTCAGCCTTCACATTATAATTAACCAGCCATCTCCAGGGTATACATACTTAAGAAAATGAAATGTCATTCTAGTTCAGCCTACGTGACAGCAGAAAACTTACCTCTAAATTATAATCAAGAGCAAGTCACATGCTGAGAGAATGACAGAGGGGCAAAGACTGTGAGTATATTAGATTGTCATAAAATGTATCTCTTTCAAGCTAAATTAGCTCCAGCAATAATAATTTAAGACATCAAAAATAACAATAAAATGTGTTTTCAATAACTGCTCTGATTCCTATTAAGAGTTACAAGCACAGTAATAATGATTCATGTTAGAAAAATAGATTTGAAATTTTAAAAGTTAATCAATGTTTATTACTTTTATTTCCTATACATTCTTTTCAGTAAGAGTAAACAGTGAAAATAAGACATGCCACAGGAAGTCTAGAGTCGGGAATTACTTCTATTTAGTCATGAATTTCTGCAATATCACAGCCTGGCTCATCAACTACTGCAACTATTCAGGGAACCATTATATTGTGGGAAGTAATAAACAGAGGTCAGAAAAACAAATTTGTATATTGTAGGAGTTTGCTCATTATGATCTAATAATAATTGTCAACCATAGTAATATCATGATTACACAGAGGCTTGGAAAATGTGGATCCACCAATGCCCATCCAGAGTTACCCCACAATTACATCAACAAAAAAATGAAGGAAGAGAAAATGAAATACCACATGTTCTCACTTACAAGTGGGAGCTACATGATGAGAACACATGGACGTAGAGAGGGGAACAACAGACACTGAGGCCTATTGCAGGGTGGAGGGTGGGAGGAAGGAGAGGATAAGGAAAACAAACTAATGAGTACTAGGCTTAATAACTGGGTGATGAAATAATCTGTACAACAAATTGCCATGACCCAAGTTTACTTATGTAACAAACCTGCACATGTAAACCTGAACTTGAAATAAAAGTTAAAAAAATACATAAAACTTAAAAGAAAAAACAAATACAATGTGTAAAATAGGAAATGTAAAAGTGACGCTAAGCAATGCACACTGAATTCTGGTTTTTGAAGGTCGCTTTGTTTCATAAACAAATTTTAATGTTATAAGCCCCTTGCAAAGGTGAAACTACAATTTTTAAATTATCAAGATGACTCCTACACTACATTAATGAATTGACAATTTAAAAGGCATTCCTACTGCGTCTGAAACCTTCCCTGTACAATTTCTCTATTGGCTTCATCTAGGTTATTTGTAGACTCAATACAGAAGCTACCTCAGTAAACTTTTGGGATGACAAACCGGAACTTAATCTGAACATTTTTAAAAATACAAACCACTGAGCTAGGTGCAAGGGATGCAAAAATGAATAACAGACACCCGGCTCAAAAGTTGAGAGGAAAAAAGGTATTTAAAACGATCAATAAAATCCCACTATGACAAAGGGTTTTAAAAGTGGAATATACTAAATGCAGTGAAAATGAATCCTGGTGATGTGGAAAATTCTGGTACATTTTCATCTTATTTAACATGTGTGGAGTCTGGGAGTACAAAAGAAAGATTTTCAAATATAAGAAGTAACAAAGTTGAATGATACTTATATATTAAACAAATGTCATTCATTTTAAGAGAACTCTGCTTTTCATTACATAATTTCTCTGGAATCTTCTCAACAGCTCTATTAAAGAGCGACACATGTCACATTGCTTTGTTGCAACCACCCACCTGTACTCTGAAATGTGAATCTTTTATTTAATCTATCCAAGATTCCACAAATCTTTACTTCTACTTTCTTTATTCTTCGTATTAACTTTCAATCTATAAACTATCAGCATAAAGCAAACTAATTTCAAACAGATTGGTAAGTCACTTTCGTACATTCACTTTTCTAAGTGGTGAAAAGCATTCTTAGTCTATTTACTGTGCATAAAGAAAAGTATTTTATATAGAAATCCCTTGGCAACAGTAGATGTTAATGTAATACACTACCCAAGCAGTCAAATGTAGAACTTAGGGTGACTGAGTGCTTTTCGTAAGTTTTAATGTGAGATCAAGAAAGTAGAGGAGTTAAATATAGAAGAATGCTTTATTATCTTTAGTATTTGTCTCTACAATTCCGTAGACATATACATGTATATTCCATAGACATAGATATATGTGTATGTGTGTATGTGTGTATGTATACACAATTCCATAGACATATACATATATATATTTTTAAAATTTACAGATTACTTTTTATACATCATTGGTGCAAGTTTTGTTTTTCAAAGTTTAAATGTAACATTACATGTTTGCGTTTAAGCAATATTGATCTGTTACTTATTTTGGTTTTCATCTTTGATCTGTTTACAAATTCAACAGGCAGTAAGAAACATAAAATAAAAGTACAAAATAGAGAAAGAAGAAAAACACCACAAATTCAAAACTTGGAGAAATAGCCAGGAGTGGCATGTGGGTGGAGGGAAGGAGAGAGGGGGAAGTGTCAACAAGCAAATAAAACTAAAATTTATTTATTAAACAAAAGGAAAGATTATAATTGGAAACCTTAAGGTCACTTTTTAAAGACTATATGTTAACTTTGAATCATATTTTTTGAAGATTTATTCTATGGATATAATGGGACAAATGAATAAATATATATGAAAAGGATATTCAAAATAAGTTGTTTTTATTACTGAAATACTGGCAGAATCCAAATATCCAAGTGTAGGATGTGATTTTTTTTAAATTTTGAGACAGGGCCTCACTCTGTCACCTGGGCTCGAGTGCAGTGGCATAATCAGGGCTCCCTGCAGCTTCATACTGCTGGGCTCAAAGCATCCTCCCATCTTAGCCTCCCGGCTAGCTGGGACCACAGGTGTTCACCATCATGCTGGGCAAATTTTTAAAATTTTGTTATACAGATAGGTTCTTGCTATGTTGCCCAGGCTCTTGGGCTCAAGTGATCCTCCTGCCTTGGCCTCCCAAAGAGCTAAGATTACAGGTGTGAACCACCATGCCCAGCCAGGATGTGCTTTTTTAAAAGTATGCTTCAGTCATATGAAGGAATGAAGGCAATGTTTGAAAAGGAACTTCAACTTATTAACCTGAGCGAATATTCATGACAAATTCTGCAGGGAGTAAAACAAATCACAAAACAGTATGCAAAGCAGGTCCCCCATTTCATAAAGATAAGACATATATTTCTTTGTATTGCGTAAGTCTAGAAAAACAAAAATCAAAAATTTAATGATGTTACCTCTTGTTCATACAAATATGTAAAATTTTCCCTTTTCTTTTAGTTTAAATGAGTTTTTCAGGTTAATTTTTATAATAAATACAGGTTAATTACTTTAAAAAGTTTTAAACATGTTCTTGATAGCACAGCTGCTGGAAAGAAAATATAGATGTGGTAAGGAATTATCTAACATTTCAATTCCATTACAGATATAAAAAATGTAATGCCCTAAGTGAGTGTGTGCCTATTAGACATACATGAAGTAAAGCTTCTCTGAACACTAGAAATCAGATAGAGGCCAATACGGAAAATCTCAATTTCTTCAAATATTGACATAAATAAAACAATCCACTGTTTCAAGCTATGAACACTAGGATCATGCAGATATTGACTATGAGGCAGACTCCATGAAAGAGTTGGACAGTGATTTCAATTTAACAAGCAGGTGCCAGAAAGGATTGGAACTGAGGGTTCAGTAATAAGCAGGTTCTTGCTGTCACTCTTTAACAGCCAAAAGTGACTTTCCAAGCTGTATGTCTATGATATCTTTTGACATGCAGGGTACATTTTAAAAGAAATGCCACCTAGTTAGGTGAGAAAATATGATCCCAATTACCTGTTTATTCAGTGGTAATATCCAACATGTTTTAAGAGATCTCAGATCATGAAATGTATAGTATAAAAGGCAGTGCCCTTGCCAGCAGACTGGCATTGCTTGTCAAACTTTTGCAGAGGAAAGATAAAAATACACTATATTTTTTGTCCCTTCTCTAAAAGTTCTGCTTCACAAATTGTTGCCACAGAATCTTACCTGCAATCTTTACTACAATCTGTCTCTACTTAGACAGGGATTTAATAAATGACTGTATTAAAGGATAGGAGGGAAGTATCATCTGATCTATTCTAATGAATTCTGACAAATTTATGTTTAAATTAGATTTTTAAAAGTACCTTTTCCATGAACATAGCTGTTATTTTTCATTATTAAAACATAAAATTAATAATCACTATATAACATTCTGAAATATACATTAAAAATTATAAAGAAAAAAGTCATTATTCTTAACACTTACACCCAAAGAAGATTATGATGATCATGAGAACAAAAACAATAGTGATGGTGATAACAATGACAGCAGGGGCTAAAATATATTATGCATTTCCATAATCCTGGGGCTATGCTCAGTGTTTTATGTACATATTCTTATTGATAATGGTTTTAAAAAATCCTGATACTGTTGAAACAGTAAGGAAGACTATATTCTGGACTACTATAAATGGTGTTAAGACTATCATAATAGTGGAGAGACATCAGGCTCAACTCCAAATATGGCAAAGACAACAGGGTACTTAGAGCTATTGAGTAGAACGAAGGGTTTGGCAGACAAAAGGTTACTTAGAGAAGACGTCAAGACTAGAGGGATTCCTGCTACATGGGCATAACGGGATTTTTCCTGAAGGTAGGCCAAAAATTTTACAGCAAAAGTGATGAGGAACTTGATCAGATATTGAGGGTGATCAGATGCCAAGGGTGGGAGAATAAGAGCAGAAAGGTACCCATCATAAAGGTCACACTGAAACTTCTGTGACAAAATAGAGGTTGAAAAGAGAAAAAAATAATAAAAAAAAAAATGTACTTATTTAAAGTTTTATGTGACATGGAGGGTTTCAGAATGAAGACCCAAAGGAGGGCTGTCCATTTTTATGCTTAGTTTTGATGGGGGAGACAACCCTGTGAAAATGTGATTGGACAAAAAAGGAAAGATCTAACAGTAATCGACTTAATGTGGAAACCCAGCAATATCTAACGGTTCAGATTCTTCTTTTCCTCTGCGTTGTAGCATTTCTTCCTCCTGGGTATAGGACCTCGCTGGAATGAAGGTCTTAAGACCTACACTCAAACAAGAGCAGGTCAGATAATCTCTTTGTGGCCAGCTCCTAGGTCAAAAAGTGGGTGAAGGTTTGGATAATACTCCTAAACTTATGGCTTGCTTTGGGGAAAAGGGACTCTAGTTTCTGTGACCTGACTTGGGAATGACAAATCCTGGTTTATATTACTTACTTCAGGAGAAAATGAGAGTTGAGGGGAAGAGAAGGTCAGAGATACCTTGTTTCTGAGGATGTTTCTGAGAACTTTGAATGTTCTTCAGTTTAAAGTTCAGCATGCCAAAGCACCATACTTTGGGATATCATTTTCTGTGCCTCAACAGGAGGATGCTTGCTAAATTGACTTTAAAGGATTCTCACTATAACAAGATGAGGCAGGCCAAAGACAGGACCCAAAAGTGAGACCTAGTGAAAAAGAGGACTCAAAGGAACCTGAACAAAGTTTGATCAAGGAGAGTCTTTGTGAAAACACAGCTGTGTATCCCATTTTACACACAAGAGACCTTAAGCCTAGAAAGTTGATTTTTAATCAGAAGAGGGTAGAAGCTTTGAGTAGAGTAATAGATATGTCCTAGTGCAATACTTTCAAAGATGACGGCACAAACAAATTTAAGGGTTTTCTTTTTTCTTTTATTCCTTTTTTGTTTGTTTGTTTGTTTTAAAGACAGGATGTTGCCCAGCCTGAAGTGCAGTGTTGTGATCAAAGCTCACTGCAGCCTTGACAACCTGGGCTCAAGTGATTCTCCTGCCTCAGCCTCCCTAGTAGCTAGGACCATAGGCATGCACACCCATACCCAGTTAATTTTTTTTTGTTTTTAATTTTCTGTAGAGACACGATTCTGCCATGTTGCCCAAGCTAGTCTCAAACTCCTGAACTCAAGTGATCCACCCACTTCATCCTCCTAAATTGTTGGGATTACAGGCATTCGCCACTGTGCCTGGGCAAATTTAAAAGTTTAACAAAGGTTGAGCCACTAGTGAGTTGCAGAAGTGAAATTACCCTTTTGCTTTCTAACTCTCAATCATGAACTTGTAGGAGAAAAGGGATTTCTTTCCTCATCAATTGCAAGATTCATGGCGAAAACATTTAACAAAGCACAGATAACAATAGAAAAGCATACACATTTATCTAATAAAAGTTTTATGTGACACAGGAGACTTCAGAAATGAATACTCAAGCAAACAAGGAAATCTGTATGCTTTTATACTTAGGTTTGATGAAAAGTGGCGGTGGCAGGGAAGTATTAGACAAAAGGGGCTATGACCTAAAGGTGATAAACTTGAGGAAACTTAACAACTTACAAGGCCTATTTGTTCAGATTCTCCTTGGCATCTTGGTGACTTTGGCTCCTTTCTATACGGAGAGTCTCTCTGGAATGAGGATATTATGACCTACATTAGAAGAAGGTCAGATAATTATATTATAGCCTGCTTCATGGAAGAATGGTGGGAGAAATTCAGAGAGACCTTTCTATTCCACTCTTTTTTCTTTTCTCAAATGCTGAGGTGCCATATTTTAGGGTGGCATGCCCTGAACACCCTCAACCCCATCAAGAGAGGAAAATGAAGCCCAATTCCCACTACCAGTGTATGTTCATACATCTATTCACACATGCGCACACACACACATATATATTAAATATAATTCATTAAAAGAACAATGTGGTCTCAATTCCTACTGCAAACTCCATATTATTTTACTATTAGTCATTTCAAAATAAATGGCCACAGTAAGAATCTGCATGCAGCTATCTATACTTCGCCAAGATCCCGCAGTTTGTTTTCAAGATTGCTGTCATTCTACTTGTAATCTATTCGCCCCACACATGCCTAATTTTGAAAATTATTCAAAATATATAAATATTAAATATCTGGGCTTTTTCTAAATTTAGCAACCCCTTTTCACACATGTTTACACAATTTATTCAAATGATATCACATCATCTGTAATAACATCCGGGAAAATAAAATGTAATAGAAGTTCAAAAAATTGTGCTGGTTATGAAGACCTTGTTCTTGAAGTGTAAAAGTTTAAGGTACAGCTCCACTCATTTCCAGGGTCAAGTTAACAAATTCTTCTTGATTTTTCAATGCATCAGGGCCTGTACATAAATGGTTTCACTGTGCCCTATTGTCCTGACACCCACATCTATACTGAACCATTTTGTTTAAATGAATAGAGCATGTTTAACTTTGTAATACAAAACACAGCTGAATCATTGACACTTCAATCAGCCTTTTTTATACTGAAATCACAGTAGGATATCCCTTTTACTGAGAATGTATTGACACTAAAGTAGAATTGATTGCAAACTAAAAATGAAAGGCAAAACACATCAATATCTGTGTGTATCTGCATAACAATCCAGTGTAATTGTATTATAACTGTGTTTACGGTATAGAGAACTCAAAGTTAGACCTGTATCCGACTGTCTATTTCTAGTTTTAGAAATTAGAAAAATAAAAAAGAAATTGAGACAACTTTATTTACGGAAAAGTTTAGTAATTCTTTTTAGTAATTCTTGTGGGAGAGTATGCAGTGAGGAGAATGTCTTAAATTTGTAAAGCACTTTGTTCCTCCTTACCCAGAGTGTTGTTTACTGTTACAAATATTTGAAAGTTTGCTGAAGGTTATTTTGATTGTCAGATAGGGACAGACACTTTCATCAATAGCACAGTCGGAAGAGTTCATCAGATACAGGAATCCCAGGTTCTTTGAGTTAGAAGTTAAAACAAGATTTCAAAACTAGACTTCTCCTTTGGCAATAAAATAAGCTTGTAGATAAATAAATGAGATATATAATTAATATGTACAGCATGGTAGCATGATCAAATTAAAATTTGTGATTCAGTGTGGTAAAGCAAAGAAAATAAAAAAATTAATTAGTTAATGTGACTAAGTAATTTTATTGCCCTTTGTCTGAAGTCAACATCCTATTTTCTAAGGGAAAGACTGGGAATATGAGAAGCTTCCCAGTAAGTTTAAGTCCTGCATTTTAGTTTGCTATCTGAAACAGCAAGATTCGATGTTTCTTAAGTGCATTCAAAGCTCTGTTTGCTTAATCTGAATGCCACATAAAATGTCACAGAAGTCTACGAGTTGGTGAGGGATGGATTGGCTTTTGTCCACTAATAAAGATGAAACAAATCATGTCATTGCCTCAAATGTTTCCTGGACCAGATGAAAACAGGGACTCCTACATAATGCATATGTTCCAATAATTGCAGAAAAAGAAATTTTAAACAATGTGCCGTTTGTGAGAGCAACAGTGCTCATAGCATAAAAATGCCAGCATGAGCAAGAAAAATAAAAACAGACTTACAAATGAGTACAATTACATGCAGAAAAAGAAGATAATTTAAATAACCAAAGCAGGTGAGCTGGTTTCACAAAGAGAACAGTATGTTATTTAACAGAAGGCGTTACTAATTCTACACTTAAACACGTGGTGAAAGGTGAAGGAAAACCAGAAGCAACCTCCAATTGTCTGTAACAGAATACTCCCTAAGCAAAGTCCTTAAAGGGTCTAAAACCTATGACCACAACTTAAGTAATCACAGGAAGTCTTATTTTGAGGATGTGAATCTGGAAGAATCAAAGAAAAAAATTCTTCCAACATTTCTAAAATTAGCTTGAGTTTGCTAATTGCAAACAGACAAGAAGAAGGAAGACTGTTGAATTGACTTATAATTCTTGCAAAGGCTCCCCTTTATCTATATAAAAAAGCAGAATATGAAACAGTGGTATCTATGTATTTAACATAATTTAATGTATAAATAGTTTTGGCATCTAGCAATAACTGATTAGATAATTACATGAAGTCATGTTATTAAACATGATAGAATCTGACTAATGAAGATATATAACAAAAATATATTTTCATCAATAAAACAATTTTTAAGTGGTTACGTATTATTCAGAAACTGTAGACTTTAGTATGCTAATGAAAAAGCCTTGACTCCCCAGCTATTTACTTGGCTTTCAGTTCTCCAAAACCAGTGACCTAGTCAAATTAATGTTGGCTTCAACTTAAAAGTCA
This sequence comes from Chlorocebus sabaeus, assembly GCF_047675955.1. Classification (NCBI taxonomy): domain Eukaryota; kingdom Metazoa; phylum Chordata; class Mammalia; order Primates; family Cercopithecidae; genus Chlorocebus; species Chlorocebus sabaeus. The sequence continues at coordinate 24,739,591 of NC_132925.1, forward strand.
TCTGTATAAATAAATAATTTACATCCTCTGCATACTTATTGCTTTAGCAGTTTCAGTGCAGTGCAGACGTCTGCTGGAATTATGAGAAGCTTCCAAAGAGATTAAATGAAGAACAAAATTAAAATATATTTTAGAGGATAATCTAGATTAGAGCACAACATTTGAAGATCAAAGTCTCAACATAATAAAGACTAACAACTAAACATGAAGACTTTTTTTATTATAATGTCAGCTAATATTGAGTTATTGAAATATATGAATATGCAAATATATATCTCACATTCCAACATAGGAACCATCTGAGAAAATGTGATTTGGACAGTAGTATAGTAAGGAAAAAAAAAAGCAGAATCCCGGATGGAAAAATATAGTTTATAGTAGAAATTCATGCCATGTTTTGTTTTCTTTGTTTTGTGTTTTCAGATCTGTATTAGAAAATGTACTAATCATTCGAAACTGGAAAAATGCAATTTAAGTTATCTAGATAATTTACATATTTGCATATGTACATTTTAATCTAATTTATACAGATAAATTACTACATCAAATTGAGTGTCCTAAAGAAATATTGACCATTCTAAGTTTTTTGCCTAATTATATTGTAATTCTTATTAGATGATACGGTTTGGCTCTGTTTCCCCATCCAAATCTCATCTTGTAGCTCCCATTATTCCCAAGTGTTGTGGGAGGAACCCAGTGGGAGATGACTGATTAATGGGGATGGATCTTTCCCATGCTGTACTTGTGACAGTGAATGGATTTCACGAGATCTGATGGCTGTAAAAACAAGACTTTCTCTGCACAAGGTCTCTCTTTGCCTGCTGCCATCCACGTAAGATGTAATTGCTTTTCCTTATCTTCCGCCATGATTGTGAGGCCTCTACAACCATGTAGAACTGTAAGTCCAAAAAAGCTATTTCTTTTGTAAATTGTTCAGTCTCAGGTATGTCTTTATCAGCAGCATGAAACTGGACTAATACAGTAATTGGTACCAGTAGAGTGAGGTGCTGCTGAAAAGATATCTGAAAATGTGAAAGTGACTTTGAAACTGGGTAACAAGCAGATGTTGGAACAGTTTAGAAGGCTCAGAATAAGACAGGAAAACGTGGGAAAGTTTGGAACTTCCTAGAGGCTTGTTGAACGGCTTTACCCAAAATGCTGATATTGATATGGACAATGAAATCCAGACTGAGATCATCTCAGATGGAGATGAGGAACTTGTTGAGCACTGGAGTGAAGGTGACTCTTGTTATGTCTTAGCAAAGAGACTTGTGTCATTTTGCCTCTGCCCTAGAGATTTGTGGGACTTTGAACTTGAGGGAGGTTATTTAGGGTATCTGCTGGAAGAAATTTCTAAGCAGCAAAGCATTCAAGAACTGACTTGGGTGTTGTTAAAGGCATTCAATTTTATAAGGGAAGTAGAGCATAAAAGTTCAGAAAATTTGCAGCCTGACAATGTGATAAAAAAGAAAATTCCATTTTCTGATAAGAAATGTAAGCTGGCTGCAGGCATATGCATAAATAACAAGGAGCCAAATATTAACCTCTAAGACGATGGAGAAAATGTCTCCAGGGGATATCAGAGGTTTTCACAGCAGACCCTCCCATTGCAGGCCTAGAGGCCTAGGAGGAAAAAGTGGTTTCCTCGGCTGGGCCCAGGATCCTGATGCTGTGTGCAGTCTAGGGACTTGGTGCCCTGTGTCCCAGCCACTCCAGACATGGCTAAAAGGGGCCAATGGCTTCAAAAGCCTCAAGACTTGGCAAGTTCCACATGGTGTTGAACCTGCCAGTGCACAGAAGTCAAGAATTGGGTTTTGGGAACCTCTACGTAAATTTCAGAAGATGTATGGAAACAACTGGATGCCCCAGCAGAAGTTTGCTGCAGGGGTGCGGCTCTCATGGACAACCTCTGCAGTGCAGAAGGGAAATGTGGGGTCAGAGCCCCCCACACAGAGTCCTACTGGGGCAGTGCCTAGTGGAGATATGAGAAGAGGGCCAGCATCCTCCAGACTCCAGAATGATAGAGTCACTGACAGCTTGCATTGTGATTGCTGGAAAAGTCACAGACACTCAATTCCAGCCCTGAAGGCAGTCAGGAGGGAGGCTGTACCCTGCAAAGTCACAGAGGCAGAGCTGCCCAAGACCAGGGAACCCATCTCTTGCATCAGCATGACCTGGATGTGAGGCATGGAGAAAAAGGAAATCATTTTGGAGCTTTAAGATTTGACTGCCCCACTGGATATCAGACTTCATGTGGCCTGTAGCACCTTTGTTTTGGCCAATCTTTCCCATTTGGAATGGCTGTATTTACCTAATGCCTGTATCCCATTGTATCTAGGAAGTAAATAACTTGCTTTTGATTTTGCAGGCCCATAGGTGGAAGGGATTTGCCTTGTCTTAGCTGAGACTTTGTACTGTGGACTTGTGAGTTAATGCTGAAATGAGCTGAGAATTTGGAGGACTGTTGGGAAGGCATTATTGGTTTTGAAATGTAAAGATATGAGATTTGGGAGGGGCTGGGGTGAAATGATATGCTTTGACTCTGTGTCCTCACCCAAATCTCATTTTGTAGCTCTCATTATGCCCACATATTGTGGGAGGAACCCAGTGGGAGATGATTGAATGACGGGAGCAGGTCTTTCCCATGCTGCTCTCATGATAGTGAATGGGTCTCATGAGATCTGACGGTTTTTAAATGAGAGTTTCTCTCCATAAACTCTCTCTTTGCCTGCTGCCATCCACGTAATATATGACTTGCTTCTCCCTGCCTTCTACCCTGATTGTGAGGCCTCCCCAGCCATGTGGAACTGTAAGTCCAATAAATCTCTTTCTTTTGTAAATTGCCCAGTCTTGGGTATTTCTTTGTCAGCAGCATGAAAACAAGCTAATACATTAGGAAATAATTTTAAGGCCAGCTAAGGTCGAACATGTATTTCAGCTTGGGTGTTATTAAAAGAAACAAATCTACACTAATTTCACAGTGTATGTTGCTTTGTTCCTTGTGAGGAGAGTCTAATCCTTAATCTTCTCATATAAAGAAAGTCTTAATTGCTTTGTCATTTATACAATATTTGCAGATCAATAAATAATGAGTCATAAAAAGTAAAATAATTATGGGGAAATTAATTTTTTTGTGCATTAACAATAACTAATAAACTAATAAATACTTATTAAAAATAAATAAATATTTATCAAATATATAAAAATAGTTGAATATATAATACATAATGTTTTATATATAATATATATATAATGTTTGAAGAAGGGCCATATTTGGGAAATCTCTAGCAATTTTAATAAATAAAAACAGAAATGATTTTACTAAAATTAAAATAAATATAAATTCATATCTGTAGACTTTTATTGAACACAACTTTCATATTTATTAGTTTGAAAGGAATAACATTAAACATTTCCAATAATTATACTAGGTAGGCAGTCACAGGAGATTTGTTGACTTAACAAATTTATGTCAAGAAAATTAAGACTATAAATAAAAATCAACTTCCACAATATTCCAGAAAAAGGATAAAGTATTCTTTTTTAAAAGAATGACCTGAATAATGGAATAGAAGTTGTTATGTGTTTTCCATATCAGTTAAAATGTATTGAAAATATAGTTAGTCTTTGCAAATTTAGGTTATCCCTTTATTCTCTGACTTTAAACTTGTACCAACTGATTGAACTGTTTGGAATCATAGTCTGTGTGCCAAAACAGAATTTGATAACAGGTGGTGGCTCATTGACTATTTCATTTGGGTCACTGGGTGCTATTTATGAAGATTAAAATTAATGCTGCTAGAAAGGCTGATTGTTTAATTATTACTAAGTTCTACGTCCCCTTAAGTCATACGATCAAATTCAAAATCTGTTAGTCAGGTATTTTTTCTTTCAATTGAAGTCCTGGATAGAATAAAAAGACTGAATAGAGGAAACTCCTTCTGCCTGGCTGCATAAACTGAAACATTGTTCTTCCCCCACCTTCAGACTCAGATAATCATTAGTTGTTGGGTCTCAAGCTTGGCAGCTTTCAGACTGGAATTGGTACCATGAGCTTTCCTACTTCTCAGGCCTGTGGACTTGAACTGGAACCACATATTGGCTCTCCTAGGTCTTCAGCTTGTAACCACAGATCTCAGTACATTTCAGTCTTCTCAGTTGCAACAATTCCATATAATAAATCTCTCTCTCTCATATTAAAGCACAATTTTAACAGAGAAGCACTGATAGATAGTGCTAGTAGTAAGAGCTAATGTTTCAGTGTGTAGTATACAGTCTTCCCTTCATATGCAGTTTCTACATCTGAAGATCAAAATTATCAAAGGAAAAGAGGAAAAAAGAATAATACAATCATTAAAAAGTATAGATTTTAAAAACAATATAGTCAATCAGTTACATGCTGTTCACATTTTATTAGCTTTTACAAGTAATCTAGAGATGATCTGAAGCAGACGAGAGGATAGACATAGGTTTTATGCCAATACTATGACATTTCATATAAGAAACTTCAGTATCCATGGATTTTGTTATCCACAGGGGTCCTGAAACCAATCCCTTGTGGATACTGAGGGATAACTACTCAAAACCCTACTCGGCACTTTATATGTTGTAATTTATTTAATCTTCCTCTTATATTAAAATGTTACTACTTTCTGTTTTACAGATGAGGAAACAGAGGCAAAAAATGTTGAGCAACATGCCTAACTTCATACAATTAATTGCTGGTAAAGCCAGTTTTCAAGTAAAAAGTGAAGAGTAACTAAATTCAGAAAAAAAATCATGGACTTATTAAAAAGATTTGGATGAATTATGAGGCTTGAAATAGAGTAGTAATTGTAGAAATGAAAAAAGGATGATGTGAAAGAGTTTTACGGTTAAAATATGAAGGACTTGTCAGTAAAATGGGTATAAAAGACAATAAAGTATGAAAATTCAAAATGTGTCAGGGAAAATTGTTACGCCATTAGACAAAATGGAAAAACCATAACGTAGGAAAGAGAAGGCAGCAAATTTCATTTTGAACATTTGTATTGGAAATAAGACACAATCTTTCTGTATATCAAAAGATAAAATAAAATAGTCTAAATTGCTGAATTAACCATGGCTCAGTGTGACTGAGATTATTACTGTAAACCAAATATCCCCATGTTCCTCTGAATTCCCCAGTGGCATGCATCCTGGTTGAGTTATATGACTAACTTACCGAAAGGATGTCAGCAAAATGGAAAGCATTGATAGCAGGTGATTCCTCTACCTGCTCTCATTCACGTGAATGGAAACGAAATAAACCTACAGGATGTTGTTGCAAGATGCAGGTGGACTGGATCACTGATTCAAACTTAGGAACAGAGCCCTGATGAGTGGCACCTTACAATGTTTTCTGATATGAGTGAGATATAAAACTTTTATGTGTTAAGAAGTTTATTTTGATTTTAAATGTTTATTGTGATTTGGAGATTTTATATGTTAAAACGTTTGTTGCAGCATAGCCTAACATCTTGACAAATATGCACAATAACAAAAATGTCTAGGTTTGGGTTTTAACTCATATTAATTGTGAATTTTCTGACATCTTTGATTTTTTTCCTTAAGAAATGGCATAAAATATTACCAGTGTTAAAATCTAGTGAGCTAATAAATATGAATGTGCTTTGTAAATGAAAACATCTATTTAAATACAAATTATTTATATTCTGTTTATTGAATACCAATTAGAGATATTATTGTAAGTAACAAACGTTATGGCTATCAGAATAAAAATAAGCATATTGGGCTCTCAAAAAATTCATTACTGTCGTGAAAAAAAAAGTAGAATCCAGAATATCTCCAGAACTGCACAGCTAATATGGCAACCAATAGCCATATGTGGCTACTGAACACTGAATATATGGATTTTAAATTGAAATGTGCTGTAAGTGTAAAATACACAACAGATTTTGAAGAATTGGTGTATAAATGTAAAATAACTCTAATGATTTTTATATTGATCGCCTGTGGCCATGAAGACATTTTGTACATATTAGGTTAAATTAGATTATTAAAATGAATGTTACCTGTTTCTTTTTACTTCTTAAAATATGACTGCTAGAAAATTTAAAATTACATAAGTGACTCATATTTATGACTTCCATTACCTTTCGTTTGTAGAGTACTGATGTATGTCTTTCTTCATGTCTGCATGAGCTGGGGGATATCTCACACCAGAGGGGAAAATCTCTAAATGAAGGACCCTATTTGAACATCTTCCACCTGAAAAATATCCATGAGTGGTAAGGAAGTATAAAAAATAGGGAAAATGGTTTTCCCTTTTCTAAAATTTATTAGAGTCACTTTTTAAAAAAGGGTGAAATTATGGCTCACATACAAGTATAGAGTGAACACATATCAAAGATTCTATCTAAATCATCCATTACTGTAAGAACCAGTAAGATATTACAACCAATTCAAAAGAGAATTTTAAGAATAATACATACAAAAAGAATAAGGAATTCTGAATTAAATATACAAGTAGACGCAAAATGGGTCTATCCACAGGGCAATAATCACTTGCATTACCCTGGAAACAACTGGTTTGCATTTGTATATGCAAGAATAATTTGCAATCTAGTGAGTATTTAATAATTTATGGGCTCAAAGTCAATGATAGGCGGAGATACCTGTATAAGTTAACCAGTCAGAACATCAATAATTTTTTTTCCCCCGTTTCAAAGACTTTCACAGTTTTTCCTGGCAGGATGAATAAAATAAAAAACAAAAGAGTTTTAAATGATTTTTCGACATGACAAGGCCAATTGATAGGAATTCTATGCTCAAAATTATTATCTGTATAACTATGCATTCTGTGCCAAATATTTATCTTTTTATTTGTTTTAGAAAGTTTTGTGTTTTATGAAGAAATTGCACAGAAATTAACAAAAATTATATCTTTTTAAACAAATGTATTTAAAATTGTGTTTTTCCTAAAGCCCTTCTCTGGTAGGTATAATGGTCCCCCAAAAAGCTACCTACAGCTTAATCCCCAGAACCTGTGAGTATGTTACCTTAGACGAAAAAAAAAAAAAAAAAAAAAAGTCAGGACTTTGCAGATATGATAGAGATTATAGGGTTTAAATGGGGAGGTTATCTGGGATTATCCAGGTGGTCCCAATCTAATCACATGAGCACTTAAAAACAGATAACTTTATCCAGCTTGAGGCAGAAGAAACAGATGTAGCAAAAGCCATCAGAAACACTCACTTCTGCTTACATTGAGAAAAACAAAAAACTCAGACACTTACTTGTAGACTGCTGATAAAGAGGGATGACCTCCAGAAGCTGAGGGTGATCTTGAGTTAGCAGTGTGCAGGAGAACAGGACTTCAGTTCTACAAACACAAGGAAACAAATTCTTCCAACAACCAATGAGCTTAGAAGAGGCTTCTCCCAAGCCTCACATGAGAATCAAAGCCTCAGCTGATACTTTAATTTCAGATTCTGAGACCTGAGCAGAAGAAACAGTTTATTTACACCCAGACTCCTGACCCATGGAAACTGTGAGATAATAACTTTGTCTTCCATTAAGATTGTGTCACAAAGATTGTGACAATTTGTTACAGCAGCAACAGAAAACATATATACCTACTTTCATTCCAAACTTTTCTTTTGATTTTGGGTGTTTATTGTTGTTTAGATTGCAATCTTGTTCTTATTTATGGATGATATACCATGCAGTTGTGATGCAAAATAAATTAAAAGTCTTGGCTGGATTATTAATCGAAACAACCTAAATTCTCTAAAGTGTACAAAAGGGCCAGGGCCTTACAGGACAGCTGCCAGATGCAGTTTACTTTTATTAATAGATGAGCTCAGTGCAGAGGTTTAAGGTTGGCAGAGTTTGGTTGTTCATTTTAAAAGAGAATAATAACAAGCAATTTTGCAAGTTTGAGTGATAGGACTACTACAGGAAATATTGAAGTGTTCAGTGGTCATAGATGGCAGGTTCATGAACTTGATGCTAACTTCCTATCAGCTTTCTACTGCTATAAACAGTTTCGATACTTGAGTCCCAAGTGATGTTGTCAAATAGGAGAAAAATCAGAAAGTATGCAGATTAAGAATCTGGATATGAGGTAAGACTAAAATTGCTAAATAACAGACAGACTAGCCTACTATAATGGGAAATGTGGTTAAAAGCATACTATAACATCTGAATTTTATTCAATAGCAAACTAAAGAGGTAACTGGGAAGACTATTTGAGTTCAATTTCAGGTTAGATCATAGTAGGATTAAGCATCACACAAATGAAGATATATTAGTCAGGATAAAGTAATTAATATAACAGAGAACCTTGAAATCTCAGGAATTTGATGCCTTGTGGCTTGCATCATAATCCACAGTGGGTTGAAAAGAAGTGAAGAGAATTCTGTTCCATATAATTATCTACCATTCTCCTTATCGAGAGATAGAAAACCAGAACTTATGGGCCAAATTTGGCCTCAAAGCTATCTTTGTATTGCATATGGGCAAAGAAAGTATTTTGCATTTTTAAAAGGCTATTTAAAAAACAGGAATATGGAAGCAATGAATTTACAACTTGGCCTTTTCAGGGAAAAAAAAAAAAAAAAGAAAGAAAGAAAACATTGCTGCTGACCACAGCTCTATAACCCTGGCATCTTGAACTAGATTTTCCATATCCAGCTGGCAGATAAGCAAAAAGAGATACTTGGAGGACTGTGCAAGAGGTCTTGAGAGTCAGGCCTGGAAATGACAAATATTACTTCCTTTCACATACCAATGACCATAACTATTTAATGTGGCCCTACCACTCTGTTGCAAGCATGATTGCAAATACACTTTAACTCTACGCATAGGTGGAAAAAAATAAAACACTAAAAATTCGTTGTTAGCAGTGTTTTGACAGGGCAAAAAATTTATGAGACTTGCAATATTCCCAATTACTGGTTAACATAATCTAAAATGAAAACAGTTTAAAAACATATGATAGAAAATAACTAAATGCAGATTTGTAGAAAAAAATAACAGCAGGGTCCAAGATTGTCCAAGTAACAGATGCTAGGCAAGTGTGACTTCTGACATTTTTTAAAAAAATATTAATCTAAGATAGTCTTACATTGGCCTAACTGTTGAACACAAATCTCTGGCAATATAATTCCTAAAGATTGGGTCACCCAAACAGACATTAGACCCTTTCAGAACCTGCAAGAAATGGAAATGAGATTATTCTCTAATTTTTACATAATCTGTGCCAAAAAATATGTCAATGGAATTGTCAGATTCTTCTTATTCAGATAACACTCATTTTTATTGTCTAAACATTATTTTTAATTTATAATTTTATAGTAAAATTATAAATTTAGTTCAAAATAACCAAATTCACACTGAGAAATGAGCAGATTTTAATAAACACTAACCGTAATCCTAAATATGTAGAAAAAATTTAAAATGCCTGCATCACTGCAGTATGATTATGCTAACCACAAATCACTCTTCGTTGGGCTTTTGTGGAAACTATTAGCCATAAACACCCAAGAAAAATCTCTGTCCTTACCTTGCAGAGAAGTTCTTCCTTTATTGTGTTAATCTCTTTCATCTGCTTTTATACATATTTCGTTCATGCTAAACACCACCAAACTGGTTGCTTCCTTTATTCAAAGCCAGTATACTAATTAAAGAAAATTATCTTGCCCTGTGAAACTGCTTAAAACAGTCTCTAAAGCAGCATTCTTCGCTGATTAAAAAGATTTCATTAATCATTTCTCTTCTGGCTATCACTGTAACAATTTATATTTCTTACACCTGTTACATGACAAAGTTAGGGAAAGAAAATCTGCTAATGTCTTTTTAGAAGCAGTTTTTTAATGCAATCCCTTCGACAAAGTGGTCTTGCAGATTACTTCAGCTGTGGTGGGAGTGGTTTAATTCATATGCATTCTTGGCGGGAAAATGACACCTTAGATATTAAATGTTACTTGCAACCACTACCCATATTTCTCATCCTTCCTTCCCTTTATGGTTGTTTTTGCTTTAGTTATTAGGAAGCCATCATTGTTCCACTATAACAGTTGTTAGGGCTTTACCTTATCTGCTTACTGTCTTCCAGGAGCTTAATTGTTTAATGCTCACTAGCATGTGGATTACACATTTATCCTTTCTCTCCTAGACAAGCCATAACATAGCCTCCTCAACTGGCATCTCATAAAAGCATGAGGTAAAAAATTCAGGGAAGACTATCTTCCCAGGATTTGTAGAAAGTAAAATACCCTTTAAACCTGCCAGTCTGGTTCTCTTAACAGTATCTAAGCAATGACTGTAGAAACACTAATTATAGGGTTCTTTTAATGTAAAGAAAAAAAAAAAAAGATTCTACATCGTGAAGCCCTTTACTTCCTAAATCTCACAAAGAAGAGATTCTCCTTTGGCTTCCATCATCTCCTGTGGATTACAATTTGCCACATTGCAAAAGTACACTGTGGTTCCTTGAAAGGCTTGAGTTTTCCCATGCTGTTTTGTGGATGGGTTCTCAACTATCAGCCTTGTGTGAGTCTGATGATGTCACACCATGCACTACTGAAAATGTGTTACAATTCACATCCTTAGGGAATCTGTGCAATGTGTTTAGAGAAAGCCTTATGGAAGAAAACTATCAGCCTTTAAATCAAAGAAAAGAAAGATTATGGAGATTTTCCTTGATACAATGCTAACTCTGTGTAAAGCTAATAGGCAAAAGTGCTCTATGAAATGTAGGGTACTGGGTTGAAAAGCTTTGCTAGTGTCACTGGAAGCTATCGCACTTGTGATGGCTTTTTAATAAGATTTTAAAATCATGAAAATCTAGAATTGCGTGTCTTATACATTGTCACAGTCTCAATCAACACAACCAGACACTTATTCCTGGTACTTATTCCTGTCTAATATAAAACATATTATGTATATTAATTCACTACATTTGAACCATTCCTTGGTATAGGCATAATCTTAGTTCTAGAAGCACTCAAACTGCTCATACCAGAAAAAAGATCTCAATCTTTTTTACTTATAATGAACATGGTAAATAATACGCCAATCAAGCTCATTTAGCAGATCATGTCTCAGTGATCTTTTCATCCCTGTCCATCAGCTACATGAAATGCCGATGTCATATGGAAGGTGCTTTCTATATATTTTTGAAAGAATTGATTAAAGTACCAGATTAAAAGTCAAACTATATAAAAGTATAAGTCAATTTATGAATTCTCCGTAAAAGACAGTTTTTCCTGAATGTTACTTTGGAGAGTGGGATAACATTCTAAACAGGCAAATTGTCTTTTAAAAAAAGTGCTTTGAGTCTCAAGTGACATCGCCTGTCACAACTGGTATCCTGAGAAAAACAGTAAGAATAAAGAGTGCTAAGGTGAGCAATGTGGGGCAGAATCAGAAGGCAGGAGATCAAATCATGACATAGGCATAAGCCATGATAAATACCTGGTAGAAAGAAAGCTTCTGGGAAAACATCAGGAGTATTCCAATGGTAGACAAGATATGTGGAATCCAAGATTTATCTGCTTAATTGAATAAAGGATGGGGAAAGATCGCTGGTTATCTACATTAAAAAAAAAAAAAAAGAAAGAAATCAAAATAATGGAAAATGAAAGAAGAGAGAAAGGCAGATTGCAAAGAAAATAACATTATAATAAGGAAAACACAGATGAAAAAAGTGTTCTTATTTGTCAGTATTCTTTCTTTTCACAGAGAATGAGATTTCCAAAGACAAACAGAAGAAAATAAACAATGGAAAACCCTGTGGGTGGGGAGAAGAGCTGAAACACTCCTGTACAGACAGAGGTTATCAGAGTTATTTTCATATATCTTGGCACAACTTCCCAGAAAGTAATAATATATTGGTGTTAGACATTTGGTCAATTTTGATGGAACGAAAGTTGCCAATAAAATAATTATGTTGCTCAAAAGTTTAATGAAAGATTCAAATTAAGAAAAAACAAGAATAAAGTCAACTATTTTATCATCAAAAAAAGAATTTGTTTAATATTGATGAGATTCAATTTAGTAGGTCAAAACAAAATTTATTATTTTTTTTACAATGAGACAGTGGAAACAGGACAGATTGTAATCTAGTTAAGGAAGATGGGACAAATTAATAATCATGGTTAAAGTAGTATGTAGGTGAGGTCTTGACCTAAGTGATATTAGAAAATAGAGCTTTGGCAAGTAAAGGATAAGATAGTTACCTTATAGGTAACTTTGCAATGAATGAGGGCAGAGGATAATTACAAAATGATGCCCAAATATTGTTCAATATGAGGCTTAGGACATAGGACATCATCTTAATGTGGTCTGTAATCAGAGTCTATGAGATAAATCACAATTACATATCAAAATAGTAATTACTAATTAGATAATTGATTTAATTGTGCTAATGTGCTAGGCATTTAGTAAAGGGTTTCATTAATATCAGGTAAGGCCCACATGCATGCACACGTTGTAAGTTATATGTACTATAAGTTGAGTTTCTTTAATCTGAGATTCTTGGGACCAGAAGTATTTTGGATTTGGGTTTTCTTTTTTCAGATTTTGGGATATTTGCATATACATGTGAAATATCTTGGGTTTGAGACTCAAGTATAAGCATAAAAGTTATGATTCACCTACACTTTATATACACAGGTGGAAAGTAATTTTATACAATAATTAAAATAATAATTTTGTGCATGAAAAAATATTTATGTACATTGAAGCATCAGAAATCAAAGGCATCACTATCTCATCCACCCACGTCGACAATCTGTGTTTGCTTGCCATCACCATCATTCCTGACTCCAAATTTATGTGCTACCAATAAGTAATCATTTTCTTAAATTTATTCATATGTAAGTACTAAACAGTAAATAATGTGACACACCATAAATATGGTGAAAAAATAATTTGATCAGAGTAACTAAGCAGCACAGTAACATCACCAGAATACCTCTATCAGTTACTAAACAATAGTGACAACAAACAATGACAAGATTTTAGTCTTCACATATGATGATGAGTTTTGATTAAAAGGTTACTGTAGGCCAGGTGTGGTGCCTCACACCTGTAATCCCAGCACTTTGGGAGGCCAAGTTTGGAGGATCGCTTGGGCTCAGGAATTTGGGACCAGCTTGGGTAACAGAGTGAGACCTCCTTTCTACAAAAGTAATTTTTAAAAAATTGGCCAGGCATATTGTCGCACATCTGTAGTCACAGCTATTTGGGAAGCGGAGGCAGGAGGATCGTTTGAGCATGGAATATTGAGGCTACAAGTGAGCTGTGATCATGCCACTGCACTCAAGCTTGGCCAACAGTGAGACTCTGTCTCGAGCAAACAAACAAACAAAAGGTTACTGTGTACAATAATCCCCTTGGGGACGCTGAATAAACTACGTGTTATACACCTACCTTTTGAACGTAACCCATCACATGAGATCAGATATGGAATTTTCCACTTGTGATATCATGTTGGTGCTCAAAACGTTTTAGATTTTTGAGCATTTTGGATTTCAGGTTTTTGGATTAGAGATGTCCAACCTGTAGTATTATTACAAATGAAAAAAATGCAAGCTGAGAAAGGATAATGAATTTCTCTAAGAATCAAAGCCTGTAAATGATAGAATTAGAAAAAAAAATGAGGTTTGAGTCCAAAGCCAGTGTTCTTTATACTTATTAAATTACCTCTTAATTCTCCCTCTAAAATTGGAAATGGATACAACCATTATGATTGAAAGAATATGGCTATTCAAACTTCCTCAGAACATGTCTTAATATGTCTGAGCAGGCAAAGTGAAGCCAGTTTCATGGGCCTAAGGAAAATAGATAAAATACATTTCTCAGTTTATATCATCTTCAGGGATCTTTGGGGGCTCTAAAAGACAAAGGAAACAAGAGACGTTTTAAGAATTGATGTGAAAAAATAAAGAAGAGAGATTTTATGTTGTGATGAGAAAAGATGAGAGGTGCAATGTAAAGTAACGGGATAAACAAGAGATACAGAAAGAAAACAGCAGGGGAAAGACAGCTCTTGCAGAGTAAGTGAGATAGAATATGTTTATTTTGAGCACAGAGATTTTCACGAAGTCTAAATACGAGAAAAGAAAAGGGGAATGTGGAAGAAACACCTTAATACAAACAAAAGCAGAGTAACTCAAAAGAAAATGAGGCAGAAGTCAACTACAGATGGAAGCCAAGTTTTTGATATAGGATAAGAACCATAACTTAGAAATCAGGTAACAGAAAATAGTCACATTTGGAGAGCTGAAGGTGAAAAAGAAAAATGTAAATAAAACTACAGAAAGTAATGCTGTTATGGGTCAAGTAGTTCTTGAAGTAGGGGAACATGAAACCCAAACAGAATAACCGGAAAGAAGACACGGAAATGTAATTTATGGTTCTCTAAGGAAAGAAAAATCAAAATGCCAGCACAAGGAAAATTTATATGAAAAAGAAAATATTCTGAAAGAACCAACGAGATTTGGAGCTCTTTACAATTACTAAAAAAAGAAACACAAGCATACTAAAGGAAAAGATGGTATTTTAACAATAACGTTTTCAATTAAGTTGACCCCACAATGTGAATCTAATAGAATGGGTGTGCTCATAACGTGCAGTTAGTATATTTTCTCAATCCATATCTTTCCTCTAGTAAATGTTAAAGTGAAAAATTTTAAGAGTAGGTAATTTTTGTACAGCCTTTTAAGACATATGAGATGGGAGGTTATTTAAAATGCAAGTTAAAAAAAAGATGACAGGACTAAAATGACCTATAGGGAAAAATATTTGAAATCAAATTTAATACATAAATTGATAGTTTATATGCTTGTCAATTGATTTATTTGAATTTCCAAAGCAATCTTTTTTCATTCTCCAAATTTAAAACAATACTTCCCACAGCAGCAATACAAACCTGCAGGTGTGACATGGTGTTTCACAAACCATCATAATCCATGCAAGTCAATCTATATATCCCTGCATTCTACCTCCATAGTTTGAGAATGCCTTCCCTGGGTCATCATTTTGGAGTACTTATTCCTAGATCAAGTTTCAAAACAGCCATTCATCAATTGCCATCCATTATAAGACCAATTTGTTACATGATCAATTTGACAAATTAACTCCCCCAAAACATGTATCTACTAACTAGTTATGAAGTTCATAGCAATTCTTGTTTTGCCAAGGCCACTTATTTTTCAGTGTCAGTTGAAATATTTCACTTTTTTAAGAAACCTTGAATTTTACATATAGAATAGAGTATTTACATCAAAGAATAGTTAAGTTAAACAGAGTGAGTATCTTACAAAACATTTTGAAATAAGTTTATTGAACTTTATAATTTGTGAATGTAGATATCTTGACTGGGGAACTGTACATCTGCATGTTATATTCAGATAGGCATGAGAACTTAAACTCATTTATATGCTGTATAAACAGAATTAAAGCAATTGACAACAAAAAATAGTTTACAACCATCAGACATACAGGCTCTTTGCGACATAGGAATTAATATTGTATATGTACTGTTATTTCTACTAGAATTGTCTGCTTTATATGTATTTGCCAAAAAAAGAACAACTGAGCTGCATCAGCTAGCAGCTATTTTAGTTGACTACAGAGATGAAAGAAACAGGACTGTACATTTCAAATTCTTAAGTACTCCTGAAATGCCTAGTGTTTTATTTACAGAGAGGGTAGATTTTTTCCTTAATTACATTTCAGACTGACATATATGTGTGAAAATAAACACCCAGGTGTAACTTTCACTTGGTGGTCTAAAAAACAAGTTGGTCTCTATGTACATCCTGATTTTACTTCCTGATTCAGTGGTAAATAATATGTGCAAGTTACTGTCATAAACTGGATTCATTACCTAATATATTTAGGCTCTATTTATTGAAAAATACAAACAATTACTATAGAAAATTGAATGTAAATGTTAAAAAACCTTGAAAATGTAAAAATATCTATCAAAATTTTAGAGGAAGGACCAGAAATAAAAGAAAGAATAAGCACATAATTTGTTTCTTTTTTTTATAGCTTTGTAGACTTACTTAAGTCTTTCTATAATTATTTTTGAAATTATAAAGATAAGTACTCACAAAACCAAAAATTAAAATATAGTAAGTCCAAAATTTGTGGGAGAGTAAATGTGCCCTAAATTAAATTCTCCAAATTCATATTATGAAGCAGAATATGTCTACAAAATGTAAGTAGAGAAACAGAAATTTAAGGGTTGTTTTTAAGATAATCTTTAGAATAACCTGAAAGATTTATTCTAACTAGAAGGTGTGGAGGGAGTAAAAGAGGAAAAATATAGTGTAAATACATTAGTTGACTCAATATATATTTCTAGTCACTACCTAAAGTTGATAAATCAAACAAAACAGGTTTACAATTTTTATAGTTAAAATTAGTAATTAAGAGTTCCAGCTTCTTTATTTACAAAAAAAAAAATAATAAGTGTATATTTTTAGGATGTAGCCAACTGGAGAGAGTGATGCTCCCATTCTCTTAACTAGAAAAAATCATGGCAAGTTACAAAAACCACATATTTTCTTGAACATATCAGAGAGCTGAGCTCACAGGACAACCAGCTAGGCTGAAATCTAAAGAAAAGCAGAAACTGCCAAGGAGAAATGTGGAAACATGCACTAAGTTACCTGGGACAGAGCAAGAGACAAATACATGACTTTCATAAAAGTGGATACAATTTCAGCACAATTTATTAACAAATTTCCTAAAGTTTGATGTCAGCTACCACCAATAGTAAAGAACCTGTCTGGGAGCTGCAGACACTCACATACAACTCAGATATTGAGACTATAAGCTAGAGAAAAGAAAATTACTATGATGAATATGTTAAAGACTCTACTATAGAAGGAAGACAACATGTGTGAACCAATGGAGAATTTCAGCAGAAATATAGGACCTATAAAAAAAATCAAATGGAAATGCAAACCAGAGAGAGACAGAGAACACACGTTCTAATAGGCTCATTAATAGATTCAATAGAGTTAAAAAAAGAGTAAGTGAGGTTTAAGATAGATTAATAGAAATTAGTCAAACTTAAAACACAAAGAAAAAATGAGTTAAAGAACTGAATCTTCAAGACATGTGGGACAATATCAAATGAGCTCCTATAAGAGGAAAAGAGAGAATGAAGCAGAATAAATGTTTACAGAGAAAATAGAGGAAAATTGTCCAAAAATAATAAAAAAGTTTCAAACCACAGATCTAAGAAGCTGAGAGAGCTTTAAGGTCAATAAATACTTGTCACCCAAAAATGCACCTAAACACATCCTATGCAAATACTTGGAAACCAAATGTAAAGAAGGATACCAGGGAAAAAATTGATAAGATTCTAGCTAAGACAACCAAGAAAAAGGAGAAACAACACTAATTACCAACATCAGCCATGAAACAGGGGACATAAACACAAATCTAATTTTATTTAATAAGGGAATTTTATAAAATTTAATAAGAAACATTACTAAAAGTTATGTTGATAAACGTGACAACATAGATGAAATGAACTATATATAAGTATATATGTATGACCTCAATAATTCCATACATTTAAAGATATCATATTTATAGTTGAAAATCATCAAACAACAACATCAATACTCTAGGCCCATATGACTTACTTGGCAAAATCTTACAAACATTTAAAGATAAAATAAAACCAATCTTATACAAACTCTTTCAGAAAATTAAAGAAGGAACACATCTCAAATCCTGTAATAAGAGAAAAATTATAATGTCAAAACAGAAAAGAAAGAGACTACTAGAAAAGAAAAAAAACCTACAGTCCAAAATACATATTGAACATGCAGAAGTCCTCGATAAAATATTGGCATATCTAATTCAGCAGCATATTTAAAAACGTAAAATATATCATGATCAAATGGAGTTAATTTCAGAAATGTAGCACTGGTGTGACATTCTACACCCAGTCAATGTATTTCCCCCATTTGAAAAGATAAAAGTACAGTCACATATTTATTTCGAAAGATGCAGAGAAAATATTTAGTCTTCAGTTATGTGTGTTTCATTGTTCAACCTGGCCACATTATAACGATAAGCTAAAAAATTATATCCAAGAAATATATATACATGCACACATGCACACAATAATACTAACAGATTAAATGTATGCATATATTTGCATATACACAGAAAATGTCTTATGTAAGAGCGGCCACAGGTACATCTTGGGGTCACGATCACATTTGGGAAGCTGCACGAAAAATCAGGAATTGTATACTTTTTAAAAATAACTCTCTGCAGTTTGAATTTGTTTTGTTAAAGCAGATTTATTACCTATATAATTAGTTTTAATATAAAAACATTAATTATAACTGCTTTTTAAGTGACATATCCTAAATGAAGCAGTGTATTAATTAGGGGGAAAAAGGGAAATTTTCTAAATAAATATCTTGGAATTGGCCAAAACTTAATGCCAGCCAATTTTTTTCCCCCCACTAATACAGGTGCATTAATTGGGACATGGAATAGATGATTAACTCCCTTTTGTGAATGCTTTACCTTGTGAAGAGCGTTATGGCTGAGAATTATAGCACCTTGTGGTATAGGTGAGGATGAAGCTGGCATATTAATCAGTCACTTCATTTTTCAAGGAAAATTTTTCTTCCTTATTTATTTATGCACAATTGCATCTCATTTTTCCTTGGTAGATGGATTTTTTAAAATGTGTAAATGTGGCATTTTTTAAACAGAGTGACACTGTTAATAACCCGGTATGAGAACTTTACAAAGAACTGAGGGATCCATAAGGTTGAAAAAGACATTTGAGGGAACAGCTGTTTCAAAAGAGGCCAACAATTCTTTCAGGTACTTCAGAGCTGAGAATCTGGGTGGGAGGAGGTCAAAGGAATGATCAGGTAGATTTAACTGTGACATCTCATCACCCTCATTTTTTAAATTGCTTTTATTCTTTTGTCTTTGGAGTTCTCTGTAAAATCGTATTTACTGAATGTGTTACACAGCATTTAAACATTTATAAAAATTTATCTCATCTACTAGATTCATTTTAAATTAAAAAATCAAGTCCTGGGTGCTGCCTTTATTTCATTACACTGTCTTTAATTTGTAACCTAGCCGGGCGCGGTGGCTCAAGCCTGTAATCCCAGCACTTTGGGAGGCCGAGATGGGCGGATCACAAGGTCAGGAGATCGAGACCATCCTGGCTAACACGGTGAAACCCCGTCTCTACTAAAAAATACAAAAAACTAGCCGGGCGAGGTGGCGGGCGCCTGTAGTCCCAGCTACTCGGGAGGCTGAGGCAGGAGAATGGCATAAACCTGGGAGGCGGAGCTTGCAGTGAGCTGAGATCCGGCCACTGCACTCCAGTCTGGGTGACAGAGTGAGACTCCGTCACAAAAAAAAATAAAAATAAAAAATAAATTAAAAAAAAAATTTGTAACCTAACTTGTTTCTCATATTTTGCTTTTTAATAGAAATTATTGAAGAGGTTATTAAGTTTATTTTTATATCACATTTATATTAAACATAGTTACACAATTAAAGTTAATTTAAAACTCTAAAAATACCACTTATGATACAGTTTTTATTCATGTATTTTTAGTTTTAAAAGGAATATTCATGTTAATAATAAAAATTCAAAATACAAATAATAACATGGTATAAAAATGTAATTATCTTTCTTTCTCGCTGAAATTCCTTGACCCCTTTTCAAGATGCAATTACTTTTAACACACTTGTGAAGATATCTCTAGAAATTGTATATACAAATGCAAGTTTGTGTATGTATACAAGTATAGATATTAATGAATATAAATAGCTTTTTACAAGCCTAAATGTCTGTATTCAACTTTCTTTACCTGGCCTTTTTATTTTATTTTATTGAAAAAAGAAAATAGAGACGGGGTTTCGTCATGTTGCCCAGGCTGGTCTTGAACCCTTGAGCTAAAATAATATTATTGCTTCAGCCTCCCAGAATGCCTGGATTACAGGCATGAACCACCATGCCAGGCCTACCCTTGCCTTTTTCTAGTCATACACATTAGAAGTTGTTTTATAACTGATATTTATGGTTAAAATAAAGAGATGTTTAAAATATAATTTCAAATCACACTATTGCATACAGTTTGTCTGTCTTTTCTTTTGGTTCACAATGCTTAAATGGGAAGGATAACGAAAACAAATCTCATAGGGAATATACACTATAGACGAAGCACATTAACTACACAGTGAGTTCCAAAATTATTAAAGTCCAGTTGCTCACTTAGGATGGAAGCAGGCCTCTGTGGAAAGTACAGTCTAACTAAAGTTTGAGTTGTGCCTTATACCAGGGGTTCTCAGGAGAGATGATCTGACCTGACACAGCAGAGGTTCCTAGATGCTAGAGGGTGGTTCTGGTGTTGGTGGGCAAAGCTTTGGGGATTAGCTCGAAGGCAAATAAGGTATGGCCCTGACAGCATGAGCTCTCTCTTTTAGAGAGGCCACTAACATTGCAGCCTTTCTAGGACTTAAACTCTCAAACTGTCTGTGAAACTTTTAGGATTATATGTGTTTTGGATTCCCGTAGTTGAGGTCAATACTCAGCTATGGGGCCTGATAAGTTGTGGCCTAACATTCTTGAGGGGAGAGGGCTTATCACAGCAAAACATGTCACTCATGCAGCAAATTGTGTAAGTGCTGGAAATCATTTTAAAGCTACAAAACAATAACATTACATGGATTTCTCCAAGTGCTGTGGAATATATCATTGTTAGATATATCATAATTTGATCATAATTTAAGCTGGTCAAATAATGTTTTTTTAAATTTAGTTGATCAAATGAAAGTCATTTAATAAATATAGCTGGTGAAGTGGAGGTCATATTGGTTAGTTTTAGTAATTTCCTATTACAAAATATATTATCAGTTTAAGATATCAGTTGCTCCAGTAATCCTGAATAACAAACCACCTGAAACCCAAAGGCTTAAAACAACGATCATTTAATATTGTTCATGAAAACACAGTTTAGGTAGGTCATTATTATGGTCTTCGTTAAACTGATCTGTCTGCCATCAATTGCAAATTGAGAAAACTCCTTTGTTGATCATGTCTGAGTTCTCTGACATGTTTATGCATGTTTGAGGGTTGAATGGATTTTGTCTAACCTAAAATGGCCCTTGATTGAAACAGCTGGGATGACTGAAAATAAGGAAGCCCCAACTCTTCTCCTTACCTCTCACAGCCTGTTATGTTTTACCCAGTTTTAGTTTAATGAGAGAAATGTCTTTGGAATGTTTCTGAGGATACTAATAAAAATTTGTTTTTATGTTTATAGCTATATTATCTTTTCCCCTAGAGTCAGTCTCTTTGGTCATCTTGGGCCTTCTCTTATGTGCTAATGGTTTTTACTCAAGAGAATTGTGTTCCTGCTTGTCCAGTTGTGTTTATGAAAGATTACATTAGAATAGGTTACTAGCAAAAGATATTAGCACAAGTTACAGGAGTGCTTTCCAATCTCTCTCTTGAATAAGAGTGTGAACTATCTGTTTATAACTGGAGCTGACATTTCAACAGGTAGAGTTGACTAGAGGAAATCTGGGAAAGAAGCAGGGAGTCTGAGTGTGGACTCCAACTGCCAAATAAATGGGATTTTACTCTGGAAAGGTGAAGTAATTTGACTTATTTTATTTATCTGCCTATTTTTCCCTGCCCCTCACCCCACCCTCTCACCATATACATTTTTTTCTTTTTTTCTGTTTAAGAGATTCAGCTGATACGTCAATCTGTTTGCTACTCTATCAGGACAAACACCCTATCTAATTTCTTCTGAATTTATATCTATCAATTAATTTAAGCAAAGTTCTCGAGAGTTGTGCTGGGGGCAAGAGTTACTGTTCTACTCATAGAGAGTAAAGTGAAAGTGTACTAATAGTCAAGTTATTTTAATACAGTTTTTAAATATATTAATCTCATGCTTCCTGTCCCAAACCCTCTCCATCCTGTACTGTTGATTCTTGACTTCTTTCGCTGAAGTTTCCTTGAGTAGAGCCTCACTTAGGTCTAGTGACTTGAGTCACGATATCCTTTGCTCTGATTTCTGGCCCATTCACATTTTATGTTCTATCAGCATTCCTAAAACTACTCAAGACTCCTGAGAGAAACCTCTCATGTATACAAACATTGCTGCTGTTGAAATAATTTTATAATTATTAACTAACAACATTTATATGTAATTTCTGTAATGTCTTAAAGTGAAAGAGAGAGATTCTGGTTTCACCATCAAGAACTAGAAGTATAAATTAAATATGCAATGAAATGATTTTAAAAGAAAGGTTACTATTAGAAGAAAACTTACTGATTCAATGAAAAAATAACTCAGAATGTGCATTTAACGTATGAAATACTTTGCCCTTAAAACCTGTTTAATCAATGATCTGACTCTGAACAATAATTTTGTATTGGTATGTTTTCTGATGGCTAATCTACTTTCTATCTTCCTATTTGTCAACAGCAAATGAGGTCTGCTATTGTCTATAATTTTCCATTAGAAAGCAATAGATTGTAAGTCTGCCAAACAACATTTTTAAGTAGAATTAGAAGTATAAAATCTGATTTTAATTGTTCAAGATTTCTAAACTTGACAAAAATATGGCCTAATTATAGAACTAGATTTGTCAAATCTATAGGATAGAAATATTTTCTTCTATCTTAATGCTCATATGTATAAGATATCCTTATATCTAAAAAATGCAGCTTTCCTTAAGATGACTGCAAATCTGGAGTCAACTAACTCAGAGAATCAAGCACTTAACTGTTCATCATTCAGAGTCTGACAAATTAAGTACTGTTACCAGTATCTTTGGAAATGACCATTAAGATATATCATGCCCCTCTCTAATAAGCTTGTAACAGATACAAAATTGCTTGTGGCAATTCTTCCCAGAATACCATCTCTAAACTGGACAGCTGGTAAGAAAACTGGTCTATGTCATCTCAGAATAGATCATTTATTTTTTGACCTTCTCAAGAGATTACCCCTTTGGCAACCAAACAGTAATTGCCATCTGCAGCAGGTAAACAACATAAATATCATGTTAAATTCTGATGAATTTCCGTGGTCAAAATAAATATTTGCAGTTTTTCGATGAAAATTGTACATATCTTTACAAATTGCCTCCCTCCCCATGATCTCTTCCCCCATCTCTTTTTCAAGTATGTTACCACCTTTCTTCTCAGAGATGTCTACATTAGTGTCAGGAATTAGCCGTTTAATATAATCATAAATCATCCCAAGAGATATTAAATAACCATATTTCAAACTGAGAGCTGTGGTTTAAGTCTCATTATTATAGTATTCCAATTTAGTAAGCATCCAAAAGATACAATCTTATATCAACTTTCATGAATTTCCCCTCTTTCCTCTTCTCTTCCTTTGCTCAGCAATAAAGCCCATGTAATCATTGTACACTATACATATGGGCTAGCAATGACTCAAAATTACCATACTTGTTTTGAGTAATAAGACAATTTTGGATTTTCCACTTTCTTTTTTTTTTTTTTTTTTTTTTTTGAGACAGAGTCTCGCTCTGTCGCCCAGGCTGGAGTGCAGTGGCCGGATCTCAGCTCACTGCAAGCTCCACCTCCCGGGTTCACGGCCTTTCTCCTGCCTCAGCCTCCCGAGTAGCTGGGACTACAGGCGCCCGCCACCTCGCCCGGCTAGTTTTTTGTATTTTTTAGTAGAGACGGGGTTTCACCGGGTTAGCCAGGATGGTCTCGATCTCCTGACCTCGTGATCCGCCCGTCTCGGCCTCCCAAAGTGCTGGGATTACAGGTTTGAGCCACTGCGCCCGGCCGGATTTTCCACTTTCTAAGGCCACCTATACTTTAATACTTCATTCAGGGTTTTTCATCACTATAGTCATGATTAGAAAAATGCCTAGAATCTTGAACAAATGCTTATAGAAAAGCCCCTTCCTCATCAATAAAATGTGAGTGGGAGGCTTTACATGAGAGAAAAATAAATTTATTTTGTTAACTCACTGAGATTTCAGAGTTTCTCAGTTACAAAAACTAGTGTTATTCTCTTTAAAACAGATATAGGTATCAGAAGTGGCAGAAGAAACTTAAAATATATTTTATTGTTTTGCTAACTAAGAAATGGGTGGTAATGAATTTCCTAATAAAGACTAAAAAGATGGACAACCATGAAATGTTTGGAAAAACATTTGGAGATGTGTGCCCTATGCTAATTTGGAAGGTAGACGGTATATTTTCTGGGACTGATACTCAGAACTCCAGTGGTTAGGAAGAGTCAGTACAATGGTATATACACTGACTTCTGATTTTGATGAGTCATTACATGATAGATATGACCTCAAATAAGAATTTTTTTTATTTCAGTGGCCAAAATAAGTGTAAACAGGCTTAAGAAAAAAAAAGAAAAAGACCCTGTAACAGAGAAGAATCAGAAAATCCAATGGGTTGTAGACCTTAAACAGTAAGATATAAGACTAAGGGAGACCTTAACAGTCAGACCTATGAAACTTCAACTCAGCAATAAAAGTCAGTTTATTCATTATCTGACACTGCATAACAAATTACTCTATGTAATGGTCTGAATTATTGTCCACAAAGACATCAGGTCCTAACCTCTAGACCCTCTGAATGTTACCATATACAATAAAGCTTCTCTGTATCTGATTAATTTAAGGGTTTTGAAATGAGATTTATCTTGGACTATCCATGCAATGGTTAAATTTCACCACAAATGTCTTTATAAAGAAAGGCAGAAACTAATTAGACACAGGGAAGGCAAACCGAAAATGGAGGCAGCAATTTGAGTAGTGAATGCCAGAAGCCACCAGAAGCTAAAGGAAGCAAACAACAGATTCTCTCTAAAGTTTCCAGAGCAAGTGTGGCCCCACTAGTACCTTGACTTTGACCCCCTGGTGAAATTGATTTCAGGTTTCTAGACTCCAAAATAGTGAGAGAATAAATTTCTGTTGTTTTAAGCTACCAAGTAGTGGCAATTTGTTATTGCAGACATAGGAAACAAATATACCTTAAGATTTGGCAACTAAAAACAATAAATATCTACTTTCTCATCATTTCTTTGAATCAGGAATTCGACAGTGTCTCAGCTATATTCTGGCTAAGGGTCTCTTACAAGTCCATGATGAAGGTGTCTGTGTTAAACTCAAGGTTCTACTGGGGAAGGATCTCTTTCCAGGCTCACTGACATGG
Source organism: Chlorocebus sabaeus (assembly GCF_047675955.1). Taxonomy (NCBI): domain Eukaryota; kingdom Metazoa; phylum Chordata; class Mammalia; order Primates; family Cercopithecidae; genus Chlorocebus; species Chlorocebus sabaeus. Next base: position 24,764,828 of record NC_132925.1, read on the forward strand.
CTATTGACAGGCCTCAGAAAATCAGCATCTAAGTTCACTCATGCAGTGCTTTCCAGAGACACACCATACATGGCAGCTGTCTTGCTCAGAGTGAGCAATCAGAAAGAGCACGAGAGATCACTAAGATGGAAGTCACATTCTTTTTCTAACTACATCTCAAAAGTGAGATCTCTTTATAGATGTATTAGTTAGAAGTGAGTCAATAAGTCCATCTTACATTAAAGGAGAGCAGATTGCACAGGGCGTGAATACCAGGAGGTAGGAATTACCAGGGGCCATGTTTCAGGCTGTCTACCACATCAGCATAGGTTTTATGTGAAAATACTTAGAAACACTGAATAAAATGTGTTTCATTTTAGCCCAGGAGTGGGTGGGAATAAGAGGACTGGGTGTTGCGGTGGGTCCAGATAATGGGTTACATGTCAGAATCCAGGATACAATTCTGAATATTCCAAAAAGGGTAAAACTATACAAACAAAACCAGATGATTGCTTACCAGATGCTGAGAGTGGGGATAATAGAAAACTGACTATAAAGTGGTACTTTTGGGTTATGAAATATTCTGAATCTTAGTTGTGGCTGTAGTTACCACAACTGTATACATTTATCTAAAGAAATCAAATTATGCTCTAAAATGGGTCAATTCAGAGTCCATAAATCATAAACAAAAAATATTACCTCAATGCTAGCCACACCAATATTCAAAGTACAAGTAAGTTGATTCATATGAAAACATTTCTGGTGAAAGAAAGATGAAAATATTCCAAATTATTTTGTAATGTTAAAATGACCTGAGCCTCAAAGTCAGAAAAAAAGACTAAACAAAAATCAGAAAATTAGAGAAGTACCTCTTTCATAAACATGGATACATAAACCCTAAACAAAATATTAGCAAGACGAATACTTTAAAATATAAAAAGGGTAAGATATCACAGCAGAGTTAGATTCATGCACAGAATGTCAAATTGGTTTCTCAGTTAAAAAAAAAACAATCGATTAAAGTGATTTATCAAGATAATCTTAGTAGATAAAGAAAAGGAATTTACTAAATTTCAATACTTACTTTTTTTAAAAAAAGTACCTCTCAGCAAATTAGAAATAGGAAGGAATTTCCTTTCATTTACTTTAAAAGTTTCTAGTTTCTATTGCCTACCAGAGAGTGTTTTTGCAAACAATAACCATGATGGATTTAAAAAGAAAGCAAAACAAAACTTTTTTTCCAAGCTCAGACTAATAAAGCACTACTATGAATGAATGCATTTAATTTGTCAGATCATTTTGGTTGTGCACCTGTCATCATTTATTTCTTCTTAATAAAGTCCTATTTTGTTCAGAGTGGCATTTTTGTCTTTCTACACATCACAAAGCAAAACCAGTTTGAGCTGTCAATACAATCCTGTATTCCTTTGTGAGATGTAGGACCTACCAGCTTCCCATTGCTACCAGTTATGACCGTATGACCCTACTGTGTCAAATGGAACATAGGACATGGACACTATTTGATTGAAGTTGCTTCTAGGAAAACTTACTAACAAAAAGAAGCATAGCTTTTTGCTTCTTGGCAAACAGATGGCAGCACCTTTCCTAGCTCGAACGTGAATATAATGTCCAAAAGTGAAGCAGTCATCTTGCACTCATGATACAGAGAATAACTGGCTGAAGATGATATACAGAATAATGATAACAGCCTAGTTACTTGAAGGCATTGTTAAGCCATTATACAGTACTCAGCTATCTGTCTCTAGCCTTCTTATCATGAGGCATTAGTAATGCCTTTATTGCTTTAAGCATGTTTAAGTAGAAAATTTTGCATTGCAAGCTGAAAGCACTCTGATAGAACTACTAATAATACCAAGTTATCTTCTAATTAAATTATCCTTATTTCTAACTAATGAGAATGGAGACAATGGTGGCTTGGTCCTTTTCCCTTGCAGTAAAAATTATTCAATTCAAAAATCTTATGCTTGAAAATAATCTATATTCTCAAAGAAAATATGTTTTAGTCATGGATTCCCATGTAACACACTAATCCTAAATTAAGTGGCTTAAAACAACAATGATTTATTATTTATCAATATGTCTTATTTTGTGACTTAGCTGACTTATCTAGATATTATTTCTGTGGCACAGGGAGTAGGCTTAGGATATAAGCATGTATTTATTTAGCTGCTTTTTGCGAGGTGGGTGACTGGTACAGCACTTTCAAGGCGGCTTCATTCATACTCATGGCACCTCTGCTTGTGGTGACTGGTACAGCACTTTCAAGGTGGCTTCATTCATACTCATGGCACCTCTAAATGCCTGTGGGCTGGCTGGATCTTTTCCTATCTCATCACTCACTTATCTCCCCAGAGCTTCTTTACTTTGTGACTGGAGTGAAAATGGAAGCTGTCAAGTTTTCTTAAGGGCTAAAACCCCAGGACTCACACATCATCACTTCTGCCTCATTCTCTTCGTCAAAATAAGTCATAAGGCCAGCAGCAATTCAAGAAAGGGGAAATAATTTCCATATCTTGGGAGTGATGAAGGAATTTTTGGTGGTCAACTGGTAACTGGATAATCCATAAAAAATGACTGCCATTAAGTCACTTGTAATCATAATTTCTCCTACCTTCATAATACTTTCTTTCATAACAATATATGTAATCTTATTGTAGTGTTTAATGTAAAAATATTTTCCATGAAATGAAGAATTGCTGATAAAAGGGGGAAGATATGATATAGATTCAAATGTATATTACTTATTCTTTACAAATTCAAGATAAATTTGACTTTATTTCAGAATGGAGATACAACATAAATTTTTTGCATTGCTATTTTACAATGAAAAGTTTTCTTTATTCAAATAGAAAACTTGTTTCTGAATTATTCAGAATATGAAGGTAATTGAGAAAAATTTCTCTATTACCCAAAAGAGTACTTGAAGAAGTACTACAAGTAACAAGAGAGAGTCCAATAATGTCAAGTATGCTTATATATGCATGATTGCATTATTAAATTACAATACATGTCTTTTACTTTGTTTTAAAGAACTGTATGTATTTTAGGGTTTCTAAAGGATATTTTGGGGTAACTTACTATTTTCTTTTTTAAAAAAAATTCCTGGAAGATCAACATGAGAGAATTATCTAAAGTACCATAACTTATCAATTCAAATATCTTTTTAATGGCACAACAAGCAGCTTTTACATTTTATAGAATTCACTTTATCCAGTCCAGGAAATCTTTATCATTCATATCATATCATTCATGTCAACTTGGTTAAAAGATGAATACTTTAAAAATTCAAATTATGAAAATTACTAACACTTAGATAATATCGTTAACATTTTATTTTTTGGCTCTACATTCTCCAAGCCCCAAGTCTCTTCTACACACAGGCATGTGCTAATATACATATATACCATAAATACATGTGTGTATGTATACACCCACACATGCACACATATATGATCCATACAAAGAAAATTTAAAAATAGACCAGACGTAGAGAATTATTGTCACTACATCCATCAGAGTACAGCTGAGCTGGTAATTAAACCGACACTGTCACAGACAGGCCTGCAGCTATGTAGCACATATCCCAAGAATATGACTGGATCTAGATTCATATTAAAAACCACAGTTAAATAGGCTTACTCAGACAAATTCAATCTCTCCACTCATAGAGTGCAAATTATGAAATTTTGGCCGAGAAGAGTAGTGGAATACCCAATCACTATCAAACAGTATGTACAAGGATAGAAGTTAAAAAAGATATTGTGTATTTTAAAGCATTCACCCTTCAGATAATGAGTTAAAACTTTACAAAAATTGACTTGTAGCATTGGAGTGTATAGCAGTCAACTATAATAAGATGCATAGTCTCATAATAATAATGTCTACTGGTGCCTATTAATAATATTCTAGCTTTATTTTTGACCTAAGAAAGTTTAAGTCAGAATCAATCCCCTTGGCCATTCCTAGAAAAAGTTGAACTAAAATTCAAAATGAGCAACAATATAACATAGCATATAGGCTGCTACTACCAATAAAAACTTCAGTCCTTATAATCTCACTGAAGTCTACATAGTTCCCCAAAACAGCAATCACATCAGAGCTATTAAAAGGTAGATTTGCATAGTTATTACATGTACATAGAGCTTATTTCCTTTTACAGATGTTGTTCTACCCTGTATCATTTTTTTGTCAATAGGAAAAAGTAGCATTCACACATTGGATGGAAACTTATGCAAGAGAATAGCACTTTCCACACTGCCTAAAATAAAAGGAATTATAGCCACAAAACGTATGTCTCTTAGACTTCCTGGCCAATGCCTTCCACCTCAAGTACATCATCACCAACTCCCTTTTAATGGAATATTCCAAAAACTTTGCTGTATAGTTTGTTGCCACTCTTTGCTTCCCAATAAAATAGGTAGCTCTAAGCCCATAATCCCAGTGGAAACTTAGTATAGTGAAATAAGATACCAGAATATGCATTACTAGCATATCTCTGCTTTCAGACAGTTGATTGCTGACACAGTCTCCAAGCAAGAATCTCGTTCCATTGATTTTGAAATTCTATAGAGGGTTCTTCTTGGGTGTCTGACCTAAGAGGATAAATAAGAACCACAGCAGACAAATTGGAGCTATAATTGTTCTGCAACTTATTCTTCCCTATTGACCTCACTGTTGTGCATTGCAAGTTAGGTACTTGTGGATTTTTGCCTATATAATCTTTGATGGAATAATAAATGTATTCTCTTTTTCAAAATCATTATTGTGATTTTGGTTCACAGTCTTCCTCTGACTTATGATGCTATAAACCAGGATTCATAGCCTATGTCTAGATCCCAGCAACATTTTGACAACAAGCTATTGGAAACTCCTCAGGTTTGACCACCCTTTCTGCATTTCCTGTCTGACTTTTCATTGACCCTTCTGTTTTTAGCCTTCAGCAATCTATATTTTACCAGTGATCCTTTGACACTACCAAGAACAGTCAGCATCTTGACCCTTTCCTTTTCATCTCCATCCTTTGCATAACATGTTTACCATAATCTTCCTTATAGTGTAAGTCAAGTCAGTTCAAATCTTCCAGTAGGCACCTTCTTCAAATCATGTTCCTATCCATTGCCTAATAAAGGCAAAATTCTCCATAGGGTGTATTTTCTACAAAGGGGACTCAAAGCTATATTTAATACTCAGATAGATTTTGTTTAGTTAGCACACTGGCATTGACAGAAAAATACAATTCAAATGCCCTTTGCCACCACCACTCACTACTGCCTTTTGCGTGCCCATTCACAAAAGTACATTATTCTTTGAGTTTGTGATCTCTATATTAATGCTGAGGATAAGAAAGAATACCATACTTTACTTAACCTTCCCCACCTTCTTAAATGCAAACATATGTCAACTGTGTCTTAGGAATCCAGACCTATAGTCGGATTGTCTCCTACAGAATGATAATGTTCAATTTTCTCCCAGTGGATTAGGGTCATATGATATGAAGCTCATACATGGGGATTCATCTCACTGCCAAGGAGCCCTTAACTCAACGCTCCCTTTTTGTGAACATAGGGAGATTGAGAGCAGGATACAGGGAAGGTCTAGGAGTGGAAAATAACTGATTCAGAGTGAAAAATGTGCCTCAACCAAGGTCTCCCAAATAAAAGGAGGCCTCCAAATGAAAGTGCCTGGAGTAGGAGTGCAGATAGGCATATGAGTACGACTGACCCAGGGGAAGAGGTGTTGAATTCCTGACTGCAACTCTCTCAGATGCCTGCAATTCACTGGATACACACCAAATCTCACGTGAGGAGGGCAGCCATTGCCTTTCCTACTCATCCATAGGCCTGTCAGGGAAAGCCTTGCAATTTTCTGTAGCTAGGCCTATAAGATCATACTTAGGGTTTTGGCCTGGAGCTGCACTTCTCAACAACTTGCAATTTTTTTGTTGAAAACCAGACCTGTCATTTTCAGTAATAGAAACTGAGCTAAATAGGCCTTCACTCAGTGTGAAATTTTATGTGAATCTGACTAACAGGCTGTGTTTAATGGTTTTTCTACCTGTAGGTACCAAGGTGTTCAAATTCCTCTTGGGTCCTAGTTATTTTCTCTCCTTTTGACTTTGGGTTTCCCTAAGTATGACACACGAGGGTTCTCTGTGATATAGTTTGAATATTTGTCCCTACCAAATCTCATGCTGAAATTTGATCCTCAGTGTTGGAAAGGAGCCTGATGGGAGGTATTTGGGTCATGGGGGCAGATCTCTCATGAATGGCTTTGTGCTTTCCTTGAGGTAATGAGTGAGTTTTTGCTCCGTTCATTTTTGAAGGAACTGATTGCTAAAGAGAGCCTGGAATCGCTTCACCTCTCTCTCGTTCCCTTGCTTCCTTTCTTACCACCTACTTCCCCTTCAATTTCCAGCAGGAGTGGAAGCAGCCTGAGTTTCCCACCAGAAGCAGATTAGTGCCATGCTTCCTGTACAGCCTACAGAACTGTGAGCCAAATAAACCTCTTTTCTTTATAAATTATCCAGCCTCAGATATTCCTTTATTGCAATGCAAAACAGACTAATGCGCTCTGTCTTGCAACTCTTTCAACTGTAATCCACTGTTATTGTGCTGGAGTTCTCTTGGTCTTTTATTGGGCCTATGTTTCTGGCCTGTGAATATCACATGTATTTTGGAAATCAACCTGATTTCTCAAGTTGAGAAATCAACTTTTTTGATTTCTCCCTTAGATGAGACAGAAAGGTTAGAGGACACACGATTGGGAGTAGTGTCCTTCCCCAGCTGGAATAAGGTCTAGTAAATTATTTTCCCATGGAGGACAGGCTCTTGTTATTGCGAATACCTGGCATATTTCACAGTGATTACTCTTCCCTTTCTCCTGTCAAAGACACAAAGAAATCTTTCTTGGATATTCACTGTGCGAACCTGTTGGTTTCCTGGATATAAAGCCCTTGAAAGTATGGAAGATTCCCTCAAACTGTGGCTTTTAGAAGTTCCTCACTCTCATGCTAATCCACAGCCTCTAGCAATTCATCAAAATTACCATTTATGTGTGTGTTATGGCTTTTATACCTTGTAATATAATATACACATACCATTTATGTGTCAGGTTATGGCTTCAGTGGCTTTTGCTCCAGGAAAAAAAAAAAAATCTGAGCTGTGGATCTTTTCACCTGCCTCTCCAGATACCAGAATGACAATTTGCCTTGCAATGTTTGTTCTATGATCTGTCCAAGGAAAGTCACTGATTTTAAGTGTGTTAAGCTGTTTCTTGTTATATTACCATGGCTAAAACTGGAAGCTTTCAGCATATTTTTTTCTTCCCTTTCCAATAGCTTGAGATGTGAACATGATGCAATGTAGATGAGGAAATGGAAGTTACATTTTGAAATAGGCAGCACATTGAAAAAGAAGGAGACTGGGTCTCCGATGACGTACATCATGGAGAAACCACTCAACCAGCTCTGGACTCCTGATGATCCAAAACATTCACACTAAAGAGAAATTGAATTCTATCTTGTTCAGGTCATGGCATTTGAGGATTCCTTTTTATTTTTATAAAAGAAGCCTAAACAAACCCTGACTCATAAAGTGGTATTTACATTATTATTTTGCATCTACCATTGCTGATCTTGTTTTCTTTTCCTTTTTCCTGAATACTATTTTTACAAACAAACATTTCTTTTTTCACAACTCTATATAGCTTATGAAACATCCATTTTAGTTTTATTGAGAATCCTTAATAAATCTCCTTCAAATATTTCTACTCCGGAATTTTATTCACTAAATATAACAAATTCTTAAGATTCTGTAATTATGTCATAGCAAAGCAAGTACACCCTCTGCAGTCTGAAATAAGCACTCTAATTTGTAGTCATGCTTTAAAGTTTCCTTCCAACAAATATGAGACAAACAAAATTTTCTCTTGGGAAGTATTTGCCATAAACCAGATTTTTCTGTGTGTTCCAAAAAGTTCCGGTTTCCAGAAATGTTAAGAAGTGCTCCCCAAAAAAGAAAATCATGCAAAAAAACAAAAACAAAAACAAAAGGCAGATATGTTCGTGCAATAAAATACATTTAGGCAGTACTGCAAACTAAATTCTCTTTCTAAGATTTACACTGCTCTTTAGTATATGCTTTAAAATTTGAGTTAGTTTATTCAATTTATTGGGGACTTTCTGTTTATTGGATTATAGCCAAGAACTATTCCTATATTTTCCAATAAGTATCCCCCAATACCTTGTGCTAATTCCCTTTTTTAATTGGTTAGATATTACATTTTAAAAAGTATGACTCAGGGGCCGGGTGCAGTGGCTCACGCCTATAATCCCAGCACTTTGGGAGGCCGAGGGGGGAGGATCAGGAGGTCAGGCGATTAAGACCACGGTGAAACCCTGTCTCTACTAAAAATAAAAAAAATTAGCCGGACGTGGTGATGGGCGCCTGTGGTCCCAGCTACTCAGGAGGCTGAGGCAGGAGAATGGCTTGAACCTGGGAGGTGGAGCTTGCAGTGAGCCGACATCGAGCCACTGCACTCCAACCTGGGCGACAGAGCAAGACTCCGTCTTAAAAAATAAAATAAAATAAAATAAAAGTATGACTCAACTTGATAGCTCTATATTCAGTTTGCACAATAAAGAATAATCTCAGTCTAAATACTCCTGTTTGTTTCAAAATTTCAATTTCAAACTCAATTGAAACTTTCCTCTTTCCCTTCCACAAGCTTAGGCGAAAGTGTGGTTCTAGCACTTTGTTTAGAGGAGAAAGTACTAAATGTAGCCCTTAGATGTCTCTTACTTTTCCTCTTTAAACTTTGTCAAGCTTCTTCAGCATTGAAATGAAAAGGAGGGAAATGTAATATTTAAAAAAAAAAAAAAAAACCATCTTTCTTGATTGAGTGAGCTAGCAAGCATCTCTCTGTTGATACTTCTACTTCTCTAACACTGACATAGTGCTATTCAGGCCACAAAATGAACATCAGTTTTTGGAAGTGACAGGAAACTTCAGGACATTCACACAAAAGAAAAATGGCGATTTGTGGCAGCCACCTAAGTTCTAGCTCTACATTTGGACATGTGTGGATTCTTTAGAGAGTATGAAAAGAAGCCTTCCTACTGCATTTTCTTGATGGGTAAAAATTCCACTCCACTCACTTCTTTTTACCGAGGTCCCTTTAGTCAGGGAATATCCTACTTGGGTGGAAAATTGAGACGACAAGGCCTGGCTATCTTCCGTGCTGTTTGCTTAATTTGGGAAAACTCAGTATCTATCCGGTTTTTAATGGTGAACATGAGACATACAAGCTCCTTTGCTCCTGATTCCACCATCTTTTTGCTAGTTATTTTCTTCGGGATAAGTAACACAGCAGTAGGTCAGCAAGTTGGCTGCTTGCACGAAGATGTCTCTTGAGCTCTTTGCTCTATCACCCTGAATTCTGCATTTTTCTTCTTCCCAGTTTGACTTTCCTATTGATGTGGGTTTGGGGGTATTTTGAAGGTGGTAAGGCCATTTCTAGTATGTCTAAAGGCACAAAGAAGATGGATAAATGTTCGGCTCAAATTGCTAAAGAGTCTCTAAACTTAGAATATTGGAATATTTGGTGCTCAGTGCCATTGGTGTTCAACTTTGGTCACTATTTTTAATCCAGAAAGAAACAAAAATATAATAGCCTTGTTATAATTTTAAAAGAAAAGACATCACTGGTAATTGTTATTTTCCTTTTCAAAAAAATTATGATTCTTTAGAAATATGTAATAAAGGGTTCTCTTTAAAACAAATTCCTGTGAAATCGGATTCCTCTCTGAAACTCAGAGAATCTATAATTTAATCTGCCCTTTTTCATAAGTTCATCGTACTAATATTCAAGAATCAAGCATCCACATATTTTTAAGGATCTGAAAACATTCAGCTTAATTTTAAAGATACATTTTCAAGATTCTCTGAAGTCTCAAAAGCCTTTCAGCAGTAATTATTCACTGGCAGAACAACATTCTGTAATCATTTTATTCAGAGCATGGGATGCAAATCTTGACTGGAGTGGATGAAAAAATACTTGGTAATTTATGAACTGTGAAGAAGATAAACCATAGACATTTAGTCCATCAGTGGTCTCGTTAAGAGAGTGGCCTAAAGAGGCACACACAAGACCCAGAGTTTCACCTTCTTTAATCAGTAAAATTAACTTGTAGATGTAATCTTTATGTCTATTTTCTCTATATCTATTATATCAAATAGCCAAATTTTACTATATAAAGAAGAGAAAACTATCCAGATAACAATAAAAATCATTTTAGCTAAACAAAATATTTAGACTGTTAAAATTATAACTAAAAAGCAGGGTAAAACACATGTATATTTTTAAAAACTGTAGAAAGGGCTGTAAATCTTACCCTTAAACATCTTATGTATTTATTAAAAGCATAATACCATTATTTAAATATTAATCTTTCAATTATATTTAAAATGACTTTATATTTTTCAACAGTGTTTTGTATATGAAGAAGGTTCATTTATACGTAATGTCTAAATCAGAGAAAATTCGATACTTTGAGGATCGTTTTACAGAATCTTGGCTCTTTCTTACAGTAAATGAAGTTCCATTTGTCCATTTAAAATGTTGAATTTTTAATATGTCCCTCTGCTCTTTCTCTGTCTCCTCTTCCCTTCAGCTTGGAGAGTCCGGTTCTCACATCTAAAAATCCATTACCTTCCACAACATGTCACAGAATAGGAGTGGTGTACGGAAAAAAAAAAAAAAAAAAAAAAAAAAAAAAGCTGTTTGCCTTACTATTAACCTTTGTGTTGAATGCAAAGATAATCTAATTTTATCTTTTCTCATCGTGTACATTTTACATGACAGAAGTTCACTAGTATGTTACTTTTACATTTTCGAAATAAAGATTTGAATTTGACCTGTATTTTCTGCCATAGAGACAACCTTTCTTACAACAACAACTAAGGGCAATTTAGGACACGTCTCCACCAAGTAAAAACTGGTGGGCCATTTAATTCAAGCATAATAGTGTTTTTAAAAAGAAATATGAAGCAATTTCTTTACAGATTTTTTAAGTTAGTTATATAAAACTACTCAGTTTGTAATGTGTACTTTGAAGCCCACATTCTTTCACATATTATATCCTGCAAACATTTCTCCAAACATGAATATAAACTTTTATTTTAAAAAGTAATTTCAAAGAGAATAATAAAGTAAGAGTAATAATAGCTATTATGTAATTAGTGCTTACTCCATGAGAACCACTTCTAACACTTTACGTCATGTAAGCCTGACAAAAACACAATGTGGTAGTTACCACTGTCCCCATTTCCAGTTGTTAAAACAAAAACTTAAAGAACCTAAGTGACTTGGTAAAAAATAGCTAAGTCAAGAATCCAGCCTAGTGATGCTTACCTCCAAAGTCTGGCCTCCTTACCACTCCCCTAATATGCTTGGAATAAATCTAATTTGCAAGCAAATTTCAGGAGAACAAATATTTCATAAAAACAGTTTTTGTTAAAATGCTTCTCTTATAGATCTATCACTTAAATTAGGCAATGCAAAATAAAATCATTTTCTAACAAAATTTAGATTATATACTATATCATTATTGCAAAATGCATTATTTCCTCTTCAAAAAGCAATCTATCATATCACTGATAATAGTAAGATAAACAAATCTGAAAAAAAAAAACAACTTGAAATCTTTCAATGCTTTGGTCTTTTTTTTTTTTTTTTTTTCCATTTTGACCACATTAATGAGCCTACTGTGTACCTATGTACCTATGCAATCAAAATAGGGCATAGTGTAGGTATGTATTAGTGAAGACCTCAAAAATACTCTGCGGTCTAATTTTTACTTCGTTGCAGAGTTCTGCACCCAGTCTTCGACCTCTCTTCATCACTATGTAAAACAACTTACCATTAAGTATGTTTTCTCTTCCCCAATCTCTATAGCAAAAAATAAATGTTTGAAAAGACAAATTTTTTCAGATAGCATTATAACATTTACAATTGCATGCCTTCTCTCCAATAGATGGGAAACCACTTTTGTTTATCTGAATTATTATTTCACAAGAAATGAACTTTTGTTTGATGATAGGACAATCATTTTTTAAAATAACTGAAATTACCTGGTGATCATCTTAATCTGCCTAACTGTAAGAAATAAATGACTTAGAAGGAAAAAAAGTCACCTGCCAGATTCCAAGAATAGTCTAGATTTTGTACTAAATGATACATTTATCTGTTTGCATATTCCAAAATTGATTAAAACATGTACAATATGTCTGGGAAAGAGAACAGAGAGAATTCCATTTGGGCACTTTCAGTAGGGGCTAGATATATTTTTCCATGGATTTAATTGAAAAAGAAGCCACAATTCTACCCTGAGTAGAACCTCATAACACTAGGGGTGAGGAACCAGATTAAAATGCTTCATCAGAAGAAACTCAGAAAGAAGTAGCACAAAAGGGTGAATAACAGTGTATTGAACATGTTTGATTTGTGACATACTAAAACCAAATTACTTTTGTTTTTCATTGTTCCTTTAAAATGTATTAGTAGAGGTAACCATCCCCTGCTTCTGAATTAAACATAGAAAATCCCATGATTTTTCTTTATTCTCTTAGAAAATGAAATACACTCAGTTTATAGGACCGAAAGCTCATACAGTTTGGAAAGTCACCACCTTTTTTCTTTTTTAGTACTTACATTACCTTGTTATCTTATATATTTAGTGCACAATGTGATATTTTGATATATGTGTGCATTGTGAAATCATGAAATCAACCTAATTAATATATTGATCACCCCACATACTTAGCATTATGTTTCAGTGAGTACGTTTAAGATCTAATCTATTAGCAATTTTTAAGTATAAAATACATTGTTAACTATAGTCAACATGCTATGCACTAGATCTCCAGAACCTACTCATCCTGTCTAACTGAATGTTTTCACCCTTTGACCAACATCTTGACATTATCTCCCACCAACACTGCCACGAGCTCTATTCCTGGCAACCACCATTCTACCCTCTACTTCCACAAGTCCGACTTGCTAAGATTCCACACAGAAGTGAGATCATGCAGTATTTGTCTTTCTGTACCTGGCTTATTTCACTTAGTAATAATGTCCCAAGGTTCATCCATGTTGTTGCAGATGACAAGAGTTCCTTCTTTTTTTTAAGGTAGACTAGTATTTCATTGTGTGTGTGTGTGTTTTCGTACCCATCTACATATCCCTATTTACATACATACCTATCCATAAATATCTATTTTATACATATACATATGTGTGTATATATGTATACATCCTTGATTGACACTTAGATTTAATCCATATCTTAGTTATCATGAATAGTGCTGCAATAAACATGGGAATAAACATCTCTTCAACATACTAATTTCATTTTTTTTGGATATATACCCAGAGGTGGGATTGTTGGATCGTATGAGAAGGACTTCCTTTGTTTCTTTAAGGAAATGATCACAGAAATACAAATTACATTCAAAATAAATATTTACTTAGAAGAAAAGAAATCATAACCAAATGGAATTTTTAAAAAACTTTCAAATATCACAAACATCACAAAAAAAATCCCACCATGTATGTTTCAGTTAGTTGCCTGAAACACATGTGATATCTTTTTTCTTACATTTTTTGACAATATGCTTTTGATTACCTGCATATGCCAGTAACTTTGTAATGTTTTTTATCATAGACATATAGAGAGTTTTGATCATGATTTAGCATAAAAAATTATTTTAGAATGTTTATTGAGTTTCACACCTCGTTTCTAATTTTTAAAATCACTTCAAATTTGGGGAAACTTCTACCAATTTTTTTTTTTTTTATGTATGAACCATCAGATATGGAATAATTTTCCACAGAGAACTTTCTGAGTCTTCATATTACAAATGTTGCTGCTTCTTTCACTACCCATATACTTCTATGCCAAGCACATCACAAAATTACTCAACTTACAATATGACACGTGACTTTGCACCTTCCTGTTATGGTGCCCGATGAGTTTATGCACTGGATAGCAGGACTATTGTAAGGAGCCATTTTATACACTTGGATAGATGGCAATAGGTTCATCATGCATGGAAGTGCATGAAAACATAAATATATTTTACAGAAGCTAAGTGAAAGCTTCCCCACTTCAACTTCTCATCTGAGTCCTAAAGCCACTTACAAGGCACCTGACCAGAACACAAATGTGATTGTGGGAGGTCAGAGTGGAAAGAAACAGCAATGCTAACTGACAATGCTTTAAACATTTATGAAATGTATGTCAATCAGTAACCATGTGACCACATTGCTAAAGCCAATTTCAGGTTTGTGGCATTGAGAGGCCCTGATGCTTGCCTTCATGTCTCAGTAAATCTGCATCCGCTCTTGGTTTTAACAGTCTATGGCATTAAAGCTAATAGGGGTCAGCTCAAAAACTGGAGAGACTGGACTGTGCTCACCTTTTCCCAGCTCTGTGTTCAATGACTTCATGTTGGTATTTAGAAACGTCATGGTGGAAAAATTTACACCACAGAGGAGAGTAAATGCTACAAATCAAAGCTGTTCTTTGGAGGAGCAGCCAGTTGGTATTTACCAGAATAGTACATGACGTGTTGTCACTTCAACCAGTAAACTGAAAAACTGGAATGACCAGTTCAAGACAGTAGTCAGTATTCAAAACTGGAATTAATATTAAATATTCCAGTCTCCCTAAATTCCAGCCCTTTTTAAGACAAGAAATCAATCATGGGAATGGGGTTAGTGCCTAAGTACCTTCTCTTGTTCCCAGTTCTTCTTTTCCAGTTACCAACAGCTTCAGACTCTGGGAATAAGGATGAGAAAGATAGTAAAAAAGTTTTCTATATTCTAGTAGTTTTCTGTCATTTGAACTTAAACTGTCTCTTTTTCTTACGGGTATTTTTTGTTTTGTTTTTTGTTTGCTTATTTTTATTGCTGATGACTTATGTCCTGCAGTGCCATTGAGGTGGGCTGATAAATGTAGTGCTTATTTCTGGATGGCATTTTCAACTTTTTCCACAACCCCTAGAAATCTCAGATTTCACCTCCAGCTTTCTTCTCCCAGGGTCCTTCTACCCTACAGGTGCTCTCTTGAACAGGACCCCAGATGACCTCTGCTCTTCAGCCCATGTCTAGCCAATCTCTCCTTTTTAGCCTATGTCTAGCCAACAGGAAACATGCACACCTCTCTTACCAATATAAATTTTGAAAATTCAGATTGATCTTCATGTAGCCACTTTTGTCTTACTTGTACGTTACACAGTTTTCAGATTCATGAGTCAGCTATGAGCCTTGTGTTAGTCTTCCAGCTTTACAGAACACATTTCAAACACTTCAAGCAGCTTTCTGGAACTCTCTCACACTTTTCTGGAGGGGAAGAAGGTTCCATTCTTCCTCTCAATTCTCCTTGACTGGGGATGTGTTATGGACTGAGTTGTGCCACTCTGCAATTCATATGTTGAAACCCTAACCTCCACTACCTCTGAATGTGACCCATCACCTCTTTCTCACCCCTTTAAAATGTATTTGAAGATAGGTCCTTGAAAGAGGTGGTTAAGTTCAAATAAGACCATTTGAGTGGGTCTTAATCTAATATGACTGGTGATCTCATAAGAAGAGGAAATTCTGACACACAGAGATTCCATAGTTCCTCTTGTGGTGCACCATTGGAAACACTATGTAGGAACACAGCAAGAAGTCAACCATCTGCAAGCCAAGGAGAAAGACCTCAGAAGGAACCAAATCTGCTGACACCTTAGTCTTGGACTTCTAGGCTCCAGAGCTGAAAGAAAATGAATTTCTGTTATTTAAGCCACCCAGATGTGTATTTCTTTATGACAGCCCTAACAAACTAGTATAGGGTGAAAGCAGGAGATCTCAAGTCCCTTTTTTCTCTGATATCTTTTTCATATCTATAGGGTATGACAGTTTTAGAATTGGTCTTCAAACACTTCCCTAACAATTTCAGAGATCTGGCTTTGGAATGCCGAGGTTCTGTCGTCTTGTCACACATGTACCACGAGTTCAGAGCCCACAGCAGGAGGAGGGTGGATGGACACTTGGGAGGCAGCAAGACTAATTTTTTCCATGAGGAGGTAGCATTACGGTTACCCACTTCCTTATTCGTAATTCTTGTGCTAAAGGCAACCACTATGGTTTTGAGAAATCGAGCTTTCATTTTTCTTCATTTACTCACCCATCAAATCGAGAGTACTGAGTGTGATAAGTAGCAAAAGAATGAATTAGTGTTAACTTGCTAACATGATACATCACCTTTTAAAGAACTGAAACAGGCCGGGCGCGGTGGCTCAAGCCTGTAATCCCAGCACTTTGGGAGGCCGAGGTGGGCGGATCACGAGGTCAGAAGATCGAGACCATCCTGGCTAACATGGTGAAACCCCGTCTCTACTAAAAAAATACAAAAAAGTAGCCGGGCGAGGTGGTGGGCGCCTGTAGTCCCAGCTACTCGGGAGGCCGAAGGAGGAGAATGGCGTGAACCCAGGAGGCGGAGCTTGCAGTGAACCCAGATCGCACCACTCACTCCAGCCTGAGCAACAGGGCGAGACTCCATCTCAAAAAAAAAAAAAAGATTCTGAAACGATGTAATTTCTCATATAATTTCTTTATACTCACACTGGGAAAGATATATTACGTTTTTAGAAAATCTATTTCCTATTGATAAAAGTATGATTAATGTAAGTTTATAAAGTAGAAATTTTATTCAGCTTGCTAAAATTCGAGAAATCTATACTTTCAGTTCAGTTTCACTTTTCTCTCTGTTACTTTTTAAATTTTTTGAAAAAGCTTTGAGGCACAATCTGCAAACTCAAGCATATAATAAAAAGAGCCTCCTTTATTTTCTTAAACTCTGCTGGTTGGCAGAGACTTACACATTGTCAATTTGGGGCTACCCTCCTGTATCCAAGAAGTTTGGCTCTGCCTCAGAGTATGGCCCATGTCTCTATTCTTGGATTCCCGTGGCATTTTGCCATTCTCTTCTTCATGTCAGCTAGGAGGTGGGGGCAGAAATCCCCCAGGGTCTGGGGACCTTTGATCACTCCTTTTTTACATTCGAATATTGTTACCTTTCCATCTCTTTGCCCCTTTGTTCTTATTTCACATCTACCTGTAAGCACCTAACCTAAATATAATGCCATATATATATCCCATATATATATATATATATATATATATATATATATATGACATTTTCTACAGCAGTGCCTTGAGTACAAACTCAATCAATGGATTGCTGGAGAAAAAAATACCTTCATCTAAGGCTGAGAGTAAAAGACAGGGTTTCTATATTTAACTACCCTCCCTGGTTATTGACAAGTATTTTCTTTGCCCCTATCAAGTCCTCGGTCACTTGCCACAGCCTCTAACATAAATTTTCCCAGTGCTTCCAAATCTACATTCATTTTCCTATTCTAGCTTTTATTAAGTAGCCTTATGTCTCACTTCATGGAGAAAATGTCTCTCCTTCATGTTCTTCTTTAATCTCTCATTCCTGTATCTTCAAGTCCAACTGTAGCTGTATCTATTTGGCATGCTTTTCTGTACTTTCAAAGGAAAAAATTCCACAAGCTCCTGTTCAGGGTTAACTTCTGCTCAGGACCTAACTCCACAACATTCCCTTCACTGTTCCAACACAGGATTCCCTCACTAAGTTTTGTGTTCATCCTTTCCCTTTCAACTAGACAATTATTATTGTGTATTATATACAGGTTATATTAGTTTCTGATGACATACCAAATTACCGCAAACTTAGTGGTTTAAAACAACATACGTTTATTATTTTATAATTTTGGAGGTGAAAAGTCCAAAATGATCTTACTGTGCTAAAATTTAGGGCTGTATTTCTTCTAGCTGACAACGTATTTTTTTTGCCGTCTCCAACTTCCAGAAGCCACCTGTATTCCTCAGCTCATGGCCCGTTTCCTCCATCTTCAAAGTCAGCAACATTGCATCTTTGAATCTCTCTCACTCTGATCCTAACCTCTAGTTTCCTTCTTATGAGGACACTTGTGACCGCATTGGGTTCACCAAGTAATAATACAGGATGATAGTCACATACCCAAATTCTTAACATAATTATATTTACAAAATCCCTCTTGGTTAACATATTCAGATTCTGGAGATTAGAGCATGGAAATCTTTAGCAGGGAAGAGGTGTTATTCTACCTACCACATAGTCAATCAACATGCTCAGTAATGTTATAGTTAGGAGCTTGGATTTTATATTTATACTGACCTTTGTTTAATTCCAGATCCGTAAAAAAATAAAAATATGAAAAACTCTGTCACTTGGGTAGCCTACTTAATCTTTCTAAGTTGCAGTTTCCTTTGAATAAAAAAAAAAAAATAGTGCCTACCTGGCAGGTTGACTTTTAGAATTCTATAAGAAAATGTCTATAATATTATTTGCATAGTGTCTGGCACATAATACCGAAAAAGTTTTTGGTATTATAATATTTGTTACCAATAACTGAAAAAAAAATAGATATACTTCATAACTTCAACTATGTTACAATCTGAGCTTATATGGCCTTTGATCATCTTCTCTCCTCAGCATGTTGTACTTCACTGTTTCCTTAAAGCAGTAACATGAGCTTTCAACAGCTTTTGAATTTCTGATTAGCCATCTCTAATATGCTGTACAGTACTGCATGTTCTAATTTATTTGGATTATAAATATTCCCTCAGAATTCATAAACATTATAAAATGTCAAACATGATAGACAAAAATATAAATTTCCCATGCATTTCTCATCTTCTCAGCTAGATAACCCTTCTAAGCAAATATTTTCAAAGGCAATTCTGGTTAAGCATTCTTTTAACCTTCTTTAAGACTAAGTCAACCTAATAGCCTTTAGTCCATCTAATTTCTAACAGCATCTCATTTATAACCTTTTTCACATTTTCTTGTCTCTCCTTAATGACCTCATTTAAATGCTGCTCTCCCTCAAATACATATGCCCACTGCAGTGGTGCCCCTTAACCACTCCAGTAAAAGGGTAAGACCTATGCTGCTCAGGAATAGAGTGTTGGAAAATAAAATAAAATAATGAATGTAATGGTGTTTTGAAACCCACTGAAGAGTTCTACAAAATAGTTCCACTATTATTAGGACATAATAGTGTTTATCACTTATAATTGCTATTAATAGAGGTTTAATATGTTGAAGTGGCTAAGTATTACTATATCTCACCACATGCATACACCGCTATCCTAAAACTTTGCTAGCTATATGTATTAATAGTTTTGTAACAAAAGGGGTTTCTTTATATTACCATTTATTTTTTCTTAGAAGAATATTATCTTAAGCCTTGTCAGAATACAAAACAGAAAATATCCATGTTCACATAAAACATTCATGTTGGTTTAAAGGTAGTACTTTAAGAAAAGAGCATGTGTGAGTATTACATATACATGTATGTGTATATTCATACATATGTACGTGTATAGCGATAAATATTGTAAAGAAAAATGAGTAGAATAAGAAGCTATAGATCCCAAAGTATATTACAGAAGTCTTCTGATTCATGATGGTATTTGGGGATGGACTTGAGGGAGGATTTGAAGGAGCCAGGTAATTAACTGGGGAAGAATACGCTAAAGATAATGCAAGAAGGAAATACCCTCAAGTGTGCAGGTATCCTTGGTTTGTGTGAGGGATAGCAAAGAGGCAAGTATGAGTACATAAGGGAAAGAATAGTTGAAGAAAAAGAGGTAGTCAAAGTTCAAATTATTTGCAATCTCGAAGGCTGTGATAAGAACTTGGGGGTTTATTATGAATGCAGTTAAATTCTGATTGCAGCAGAATGACATAATCATACCCAAATTCTTAAAGGATCACTAAAATTGTTTTTTGAAGACATTGGTTGGCAGCGGGTATAGGAATTGAATTAGGAAAAACAGACTTTTATCGAAAGAATTCTAGTAAGAGATGATGGAAACTTGGTCTGTGGTTTTAGCAAGTGGTAAGAAGTGGTCAAATCTCGATTTATTTTAAACACAAATCCGAGAGCATCTGCCCTCATATAAGATAAGTGATGTAAGAGAATATAGTAAGTCAAGGATCACTACAAGGTTTCTCATCTATATAACTAAAAATATGAAGTTTTCCTGCGCTGTGATAGGAATCCCAAGGAAGATAAATAAATGGTTTTCTCAGTTAAAATAAAGAATCAATCAGACTTCAAATAGATACACATTGCCTGAGATGCTCTGGGATTACAACTGGCCAAGATGGGGAAGAATTAAGAGCATTCAGGTAGTTCACCTCTGAACATGAAAAAGCTGAAATTCTAATGAATGTTCATTTGAAGGTGACAGCAGTATGTTAAAAATA
The DNA here is from genome assembly GCF_047675955.1 of Chlorocebus sabaeus. Classification (NCBI taxonomy): domain Eukaryota; kingdom Metazoa; phylum Chordata; class Mammalia; order Primates; family Cercopithecidae; genus Chlorocebus; species Chlorocebus sabaeus. The sequence goes on from NC_132925.1 coordinate 24,785,214, forward strand.
TAGAACTGGATTTTATGAAGAAACTTCTGTGTTGGCATTATACATTTGACAACTGTCAGTGCAAATAGGATATTTAAAGCTGTATGACTGGATGAGATCATCTAGAACCCAAACGTAAACAAAGAAGAGCAAATGTTCAAGAACTGAGCCAATTTATTTTGATGAGTATATTGAAGTTCAGACTAATTAAGAGATTTCTACTAGTTCAGTTAATGATCTCTAGGGCCAGGATTAGAAATGCAATCTCCTTAATATCCAGACAGTGTTCTTTCCACTAAAGTTACCGCTGCTTTGAATTAAAATGTAAATATGTTTCCTACATGGACACATATTAACACATAAAAAAGTAAATAAATCTTGAGATATCCATACATTTTTAAGTAGGTAGATTCCCAAAGGTGTCCTTCACCTCTGAATACTATGCAACCAACAGTCATTGTGCAGAGCAGATTAACATATCCTAAGAAAATATACTTTCATCTTATTGTAACTGCTGCCAAAGGACAGACATCTACTATAGTTCCCAAATAAAAATTCTAAGCAGAAATGTACAAGTGTTATTGCATAAAGGAAACAAAATAATCTTACTTTTATGTCTTTTAAGGAAATAATAATTTTCCTCTTGCATCACAGTGAAATTAATCTTATGTCTCATAATATGGTTTGGACATTTGTCCCCTCCACATCTCATGTTGAAATGTGATTCCCAGTGTTGGAGATGGAGCCTGGATTGGATCATGAGGTTGGATCCCTTGTGAATGACTTAGTGCCATTCCCTGTGTCATGAGCGAGTTTATGCAAGATCTGATTGCTTAAAAGTATGTGCCCCCTCCCCCTTCTCCCTCTCACACCATTCTTGCCATGTGATGCTCCTGTTCCCACTTCACCTTTCACCAAGATTGTAAACTTCCTGAGGCGCTTGCCAGAAGCCTAGCAGATGTTGGTGCCATGCTCATATGGCCTGCAGAGCTATAAGCCAATTACAATTTTTTCTTTGTAAATTACCAAGCCTCAGGTATTGCTTTATAGCAACACAAGAACAACCTAACCACACTCATCAAGTAGACAGCACATTCTTGAATGACAAAAATCTTTTGTCATAGATCTTTTGTACCCTCCTGATTATAAATCCTGCTACCTGTTTGGTTTTCAACAAATAGTTTCTGAGGAGACAAATGAAAGAATGAAGGAAGAAACAAAAAGATTTAAAAATTGTGCTATCAATGTTAAGAAATGTCTTATTCAGTTCAGCTGTTATACCAACTAGGTGGCTTATTAACAATAGAAATTTAACTTCTCACAATTCTGGAGGCTAAAAGTCCAAGATCAGAGGGCCAACCTAGTAAGGTTCTGGTGAGGGTCATCTTGCAGGTAGCAAAATACTGACTTCTCATTGTATCCTCACATGACAGAAAAAGGGTGAGGGAGCTCTGTGGGATCTCTTTTATAGGGGCACTAATACCCTTTATAAAGGCTCTACTTCCATGACCTAATTACCTCCCAAAGCTGCCACTTCCCAATACCCTCACATTAGGAGTTCATGATACGGAATTTGGGACGTACACAAATATTCAAATATTCAGTCCATTGCAAGAAGTTTGGGCATCAAGTTATTTTGTTAATTGACTCTTATTAGTTCATTCTGAGAATAGAGTTTCAATCAAGCAGGGGAGAAGGAAAAGATAGCCAATCTACGAAATAGAAGAAAAAAAAGAGGAGTAGTTAGGAGAAAAAAATAGAATAATTTCAGGATAAGAAAAATTTGAAACCTTTGAATTAACATAAAGAATTCAGTCAAGATGGGAGAGCCTGAAGACACAAACAAGTACAATGGATTTCTTAAGAATGGAAGGAAATAAAACAGGAGAGGTTTAAACGGTTTGGGGCATGGAGTAGTTAGACTTGAAAGAGTAGAGAACAAAAATTCATGAAACAAGAGGAAAGAAAATAAAGCAAAAAATTTTTGAGATAGAAAACAATTCAAGGAGAAAGATGAACCTAATCTTAGTGAAGTAGGAAGTTGAGTCATTCTTTGAGAGTGAATAAGATGGTGGTGTCATTGGATATGAGAAGTTTCAGAAAGTATTAAAACAACCTCTGTTAGAATTATGGTGGGAAGCCCATAGGAAACAGATAAATCAAGGTCTAAGTTGTAATAAAGGATGAGAACACTATGAATTGGAATTGGATACAATATAGTTTCAACCCAGGTTTTATGAAAAGACTGTACTAGCACTAACTGTACAAAAAAAAAAAAAAAAAACTGTACAAGTACAATTGAAAATAGTCTCCAATCTTGGATTGGATAATTTAAAGAGATTTCAATGCAAACACATCACAGATAGGTCACTTCTTGAGCAATTTACTGTGTAATGGTCCCTAATCTAAACACATCTCATCAATTAACTGACTTAATTCTTTCAATAATTCAATGAGACAATCTATTATCATCTCTATTTTAGATATGAGTAACTGATACATAGAAATGTTAAGCTATTTAATCATGGCAAACTACTAAGCCAAGCTGTGAACTAGAAATAACCTGAGTTCAAATGCCACGACATTATACATAAAGTAATGGAATGATGAAAAATAAATATGTGTGTATGTGTCTGTGTGATACCATTTTTTTCCCCCAGGATATGATAGCAAGAAAAATCAATAAGATAAATCAAAAGCAGATCAAGGCTGAAAGATGGTAGAATAAACGGTATTACATTAGAGGTCAATATTTTGAAAAATAAAAAATTCCAAGTAAAAAATAGCATACATAAAGGCTTAAGAGTTAAAATTTCATGTATATGTTGTGTCAACATATTTCACCTCAGCAAAGCAATAATACTTTGGTAAAAGCTACTCTTTAATAGTCCCAAGTTCTCCTGTCCCAAGAGGAATAATGGCCCCATGTGGAGATGGAACTCTATAATAATGCATCAACCTGTTTTGACTTTACTTGGATTTATGGAATTATGTTTATGGTAAAAAGATACATTTGAAAATAAAACAATATGTGCTTTCATTCATGATCTTGGAAGAAATACTTCCTGTTATGGAGAAAGTTTTCAAGCAATCACATATAAAACTAAAACTAATGCCCAAAAATATTTTGTGCTAAAAAGTTATCTGAGAAGGGTTCTGCGTGCATGGAAGATATTTCACAGGTATGTTGGTAGAAATTGCCATGATGATGATAAGAGTCATAACTATAGAAGGACTTTTGCCTTCTATGAGCACATTCATAGACCTTTATTTCAGACAATTACTTCAAATTATTGAATTTTTACATTCTTATATAGGCCAATTATAATGTAGGAACTTAAGAATACCAAATATGATTTTATTATATTAAACATATTGACAAAAATATGAACATACACTTTCTGACACATCTGGAACTCATCCAAGCTGTCACCTTCATTCTTATTCATGATTTGAAATGACATGAAGGGATAAATAGAAGGAAAATCTAATTCACATTGGAAAGGAAGATGAGAAACTCAAATGACAACTAAAATAGATTTATCGCAAAATATACAATAAATGAAGAAATAAAAAAAGTATATAAAATTATGAAGAAATATTTAGAATATAGGGTAGCATGCTTAAAATGTTTATATATAGTATTTATATATTTCATATTTACACATTCATTATTTGATGTTGAAATAACCTAAAAGAATAGGCCAGGTCTGGTGGTTCACGCCTGTAATCCCAGCACTTTGGGAGGCTGATGGGTGTGGATCACCTGAGGTCAGGAGTTTGAGACCAACCTGGCCAACATGGTAAAACCCCGTGTCTACTAAAAACATAAAAATTAGCTGGGCGTGGTGGCAAGTGCCTGTAATCTGAGTTACTTGGGAAGCTGAGGCTGGAGAATCACTTGAACCTGGGAGACAGAGGTTGCACTGAGTCAAGATCATGCCACTGCACTCCGGTCTGGGTGACAGAGTGAGATTCCATCTCAAAAAAAAAAAAAAAAAAAAAAAAAAAAAAAACTAGCTTGGAGGAATAAAAAGGTACAGATAAAGGAGGATATATAAGAAAATGTTGGTACATAGTAGATGACATACAGGTAACTCTAAAAGCACCAACAAGGTGAATTTTATTCATTTTATGACTACCATGGAGATCATTAGGATTTTGGCTTTATTCAGTACTAGATCAATTGCCGAAGTATAAAAGATCTGAGTTTGTTTCATATTTTTTTTCAAAAGCATTTTTATCTCTCTGTAACTTACTGTATTCCCAGATAAGTTTTTCTTCTGTATCCTAAAAGCAAGCTAGCTTGATTTCAGTTTGCTGTTAATATATTTCTGCTAAGCTTAGTATGTCCTCCAGGATAGTTGCAACTTGAACAAGATTTTATATTATACAAAGTTTTGTCTGTATACACTATTATTAAAATACTATAATAAAAAAGAATTTCGAAAATAAAATCAAGTAAATAATAAACTCCACACAGTAGGCCAACAGTTGTTTTTGTAATTTGTGTTACCCTTTAGTCTTTGACCATAAACATACATGATATTCATATAATTTTGAACTTTGTTTTCTTTTACTTGTTTTATATTAAGTTGTAAGATTTTTCACATATTGGGTTATTTTCCACTATTTTGTTGAGTTTTTAAAAACACCAAATAATGGCAAATAAAATACTAGAGATGAAAAGTTGTTTTGCTTTTTTATTTTTAAACTGATTCAAAATGGTTTTAAGAAATCTACGTGTAGAAACAGTTTTTAAAGTATTCGGAATTACTATATTAACACTGCTTTACAAAATTTTGCACCAATTTACAATACTATTAGTTAATGTAGAAATACGTTAGTTTTACCCAACATCATTAGCATCAGGTATTGTGCTAATTTAATAGGTTTTAAATGTACCTTTTTATTGTTTTAATTTACAATCTTTTGATTACTAAAGAGTGTGTTCATGTTAGCAGATGCTTATTTTCCACCTGGATTTTTCTTTTAATGAATTGTCTACTCTTGTTGCAGGTCACTTACTACTGTTAACACTATCATAATTTTGAATATATATATACTTTGTATTTAAGACAATATCTATTTTTTAATGTTTGATGCATTTCATCCACTTCTCATTTTCTATATTGTTTAAATTTGTTTGTACAAACTAGATTAGATTCTCAGTGGCTTTAATTTTTTTTTTTTTTGACCATGATAGTGCAGGCACTGAGTGACATTTTGAAGATAGTTGAATCTTTCTGGTACTGTCCAAAGAATGTCAAACAGGCAGCAACCTGATATGCTTCTCTAGCATCAATAACATCATAGATTTCAGTTAATGGGCTCTTCTCTGCAGGTTTATAGACATGCTGACTCCTGAAAATAAATGCATTCAAATAAAAATGGATATTTAAATTAATAAACACACTAAGATAATGTATCAAAAATGGCTAGTTTAAGGAACTGAGAAGGAAAATCATGGTAAAGTTGTTAAATGTATAGTTTCTCTAACTGGGATAAAGTCGAGAAAAGACAAGTAATATTTTAATGTTAGGAGAATGTATTCAAAATATAAAGGAATATAACTACAAATAATCAGATGACCTGAAGAAAAATTAAGACAAATATCAAGCATTTTATAATCAGCTCATATACAGTATGTATACAGAGAGCAGCTATTACTGACATTTGGTTTCAGTGATTTTCTAAACATTTTTAATGGATAGAGAGGAAAGCAGAGATCTAGTAACTCAAAGTTCACAGAGCAAGACAGTGACAAAGTCAACATCTAGCTCGTAAGTATTTTGTTTGCTTTCAACTTCAGTTCCAAGTCTTCCCTCAAATTATTCAAAATATTTCAGAGGGCGTAATGGAAAATAAAGAAAGTATATGGGACAGATGCAAAGAGTCTGGGAGAAATAACAAGCAAATAAAAAAGAAACGATAAACAGTGAGAAACATTCTTGCAGTGGTTTCCGTGGTTTGGCTAATTAGAGAATTGAGTCAGTGAAACCTGTTTCAGGGCACCTGGTGAATCCAACGCACATCTCAAATCTCACAGCTGGGAAAATCATCTTAATTTGACTTCTCTATTCTTCTTATCTGAAGGTATTGTTCATCTTGGTTAATACTTTCACTAAATATTAACTGGTGAAATTGTACTAACTTCATGGGTGCTTTGTGGTTATGTGTTTTCATTTTTTTTTTCCTCTGAGATGATTATATGTAAAGTTTTGTATAATAAATACAGTATTTGCAAGTTCTCCTTGAAGACTTCATGGGACATCTGACTAACCTAGAGTTAGCAGAATTCCAGGCTTAAGCCAAGTTGATGTCTAACTTACTTGCTAATGACTCTATAATATTAACAAATCTTTTCTTCCATCCTCTAAATTCTTCCTTCTGTTTTTCAGTATTCTTTCACTCTACTTTTTTTCTTCTCAGGAACTCTAAGTTTTCTGGTTGACTTTGTATTTAATCCCTGATAAAATTCTCAGCGTTCTGGAAGATATTTTTCAAAACAATATTTTTCTACATTTTATTTTTACTTTGACCACCCTGAAGGTGATTCTACTTTCAGATACCTGGAATTTGATGGAGTTAAGGTTTAGAGAGCCAGGATAGAACTGAGAAGTTTGAAAAGGGAAAAAAATGAAGTAGTGGCAAAAAGGAACACCACCTTGGGTAATACTCTTTTGAAGTCAGGAGAGAGAGAATGGGGGAGAGAGAGAGAGAAAGGAAAGAGAGAGAGAGAGAAAGAGAGGGAGAGAGAGAAATACTTTCTACTTCTTTCTACTTTCTAATTGCTAGGACTTAATGGTTTATCCCCAAGTGCAAATACCATAAAGACATTTTAGTTCCACCTTCATATTCTCTCCTAATTTTTTCAATGAATTCAGTAAGTTGAAGAGTATTTATTTAAACCTAAAGTAAGTATGTGGCTGTTTTCATGACAAAATCATTACCTATTTTATCTTGTGAGAAAATCTGGCAACTCTAATGGTAAGATAATAGATTCAAATTAGATCCTGATGTTGAAAGTCTAGATCTTAGATCCTAGGGAATATGATATCAAGAAATGTTAAGTAACAATTCCAAAATAAACGTGAATACATAAGAAAAAAAGAAACATCTCATATCTATCACATCAAATAACCCAAAATAGAAACAGAAAGATAAAAGTGTAGAAATAATACAAAAATTGAGGAAAAGCACAAAAAGAAGGAAAGTAATTTTAAGTAGCTTAACATTACAACCCAAGAAATTTTAAGAGACTATTGAGGTGAAAAGAAAGATTCAATATACTTAAGTGTTTGCTGTTTCACAAACTAGAGAAATAAATTAGCTACAACTCAAATAGCCCTCATTTGTTCTCTTTCCTTTGAAAGTAACACTTTTGCTTGGGGCTCTAAAACCTCCAGAATGTACTTAGAGTAGGTATCAGTGACTGTTTTTGGTTGCTTGGTCAGGTCAAAAAGGTAAAAGAAAATAGTTAATGGGCAATTCAGATGTCTGCCAGTTCAGGGCCACAGATTTGCTTTTATTGTAGCATCTCTCAACTAGATGCTATGAAACGGTATGAAACAGATGATACGCAGAAAGTAATTAGCACCTTCAAGCAAACATGGATTAGGGAGCAACCTTGATGTTGGCATGAGGTAACTGGACCCTAGTAAAAGGTACATTGAAGGAAATGTACTGACGCAAAGCCCCCGGTAGATTTACGACAGTCTTGACATGCTACTTACTGTTAATCATCCAAACCAGGAGTTATTAAACTCAAAGCTATTGGCCATGTTGGATAAAGACAGGGTCTTCCTGGCCGATGTGGGAAAATGAAAGAAAGAAAAAGAGAGGAAAAACAGAACCTAGCACAGTCTTTTGAAATGAATTTGTAGCAATTAGTAGATTCTGTGGGAGAATCTAAACTAACTAGAGTAGTAATGACCCCAGTTCTAAGAAAATTAAGTCTTAGTTTGTTTTTTATTTCTTTTGTTTGTTTGTTTGTTTTTGAACCACTCTCTCACTCTGTAGCACTCTCCAGCATTGAATCAAATCCACATGAACCTCGTTTGTTTTTCTCATTTAAAAATGAAACCATCTGGACATGGTGAATATCAAAATCCCATGATTTTCAATGACTTTGAGATTCTCTACCCTATAATCCTTTCCACTGGAATAACTTACATCATAAAATTTCTAAACTATGGAAATTTAATACTCAGATCAAATTAAAGGCCCTCAGTCTCTTCCATGACACTCATGAATAAGAATTATAAATGGTAAATCATACTATATATCCAACTAAGGATACATGTTAGAATTATTTATTTTCTATTTTCTTCATGTGTAAATAAACTTGCTTAACAAGTATCATGCATAGCCTATGAAATATTATATAGTAATAAAAAAAGAACAAAATCATGTCCTTTGCAGCTGGAGACTATTATCCTAAGTGAATTAGCACAGGAACAGAACACCAAATACAGCATGTTCTCATTGAAAATTGGGAGCTAAACACTGGTTATTCATGTACATAAAGATGGCAACAATCAATACTGGAAATTACAAGGGTGGGGGGATGAGGAGGGAGACAATGATTGAAAAGCTAACCATTGAGCACTAAGCTCACTACCTGGGTGATGGGATCATCCATATCCCAAACCTCAGCATCAGACCAATATACCCTTGTAACAGACCTTCACGTGCACTCCCTTATTTTGTTCTAAAGATAAAAGTGGAAATTCTTTTTAAAAAAATGCAAGTAAACAAACAGAAAAACAAATATGGCTCATACAGACTTTTTAAGACTTTTTAAATGTAGTAAGACATACTTATAATATGGCATCAGGAAAGCAAATTAAAATCTCCTTATTATGCACTTTTCTTAACTAGCTCTTTTATTTTTCAGGTGTGATAATTTCTGTAGTATATCAACTAGGCATAACAATAGACATACTATGACTTGTTATACCTTCTTATAAACTCATTTATTTATGTATTCATTCATTCTATTCATTTATTGAGCACTTACTAGGCGCTACTAACTATGGAAGGCATGGCAGAGGGTGAAGGAGGCTTAACTACAAATAAGATAATTCTTGGCTTCAAGGGTATTAGTATTTAATTAATTTTTCTATGCAAAGTATGAATCTCCCAGGGAAAACTGAATTATTTTAGCTATTTTTTTTTCTGGTAATGAATGTATTTCTTTATTTAAAAAAATAGAAGTGATAATGCTACTTCCACTGAGACAATATTCTTTTATGTTACTTTCACCACTCATTTTTCTCAGCACTCTCACAGACCAATTTTATCACCAAAACTCATATATCAACAAGCTTAATGTTATTTTGACAATAGAGAAACCACATGCTTCACCCTTTATTGATCAATTGTTAGGAGTGGAAATGCTGGTAAGATGCGCATAATAAAAATAATAAATAATACATTTTAATGTCTGAGCCAAAGACATTTGGATGGACATGTGAGATATATAAAATAAGGAGGTGATAGCATGTTTATGAGAAATAGAAAATTAAGTAACAAAGACTAAGAGGTAATTGCAAAGCGAGGGGAATATTTAAAAATAATAATAATAACATAACTCGGGTCTTACTTATATAGGAAAGATGCCAGAGAACTACTCTAGTATCTGTTAGTAACAAGAGATGAAGCAACTTGATGAATGTTGCTCTGGGCCCCAGTTCATCCACAGAGGTCATGGAGGCTTATTACTGACATCGGAGGGATAAAAACATTAGGGAAAATAATTACAGCACCAGTAGTGATGGACTGAATCTGATTACAGAATCTGTATTTCTATAATTCTCTAACTTACTTACTGAACTGTGGCTATAATTATCTTGGTTAACATCATTGAGTTATTAATTTGATTTTATATGAAAGAAAAAATTATAAAAGACAATAAAATACATTTTGATGACATAGACTTTTAATAAATATGTTTTATTTACAAATGTAAAGAATCAGTAAATATTATTTTGTTTTCCTTGGACAGAGCTTCTACAAAAGCCAGAGGCTCTCTGGGTCGCTGTTCTAAGCCTTGAATTGCCTAATTGTGAATATCCCAGACATTTCAGAGGAACTTAATTAGGAAGGGCTACGAATCCAGGCAGAGTAATGAGCTATGCTTTTCACAAAGAAAAACATCAGGTCCAGGCCTTTAGTTTTCTGTAGATTCTTCATATCTTCATAAGTTTGATTTCTCATGAGTTTTAGGAGTTATTCATTGGTGCTTTCAAATTTTCCTCCTCTTATTGACTTCTATTTTCCTAACATTGTCATCAGAAAATATAGTTGAAATGATTTAAATCTTCTTAAATTTGTTAAGATTTGGTTTTTGGCTTAATATATGAGCTATCCTGGAGAATATTCCACGTTTGCTTGAAAACAGGGTGTATTCTGCTATGGAATGTTTTGTGTAAAACTTTTAGGTTCATGTGTTCCACAGTAGAATTTAGATCTCCTGTTTTTCTTTTTGATTTCCTTTCTGGATGACCTTTCCATTGTTGAAAGTGAGTTAAGACCCTTATATAACTGCATTGCTGTCTATTTCTCCTTTAGTTCTGTTAATATTTCTTTATATATTTAGGTGTTTCAATGATAAGTGTAAATATATTTAAAATTGTTATATAATCTCTTGATGAATTGATCCCTTTATCATTATAGAGTGATCATCCTAGTCTCTTGTGACTGCTTTTGACTTAAAATCTTTTTTTCTGATATAAAAATGGCTACTTCTGTTCTCTTTTAGTTACTGTTTGAATGGCGTGTCTTTTTCTATCACTTTACTTTTAGCCTATATGTGTTCTTGAGGTTAAAATGAGTCACTTGTAGGCAGCAGATAGTTGAGTCTTGTTGTTGTTGTTGTTGTTGTTTTTAAAATTCAGTTATTCATTCTATGCCTTTTGATTGAAAAATTATTCCCTTTACATTCAAGGTAATTATTGATAGGTAAGGACTTACTACTGCCATTTTGCTAATTGTGTTCTTACTATTTTGAAGTCTCTGTTCACTTTTTCCTTTCTTGCTGTCTTCCTTTAAAATATTATTATTATTATTATTATTTTGTAACAGAATGCTTCAATTTATTTCTGTTTATGTTTTGCAAATCTACTACAGGTTTTTTCTTTGTGGTTACCGTGAGACATACATAAAACATTTTATAGTTCTCAGTCCATTTTAAACTGATAACAATTTAACTTCAACCACATACATAATCTCCTCACTGTATTGATTCCAGTCTACACTTTACATATCTCAATTCATCATTGCTTTGACATATGTCAATTACTATGTAAAAAGTCAAATGTGATGTCAAAGTACTTCATCTCTCCCCATATTTTATGTTACTGATGTCACAATTTACATATCTATACATCATGAATCTATTAGAATTTTATTATAGCTATAATTACTTTTACTACTTTTGTCTTTCAACTTTTATAATAGAATTAAAAGTGATTTAAGCACCACCATTACAATGAGAGTATTCTGAACTTTACTATATTTTATCTTTGCAGTCACTTTATACTTTCATATATTTTTATGCTTTTAGTTAGCATCCTTTCATTTCAACTTGAAAAGCTTTCTTTTAGCATGTTTTGTAAAGCAGATCCAAGGTTAATAAACTACCACAGCTTTTGTTTTTCTAGGAAAGTCTTTATCTCTTTTTAATTTCTAAAAGAAAGCTTTACCAAGTATAGTACTCTAGTTTGGCAATGATCTGTTTGTTTGTTTGTTTTATAGGTAATTTGAATACATTATCCAATTCCCTGCTGGCCTGCAAGGTTTCTGTTGAGAAGTCTCCCTGTAGTCTTATGAGCATTCTCTTACATATGAGTTGCTTTTATCCTTCTGCTTTAAAAATTCTTTTGCTTTTGAGAATTTGATTATATTGTGGTTTGGTGAAGATTTCTTTATATTTAGTCTATTTGGGGTTAGTAGATTCATGGATCTGGATGTGCATTTTCTTCCCCAGATTTGAAAAGTGTTTGTTTTTAATTATGTAAACAACCTTTCTACCCCTTTCTCTGTCTCTGCTCCTTCTGGGACTCCTCTAATATGTTCACTGGTCCACTTGATGCTGTCCTATAGTTGTATTGGGTTTCTTCACTTTTTTTGTTGATGTTGTTAATCTGAATGACTAATTTAAATGACCTTTGAGCTTGCTGATTCTTTCTTCAGCTTGGTCAAGTCTGCTGTCGAAGCGCTCTCTGATGTTTTTCAGTTCTGTCACTGTGTTATTCAACTCCAGAATTGTTGTTTGATCCTTTTTTATGATTTTTATCTCTTCGTTGAAATTTTAATTTTGTTTAGGTATGTTTTTTCTGATTTTATTTGTCTTTGTATATGTCTTGTAGCTCACTGAGTTACTTTAAAATAATTATTTTTAATTTTTCATCAGGTTATTCATAGATATCTTTCTTTAGGGTCATTTATTAGTGATTTATTTTGTTTGTTTGGTGTTGACATTTTCCTCTGGTTATTCATTGTCCTGTGGCCTTACATTGATATCTGTACATTTTAAAAAGTAGGTAACTCATTCAGTTTTATCACTAACTGACTTCAGTAGTGAAAACCCTTTACCATTCAGCTAATCCAGATATTCTGGGAGAGCCCATGTTTCAGAGGTCACAGTTGGGTTTGGTGTTGGAGTCCTCAGGTGAACCAGCATGATCCCTGTGCTAGCAGGTGGACAGGCCTGATGGCTGAGTCTACTGAAGTGGACCTGCAGCGTGAGTTTATGTGGCCAGGCATGGAGATTGAGTCTGCAGTGGTGGGCCTAGATTTTAGATACACAGGGAATAGCTTGATGCTGGTTTCCACTGGGGAGAGCCTGCAAAATGTGTCCCTGGGTGAAGGTCTGGAAACTGTGTTCACTAGGAGGGGACTTGCAGCCTGCATTTGTGGAGGCCAGCCTGAAACCTGGGTCCACAGGGTCCCACCAGTGCTGGGGTGGCTTTTGAGCCTGAGTCCAAGGGGGCTGGCTTACTGTTCATTCAGACCTGGTAGTTAGACCTATGAAGATGGGCTTGGTTGTGTGCTTTCAAGCGCTGGTCTGGAGCTTGGGAGTATAGGACGGCCTTGTGCCTGGGATTTTGTGTCAGTACTGGACATTGGGTTCATGGGAGTCAGCCTGGTGCTGGGGTCTCCCAGGGAATACCTGAACCATAATTCAGCTAGAGCAGGCCTGACCTCATGTCTGCTAAAGCTTGGAGCCATGGGGGCTGGTCTGGAGCCTGAAGCTATAGGGGTCAGCCTGGTGCCTGGGCTGAGGGTGCTGGCCTGGTGCTGGGGGGTGGATGAGTCCAAGTCTGTGGGGATTATCCTAGGCCCTGGGACCACAGGGGCTGGCTTGGGCATAGAGGTTTACTAGATTTTACCCAGTTTACTGGGGCTGGCCTGGTGTTGGGGACTGCAGTGAAGTCAGGTGCTTACTTTATTCACCTTCTTCCACATGAAGGGCATATGTATCCATGCTCTACTCCACTGGCTTGGGAGCAGAGTGACATGGGTAATGTATAATCGTTCTTCCTACCCTCTTCAATGCATGTCTTCATATTTCTGTGCTCTACCCCAGTTGTGTAATCTCTCATCTGGATTCCTTCATTCTTAAGAAGTTATTTCACATGTGGATAGTTGTTCAAGTTGATGTTTCATTGAGGGAATAAACAATGGACTCTCCTATCACATCATTGCTGATGTCACTCTCCAGAAAATCATCATTTTAAATAGTCTTTCACATCTCTATATTAACAGGAACTCAAAATGGTAAAATATGGAAAATTTTGATTCTGTGTTAATCATAGAGTGGGAAGAGACCTTAGACATTACGCATTTCAATTTTCTACTTTCTTCTTTAATATCTTTAGAAGAAGAACATCAATTGATATTCACTTTTATTATGGACAGTATAAAATAATGGTTAACAATGTAGGTTATGGCTTTGTGGTAATTCCTACCTCTGCTAACTTGTTCAACCTTAGACAACTTATTAATTTACTTTTTGAAATATTAGACAAATAACTTATTTAATGTATTTTCCTAAGCATTTCCTTATTTATAAAACAGAGCTTATAATAGTACCTACCTCACTGGTCAATAAGACATTAAATGAGTAAAGCACATAAAACCGTTTCTGACTTACAGTTAATTCTCCAAAATCTTTAGCCATTATTAAAAGTGTACCTTGTAAATTCACAAGGTAACTCAGTATTTTGTTGAATATTTTTTCATATGGGAAACTATTCTATATATTGTGTCAAACCTGCCTGACTGGCACTTTGGTGCCATTTATATTTTCAAAGGAAGAAATCTAGTGTTTTTGTTTGTTTGTTTGTTTGTTTTAACTTAATCATTCATAAGTAGAAAATAGTACTCATGTCCACTCTCTTTTGTGTGTGTAGGGTGAAACAAATCTAGTTCTTCATTATTTTCTGAAATTCTTTAGCATTCTATCTGCCGTCCTCTGTTTAAGTCCAACTCACTAATATTCTTTAAACATAACATTTAGAAAACAATATGGAAATATATACACATTTTTCAGCATTTTATATTAGAAACCCTGTCTACCTTGATCTACATTTGCTTAAGACTGCACTGGTTGTTTAAATATACATCATGTTTTTAATATTTTTATTTGCTCATAAAATCAGAAAATAGAATATCAGAATTAGAAAAGACTTTTGACAGAACATTATTCAAATCCCATTTTTACCCATGAAGAAATAACAAAAGGACTAACGAGGGGAAATCATTTTAGTACTGCTATTGAGCTCATTTTCCTAGTCTTGGTGGAGCCAGGACCAGGTCTCCAAATCCAAAATCTACAGGTCAGTATCTTCACCTCAGTGCCAAATTTAATCAAGTACTAGTCTTCTTGTTGATAGGCTCTAAATTATACACAGGTTCCACAGGGAAGAGCACTATGACTATTAGAAATGTCTAGCATGGGCCAAAGAATGGGAAGTGGTGACTCTCTTACCACCTATGTATTATTTTTAATCTGAATTCTTCTTAATTCAGATCATTCCTATACTAAAATTAAGTAATTGATCTTTCTGAATCAAAATGAGGAATTTCACTTTATATTTACCAAGTTAGGAATTACTAATTTTAGTCCATTATTCTAGTCTGTTGATCTTATCTCACATCTTGATTCTGACACCAAATATATTTATTATTCTTTATATTGATAGGACATTCACAAATTTGATAAGCATAAACACTACATTTTTATCCAAAGCATTCACTAAAATTTAGAACAAAGATATTTTCATACTTTAATAATCTCTATTTAATATTTTTCCTAAGCCAGAACCGAGAACAAATATTGTTCCCCATACCTAGGTTATATCTAATGGCAATCAAGGAGCAGGCCAGAAAACAGTGATATCCTCAGCCACTACAGATTTCTTTTAAATGTGATTTCATGAGAATATGAATATGAATAGAATACTACATATACTTGCCTTTGAAAAATAACATTATTTATTCAATATAAACGAGTAGAAGAGGCCAGTTGCAGTGGCTCACTCCTGTAATCCCAACACTTTGGGAGGCCGAGCTGGGTGGATCATGATGTCACATGATGTCAGGAGATCGAGCCCATCCTGGCCAACATGGTGAAACCCCGTCTCTACTAAAAATACAAAAATTAGCTGGGCATGGTGGCACGTGCCTATAATCCCAGTTACTTGGGAGGCTGAGGGAGGGGAATCACTTGAACCAGGGAGTCAGAGGTTGCAGTCAGCCAAGATCACGCCACTGCACTCCAGCCTGGGGACAGAGTGAGACTTCGTCTCAAAATCAATAATTAAATACATAAATATAAAAATAATAAAAATAAAAAATAAAAAAATAAAAAAGAAATGGGTAGAAGAAAAGATGTGTAAGCAGTTCCGAGGAGGGAGTATATAGAAAAAAAAAAAAAATTGCTCATGGAAGATGAAGGCAGTAGGAAAAGAATATAGACTATTTAGACTATTTAAAAACTTTTAAAAAATTGAAAACATTTTATAAATCATCACAAAAATATGAATTAGATCAAAGAACTAAATTGCAACCCGAAAAAGGACTTTACATTTCTCTTCAATATTACATAGGAAGATGCCCAAAACCTTCAGGTGACTTCCTAGCTCCAAAGTGGGGCAGGTCACAGCAAGCCCCCAGTGCTTACTGGCCAGTTCAAAATATTTCACTCTTGGGACCAGTAAAAGAGTAAGTTCTGAATACTGAAGCAGTAAACAGCATGACACCTGGCTGCCCAGGAAACATTTTGTCTGCTATGCCTAAAAGGCAGCTTGCTTATGGGTCTTTAAAAAATCCATACCGGCTTCTCACTGCTATTAGGAGGAAACTAATAAGCAAACAAAACTAAACTTTAGATTCTTTTTCCAGTTACCACAGAAGCAAATACTGGGACTCTTTTTTTATATATCTTTTTTTATAAACTGGGTCCTGACTTTTCTATCAGTGTGCCTGTCCCAATACTAAATTTTTTTTGAAAAAGGCAAAAATATACATAAATCCAAAACACACTTCATGCTATGGCAGGGATTGTTACGGCAGCCAGCACCTGGGTGTATATACACAAGAGGCCACTGCAGTTGTGCGTATTTCTACTGCTCAGTCAAGGCAAACAGCAACCAGCTGGCTGTGACTAGCTCAGACTAATAAGCATAAAATCAACATAGCCTGATCCAGGCTGAATATTAGCATCTGTTATGCCATTGTCTCTGCTGATATGTCTGACTGAGCAGAAGGAAGAGCCAAATAGACAGCCTGCTATGAGGCAGAACACAACATGAGGAGCCTCTAAACACCTGCCAAGTTTTTGGTGAAGGAGCAATGGTGAGGAGAATCAGTCAACTCCACAGAGAAGGTGCCTCATATGACCCTATAAACTCTGTGCTTTCTTTTCCAATCAGGTTTTCCCTTATGCATTGCTTTGGGGTACTTTTAAACAAAAGACAATAAAAAAGAGCCACTGATGAGTCAGGAATTAGATTAAAGATCAAGAATCATAGTATCATTTTATGTTTCATTTCACTCACCAGAGAGCCACATGAGCAAATATAGCAGACCATGTGCTACTGCAACAAATGATGAGACATTGCTCTGACGTGAGCCAGTAATATGAAAAACATCAGTTATGGGGAAAACTTACCTCTCACCAGTTCCTTCCTCAAGCTACTGTGGTTCTGTTCCTCAACTTCGCTCTGTCCCTGGGTATATGCACCACTTCCTTTCACCTCAGAAGCACGCAGAACATTAACATTACGCTCAGGGTCCTCTGATGCTTGATTACTCCACAGAGTAAACTACTCATCTCTCGAGAGGAGGGCCTCTTAAATCATAATTTAAAGGCCAAGACTGAAAACTGATGAAGAGGAAAGACAAATGTTATTTTTCCCAATCTTTCTTCTCTAATAGGCCAGATTAGGGTTTTGAAAATACTATCCGTCCAATGAAATAAACTGAAACTCACTTGTCATGTTTTAATAGGATAATACTCTCTGAGTTCTGCAAAGTATTTTACAAAAAGAGTATGAATGTGAAAGTTTAGTGATTTTTAAAATGGTATTTCCTGCCGAGTGTGTTGGCTTATGCCTGTAAGCCCAATACTTTGGGAGGCTGAGGTGGGGGGACATGGTGAAACCCTAGGCAACATGGCGAAACCCCATCTCTATAAAAAAATTACAAAAATTAGCCGGGCATGGTGGTGGGCACCTGTTGTCCCAGCTACTTGGGAGGCTGAGATGAGAGGATCACCTGAGTGTGGGAGGTCAGTGCTGAAATGAGCTATGATTGAGCCACTGCACTCTAGCCTGGGTGACACAAGACCCTGTCTCAAAAAAAAAAAAAGATATTTTAAAAGTGTGACCCAGATGGGTGTATGTAATTGACATGCAAACATTCAAACATATTTGTAGTAGCTAAAGAAAAAAAGCCATGAGGACTTAAAAAAAAAGAAAAGAAAAAGAAAAGAAGTGAGTTCAACAAAATAATAAGAAGAGGCAAGGAAGATCAGAAATTTAGAATTTGTACTATTTAGTGTAAATGGAGAGAGAAAAAAAAAAAGTTGTCTTAAATCAATTGTGAGGATTTCAAAACTGTGAATAACTCTGAGGAAAAAAGACTGATGCTGCAAATTGGTTCAGCGTTTTTATGTTTTCTAATTTTTTCAAGAAGTCCACACACAGTATATTTAGAAAACAGATCAGTACCTTATAATTCAGTGCTTTTAAATTTTCTCTGTGCATCAGAATTATCTGGCTATTTTTTTTAATGTCCAAACTTTACATCAACATCTCCCCCTCATTCTGTAGCTTGTTTCAATTATGGGGGTGGAGCCCAGATACTAGAAACTTTTTAAAGCACTCCAGGGGATTTTACTCCAGCCACAGCTAAGAACCACTACAGCTGCAAAGGGAGAAATGCCCTAAAAGAACTAGCGAGGATAGGTGGAAAAGAGATTTTTTGTATCTCACCAACTGCCCTTTACAAGGTTTTTGAAGTCATGTGTGTTTGTGGTTTTAGAAAGTTTCCACTAAATGATGACACCACAGAGTACAGCTCCTCACTCTCTCTAGATACTTGAACTGGATAAACCAAGCTTTCATAAGAGAAAACTGAAAGTAAAGCTCAACCAATTCCATTGTCACATTTAAGAATTAAAACTTTTTTCTTTTGGTGTGGGTATTATAAATGTGATTTTGTACTTGATTTGGCTCTTAGTTTGAATGTTGTTATTGGATCATAGAAATACTGATGTTTGTACATCGATTTTGTATCCTGAAACATTACTGAAGTCATTTATCAGTTCCCAGAGCGTTTTGCCAGTGTTTAGGGTTTTCTAGGTATAGAATCATATCTTCTGCAAAGAGAGATACTTTGACTTCTTTTCCTATTTGTATGTCTTATGTTTCTTTCTCTTGCCTGATTACTTTGACTAGGACTTCCAGTACCATGTTAAATAAGAGTGGTGAGAGTGGGCATCATTGTTGTGTTCTGGTTCTCAAAGGGAATGCTTCCAGTTTTTTTTCTTATTCAGCATGATGTTGGCTGTGGGTTTGTCATAGATGGCTCTTATTATTTTGGAGTATGTTCCTTCAATGCCTAGTTTCTTGAGGGTTTTTATCATGAAGGGATGTTGGATTTTTTATCCTTTTTTTTTTTTTTTTTTTTTTTTTTTTAGATGGAGTCTTGCCCTGACACCCAGGCTGGAGTGCAATGGCATAATCTTGGTTCACTGCAAGCTCTGCCTCCCAGGTTCACGCCATTCTCCTGCCTCAGCCTCCCAAGTAGCTGGGACTACAGGTGCCCACCACCACGCCCAACTACTTTTTTGTATTTTTAGTAGAGATAGGGTTTCACCGTGTTAGCCAGGATGGTCTCCATCTCCTGACCTCCTGATCCACCTGCCTCAGCCTCCCAAAGTGCTGGGATTACAGGCGTGAGCTGTAATGTTGGTTTTTTATCAAAAATATTTTCGTGTATATTGAGATGACCATATAATTTTTTGAAAACTTTCTGTTTGTGTGGTGAATCACATTTATTGATTTGTGCATGTTGAAACAAATTTGCATCCCAGGAATGAACCCTACTTGATCATGGTGAATTAACTTTTTGATGTGCTGTTGAATTCAATTTGCTAGTATTTTGTTGAGAACTTTTGTGTCTATGTTCATCAAGGATATTGGCCTGCTGCTTTATTTTTGTATGTTGTGCCCTTGGCAAATTTTGGTATCAGGGTGATGCTGGCTTCACCTAATTAAACTAAAGAGCTTCTGCACAGCAAAACACACTTTCTGCACAGCAAAAGACACAGAGTAAACAGACAACCAACAGAATGGGAGATAATATTCACTAACTATGCATTCAAAAAAAGTCTAATATCCAGAATCTGTAAGGAAATTAAACAACTTGACTAGCAAATAATAATAATAAGAGTCCCATTGAAAATGGGCTAAAGACAAGAACAGACACTTCTCAAAGGAGACATACAAGTGACCAACAAACATGAAAAAATGTGCAACATCACTAATCATCAGAGAAATGCAAATAAAACTCACAATGAGATACGATCTCACACCAGTCAGAATGGCTGTAATTAGAAAGTCAAAAAACAACAGATATTGGCAAGGCTGTGGAGAAAAGGGAATGTGTATGCACTGTTGATGAGAATGTAAATTAGTTCAGCCTCTGTGGAAAGCAGTTTGGAGAGTTCTCAAAGAATTTAAAACAGAACTACCATTTGACCAATCAATCCCATTACTGGGCATATACTCAAATGAAAACAAATTATTCTACCAAAAAGACTCATACACTCACATGTGCATTGCACCACTACTTACAATAGCAAAGACATGGTATCAATCTAGATGTTCATCAACAGTGGATTAAAGAACCATATATACCATGGAATATTTTATGTTGTTATGGCTGGTTATATGACCATAAAAAAGAATAAAATCATGAATTTTGCAGCAACGTGGATGCTGCTAGCGGTCATTATCTTAAGTGAATTAACACAATAAAATCAAATGTTCCATGTTCTCACTTATGATTGGGAGCTAAACAATGGCTGTGCATGAACATAAAGATGGCAACAATAAATGCTGGGAACTATATGGGGGAGAGACGGATGGGCACAAGAGTTGAAAAACTAACTGTTGGGTATTATGGTCAGTACCTGTGTGACAGGATCAGTCATACCCCTCTAGGTATATTGCATAATGTAATATACCCGGGTAATAAATCTGTCTATATATAACCCCTGCATCTTAAGTACAAGTTGAAAGAAAAAGAATTAAGAAACCTGTTCTTAAAAAGGTGAAGTGACTTTACTTATTATATATGATGAACTATATTTCAGATTGAAGGTCTGCTATATTCTCTTCAGTCCCTGTAGCTCTTTGTCCATGGCTAAAATAAGAAACTGATCAGTTTTAGAAATGTCATTACAAGTCTAAGAACTCTTAGCTTTTTTTTTTTTTTTTTTTTTTTTTGAGACCGAGTCTCGCTCTGTCGCCCAGGCTGGAGTGCAGTGTCGCCATCTCAGCTCACTGCAGCCTCCACTTCCCAGGTTAAGAACCCCTGTCTTGAAGTGTGGGTCTCAGTCCTGTGCTCCCCAGCTGATTTTGGAGAGGCTGAATAGGCAGACGGAAGAAGGAAACAGGGTCCACTTCAAGGAAGTTTAATGAATTCAGAGCCAAAGTGTTCATTTAGTTAAGAAAGTTGGGTGAGACAACAATGTCTATCTATATTTCAAAAAAGAAGGCTGGGTGCGGTGGCCCACGCCTGTAATCCCAGAACTTTGGAAGGCCAAGGCAGGTGGATCATGAGGTCAAGAGATCAAGACCATCCTGGCCAACATGGTGAAACACCTGTCTCAACTAAAAATATAAAAATTAGCTGGGTGTGGTGGTGCATGCCTGTAGTCCCAGCTACTCGGGAGGCTGAGGTAGGAGAATTGCTTGAACCCATAAGGCAGAGGTTACAGTGAGCTGAGATTGTGCCCCTGTACTCCAGCCTGGTGGCAGAGTGAGACTCTGTCTCAAAAAATAAAAAATAAAAAATAAAAACAAAGAAATTAGATCTTTATCTCATTGGAAATACAAAACATGGATTCCATTTGTAGAAAATGCCCAAAAGTAAAAACATAAATGTTTAAAATTTTAGAACAAAATACAGCCATTATTTTAAGGCTCAGTGCAAAAATAGATTTCTTAAGATAAGCACAAAAGGCACAGATCACAAAATAAATAAAAGGAAAATTGGACAACAGTACATGTATAATTCTGTACCATAATAAGACACAATTTAAAAAACAAATTTCAAGACACAGGTTGGAAGAAAATCCTTCAAAAATATACAACAGGGAAAGAATTGGTATCCAGAATATGTGAAAATACAATGTAATATTTTAAAATAACTAAATGGAAGAAAACAAGGGCAAATTCACAATTCACAGAAGAGGAAACTCTAATGACCAGTCAACAGATGAAACCATACCCAATCTAAAGAAAATGTAGATTCAAATAACCAGAAAATGCTCTTTAGCACTCAGCAAATTGGCAAGATAACTAATATCTGATAATTTCAAATACCAACAAGCAATAGAAAGTACAAATTCTCATACTTCCCTAGGAGTAAAAGTTACTCCAACTCCATTATGAAATGATGTAGAAATAACTGGCAGGTACACATAGATAAGACCAGAAATATCACATATATGTATATATCTTTGTGAAACTCTCACACGGCATACAAGAAATGTGCAGATTATTCACTGAAGCATTAATTTCTATTAGAAAAACAAAATGTGAACGACCTAAATATTTAACATGTGACTCTGAAAGTAAACCATGGCATGCCCTATAATGGAATTCTGTAGACCTGGTAAAATAAATGAACAAAGTTATATGTATCAATAAACGCTGAATGAAATAAGAGAAGAGGCAGTAGAAAAGAATGAGAAAAAAGGGAAGTTTATTTCCTTTAGCCAAAAAACTTTCAGAGTTAGCGAGAAAACACTAAAGGAAGTACTGTAGTAAACTGGTTTAATATTCTGACCTTTGCATTCAAGTAAAAGTGGGTTCAAAATCTTTATCTGACACTTATTTCCAATGTAATATTAGACTGTTGCTCAATTTCTGTAAGCCTATTATGTTCATCTATAATAAAAAACAATAAAATCTAACTTATGAAATTGGTTCAGACATTAAATTAGATAAGGGAAAATTAAAAGTTTTTCTGACTTAAGAAAATTGTTCAATTAAAAAATAGATTACAGTAATCTCTTTTCTCATCTTCTTTTTTCATCTTTATACATATTCTGCTAAATGCTATAAATATTATGTTGCCCGATAAGAATATGGTCCCTACTCCTGCAGAACCTATGACAAAGTTACATCAGCTACCTAAGCGTCTCATAGTATGAAACCTCTAACCTCTATGTGCTTTCACTAAACATAGCATTTCCTTGCTCAGGCCACCAAACAGCTGAACAATCAAAGAAACAAAACAACCCCTCAAACCAGAAAATCCATAATCTTGAAGCACATCTCGTTCTTTGAAGTAGATATTGCCATTATTAAAAAGGTCAGCTCTTCATTCAGGGTTTAGATGGGTGATATCTGAAGAAGGCTAACATATTAGATTAATGACTGACAGTAAGAGATTACCAAACTAGGCATATAGTAAATGCTCTACAGATTAGCTAAATGAAGGTAATGTGTTCCATTTTTGATTTATCTAAACTGACTAGTGTTTTGCAGACATCAAACCATTTCAGAACATTAGGTTCATAAATAAGTGAACAGATTCTTTATCAGGATCAAACTAATAAAGTTAAGATTTGAGTTTCTCACCATGTAGTCAATAACATGAAGAAAGAATATGGAGGCTGAGAAAAAAGGTTAGTGTGTATATCACTGTTATCTTCAAACCTCCTCCCTTATTTCAGTCTCTCTCAGTCTCTCATTAAAGACTTCATTAACAGCATTTTACAACAACCCAACGAAAAGAATAAATTTCAAGAGAAGTTTTATTAAATGGAATAGATTGCTTTATACATAAGAGTCATGGTTAAATTTCAACAATATAGCATGTTAATTGCAAAATAAAAATAAATGTAACTTTTAAGAGATCAGGAATTGTGTTAGCTGTGACTAATAACAACAACAAAAACACGCCCTCATTCCTATGCAATAAAGGCTAATAAAGCCTAGTTCTATAACATTTTAGTTTCAGAAATTATCCAAAGGAGAGCAGATCTGCCTCTAGTAATGTTGTTTGAAGTGGTTGATAGATGGTTTGAAAAAGAAAAACACGCTCTCATCCCTATGCAATAAAGGCTAATACAGCCTAGTTCTATAACATTTTAGTTTCAGAAATTATTGAAAGGAAAGCAGATCTGCCTCTAGTAACATTGTTTAAAGTGTTTGATATACTGTTTGAATTGAACAAGTCCTTTACTAATGTACTTATGCTTAAAAAATAAAAAATAAAAGCAGAAAATGCTGTTACATTAAGTTGCATTTTAATGAGAATATTTACTTCAAGAGAATATGTTCAGATTACTTAGGTCAAAGTTACACACATGTAACTTGAACGTTTTGTTAGAAGTAGTAAAACTAATTTTAGTGAAACAAAAATATTTGAAGTTCTTAGGATGTATGCATTAGATAAATATTTATAGACCACATTCTTCAGATACCAAGATTAAATAAACCAACAACAGAGCCATAACCCACAAAAAGCCTACACTTTATTATATAAAGGATATTAGTAGACATCATTGCAGCTGTCTTTTTTCAGCAGAATTTTGAAGGAAGGCTATAAGAGGATTAATTAGAAAAGATGGTAAGTGTGTCTCATCCTAGAGAGAGGAAAAAGCATAATTGTAAAATGCTATTACATTGGGGTATGTCTTTGGGTAAAACTAAGTAGTTGGATGCAAATAAAGTAGTAGTATGTAGTCTCTAATGTCATTAATACTAGAGATTCAGTAGCAGTCAGATTTCTCAATCTTACCATCTACTTAGAGGAAAAGGCCATTCTCCTGTCTCACAACATCTCTTATCCTGGATCAATGTATACATTATGAAATATGGCCACTTTGGCTCCATGCTCTGATTTCCCAGAGAAAGGATAATGCTTCAACTTAATGGGTAAAGCAAAGATAACAGAAAATTTCAACCAATTTCAAGTAGCCCATGGGAGAAAGGGCTTGCTTTGTAATTGCATTCTCTCTCTCTCTCTCTGCATCTTGTTCCACTCATCTGCATATTCTCAGCTCCACATGGCCCAAAATCAAAACCATTTCCTTACACTTCATGGGACCCAATGATAATGACTTAAACTAGATTTTCTAATTTACATCTCATGAGAAGTTTACCCATATTATTTTACATTTTCCCAAGTGAACTTTTAAAAATTATTAGAATATCATTGGCGTTGACTTTAAATGGTATTCTAACAAACCATGGTGAGTAGGGAAACATTTCCTAGGTCCAGGATATTTAACTTTTGTTCCAAATTCTTATCCATGTTTCATGATTTGAGAAGTCTTGTTATGTGTCCCTTTTCATAGTACTAGATTTCTGAGTATCACAAAGAGAGAATGTTTTCTCTCTTTGCTTCAGTATCTTAACTCTGTTTAATGGGTAAATGAGGTAAATCTTGCCAATTACTCAAGAGATGAATAGAACATTGTGTTAAGTTTTGAGTTTACAAAGAACTACCAGATTATGTGTGGTGTTGACCTTTACAAGAAAAGCAAGAAGGCAGCATAGTTAAACAAAAATCAACAGTATGATTTATTTTCCATTAGTTCTGTGAGTTTAATGGAGAACAAGATCATAGGGGATAATTTTAAATCAATGAAGTAAAACGAAGTGAAGGAAAGAGAGTTAAGTGCATTTAGGAGCCTCTTTTAGGTAGCTTGGACTAGCAGTAAGTTTTCTCTTTTTTGTTTTCTCGTGACTTTGAAGTAGAGGTAACTTTCTAGCTAACTTTAGAATGGGAGCCATTCATACACTAATGAACAATATTTGGGTTATAAAGCAGTAGCAATTTTGTTTAGGGAGAAATGTATCTAATCCTTGTTATTTGAGAAAAATTTTGGATTATTTCCAAAATTTTGGTTCTTTCCAAACCTATCATTCCACAAGATAACCATATTTCTGACCCTTAAAGTTTCTTATTTTCAAGATTACTGTGCCAATTCTACCTAACTGACACTTTAGGTTCATTAAATCCCTTTCACAACTAATTGACACCACAGTTTGAGTAAGATTGATGGAAATAAGTCTGAGAATAGTTCTTGAGTGAGGGAAAGATTAAGAGAGAAAGGAGAAAGCAGTTTTGAGGTAGTTAATACAGTTTCAACATAGAGGACATCCAGTGTTCAAACACGAAAAGCCCAAGACATTTTGATGCAAATGATTTAGGAAAAAATTGGAAAATGTCCTTAAATACATAAATGATTTCAGTCCAATATACAGCCTTCTTCAATCTAAAATATTACTTCTGATTGACAAAGCCAGAAAAAGATTTAGCCTGCCTGCCCTGACAGAGCAGATCAGATGGCATTTGGTAACCAATCATTTCCATAATGAGTGATAATACTTTGGCATCACTAGTGGGTTAAATCCCTGAGTTTTAAAGTTAGACCATTTACACTCCAATTTTCACTCTATTGTTCTTAAACTAAGTAGCCCTGGATATATTATATAATCTCTCTTATTGCCAATTTTCTCATATGTAAACTGAGAATGTTGCTTAGAAGTCAGAAAGAAAACGATAGTAATACATATTAAGTATACTGATTGCTTTGATGAGAGCAATAATGGTAACCTAGAAAAAGAAGTGACTACTTTGCCTATGGGAGTTAGACAGCTTCCCAAAAGAAGAAAAATGAGTTAAAATCTAAATAATGTGAAGGAATTTGCCAAGTATATGAATTTCAGCTGTGAATTTTATGTGATTAAAAACCTCATGCAAAGCCAAGAGGTACGAGAGTGCATGTTAAGCTGTAATTCAGGATGTATGGAGTTTAAAGGGCAAGAAGGACCTAATATAAACTGAAGCAATGGGGAACCACATATTATTTAGAGCAGAGATAATATATGTATAACCTTCAAAATTCATGTTGAAACTTAATCTGCATTGTGGTGGTATTAGGAAGTGAGGCCATTTGGTAAGTGATTAAGATAATGGTTCAGTAAAACTTGCATAGTTAACATTTAGTAGTATCAGCTAAAATATTCTTAACAAAGTATTGTTTTCTTTTTTTCAAAAAAAGTACACTAAGCCTTTTGAACATGTTGAAGACAGTTCAATATATGTCTGGGAGATCGACAGACTCATTTTTATAAGCCTAAAATGAGTCCAGTATCTTCCCTCAACAATTTTAAGAGATATTCCAAAACATGGTATTTCTTCCTTGGTAGGCTGAGGTGGTAAGTTACTAAAGATTAAGTTCTTTGGTCCCAAAACCTTACCTAGGAATAGCCCTCTTCGAATATAAGACTATGGTGGTTTTCCATAAATCTGTGGACAACTCCTAAAAAAAAGTCCAGTATCAGCCTAACAGATCATGCAGTGACCAGGAATTACAGGACAATCAAATAGAAAGCCTGACTTCATGGGACAAATCATTTACTTAGTTGTAGGGACCCTAGGATTACATGTTTAAGGTTTAGGGGAGGGCTGTTTAGCAGCTCTGGGCCTGTATTAGTCCATTCGCATTTTGCTGTAAGGATATACCCAAGACTGGGTAATTTATAAAGGAAAGAGGTTTAATTGACTCATAGTTGTACATGACTGGGTAAGCTTCAGGAAACTTACAATCAGGGCGAAAGTGGAAACAAACATGCCCTTCTTCACAAGGCAGCAGGAGATGAATAATGAGAACCAAGTGAGGGGGAAAGCCTCTTACAAAACCATCAGATCTTATGAGTAAGTGAGACTTACTCACTATCATGAGAATAGCATAGGGGAATCATCCCCATGATTTAATCACCCACGGGGTCCCTCTTCCAACACGTGGGGATTACAATTCGAATAACAATTTAAGATGAGATTTGGGTGGGCACACAGAGCCAGACCATATTAGTGCCTCTATGTCTTCCACTACAACGCTGTATATAACAATGCCCAACTGCCTTCTGTGAGGAAGTAGAGAGAAATGTGTCACAGAAACAGACGTAGTGTCATTCCTCCTCTGGAATTAATGTAGCAGTGACCGTCCAACTGGAGAAGCCCAGTATAATTTATCTTTAACATGAAAATATCCTGATGATACAGCACATTTCTATTAGGTCTGATTTTTTAACTATTGTCAAAGGATATTAAACAAATATAGGAATAGGCAAGATAAATAGCTTTTACTTTCTTGCTTATCATTTTGCTCCATGTTCTTGTGGAAGGCACACATTTAATAGGATACAGACATAAACATGCTGAAATTTCACTTTTCTATTTCACATAATTTTGAGTCACTATTCTGTCTGATACAGAATGCTTAATTTAGTTGCTTATATAAAACTTTATTAAGGTGATAATTTATACTAACTCATTCAGGTCTCAAACGCAGCCACTTTGTGAAGCCATCCCCTTCCTCTCATTTCTGGGGCTGATTCTGAGCACCCTAGCTTATCCAATGGGTCACTTGATCTTCAAACCATCAGCTCTCTACCCCACAATGTCTATATTCCATTCCAAGAGGCATGAGAATTTCAAGATGCTCTCTCATACCCCAATAAGGTACTGGAAATGCGAAAGGGCTTGGGAGGATCTTTTATGCTTAGACAAACTTAAGGGACCCTCTATAAGGCTTGTCATTGACTTGGATGACCTCCAGAAATCAAACATAGCTATTCTAGAGAGACAGTACTACAGTCTATCCCTTCTTCTTAAGTCATGGATGAGATGGCTTAGAGTGAGCTGATAATGATTAAGAATGATCATATTCTTTATATACACACACAGCTTCTACTCATTCCTTGGTGTTGTCTCCAGCTCTTTCCAACAATTTTAGGCCTATGGCTTAGTAAGGTAAACAAAAGGAGCACATTCTTAAATATGTCTTCCTTTAAGATTTTAAAACAATAATTGTATATTTTTGTTCTTTGATTTACTATACCTGAGCCTAAAGAAAAGACTGCATATAGTAGTTTGTGTGAAAAGTTGTCAATGAATACTTTGAATATGGTTCTTTGAGGGCTTCTGCCAAGGGTACATTTTTACCAAAACAATGGATTTTGCAAATATTTTCTAAGCATGAAAATGATATGGATACATTAGCACTTATCAGAGAGCTCAATTTCAAATTCAGTTCTAGTTAGCTCTTTTCAAAATTGACTTGGAAACAAATAGCTTTTGAACAAGTAAGTTTAAAGATCATGCTATGCTACCATTGTTCCATCCCAGTGCTTTTCAAACTTGTTAGAATCACCTTTTCAAACCTGTTACAAGTTAGAAAACTTGTAAAAATTACCAATGTTATGCTTCATTCCATACCAATTATATCAGAATCTCAAAGGGTGGAGTTTAGGCATTAACTTTTAAAAATAAGTACCTGAATCTTTAATGTTTCAGATGTTCTAACGTTTTAAAACATTTACATATTTTTATGGATTTAATGTGCAGCCAGGGTTGAGAGTCACTGGTCTAGACTCTCAATAACCATTGCTTTTTTTTGGTTTATTAAAATTGGGTATAAGAAACAGTTATAGGAAAAACAGTTTCTAACTTCTACAAACTTTCCACTGTGTTGCTCAATAACCATTTGGTATGGTTTGGCTGTGTGTCTCCACTCAAATCTTATCTAGAGTGGTACTCCCATAATTCCCACATGTTGCTGTAGGGACCCTGTGGGAGATAATTGAATCATGGGGGCAGTTTCCCCATACTGTTCTTGTGGTAGTGAATAAATCTCACGAGAGCTGATGGTTTTATCAGAGGTTTCCACTTTTGTGTCTTCCTCATTCTCTGCCTGCTGCCATCCATGTAAGATGGCACTTGCTCCTCCTTGCCTTCCACCATGATTGTGAGGCTTCCCCAGCCACATGGAGCAGTAAGTCCAATTAACCTTTCTTTTGTAAATTGCCCAGTCTTAGGTACATCTTTATCAGCAGGATGAAAATGGACTAATACACCATTATAAAGAGAATAAAATGTTAAATGTCTATTATTTTAGCATCACGAAAATTTCCAATTTGGTCTCATTGAAACATAGATATGCTCCCTGACGTCAGAGGAATGCTTGCAACCTATTTGGTCTTATTTGTGCTTTAGTTGCCAGAAAGTTTGTGGCTGAAATGATTGCCCTGTTGCATAATTATTTCATGTTTAAATTAATAATTAATATTACCCCTTTATTTAATATCATCCCATTACAGTGAATTCAGTATTATTTTTATTCTAAATCAAAGTTAATGTCAGAATAAGCATTACATTCATGGATCACCTGTTTGAGAGCTGGTTGTTAGTATAAAATTTTTGCAACAGTATCATGTCTGCTGGTTTAATCCCTAGTTGCCATTCCTGAATACATTTCCTGGTTTTTAGCTTGCATTAATTTGGAAGTTTCCATTACTTATCTATATCTGTTGGGAAGACAGTCTTGTCACTATACAAATGTATTTTACTTTATAAAATGATGTGTTTCAGAAACTTCAGGTATTAACCAGCCTTTTAAGATTCAATTATATTTTAAATACATGAGTTCTATCTTTTAAAGCATTAAGCAGAAAGTATTTTTTCTGTATGTGCATTGAATCATCATTTTGTAAGACATCTTACCTTACTCATTTATAATGGAATTCAATAATTTTCTATTATATCTGTACTTTTAATTTATGTAAGGTTATAATTATTACTGTCTTTATTGCATTTGTTTCAAACCTAAAATGTTCATGATCCCAATTGTTTTATTCTAAGAAACTCTAAATAGATGGCCTTTGCTTCATGATTAACTCTAGAAGTTCAGGATAAACTTGAGAAGTTTGAATTAAGGTTGACCTAAAGTATTAGCATCCATTTAATGCTGGAAGAAGCAATTTGGGACTTCTTCGGTGATATTAGAAAAAAAAAATACAGAAAAAGAATTTGTTCTCTTTTTTTTGAGAATGAAAATGTAGCCTTGGAGTTTAAAACGTGATTGGAAAAAGAGTAATCTAAAGCTATTTTGCCATAGGCAGTGTAGGTTGGCATCAATCTCCACACCTAAAAAAACAATTGTGACTGTTCAGAAAGCAGCCTTTTAAATGGCTCCATGAATTTATCAGTCATAATATTATAGGCTATTAAAGTTGGAAAGAATTTGTGAGAATATTTAACATAACACTTCAATATTTTAGATTAGAAAATGATATCCAGGCCGGGCGCGGTGGCTCACCCCTGTAATTCCAGTACTTTGGGAGGCCGAGACAGGCGGATCACGAGGTCAGAGGATTGAGACCATCCTGGCTAATATGGTGAAACCCCGTCTCTACTAAAAATACAAAAAACTAGCCGGGCGAGGTGGCGGGCGCCTGTAGTCCCAGCTACGTGGGAGGCTGAGGCAGGAGAATGGTGTGAACCTGGGAGGCGGAGCTTGCAGTGAGCTGAGATCCGGCCACTGCATTCCATCCTGGGTGACAAAGCGAGACTCCATCTCAAACAAACAAACAAACAAACAAACAAACAAAAACAAAAAATTAGCCAGGCATGGTGGGTGGCGGGTACCTGTAGTCCCAACTACTCAGGAGACTGAGGCAGGAGAATGGCTTGAACCCGGGAGACAGATTGCAGTGAGTCGAGATCGCGCCACTGCACTCCAGCCTGGACAACAGACCAAGACTCCAGCTCAAAAAAAAAAAAAAAAAAAAAAAAAAAAAAGAGAGAGAGTGAAAGAAAGAAAACGAAAATGATATCCAAATAGATAAAATAATTCCCAGGGATAAGTTTATTTGTAGCAGGGTATGAATAAGAACCTCATTTAGCTCTTTTGTCCAAACATTAAATATCTCTCCTTTAAGCTCAAACAGAATGCTTTGCTCCAAATCCCCCTATTTAACACCCCACAGTTTCAATTGTAGACTTCTAGCTATCGTTAAGCATCTCAGAAAGAATGTCAAAATGCTAACGGTGAAGATATACACGCTTGTCATTTCCAAGAACTAAAATAAGTTTCAAGACTGGGCTACCATGACAGAGGTTGGATAGAAATTTTGCTACTATTGAATTTGTATTTTCTCTAGAAGTTATTTTTCCTTATGTTTTCCTTTCAATTCACACACTTATTCAAATATATGTAGTATCCAATCTTCCGAGACCATTTTTCTACTTTTTTTTCTTTACCAGTCATGAGTGAGTTATTTCATCAATGGTCTAATTTCCCACAAGCAAGTTTTTTTTTTTTTTTTTTTTTTTTTTTTTTAGACTTCTATAATTATAATCCGTCAGAGGGAGGACATATCAACTAGATTTTTGCTACCGAATAATGTCCCAGATTAGCAGTGTCAGCAACATCTAGAACCTTGTTAGAAATACAGATTCTCAGGCCCTGTTCCAAATCTACTGAATCAAAATCTGCATTCTGAAAGGATAAGAATGGCTCTAGGTGAGTCCCATGCACGTTAAAGTCAGAAAAATGACTGAACTCAATCAATAATTTATGTAGATGTCAAGGGAAAAGTAATTTAAAAGTCCATAGTAAGACTATTTGTATTATTAATATTAGTTTAAAAATTCAATTCTATTTAAAAG
Source organism: Chlorocebus sabaeus (assembly GCF_047675955.1). NCBI lineage: Eukaryota > Metazoa > Chordata > Mammalia > Primates > Cercopithecidae > Chlorocebus > Chlorocebus sabaeus. Next base: position 24,817,470 of record NC_132925.1, read on the forward strand.
GGACAGCTAAAGTAAAGACATCCAGGATAACTGGAGTGAACTGTTTGTTTTGCTTTGTTTTGTTGTCTTAGCTACTTCTGCTATTTATCTATTTATTTAGGTAAAACAAAACTCTACCCTTCTCTAAAGCAGCATTGCCTATATTAACAACACAGTTTTTCTTTTTAAATGTTCAAAGGTCATACAGGTTCCCAGAAACATAATGATAATTGAAATTACTAAAAGAATGAAAAATATCACTTTTGCATGCAGTGGCAACACTAGAATAAGATAAAAGGTGAGAGGTGGAAACAAGTGGTGCAAGAAAACTACTTTTGAAAGAGAATCATTGAATCATTCATCCGATAATAAATCCATATATTATCATATAAATGGATTATACTGTAGACTTGAATACTCCTCACTCCTGACATACATGCTGCCTCAAGTGGTCTTTCAGCACAAATATAGGACCCCTTGGTCAAAGAATACCCATTCTGCTTTCTACCACATTGGTGTCACCTCTAATATATACATCTTTAATTCAGTTAGGTATTTGCAATGGGTTAAAATGGTAATTTTACTTTTAACAGGTTTCAGAATAATTGGGAAATGTGGCAAAGGAGATGTGGTGAGATGGTCATGACTTTATTTAAACTAAATTTACTCTAAGGAAAATCTACGAGAGGGAACCAGCAGGTTACCTGTTCACTGAAGCAGAAAAAGCCTACTACGCAAAAGAAAAAGAGAGCACTTTTTGAACAATTTTTCCATTTGAGTTTCTGGAGAGTATGCACCTTTACAGTTGGTAGTCTGAGTGATAAACCAGTAAGAAATACTAAGGTTCTTTATAAAAGTTGTCATATAAGTTCCAGCAACTTGTCAATTTGGACAATGATGTTCCACTACTCTCTGCAACAGATGCAGGTGAAAAAACATCTACAATTGTTTTGCTTAAAAATATTCACAGGCTGGATGCAGTGGCTCAATCCTGTAATCCCAGTACTTTGGGAGCCCAAGGTGGGCAGATCATGAGGTCAGGAGTTCGAGACCAGCCTGACCAACATGGTGAAACCCCTTCTCTACTAAAAATACAAAAATTAGCCAGACGCGGTGGTGCAGGCCTGTAATCCCAGCTACTAGGGAGACTGAGGCAGGAGAATCACTTGAAACGGGGAATCGGAGGTTGCAGTGAGCCAAGATCATGCCACTGTACTCCAGCCTGGGCTGTGACAGAGTGAGACTCCATCTCAAAATACAAAAATATATTCACAAAAAATTTTGGTTGCAACTTTTAGAAAAAGAAGTTTCAGTTCTCAGAAGGAACACTTTGCTTGTATACTGAGATCAGTACATGTCACAGCTGAGACTTTAAAATGGAAAAGCCTTAATTTAAAAGATTCATTGTCTATTTTAGATTGCTGTATTGCTGTTGTTTCTATATCTTGTCTGCATTTAATCCCCGAAAGAGTAACGGCTCTGAGAACACAAGTGGGAGTGGCTGCTGCTACAGTTATCATTATTTTCTCCCATACAACAGTTGTTAGCCAGTCGGGAGCAAGGGAAATTATTACTATACGCTAGCAGAGGCCTAAAGAACATGTGATGACATAATTGTCATGCTTCCTTTCCATATGAGGCCATAAAAAAACAAGAGAGCTGGCTGTTTTCCTTCACACAGTGAGAAAGCTGAAGTATATGTTACTTTAAGAGAAATAATTTGCTCTTATGTGTTTCACAACTCCTAACACATGTTAAAGCACTCACAGGTGTGTGTTAAGATCGTGAATAAATGAAAAATTGAAATGGAATTGGGGGGAATAAGCCCAAACTTAAAGGCAAAACTTCGTATTTTCTGCTATCTGCATAAAAGTGGTAAATAATCATTTCTAACTTTTGATTAACATGCACTAGTCTTTTAATAAATGCTGGTATTTTATTCCTTCAGCAAGTAGTTGTTGATCTCCTACTAAATGCCAGTCACTGTTCTAGGCACTGAGTGTACAAAAATCAATGTCATATTCTCTGAGTCAGAAACTCAGAGTCCAGTCTGAGTGCAATGAATACTATCACATGCCCAGATGCTTTCTTCATGAAAAGGGGACTCATTTCTCCAGCTTCTGGGAGGATTGATGACCGGCGACTACATCTGAGTCCCTCTTTGAGAATTTCTCTCACCCTAAGAAACCTATTGGATGCAAGGTCATACCCCTTTCCTAGAGGTAGTCCACATCCAATGACTGGTTGCTATGAGTGAATTAAATCCTGGCTACCTTGTCTCAAATAATAATAATAATAATAACTGTGAAGTTCCATTCCAAGTCCAGAGGACTTCAAGTGATTCTCCTGCCTCAGCCTCCCAAGTAGCTGGGATTACAGACCTGCAACACTGCGTCTGGCTAATTTTTGTATTTTTAGTAGAGACGGGGTTTCACCATGTTGGTCAGACTGGTCTCGAACTCCTGCCCTCATGATCCGAGGTCAGGGGTTCCTGAGAACTTGGCTGAAGACTGTGTTGCAACTGCTTTGCACTGTACCTCTTCTCTTTGCCAAAGCCCACATCTCTCATTCTCTTCTGTGTTCTTCTGATAAATTTTCTCTCCCAAAATCTTCATCTCAGCGTTTGTTTCATGGCAAATTCAAACTAAGAGAGTTGAGGCTACCAGAGGTCTGAGAAATAAGAAGCGGACATGGATTCTGCAACCAGTTGTAGGGCACTAAAGATGCTCTCCCTAGTACAAGGGCACTAATTGTAGGAGTGCAAACATCAGACTGTTCATGATTAGTAAACTGAGATGGGATATTGATGGAAGGGTATGTACTGACAGAGACAATAGGTTTTTAAGAAGACATATAATATACTCATTATAAATAAAATAAAAATTTGTTGATCCTTTTTGCAGCTCAGTTGAATTTATTTATTTATTTATTTACATTTTAAAAGTTTTTGCATGAGTTATTGGAGTATAGGTCGTATTGGTTGAATGTGTTTTTTAGTGGTGATTTGTGAGATTTTGGTACACCCATTCCCTGAGCAGTATACACTGCATCATATTTGCAGTCTTTTACCCCTTACCACCCTTCCACCATTCCCCTCAAGTCTCCAAAGTCCATTGTATCCTCATAGCTTAGCTTCGACTCAGTGAGAAGTGGACTTCTCATATCAATGAGAATATACAATGTTTGGTTTTCCATTCCTGAGTTACTTGACTTAGAATAATAGTCTCCAATCTCATCCAAGTCTCTGCAAATGCTGTTAATTCACTCACTTTTATGACTGGGTAGTTTCTCTATCCACTCATTAATTGATGGACATGTGGGTTGATTCCACGATTTTGCAATTGTGAATTTTGCTGCTATAAACACTAGTGTGCGAGAGTCTTTTTCATATAATGACTTCTTTTCCTCTGGGTAGATACCCAGTAGTAGGATTGCTGGATCAAATGCTAGTTCTACTTTTAGTTCTTTAAGGAATCTCTACACTGTTTTCCATAGTGGTTGTACTAGTTTACATTCCCACTGGGAGTGTAGAACTGTTCCCTGTTCACCACATCCATGCCAGCATCTACTGTTTTCTTTTATTTTTTTGATTATGGCCATTCTTGAAGGAGTAAAGTGGTATCGCATTACAGTTTTGATTTGCATTTCCCTGATCATTAGTGATGTTGAGCATTTTTTCATGTGTTTGTTGTCCATTTGTATATCTTCTTTTGAGAATTATCTATTCATGTTCTTAGCCCACTTTTTGATGGGATTCTTTTTCTCACTGATTTGTTTGAGGTCTTTGTAGATTCTAGATATTAGTTCTTTGTTAGATGTATAAATTGTGAAGATTTTCTTCCATTCTGTGGGTTTTCTGTTTACTCTGCTGACTGTTCCTTTTGCCATGCAAAAGCTCTTTAGTTTAATTAAGTCCCAACAGTTTATCTTTTATTATTATTATTATTATTATTATTATTATTATTGCATTATCTTTTGGGTTCTTGGTCATGAAATCCTTGCCTAAGGCAATGTCTAGAAGGATTTTTCCAATGTTATCTTCTAGAATTTTTATAGTTTTGGGTCTTAGATTTCAGTCCTTAATCCATCTTGAGCTGATTTTTGTATAAGGTAAGAGATAAGGATCCAGTTTCATTCTCGCACATGTGGCTAGCTAATTATCCCAGCACCATTTGTTGAAAAGGTGTCCTTTCCACACTTTATGTTTTTGTTTCCTTTGTCGAAAATCAGTTGGCTGTAAGTAGTTGGGTATATTTCTGTCTTCTCTATTTTTTTCCATTGGTCTATGTGCCTATTTTTATACCAGTACCATTTGTTTTAGAGACTATGGCCTTGTAGTACAGTTTGAAATCAGGTAGCGTGATGCTTCCAGATTTGTTATTTTTGTTTAGTCTTCCTTTGACTATGCAGACTTGCTTTTTGGTTCCATATGAATTTTAGAATTGTTTTCTTCCAATTCTGTGAAGAATGATAGTGATATTTTGATGGGGATGGCTTTGAATTTGTAGACTGCCTTTGGCAGTATGGTCATGGTCATTTTTACAATATTAATTCTACCCCTCCATGTGCATGGAATGTGTTTCCATTTGTTTATGTCAGCTATGATTTCTTTCAGCAATGTTTTATAGTTTTCCTTATAGAGGCCTTTGGCTCCTTGATGAGATCTATTAATAAGTATTTTAATTTTTTTGCAGCTATTGTAAAAGGGGTTGAGTTCTTGATTTGATTTTTCACTTGGTCAACGTTGGTGTATAGAAGAGCTACTGGTTTGCATACTTTAATCTTGCATCCTGAAACTTTGCTGAATTATTTTATCAGTTCTAGGAGCTTTCTGGAGGAGTCTTTAGGGTTTTCAAGGTAAACAATCATATCATCAGCAAACAGTGACAGTTTGACTTCCTTTTTTTTTTTTTTTTTTTTTTTTTGAGACAGAGTCTCACTCTGTTGCCCAGGCTGGAGTGTAGTGGCACCATCTTGGGTTCACGAAATTCTCCTGCCTCAGTACCTCCCCCCACTCTCCCAGCCCCTGCTGGGCCTGCAGGTGCCTGCCACCAAGCCTGGCTAATATTTGTTGTATTTTTAGTAGAGACAGGATTTTACCACGTTAGCCAGGATGGTCTCTATCTCCTGACCTCATGATCCGCCTGTCTCAGCCTCCCAAAGTTCTGGGATTACAGGCATGAGCCACCACGCCAGGCCCAGTTTGACTTCCTCTTTACCGATTTGGATGCCCTTTATTTCTTTCTCTTGTCTGATTGCTTGGCTAGGACCTCCAGTACTATGTTGAAGAGGAGTGGTGAGAGTGGGCATCCTTGTCTTGTTCCAGTTCTTACAGGAAATGCTTTCAACTTTTTTTCATTCAGTATTAATGTTGGTTGTGGTTTTGTTATAGATGGCTTTTATTACATTGAAGTATGTCCCTTGCATGCTGATTTTGCTGAGAGATTTAATCATAAATGGATGTTGGATTTTGTCGAATGCTCTTTCTGCATTTATTGAGATGATCATATAATTTTTGTTTTTAATTCTGTTTATGTGGTATATCACATATATTGACTTGTGTGTGTTAAACCATCCCTGCATGCCTGGTATGAAACCCACTTGATCATGGTAGATTATCTTTTTGAAATGTTTTTGGATTCGGTTAGTAGTATTTTGTTAATAATTTTAGCATCAGTGTTCATCAAGTTTATCTCTCTGTATTTTTCTTTTTTGGTTATGTCATTTCCTGGTTTTGGTATTAGGAGAATGCTTGCTTCATAGAATGAATTAGGGAGGTTCCTTCTTTATCTATCTTGTGCAATAGTGTCAAAAGAATTGGTGCCAATTCTTCTTTGAATGTCTGGTAGAATTCTGCTGTGGATCCATCTAGTCCTGGACTTTTTTTTTATTGGTGGTATTTAATATTTCAATCTCGCTGCTCATTATTGGTCTGTTCAGAGTATCTAATTCTTCCTGATTTAAGATAGGAAGGTCATCTTTTTCCAGGAATTTAGCCATCTCTTCTAGGTTTTCTAGTTTTTGTGCATAAATGTGTTCATAGTAACCTTGAATGATCTTTTGTATTTCAGTGGTATCAGTGTAATATCTCCCGTTTCATTTCTTAATGAGGTTATTTGGATTTTCTCTCTTCTTTTCTTGGTTAATGCTGCTAATGTTCTAACAGTAATATTCATCTCTTCAAACAACCAGCTTTTTGTTTTATTTATCTTTTCATTTTTTTTTTTGTTTATTTGTTTGTTTGTTTCAATTTTATTTAGTTCTATTCTGATCTTGGTAATTTCTTTTCTTCTGAAGGGTTTGAGTTTGATTTGCTTTTGTTTGTCTAGTTCCTGGAAGTGCGACCTTAGAATGTGAGTTTCTGCTCTTTCAGTCTTTTTGATGTAGGTGCTTAAAGTTATGAACTTTCCTCTTAGCATCACCTTTGCTGTATCCCAGAGGTTTTGATAGGTTGTGTCATTACTGTCATTCAGTTTGGAGAATTTTTAAATTTCCATCTTGATTTCATTTTTGACCTAATGCTCATTTAGAAGCAGGTTATTTAATTTCCATGTATTTGCATGGTTTTGAAGTTTCGTTTTGAAGGTTCCTTTTGAAGTTGATTTCCAGTTTTATTCCACTGTGGTCTAAGAGAGTACTTGGTATAATTTCAATTTTCTTAAATTTATTGAGGGTCATTTTATGGCCTATCATATGATCTGTCTTGGAGAAAGTTCCATGTGCTATTGAATAGAATGTGTGTGTATTCTGTGGTTATTGGATGAAATGTTCTGTATATATCTGTTAAGTCCATTTGTTCCAAGATATAGCTTAAATCACTGTTTCTTTGTTGACTTTCTATCTTGATGACCTGTCTGGTGCTGTCAGTGGAGTATTAAAGTGCCCCACCATTATTGTGTTGCTGTCTATTTCATTTCTTAGGTCAATTAGTAATTGTTTTATAAATTTGGGAGTTCCAGTGTCAGGTGAATATATGTTTAAGATTGTGATATTTTCCTGTTGGACAAGGCCTTTTACCATCATACAATGTCCTTCTTTGTCTCTTTTAATTACTGTTGCTTTAAAGTTTGTTTAGTGTGGTACAAGAATAACTACCTCTGCTAGAGGCAATAAATTAACAAATAGGCAAAATGATTCTGCCCAGTGACATCATGAGCTTGGGTCATGATCTAATCCAGAGTCAACCACATGTGTGGATAGATGATAAAGCCAAATTGGCAGTATTGAAGATTATATATGGGCCCAAGGGCATGGGCTCCCACCCAACAGTGCCAATCTAGTTATTGCTACTATCAGTTGTCTGGCCAGTCAGCAACAGAAACAAACAATAAGCATCTGATACAGCACTCATACTAAAGAATACCAAACAGCTATTTGATGTCAAGTTGATTACACTGGACTCTTTCCATCCTGGAAGGGGCAGCAGTTCATCTTAACTGGAGTTGTTCTATATTCCACACATATAGCCTTTCTTGCTGACAGAGTCTTAATCAGTGTCACTGTATAAGTGTTTCTGAGTGTTTGGATCTACAGACACAGAATCTTACATGAAACAGCATCAGATCAGAAACTCCCTTTTAGAGCAAAGAAAGTGCATCATAGGACCTACCATATGGGACCCACTGCTTCTATCACATACTTCACCATTCAGACTCTCCCAGAAAAATAAAATGGCCCTTTGAAAGAGCAATGAGGTACTAGCTTAAGGATGATACCCTGTAAGAATTGAGCACTATCATTCAGGGAGTAACAGACCCCCTAAATCAAACAAATAAATATTTTGTAGTGCAGTACTGTTTCCAACAGGGAGAATACATGGTTTCAGGAAACAAGAGGTGTTTGTAGAAATGGCTCTGCTTATGACTAGTGATTGTATAGGGTAGATGTGCTTCCTGTCTATACAACTCTGGGATCTGCCAGTTAAGAGACCTGGGTTGGCAAATGTATTAGCAAAAACACTTCTGACAGGTAATAAGGCAAGGGTTTTATCAAACTTTCAGCCATGGCTGTTTGGACTCCTTAGGTCATAAGACCAGCAGTCAAGAACAGGATGGTGTCACTGTCCTTCAATGGTAATTAGTAGGTGTGTGTAATAGAAATCTGTGTAATTGCTGTTAAACAAAGGAGGCAGAAAGAAAATGTTCACAACTTTCTGGCCCAGTAAGATGTGTTTTGGTATTTCATTTCCGAATTTTGAAGATAAGCAGAGGAATGAAAAGGGTATGCTGCACTGCTCTTGACCCCAGAAAAAAAGTGTTATTATCAAGTATTCAGATCATGCAGGCATAAGGCTCTGGATCAGTGGTATGTACACTATAGCCAAGTCAGACAGGCTTTCAAGCTGATAACCATTTCTGTGCATCTCTTCCAAACTCCTGTTCAGTAATATCACACTGGTAGCTTGAAATTAGTGATGATGAAAGTATTTACATTATAGGAATTGGCAAGTGCTAGTGATCAGGATATTTCTATTTACTTATTTATGGAAATTTAGTTTGTCAACCCATCATGGGTCTGGATCACAGACCAGACCAGCAGAATTAATCAACCTAGAATGGTTGAAGAATATATGAATCATTTGCAACCTCTAAACTAGTTGCAGCAATGGGACTGCAATTCCTCCCACTAACTTGTATTTTTTGTTTTCTATAATAAATCAACCAGAATTCTGGAGAAGTTATTCCCAGAACTTATATGAAGCAAATGAATCCAACCAGCACAAGGTGGTGGATGCACTAATGTAACTATTCTTATTACAGCCAATTTCAAGCTATCAGTAAAATACTACTGAACATGGAGTTGGAACAAGATATATAAAAATGAGGTCAGGCGTGGTGGCTCACACCTGTAAGCCCAACACTTTGGGAAGTGGAAGTGGGAGGATCACCTGAAATCAGGAGTTCAAGACCAGCCTGGCCAACATGGTGAAATCCTGTGTCTACTAAAAATACAAAAATTAGTCAGACGTGGTGGTACCTGCCTGTGATCCCAGCTACTAGGGAGGCTGAGGCAGGAGAATCACTTGAAACTGGGAGGCGGAGGTTGCAGTGAGCCAAGATCATGCCACTGCACTCCAGCCTGGCTGACAGAGCAGGACACTGTTTAAAAAAAAAAAAAAAAAGACTATCAGCTTGAAGACCAACTGAGTTGGCAGGCTTTGCTCTTCAGAGAGCATACTCTGGGACTGAGATTAGCAGGCAGTACATTTATTAGGGTGTACCCTTAGGATCAATACTCGTGGAAGGGGGAAAGAGCAAGTAGAATTGGGAAAATAAAGAAGTCAAGCTGCTGGGATACAGGGCTGGACGGTCTGAGTCAGCTCCATGGTGAGCTCTGGAGCTGATATGTTCCATTAGAGTTCTCAGGCACTGGGCCAAAATGGATATGCCTTTATACTCTACTTCAATCAGTCACCGGATGGGCTCCCCTAGACATTGTGAACTTGACCAAGACAGCTCATTTCAGGTGATACAATCCCTGAAAATTCTGATAGATAAGAGCTGTCTATTGACTACATACCAGTAGTGGGACTGCAAGCACCTTCTTAAAAAGGAGTTTGGGCAGAACATCTCCACATTCACCGCAGTGTACATTCCTTCTTTAGGACTGTGACACTCATTACCCCAGCTTCTAAAGGGTTGGTATCTGATGGCTGTTAGCTGAGAGTCACTTTGAGAATTGCTTCCGCCAAAAAAAAAAAAAGCTCCTTTGCAAAAATGTGTGGTCCCGGTCTAGGAAAACTCCAAATCTAAAGACTGGTTCTGTTAGGGGTAGGGATAGATACAATAACTCAATGTAGTTGCATCAATGGCACCCCTTATGAAGCACTATCCCAGCAGCAGGACTCTCTTGAGATCATCTGAGGCCTTTGTGTGGCTATGTCATAAATAGTATATTCCCTCTTCCCATTCTCTCTTCCTTCAGTTCCCCACAAGTGTTGATCTGGAGGGCACATTCCAAGAAACTTCCTCTAAGCAAATCTCCCTCTCAGTGTTTGTTTCCTAGGCAACCTGATCTGAGAAGTGATGTAAGTCAAACCAGCAACTATATATCTGTGTAATAAAAGATATGACATAAGTAAGCAACAGAGGCGCTGAAGCATAGTAAGAGCATTCAACTCAATAAGTTGTGAAGATGCAAAGAGGAGGGGTCAATGCACCCTCAACAGGTAAGATGATATCATCTGTCTCCCAGATGGCCCCAACTATAATGAAGCTCTTAATCTCTCCAAATTTGAGGACACAATAGTTAAGCTTTTTATGAAGATATATGTAACTGAAATCTAATTATGTTAGCTTTAAAAATGTTTTGTTCTCATATATCAATAAATCGTTAGATAGCTATCCAGAGTTGGTATGGTAGATCCATAACGTCACTAGTGACACAGACTTTTTTCTTTATCTTGGCTCTGCCATTCTTACTGTGTGACTGTTTTCCTCAGGTTCACAGCATAATTGCTGAATATATGGGCAATAGTTTTCTTTCTCTACAGGAAGAATGGGAAAGATCAAGAAGAATGAGAAAAATGAAAGAGCAAATTGCAACATGCAGAAGTCAAATCACTTGTCTCCTTTAAGATATTCTACTGAATATCTCTCCCAAAAAACTTCTGATTCTATCTTACTGGCCAGAGCCAGTTCCTACAGCACATCTGACTTCAGAGAACATAGGGAGGAGCTAGTCACCTTGTTCCCTCAACAAAATTGAGATTCTGTTAGTTAGAAAACCAGAAAAAAGCAGATATTGGGTAGGCAACTAGTAGTATCTACAACAGAAGATTACTATGAAAGAAAAACCTAAAAAAACACGAAGAGTTATTGTTAGTATGGATTAAATATGGCCTAGTAGCTGTGAGACCTTATAATTCTCACCAGGTTTTTCTATCTTGCAAATAAAATGTTATTTTGTCTACGTAATACAAAAGCAGCCCTGGTTTCCAAATAACATAAAATATATCTCTTAGAGTCTAGGAGAACTCACTAAAATAGGGTGGGGCATGGTAACATGATTTATGCAGAATCAATCACATATGCAAAATAGAGAAACTTAAGCTGATCATGTGGAAGCAATTTTTTCTTTTCTGTATCATATTGGTTTAAACTGCAAAAAGTAAATATCAAGAAAGAATCCAACTTACTGCAAATACTGTTTAAGCAAAAACTTTTTATTGAACTCACAGACCAAATTCAAGGAGTACGTTATTCACACTATGTCTTACATACACAGAATTCCAAAATGATTTATAAAGTTAAATAATACAATTACACAGTTAAATAACCACAAAGGGAGAAGAAAATTAAGAGAGCTGTAGGCAAGAGAAGAGACTTTCAAGAACTATATGAAAAGAAGAAAAGATAGCATCAATGAGGCAGAGAAATGTAAGAAGTTTCTTCCAGATGCCAAGAGCAATAAAGAAAAAGGCTTTTGATCCTATCTCACAGAAAAGCACCATGGAAGGAAGAAACAATTAGTGTCAGAGAACTGAAAGAATGAGACGGAATAGAGACAGATATTCCTTGAAATACATTTCCCAGCTACAAGCAGATGTAAACTTTAAAGGGAGTTGAGTATAAAAGGATCTCAAGAGTTTTTTTAAAAATGTCATGATAAAATATGTACATGATTCCGAAATTCCTGTGGAACTATACACAGTCCTCAAAGCAGAAAATATGAAAACATACCTGTTTCCTATACATAACTAGGTCAGCAATAGGGTTATAAGTGAGCTCTTTTTCCCCATCCCATCTGTCCTTAAATCAGAATATTTGATGTATTAGAAATAAAGATGTTATATAAACCTTCTTTTAAATAATAAAGATAGTACACTCATTAGACATCAACCCTGCTCCAGTGAGAAATGCAATACATGTGGTTTATAGCTTTGCTCCAGCTTTTAACTCAACATCCCTACCTCCCATACCAATTCTATCTACTTATACTTCTTTATTTGGACCTTTAGCAATAGCCTATAATTATAGCTTATGTCCCAATTATGTTCCTTTCAGTGGGATGCTGAGGTATAATAAATACAGTACTAGATTTAAAGATAAAAGAAGGGATTTAATAAATTTGCTCCACCATTCTAGTGTAGTGTGTATTTATCAATGTACCCTTAATGTTTTGTTTTGTTTTGTTTTGTTTTTGAGACAGTCTCACTCTCTCACCAACGCTGGAGTGCAGTGGTGTGATCTCGGCTCACTGCAGCCTCTGCCTCCTGAGTTCAAGAATTCTCTGCCTGATCCTCCCAAGTATCTGGGATTACAGGTGCCCACCACCACGCCCAGCTATTTTTTGTATTTTTAGTACAGATAGGGTTTTACCATCTTGGCCAAGCTGGTCTTGAACTCCTGACCTCATGATGTACCTGCCATGACCTCCCAAAGTGCTGGGATTACAGGCCTGAGCTACCGCGCCTGACAAGCCCTTAAATTTTATGAGCCTCATTGTCCCCATCTATGAGAGAGGATAGCAATTAAAGAGCCACTGAGATAGAAACAAATCAAATGAACTTGATTACGGAAAGAGACAAACAAGTTTAAATGGAGGGAATGATGGAGTCAGCTAAGACAAGAAATAGCAGACACTTATTACAAATAGTATCAACAGAATATGTAAAACATATGAGTGCTTTGTGAATTTTAAATACATGCATCTAAACTAGTCAGCTCAGGAAAGTCAATTCTAGAGGTAGTAGAACAAATTGTGAAGACTCTCTGCGGTAGGAAAGTCACTCTGGCTATCTCTTCAACACTAACTGTACAATCCAGTTTTGTTCCTAGAAATGCTCTTTAATATAGATGCCTTCTGGAAGTGTAATATTGCATTATCCTATTGTACCCAAGCAATTATTTATGCATTCATAATCCTTCCTCCTTAGTGGGTATTCTGAAAATGTAATCGCCCTTTATTAATCTTTATACTGGGTGATATGGTTTAGCTGTGTCCCCACCCAAATCTCATTTTGAATTCCCATGTGTTGTGGGAGGAAGGCAATGGGAGGTAGTTGAATCATGGGGCAGGTCTTTCCCGTGCTATTCTCCTGAGGGTGAGTGAGTCTCATGAGATCTGATAGTTCTATGAGGGGAGTTTCCCTGCACAGGCTCTCTCTTTGCCTACTGCCATCCACGTAGGACGTGGATTACTCCTCTTTGCCTTCCGCCATGATCGTGAGGCTTCCCTGGCTATGTGGAGCTGTAAGTCCAATTAAACCTCCTTCTTTTGTAGATTGCCCAGTCTCAGGTATGTCTTTATCAACAGCATGAAGACAGATTAATACACTAGGATATATAACTAATGTAAAACTCTAGAATGATAGACAAAATTATATATAACAGGTACTAAAATAATGGTATTTGGATATTTGAAACGCTGTCCTATGTGCTCCATTTGCAGTGGAAGGCGGACTTCATTAGTAGGTGTTTTGCCCTGTATTGCACTGCTTGATAAAAAGAGTTTCGAAAAGAGAGGGGCTAAGTTAAATTGCATGGCAAGTATATACAAAAATGGAATAGAACCCACAATTAAGAGGGAGAAGTGGGAAGAAACAGGAGAACTGGCAGAAGCTGGAAGGGGGAAAACACTGGGTAACAGGACTGATGGACACTTGAGGAATAGCTTTAGTGAAGTTTTAGCAAGTGATATGAGGGAATAGAAATTAGAACATTTTTGCTAGGTGTCATGAAAGGCAGGCACTTCCCTATTTTTTCTCTTTTGTATAAGATATACTTTGCCTTTTGAGCCATTTTATTTTTAATGTTTAATTTATGTTTTCTTTTGTACATGACACTTTGCTAAGACAAGGGCATGTGGCAATGTTAAGTGAGGTAAACATATATATATATATGGAGAAATTATTATTTATTTTAATATATATACATATAAACACACACACACAATTTGGCAGTGGAGGAAGGTTATAACTTTGAGGAAAGAAAAACTGAGTCGCAATTGAAACAACTCTCAGGGTACTATATATCTTCATTCCACTGAGATGCATTATAATCTCCAGTCAGAGTTCAGCACTTAGAGTCTAGGGTTGCCACAGTAGTATTCTTAGTGAAAAGGAATAGTTAAATGGAACAAATAATGCCTAGAGCAAAATAAATATAGCAAATCATTTTTCAAAATCAGCTCCTATGACAATATCATAAAACTTGCCTTTAAGCCTTTAATCTTATTTATTTATTTTTTTTTTTGAAAGAGGGGAGTATTCATATGCGAAGTTTTCCCTTTTACATTTCTCTGGCTACCAATTTGACTCTTCATGTGAAAAGCTCCTAAGGTCCCAAATGTACCATTTTCAATAAATTATACTCCAAAGCTCATAATTTAAGTCACTTTAGATTTATTTCTTTCACCTCAATTTGTTGCTTTCCTTGGCTTTCGTATTATATTTTTCTAAAGTCATCCTCAAACACTCTGCTTATTAAAAATGTTACAGTGAGAACTAGATAGTGATGGATATAAACAGCCAGAAGGAGTCACTATCACTGAAAATTACTTTAATCAGTTCAGTTAAGTGAAAACATATGTTGATAAGAGTCATATTTCTCAGTAAAGCATATTCTTGTGGCTTAATTTGTTCTACAAGTGCAACCTCTTCCTCCCATTGTTTCTGTCTAAACACAATATTACTTTCTCTGTTTAATTATCTTAACAGCAGCCCTGTAAATAAATGCAATAGCTTAATTGTACTTTTTTGTGAGCTATCTGTTTCAGTGTGGTTCTAAATGATTACCTTTTTCAATTATTTTTGTGAAGCTGCTGCTCATAAAAATAAGATAAAAGCCAGTGACTGAAGCAGAGAAGTGAAGGGTACGTTAAGAAAAACATAGAATTGTACTGTAAGAGGAATGGAAAGAACTTTAGATACCAGCTCATCTTCCCTGCCAAATCATCAACCTAATCAAAGGATGAGACCCAGGTAAATGACTTGCCAAAACATTCATTAATGAGAAGAACTCTAAATACCAGAGTGTTGGATGCTGTGGTGTATGACCCAGGTCTGCCTTCCATTACTGAAATATTCATTTGTCCACTTGCTGGAAGTGTTGACTGCTGAAGGGTCACAACTGAGACCTCTCCAGTCATTGCCCTTAAAGTAAGAGTGTTGAGTCAATCAGAATTGCACTCCTTCTCTGGGGCATTTCACATCAAATTACTGAAACATGTAGATGCTTGAGCATCTTGTCTCAATTTGAGATGTCTCTGAATGTTCCTTCAAGCTCGAGAACTCCCCATGATATGGGCCTTTTTTGAAATTACATCACAGTTCAGCTTTTGTCTCTACACAATCCTACTTCTTTTCCCATTCCCCTAAAAAACTGTTTCCAAGAGCACTTTCTAATAGTCTCTAGACAGATTCCCACTTTAAAGTTTGTTTCCCAGAGAATCAATTCTATAGCTCACAGTTGGATCAATGTAAAAGTTGTCTAATTGTCAACTTTAGAAACTTATGGATAGTCTGGTGTCTGTTTTAATCAAGTTTTAAAGATAAGGACATTAATAAAATGATAATCTGAGGAATTTGCATCCTAGACACTTATTTCTTAGCAGTAAATTAAGAATTATAAGGTTTTGATTGTTGAGTAAGAAAAAGACTAATTTCAGAATCTAATCAGTTAAGTTAAGCAAATATTTATTGCGTCTCCAATAAATGCTCCCCATAATGCAAAGTGCAAAAACGTTAAGCCAAATATGGCAGAGGCTTTGCATTCAAGAAATGGATATTGAATCAACTATTTGCAATAAAGTATGGCAATAAAGTGATAGAAGTATGTATCCCATTAGGCTGGGTGCAGTGGCTCATGCCTGTAATTTCAGTACTTTGGGAGGCTGAGCTGGGTGGATCATGAGGTCAGGAGTTAGAGACCATCCTGACCAACATGGTGAAATCCCATGTCTACTAAAAATTAAAAAAAAAAAAAAGTTAGCTGGGAGTGGTGGCGCATGCTTGTAATCCTAGCTACTCAGGAGGCTGAGGTAGGAGATTCACTTGAATCAGGGAGGTGGAGGTTGCAGTGAGCCAGCCACTGCACTCCAGCCTGGTGACAGAGCAAGACTCCATTTCAAAAAAAAAAAAAAAAAAAAAAGGAATTGGACATCACTACGTTGCAAACCATGGATAAAGGAAATGGCTTATAATTGGAAGGAAACTAAATTCTAAGACATCCAAATTTATATTTAAATTACTTTAAAAAAAGGGTATTCTTACATTCTAATGTTTGAAATGTATGGAAAAGTGAACAGATTCTATAAGAAATAAAATAACCTGCCCCAAAATAAATAACTTGCCCAAGTGAGGGGAAAATCAAAGATGATATTTCAGGTCACACAGGACATTCAATAGTTCAATTTAGTGTGTTTTTTCCAATATTAATACATAAGAAACCTACTACAATTCTAATTTCAGAAAGTCAGAACACATACTGTTAACTTGATTGGTAACACAATAGTCAGTTTTAGTTATTTCTTTTCATTCCATTTTAATTGAATTTTCAAGGAATTCTCCACTAACCCATTCAATTCCAGTTTTTTGCAAAAGCTTATTAACTTGTTATCCTGTTCCTAGTCTCCCTTCTCTTCAATACTTCCTCCTTACCATTCCCGGAATGATCACTCTAAAACACAGATAATAGATTATTACGGAAAATATGTTCCTTTCCTTGTATTGCAGAGCACACTTATAGTCCAGCCACTCTTTTGCAAAAAGTCTCCAAAACCAAACTATGTATTTCAGCTTTTATAAATTTGTCCCTAAATTGTGTCTCTTGTCAAAATTGTGCCCTCTGAGTAGCCTGAACAGGAGCTCTCAGTAACTCTTCTCCGACCACAGAGATATTTGTTCCTGAAGTTCTGGGAATTAGTTCTTCAAAGAGAAGCCATTTTGAGGGCTGGCTTCAAATCCTTTTTGGTAAAAGTAGAATATAAATAGATCAGATTCAATATTGCTGAGGTTTTAGGCTTCTTGCTTCTTATCTCCAACAATTCTGGTTACTTAGAGACACTGAGACCAAATGTTCAAAAGCTCTCAAGTTGCAAACTCTCAAAAGACAAATGGAGGAGGCAGGTGGATGCAGGCCAGCTGTGAGCTCTGTCCTTAGACCTCACACTGAAAAGGGCAGCAGGAAATGAAAGGAGATGATTATACGTGCTCAGACCCACTCTTCAGAGTCCATATGTTCAAAACTAAAGTGCTGGCATCATAAATTCACTGTAACAAATATATAAAGTATTCGAGAAATTTGTGATGAAGATAAGCAGAGGAGAGCAAAGGACAGTTAGCAAGAAAAAAATTATGTATTAGCAATGATGTAGTAGAGGTAGAGTGATACTGAAGAGCTACTGATCCTTCTATTTAAAAATTCAAGATTGCTAATATTTGCAAGATTTTATTGCAGAACTTAAGTGTACAGAAAACTCTATAATAGAGTTTACAGCAGTATTTTCTGATTGATCAACAATTTTGGAATTGTTATGCTTGACTTACATATAAAATGCATCATTGCCTTTAAATAATAGAGTCATGTTCAGAAACTCATTGAAGCAGAGTTATGAGTTACTCTCTCTTTTACGAATATAAGAGATGTATCTATGCTAAGTGAATTACCCCATATCTCAGAGCAAGCAGAAAATCTCAAGGAGTCTATTAAAAATTTTATAACTCATAAAACTGTTACAAATAATTAAATCTGCAAAAATATTAACAGAAGTTAAATATTCAATATTGGACATATTTTAATTATAACATTTAAGCATTTATAATTGCAGTTTAAGTATAAAATAAGAATTCAGGCGGGGCGTGGTGGCTCACGCCTGTACTACCAGCACTTTGAGAGACCGAAGTGGGTAGATCCCTTGAGGTCAGGAGTTCAAGACCATCCTGGCCAACATGGTGAAACCCCGTCTCTACTAAAAATACAGAAAATAGCTGGGTGTGGTGGCACACGCCTGTAATCCCAGATACTCAGGAGGCTGAGGCAGGAGAATCACTTGAAGCTGGGAGGTGGAGTTTGCAGTGAGCTGAGATTGCACCACTGCACTCTCTAGCCTGGGTGACAGAGTGAGACTCTGTCAAAAAAAAAAAAAAAAAAAAAAGAGAGAGAGAGAGAGAATGTATTTTTTATAGAGTTCTGGTTGAAAGCTACTCTTAGTAACTTAATGAAAGATGTGAAGTAAATGTTTATATAGAAAAGTATGTTGATGTATCTGATTTCTTTCATCACTACATCAGAATATCTAGTAATGAAGTTTGTGTTTGCTTATTTTTTTCTTCTACATTAGAACAGTCTTAAAACATTATTTTAAATAAGAGATCATGTAAAACAGGCATGAAAAGCATATTTTTCTTACCAACAAAATTTTTATGAAAATAAGACTATCTTTAAAATATTTGATTAAACACGTAAATGTGTTATCAAAATCTTAGAAAAGCAAGTCTGTGGAGAGACTTGAAAGGAATTTAAATTTGGGGAAGGAGGGAACTATGATCTAAAAACCCAGTAGCATTTTTAGATTATCTATTTGGAAGTAGTATGTGGTTTTGAATTGGAGGTATATAGTCTCAATAAAGGTTTTCACAGTGGCTTCTGGGGTCTTCCAACTCCATTCGGAAGTTGGCGATATCATAATTTTTTCAGCAGTAATATTATGTTTACCGATGGTGCAAAAACCATGATGGGTAAAAGAGTTGACAGTTTGTCATGAACAAGATAGTGGCAATAAACTGTACTAGTAGTCATTATGTCTTTCATTGCCACACACTCATGCAAAACAAAAAGCTAATATCACTAATAATGGCCTTGATGAGTTGGGGAAATTATTACTCATATTAAATCCAAACCCTTGAGTAATATATTGTTTTAATATTCCGTGTGACAAAATGGTTAGTAGACATTTTAAAGCCTGTCTGCTGCATTCCTAAGTATAACATTTGTTTTGAGTCACAAGTTAAACTAGTTGCTTTTTCTCAGAGACCACAATTTTTACCTGAAAGAAGGACTGAGAAACAAAATAGTAATTTAATAAACATGGTCACAAAAAGGAATGAAGTGATTCTACCATGATAGCAAGTATTTGAAGCTAATGATGAAAATCTAAGTTTTGAGATAATATTAGCAGTTTGTAGAATTTGTGTTGACCACCCTGAGTTGACAGCTTCTCAAAACTTAAAGACTTTCAGATAAGATCCATAGTGATAGTAACAAACATTGTTGATATTACATCATTAAGTGAGTCAACTTTTGTAAGATCTACATGACCTTATGGACCAATATTTCCCGCATGACTACTTCATGATCCTACAAAACCTAAACCATGCTTAGGTAAAAGAACTATTCAGAATAGGCAATAGACTTAGGGCAAGCTTTATGAGACTGTATTTGTAAAGTTACTGTAATGTTGAATTTTAAAAGTACAATTTTTTTAATGTACAGTAGAATTTTACCGTGCCTGTTATCAACTTATTTCCTCTCAGTTACAAATCCACCCTTCAATACATGCTTTGTCATCATAGACAGAATTCCTTTAAGCATCTCTTTTCAATTTTGATCATAACATTAAGCTTTCTTAGTAGAGGGAGCTAGGGCCCCATTGCAGGAAGAAGGGACCCTCCTCCTCTGTCCAGCTCCTGCAGAGTAGATCAATGGTGTGGGGGTGAGAACTTCCTATTGAGCCCTGACCCAGTCAGTCCCCAGAACAAGTAGTCCCTCAGCAACCTTACAGGGGCAGACCTAGCAATAACCTTCCAAGGCCCTCTAGACACAAAAACCTCTGGCTAAAGCTGTCCTGCCAATATCAGTACTTTGATTATTTTATAGGACCCCTAGTAGCTGGCCATCACAGGGCTAAGGTTTTATCACTGGGCCTCCACTATCTCTGCAGGCCCTGCCACTCACCTTTGGCTGGGAACGCCTATCTTCTTTGATTCCCTTACCATCAGTTGCTGATTGCCTTGCTCTGTCTTCCAAAGGTTTTGTTCTGCTTGCCTAGATACTACAGACAAGCTTCAGCCTGGAAAAACCCACAAACTCTACTACTCAATGGGTTAAACTGCACTTTTTCCAACTTTGTCTAGAACCCAGCCTTGAGAAGGAGCCTCCTTCTCTGTCTGTCTTCCTTGGGTATTCTCGTACAGTCCAGGGTATGGCATACAGTTTTTTTTTCCATCCTGTAGTGACTATTTTATCATAGCTTAATCAGTACTTCTGTTTAAACGTAAATCATATGGTTTCTCTTCCGATTGGATGCAGATGAATACATATAATTGTGTCTTGGCATATAGACATATAACCACATGTCTGCTTGGCATATAAACATACAAACACATGTTTGCATGACACTGTAAAAGAAAAGCAGAATGTCCACAGTCATGCAACCTAAATGTCCACAGGTTCTGTCATGTGCTTACAGGGAGAAATTTTCAGTTCTTGTTAACATCTTAGAACATACTTAAAGGCAGCAGTGGGCCTCATTGAAATTACAGATCACAAAACAAATTTGGAGACTGGAAATAGTGTGATCAGTATGAGCTAGGGATTGATCTGGCTGTAGGGATGTACCCCAAAGTGCATAGAACTGTGCCTGGTACATATAATAAAGGAGGGACGGAAGCGAGGGAGGGAGGAAGGCCATCACATATATGGAAAAGAGTCTAAAGTGACAGAGTGATTTTTAATTAATCAGAATTCTGAGTTGGTCACCAGTTGTTATTGTTGTTGTTGTTGTCTTCCAAATCCCAGCTCTATTATTTATTGAATGCATGAATGGGGAC
Source organism: Chlorocebus sabaeus (assembly GCF_047675955.1). NCBI lineage: Eukaryota > Metazoa > Chordata > Mammalia > Primates > Cercopithecidae > Chlorocebus > Chlorocebus sabaeus. The sequence continues at coordinate 24,838,219 of NC_132925.1, forward strand.
TTCTTTTTTTAAGTTCAAGGGTACATGTGCAGGTTTGTTACATAGGAAAGCTTCTGTCACTGGGGTTTGTTAGGCAGATTGTTTAGTCACTCAGATATTAAGCCTAGTGACCATTAGTTATTTTTCCTGATCCTCTCCCTCTTCCTACCTTCCACCTTCCAGTAGGTGCCAGTGTGTGCTGTTCTCCTCCATGCATTCATGCATTCTCATCATTTAGCCCCACCTATAAGTGAGAACATGAGGCATTTGATTTTCTGTTCCTGCTTTAGTTGGATAAAGATAATGGCCTACAGTTCCATCCACGTTCCCTTAAAAGACATGATCTCATTCTGTTTTATGGCTGCATAGAATTCTATAGCGTATACGTACCACATTTTCTTTAGTGTAGCATTGATAGGTATTTAGGTTGATTCCATGTCATTGCTATTGTGAATAGTGCTGTGTAAACATATGCGCGCATGTGTCTTTATGATAGAATGATTTATATTCCTTTGAGTATATACACAGTAAGGGGTTTGCTGGTTGAATGGTAATTCCAGTTTTAGTTCTTTGAGGAATCACCACACTGCTTTCCACAATGGTTAAAATGAGTGTTCACAACCTCCTGCAGTGTGTAAGTGTTACCTTCTCTCTGCAACCTCACCAGCATCTGTTATTCTTTGATTTTTTAATAATAGCCATTCTGACTGGTGTGAGATGATATGTTATTGTGGTTTTGATTTGCATTTCTCTAATGATCAGTAATGTTGAGCATTTTTAATATGATTGTTGGCAGCATGTTTGTCTTCTTTTGAAAAGTATCTGTTCTTGTCTTTTCCCCACCTTTGTGGTTTGTTTTGAGGCAGAGTCTCACTCTGTCGCCCAGGCTGGAGTGCAATGGTGCAATCTCGGCTCACTGCAACTTTCGCCTCCTAGGCTCAAGCAATTCTGCCTGCATCAGTCTCCTGAGTAGCTGGGATTACAGGTATGCACCGCTGTGCCTAGCTAATTTTTGTTATTTTTAGTAGAGATGGGGTTTCACCATGTTGTCCAGGCTGGTCTTGAACTCCTGGCTCAGTGATCCACCTGCCTCAGCCTCCCAAAGTGTTTGGATTACAGGCATGAGCCATCGAGCCCGGCCCTTTGCCCACTTTTTAATGGAGTTTGTTTTGTTTTTTTTTTTTTACTTGTAAATTTGTTGCAGATCTTTATAGATGATGGATAGTAGACCTTTGTCAGATGCTAGTTCGCAAAATTTTTCTCCCATTCTATAGCTTGTCTATTTACTCTCTTGATAGATTTGTGCTGTGCAGAAGCTCTTTAGTTTAATTAAGTTTGTCAATATTTGTTTTCTTGCAATTACTTTTGGCATCTTCATCATGAAATCTTTGCCCATTCATATGTCAGAATGGTGTTGCCTAGGTTGTCTTCCAGACTTTTTATAGTTTTTGGTTTTACATTTAATTCTTTAATCCATCTTGAGTTGATTTTTTGTATACAGTGTAAGAAAGGGGTCCAGTTTCAATCTTCCGCATACGGCTAACCAGTTATGCCAGCATCATTTCTTGAATAATGAGTCCTTTCCTCATTGCTTGTTTTTGTCAGCTTTGCTAAACATCAGATGGCTATAGGTGTGCAGCCTTATTTCTGGGCTCTCAATTCTGTTCCATTGGTCTATGTGTCTGTTTTTAAACCAATACCATGCTGCTTTGGTTATTGTAGCCGTGGCTTTGGTTATTGTAGCCATGTAGTATCGTTTGAAATTGAGTAGCATAATGCTTCCAGCTTTGTTCTTTTTGTTTAGGATTGCTTTGGCTATTCAGGCTCTTTTTTGGTTCCATACGAATTTTAAAATAGTTTTTTTTTTTCTAGTTCTATAAAGATCACTGGTAGTTTGGTAGGCATAGCATTGAATCCGTAAATTGCTTTGCACAATATGGCTATTTTAATAATATTCTTTCTGTCCATGAGCGTGGAATGTTTTTCAACTTGTTTGTGTTATCTCCGATTTCTTTTGAGCAGTGTTTTGTATTTCTCATTGTAGAGATATTTCACTTCCCTGGTTAGCTGTATTCCAGGGTATTTTTTTCTTGGGGATTGTGTTCCGTTCCTGATTTGGCTCTCTGCCTGACTGTTGTTGGTTTATAGGAATACTAGTGATTTTTGTAAGTTGATTTTGTATCTTGAGACTTTGCTAAAGTTGTTTATCAGCTTAAAGAACTTTTGGGCAAAGACTATGAGGTTTTCTACATACAGGATCATGTTATCTTCAAACACAAATAGTTGACTTTCTCTCTTCCTATTTGGATGCCTGTTGTTTCCTTCTCTTGCCTGAATGTTCTGACCAGGACTTCCAATACTAGGTTGAATAGGAGTGGTGAGAGAGGGCATTCTTGTCTTTCACCAGTCTTCAAAGGGAATGCTTCCAGCTTTTGCCCATTCTGTATGATGTTGGTTGTGGGTTTGTTATAGATGGCTTTTATTCTTTTGAGGTATGTTCCCTCAATACTTAGTTTAGTGAGAGTATTTAACATGAAGTGGTGTTGAAGTCTATCAAAAGTCTTTTCTGCATCTATTGAGATAATCAGGTGTTTTTTGTCTTCAGTTATGTTTATGGGATGAATTACACATATTGATCTGTGTATGTTTAACCAACCTTGCATCCCAGGGATAAAGTCTACTAGATCAATGTTGATATGTTTTTTGATGTGCTGTTAGATTCCATTATAAAATAATTCAGGCAAAGGTTATACAAAATAGAACGGTACAAATGATATACTCTGTTCTTTTAATGTTCTACTACAAAGTCAAATAGCACTTACCTTGAAAATAAATGCATCAATTTTTCTCAAGTATTCCATTCCCCTACACCACTGAAAGAACTGGATGTTAATGGGGAGGTCATGTTTATGTGTGAGAGAGGGAGGGAGAGACATGTAACTTAATGAGTATGTTTTTCAAAGCTAATTATGTACAAGCTACATGGGTACTTATTAAAATATCATATAGACCATATAGAGACCAGATGTGATGACAGTACAAGGGAAAACAAAAAGGAATCCAAAAATTCCTTTTAAGTTTATAAAAATTTGTTAGAGGGTTTTGGAAATAAGGTATACTGAATATCAAAGCGAAAAGGAGGTTCCTAATTTTTGTAATACAACAAAAACTTTGACATGACAGAATATGAAAAATGATAAACCATCTCAAAGAGAGATAAAGAAAAGAGATCCCATTGCTTCAAATTAGCTTAGGTTCTTTCTATTTGGTTCAGAATCTATGCTTCCAAGGAACACTACATATCCAGATATATCTATTATTTGAAGGAGGAAATGTGTTCAAATGTGGAACGATTGAAATAATATGTAGAAACTGTCTTTAAATAGTAAGACAGACAATTACTAAGTATTCAAAATGTGTTGCAATTGAAGTTTAAAAGAAAGTTTCAAGGCATCGCAAGAGAGCAACTAAAGCACCTCATGAAGCAGAGGAAGAAGAAGAAGAGAATGAAGAGAAGGAATAAGACGATAGTAAATAAAGTCATTTAAAATAAAAGTAGCACTAATATTTTATATGAATATCTTAGAATAAGAGAAACATCAGAGATGAAATAATTTAGTTTTAAGATGTCTTCTATTGGTCTCATTAAACGTAATTTCAAAATTGAATTATGATGCATTATATTTCAGATCATGTGAGTAGAGAACACAATACAGCCATGCTTTCTGAACATTTCATATAGTGTTCTAAACATTTAAAAAATCAAGGGATATTCTCTTTTCATTCTGTACTAGTTCTTTTTCACGCTGCTAATAAAGACATACTTGAGACTGTGTAATTTATAAAGGAAAGAGGTTTAATTGAATCACAATTCAGCATAGCTGGGGAGGCCTCAGGAAACTTACAAGTATGGCAGAAGGGGAAGTAAACTCGTCCTTCTTCACATGGTGGCAAAAAAGAGAGGTGCCTAGCAAGAGGGAAAAGCCCCTTGTAAACCCATCAGATTTCAGGAGAACTCACTCGCTATCATGAAAACAGCAGCATGGAGGTCACTGCCCCAATGATTCAATTATCTAAAAGTGATCCTTCCCACAACACTTAGGGATTGTGGGAACTATAATGCCAGATGAGATTTGGGTGGGGACACAGCCAAACCATATCACATTCTGTGTATTTTCCTCTTGCTAAACACGAAATTTAAAATGTTTTGCATTTTAAAGTTTCTTAGAAATCCCAGACAGTAAATTCCCTCACACAATTTTTAACAGCTAAAAAAATTCTTGGAAACATATTTAGAATTTCAATAAAAAGGGGAAATTATCTTGATGTTTATAGCTTTCATAGAGTAACATTGCCCTTTGAAAAAATTAGGTATAATTACATCACAGTGAACATTCATTAAGTTTAGAGTAATTATTCTGTATACAAAGAATTTCAATTTTATTTTCATTCTTAGTTTTAAAAAGGGGTTCATCGAGTACAATAATTTACTTATTTAGTTAAGTGCAGTACTTTTTAAATTAAAATTATAGATCTACTTTAGAAAACGAAGAGCCAATTCAGCCATTAGAATTCCAGTGAAAAATCTGTATTTAAAACAATACCTAAGCTGGGTGTGGTGGCTCACACCTGTAATCCCAGCAGTTTGGGTGGCCAAGACAGGCAGATCACCTGAGGTCAGTAGTTTGAGACCAGTCTGGCCAACATAGTAAAACCTCATTTCTACTAAAAATAAAAAGATTAGACGTGTGGTGGCACATGCTTGTAATCCCAGCTACTCAGGAGGCTGAGGCAAGAGAATTGCTTGAACCCCAGAGACGGATATCGCAGTGAACCGAGATCGTGCCACTGCAATCCAGCCTGGGTCCAGAGCGAGACTCCATCTCAGTAAGTAAATAAATAAATAAATATAATGCTAATTTTTGTACATGAAGAATGCTGAAATATTTTTGAAGGTTAAAGAGTAGAGTTGTGTTAAAAATACCAATGTGTTTTTATGCCAATACAAGAGCCTAAAAGATAAGGTCAAGAAGAAGGTAAATGAATTGTTGAAATCCTTAAGATATAAAAGGTAAATGTCTATGAAAATGGTATGGTTAGGGTAGTGGAATTATGGGTGATTTGTCTATACTTCCTTTTCTTTTTCTAAACTTCTTATTATAATAAAATGTTTTTGAAATGTAAAGAAAATACATTTCTTGTAAAAAGCCATATGTTTTAACTTTTTACAAATAGCTCTAGGCTTAAGACATAAAGGTTAATTTAGACCACAGGTGTAGTAATAACCCAGAATACTTTAGGAAATTCAAGCATCGGGTTAGTGGTTGGATGAGATTATCTTTGTGATGGATTTTACCCAGAAAATACTATTTTTGTTTCGTACTCAAGAAACAAATGTATATGTATATCTTGTTCTCTTTTCTCTAAAGTATTATTATAAAGCATATGCTCTTTGATACTACAGCTTAGAATACCTTTTCTTTCTATTTCCGAAAGATTGTGAAGGAGGTCATTCCAAACCACCACCCACATTGGAGTGTTGAAAGTAGTTCGTAGTACCAAATAAACCCAGCAGGAAAGAAACAAGATACTATACTCAATGTGTATCTTTGAACATTTCTGACAAGTAGAAAGAAACTCAAATACCAGCAGAATATTTCCATAAACTAGCTACATACAAACATTTCTGCTCAAGAACAAAGCTACACCCCTTGTTAAAGGTATCCTTGTGCCAGGTACTTTGTTGAACCTCAATTGGTTCTAAAGAAAATATTATCCCTGTAATTCTATCCACTTATTGGATTCTTAAATGCTTTGTCTTCTAGGAGTCAGTTGTTAAAATTATCGGTCTTTCCAGAATATAATTTTTGTAATCATTTCCTGTGTCAGAAAACAAACAAACAAACAAACTTATTTTTCTTATTTGTACCATTTATTTTTCACTGCCTTTCAGAAGTGGTCACAACAGCATTGCCTGTTGGTCCTATCACGCCATCGGTTTAATCATTGCTTCTTACTTGTAGAGTGTAAACATCTATATTTCACACATACCTTCTACATAAGTTGTAATAATACCCATAGGGGAGCTGCATAGTTTCAATTATTGATAATAATGTTCTAAGGGAGAAGGAATTAGTTTTTGAAGTTAGATTATTTATGTTCTCAGTTGTTACTGACACATTTTGGGAGGTTGGGTTTTGGAGGCACGTTTCCCCCCACCCTTGGAAAAAAAAGTCCTTTTGTGGAACTAAGATTGTCCAAAATGTAGAGCTCAGCAGTTTCAGAAGTCATATTTAATACTCATAATTTAAAGATGAGAAAACACGTATCTCCCCACAAAACAATGCAATCTTCTTGCCAACGCATGTTTCATCAGATATAAATGTGTTTATAACACAGTAATCCTTATCAAAACCACATTGACTTAATTGTCAGTTACTATTCTGTTCACCTCTGCTTTCCTCCTCTTTTATCATTAGCACTTTTCGAAAAAGTGGATAGTTTACAACTGATGTTCTCCATTTGCTATGCACTTTTAAACCAGCAAAACAAACAGTGAGTTCCTGGAACAGGTCCCGTTACCACTACTGACCTCAGGGCAAGCCCAGGGAATGTTCCTCTCAGTAAGGAATCAGCCACTCCTTCCCCTGGGAAATGCCAACCCAAGGGTATGAATAAACTAAGGGAACTTCAGTCTGCTGAGACAACAAATACTAGTGAATCATTTATTTCGTGGCTGGTTCTTTTTCACCTCCCACTCTCTCTTCCATATAAAATAAGAAAGTCATTGTGGTTTCACAGATCTAAATCTACAGTAACAAAGATAGATACTATGACCAAGGATAGTTGATCCAAAAATAACTGAGAAGAATCAGATGACTTGTCAGGTAGTGCAAGAATGTGTTAGTTCCATGCATGAGGTCCACGAATTGATATAGATTTTGAACTCTAGACACAAAGTACATCCTTTACAAAGATGTTGGTACCTGAAAGAGGGACTCATGTAATGTCTATCTAGAAAGAAAAAGTGTTCTTTCAGTATAAACCTTAACTTGGACATGGCTTGCACAGACAAAAGAGAGGTATTGAATTACGTAAGATGAGAGAAAGAAAGGCCAGACAAAACAAAGCATTACCAAAAAAAAAGTGAAACAAAAATAAAGACAAAGACTCAAACACATGATTTCCAAAAGAGAATATGATCCATTATGGTCAAATCAATTATTTACAGTATATCACAGAATTCTAATTAATTGGTTAAGCATTTCATGTTTTAAATACAAGTATCATGTATACTTTTTACAATAGCTGTTAAGATAAAGTAAAAATATATTCCTTGACAAAATCTATAAGGCCCTACATTGTCTCCTTTTATTCTATTTTCCTGTAATCTCACCACACTAAGTTATAATTATATTGAATAAATGATTAATCTCCAAATAAATTATTCATCTCAAAATATGTTTTCTTCTGTCTGGAATGCCTTGGACACTCACTACTCACACCTATTTTTATTTCTCTACCTAAAGTACTTCTACATAACATTAACACAATTTAAATGTTTCTTCCAGTGTAAATGTCTTCTTATATGGTCCTATTACCTACTTTTATTACATGCTTTGTCACCTTGTCAAATAACTGGTGACATGCCTTTGACATCACCTAACTATGTAAGGCGGGAATCGTATTTTATTTATTTTAGCATTTGTAATAGTATATACCACATTGTAAACCACATTTTTTTGGTGACATGTTTAAATGATAAAAGTGATTGAAGCTTATCTGTTTAGGTGCAGCTGAGGCTTGTCAGTAAAAACTACTCTAAATTAATTATGCTATATTCAACATCTCTTTGGTAAAGGAAAATTAAATTAAAGCTTTCTTCTGATTAAAATGTACAATTATCCTTCCCAGAGTATTTCTTAACATCAAATCATGTTCCTGACATAATTGTCAAACACCAAATTATACAAATGTACATATTTTTCTATTAATGATCAAAGCAAATTTATTTCCTTAAGCAACATGATAGCATATATTACTTAGCAAATTTTAAATTAGATACTACAGAGACACGGGACAACTTTGGAAATCATAAGTGAGCTACTTATGGCATAATAACATATTACTAATATTGGCATTTCAACAGTGCATATTTATCTCACTTTCATATAACAATTAATTAATTATATTCTTCTTATTCAGATGAAAATTTATAGAGGATTCAAAAACTTACATCCACTTAAGATCTACTCTCTTTGACACACGAAAGCCTGTATATAAATGTTTATAGCAATTTTATTCATAATTCCTCAAAATTAGAAGCGATTAAGATGTTCAAGCTAATGGATAAACAAACTAGTACATTTATACAGTGGGATATTATACAGTGATAAAAAGTAATGAGCTATCTACCCCCACCTTAATGGATATATTTTTAAAAGAATTGCAAAACAAATGTACAAACAAAAATAATAAAGAGAAAAACCAAAACACACTATACCCAACAGAGATAAAGAAGCCAGACGGAAAGGTTCTACTATAATTCCACTTCTGTGACATTCTGGAATATGCAAAACTATAGAGATGGTAAACAAATCAGTGACTTTTTGGGACCTGGGGATGGGGCATATTCAATAGGATATTATTCTTTAGGATAGTATAGATAATTTTTAATATAATTGTAGATGTAAAGCAAGGCAGGAAAGTCCTAAAGAGGAGCTTAGCCCAAGAAGGTTCTTGGCTTTGCCCAGAAAGGAATGCAAGGGCAAGTTGGAGGTGGAAGAAAAAAGCTTCATTGAAGAGGCAGTGTTACAGATCCCATGGTGTCACAGCTCCGCGACTTCTCCTGCAGAGCAAGGCGGGCATGTCTTATGGAAAGCTGCTTCTGCCCTAGCCCTGTTTTAGCTAGTCCTCAATTTGGTCTGGTGTCCAAGCACCACCTCAGAGTCAAGTCCTGCCTCCTATACCAGATGTATGACAGTATGTTTTTATCAAAACTCATAGAATTGTAAAACACAGAGTGAAATTTAATGTATGCAAATTATAAAAATTATTTGGAAAATTGAGAGACTTCAGAGGATGAAATACGCAATGCGACAAAAGAATCAAATTGTACTACATATGTATAAAACAATTTCACAAAAGAGGATGGGGAAGAGGTATTGCCCTAAGTAACTTTGGAAATGAGTAGACTGTAAGACTAAATGCAAAAGGAGCTGTATGTAAGTACTGTATTCTATTAGATAAAGTTGTGTCCCTGAGGAGTGCAGTTTAACAATTTGAAACAAGTATATACGCATACTGGAATTGAATAATTATGTAAATAAATGTCCAAAGGTAGGAAGTTTTTTTACTGTTGGAATAGGAGGTTACAGATAAACAAGAAAAAAAGCTAGAAGGGTCCATGTGGTAATGAAGAAAGTGGGGCTGGGCACAGTGGCTCACGCCTGTAATCCCAGCACTTTGAGAGGCCAACGTAAGTAGATCACCTGAGGTCAGAAGTTCGAGACCAGACTGGCTAACATGGTGAAACCTTGTCTCTACTAAAAATACAAATATTAGCCGAGTCTGGTGGCAGAAGCCTGTAATTCCAGCTACTTGGGAGGTTGAGGCAGGAGAATCGCTTGAACCTGGGAGGCAGAGTCTGCAGTGAATTGATATAGCACCACTGCCCTCCAGCCTTGGCAACATTACAAGACTCCATTTCAAAAACAAACAAAAAAAAAATCGAAATTGGGAAACATCAGTATAAATTCAGGTTTAGCTTAAAATAGATATAGATGGTTAATTCTATCTAGAAATAGTATAGACATATGGCTATATCTACGGGTTAGTACACACACATATATTTCCTTGTTTTTTCAGCTAAGAGGGCCTAAAAGTAATGACAGCCCATAGCAATGAGCACACCAAGTGCTTAGATCTTTGTTTCTAATGCTATTGCCCAATGAAAGAAATCAGTTTTCCTTGGAGAAATGGTTAATTCTAGAATTAGAGCAGGAAATAGACAAGATGAACCTCCAGCATATTGTTGTGCTGGAAAATAAGAAAATGCAAAAGAAAGAAGGAAGGAAGGAAGGAAGGAAGGAAGGAAGGAAGGAAGGAAGGAAGGAAGGAAGGAAGGAAGGAAGGAAGGAAAGAAGGAAGAAAAGAAATAAGAAAAGAAGGAAGGATCAAATTGTACTACATATGTATAAAACAACTTCACAAAAGAGGATGGGGAAGAGGTATTGCCCTAAGTAACCTAAGGAAGGAAGGGAGGGAGGAGGGAGGAAAAAGAGAAAAACTAAAACATGTCAACGGCACAAGAACCAACTGAAAGAGTTCCCTATTTTCAAAGCTTGAACAACTTAGGAAAAAAAAATAAATTAGTATTAGGTTATAACCCATAGTTTAAAATAAATTTTTATGAGTCTTCAGTTTAAAATAATGTATTAATAATGAAAAAAGTTACAAAAATGTTGTTAACCTTGTACTTTCTCATTCTCTCATTCTCTTTCTCTTCCCAACACACACACACACAGAGCATACACACACTAGTGACACAGGATCCTTTAGGTGCCACTTCACCAGTTGGAAACCTTTGTGGCTGGCAGGGCCTCTACTCAAGCTTCCGTCGCACTCGCTGGGCTTGCTCTGCCCATTCAGCCCAACGGGCTGCACTCGGCTTGCACTACCAGCCCAGATTTTGTGCCCTCTGAGGGCACTGAGGGCAAGCCAGGAGCAGAGCAGCAAGGGTTGCAGGGTCCAACTACAGGCACAGCCAGGCACCCCAGCTGCTGTGGTGGGGCAGGCAGCTCCAGGCGCCAGCACAAGCACTGGCTCTGTGCGCAGCTGTGGCTGGACCAGGTTTATCAAAGGCAGCTTCTGCCTTGGGCACCAGCATCTAGATGAGGGGAACATGGTGGCGCCCGAAAACTCAGAGACACCAGTAACCGTCCAGCCCCAAGGCGTGTAACAGCCTTTTGCTCAGGAAGCATTACAGCTCATACATTCCCGCCTTCCACACACTTCCGTGAACAGAGGCAGATCCTAGCTCGTTTGATCCCGCTGCCCCGCTCTGGCCTGTGGCTCCTGGGTTGGCGCAGGTCCCCCCACTGCTTCCCATCACATGTGCGGGGAGGGAGGGTTACAGTGTTAACAGCTCTGGCTCAGGGAATCCTGAGTTCTGGGCCACCTGAAGGGTTGCCATTCTTTCCGCCCACAGTCCAGCGAATGAGAGCATATCACCACCCACACTTTGGCAAGCCAGCCAGGAATGTGTTAAAGCCCTTTTTACTCCCATTGTTCTGCGAATCCCAGGTTCTTGTCCTGGGTCCAAGAAGAATGAAGTTACCTGGACAACCTGAGAATGAGGAAGGCGGAGAAGAGTTGTACTGAATGCAGAACAGTTCTCAGCACAGAGAGGACCCAAAGTGGGCAGCCCCTACCCAAAAGCCAATAGGCCCCCATGTGGCTGAGTCCAGGAGTTCAATGGGCTCAGAATGCGGGAATGTGTGCTGATTGGTCAATGGGTGAGCTGGGAAAGAGCAGCATTTGATTGGCTAAAAGGCATCATGGAAGTTCTCACTCCAGATCAAGGACTTTACCCAGAACCGGCAGCTCAGTTTTCAGGCTTCAGGTTGTCTTTTGGCTTGAAGGTCAGGTTTCACCAGGGACTTGTCACTGTCTGCCTAGGAATTTGTCTGTCTCCTGCCACTATCACTAGTAACTCACATAATACATAGAAACTGACATGCTATGGCATTATTAGTGTTTATTTCCCTTCAGTAACTCCATACTTATTTCACTTGAAATAAGGCATAACCAAGAAGAATTTTGTGTTTATCTAATATCTGTTCTACAATAAAGATTACCTCTAAGCCATGTCACTTCCAAATATTTTAATTCCAAATTATAGAGATTCAAAAAAAAAATCAAGATTATTTTTTTAAATTTTTTCTATAAATTTTCTTTTCAATGAGTCTTTTTAAGTGAGGGAAATTTTGTATGATTTAAAAAACATATATGGCGATCACAAACACATTTTCTAGTATTCCCAGAGGTACATTTGAATATTAACTATAGGATATTTGTATATTAACAAAGAGGTATATTTGAATATTACCTATAGTATTCTTTCTAAATCTGTCCAATAGTAAATGACTATTTACACATGACTATATTGTTTTAATGTGTGGAAGAAAGGTCTAGAAAAAATATTAAATTATGAAATTATTTTTGGGTGTCTTCAGTTAAAAATTCTAGATGAATAACTCAGCTAGTGAATAAGGAGCATAGCCTGAGCTTCCAGTTTCTGCAGAAATTTAAATCTCTGATCCTTATCTGTTGTTATCTAATGTGTTCATTTCAGAAGCACCTAGTGCAATGAACAGAGAGTAAGGAGGCAGAGGCCCTGTATTATATTGAAGCTGAGGGAATGTGAAAATTTCAAAACTATTGATTGTGGCATTAAAGAGGTTAGTAAAATAAGTATGCCACCACTAGTGAAGAAACATTGAGGTTGTATAGAATTAAGCTTTGGTTCAATTATCCTAAAAACTAGACTAAAATATTATTAGATTGTAGCACCATTTAATTTAGTGCTGACCCTCCTTTACAGTAGAGCAGATGAAACTCCACGATAGTTTACAATACTTGAACTATATGCAAGTAACCCAAGAATTAATAAATAATTCAATTAAGTGTGAAATAATATTTAAGGCATCCTCCAAAATTTGTTATTAGCAGAACATTTTTATGACCAAATTACTTACACATATAACTGTGTTTGAGTGCATGTGTGTGTGTTAGAAAGAGAGAGAAAGAGAAAGAGGGCTGGAATATGAAAACACTATCATTTTACTTATAAAATTTAAACTGTGGAGTTCAGAAACTAATTTCCAAATAACATCTCTCATGTAGGTATTACTCAATTAATTTTTACCATTAACAAAAGAAATTCAGAAGCCTTCATTTTAGCTGGCAAATACAAACATCTGCCAGAATAATATATAATCTTTGATTATATATATTCTTTACTTTTTAACTTACAAGCTCTGAACATATTGTTGTAATTAGATATATGCATGGAATAATGTCACTGTCTTAAAATTATGTGAAAAAGTATTTATCATCACATTTCTTAAACAAAAACTCTTGGCTGAAACTGGGTGGTATTTAAAAATTTTGCTTCAGTTTCTTGATAGTCTGACAGCCAAGATGACAGCTCTGATCTTTGGTAGTTGACTACCAAATCTGGGGCATGGAAACACAGTTCCTCATTTTTCATCATTAAATTTATCAAATTTCAAAGTAAAGTTCCAGGTTTATTTGATATTTTTATTCCATTACAAATATATAAAACAAAAGACTGCTTTGAAAAGGCCATGATGAAAATGAAAATTATAAAGGACATCAAATAACTGGCAATGCAATTATAACTCTGCATCATTAAAAGTAAAACCGAGCCATACATATTGTTGTAAAAATTGTGATAAATCACTGTGAATGTTCATTTTCTGTGCTCTTTGATTTTATTTCTGGTAAGTCCAAATTGTTTTAAATTTTATTATTTAAACATTTATGTCTGATACATCAGATATGATTCTCAGCAGTATATACATCTCTGTGAAGTATTACCAACCAACAATTACTATGATTAGCCAAATTTGCAGATAGAAAAGTGGTTGTCAGAGATCAGGTAACTCATCCCTATATATTCCCATAGAAGTGATGCAGCTAGGACTGAAACTCCATTCGCCTATTTCCAAATTAATGTTCTTAACTATTATGTCACAATGTCTCAATTCACCTAGACTTTTATTGATGTTGTAAATAAAATGCAATAATTATATCAAAGCAGATTATTTCTTTATATTAAAATAAATAACTATAGGACAGAAAACTTAAGAAAGCACTGCTCAGGATAAATATTTACATTTGAAAATATAAAATGGAGAAGTTATAAAAATTGTTAACAATGACCATTCCTTTTACACAGAACATACTTAGTTGTGTTTGAACTAAAAAAATTATTAAATTTTTATATTGCCATTATATTTCTTGTGACTCCAAGCCAAAAAATTCTCACTTAGTAATAACTTGTTATTACTGATATTACGTGATTATACTTGGCAAAATAATCCTTGCTATCAACTGTGGAATTTTGGTGCCATTCTAAATTTTGCTTTGGGCTGTAGAGTCAATAATTATATCATAAGTTCAGTGGGCAATAACTATTATAGGAAAACCAGTGACCAATGAATTATGTTGTATAATCTCTACATATCTAGAATAAGTATTTTAGCAAGTAAAAATGTGAAACAAAAATGACAAAGCTCACTTCTCTAATCTACCTAATATATATAGAGAAAAATAACTTTATCTTCATAATTAAATTTAATTTTATCCCAACAAAAAAGCAAGAAAGTAAGCTTTTTTAATAATTTATTTTTTTCATTTTCTTTAGTTTTGACACATTCAAAATTTCATTATGCTGACTTTACTGACTAGCAGTATTACATAAATATTTTTAACATACATGCTGTATTTATAAATATCAAACTGGTAAACTGTAATCATTGAAAGGTGGTATTTTAAAAGTATGCAATGAACTTTTCACGAATTACCTTTTTAAAAACGTGTTTTCATCATCAAAGTTTCTGAAAATGTGACATCTGTTTCCCTCCTTGGTGAAATAAAATCATTATAGAATTCCAAACATACTTAAGTATGAAGATCAACACTGCCTTTTCCTAATTATCCTGGCAAGGCCATCAGTGGTAAGTCGGTTCTATGGAAGAGGCACTGATAAATTAAACATTCCTACCTGCCTATACCTTTTTCCTGTCATAACCTCTTTGAAACCTAAAATCATTACTCTACAGCTACTGAGTATCTTGGAATATTCTTTATTTCTTCTAACTCTTGACAGAACAGTTGGTCATAACATCAGATGAAAAGTTAACTGACACTCTATTCTTATACTATTTGAGGAATGTGGTTTTAGAGAAAGGAAGGCTGGGGGAAAAGGAAGATAGGTTTAGCCATATTATACTTGACATTCAGATGAAAAAAACATCCAGAAGAGATAGGAGGTACATATTTGGGAGTCACAGGCAGAGCAGAGGCTGAAAGAGTGAGAGATCTTTCTACTTCAGAATATGCAAAGAGACAGTCATTTGGGGTGAATAATATTGGAGCTGTTTTTCACTTTTGGGGATCCATATTGTTATGCCTATCATCGTATAAAGTATGTGCCCTAATAAAAATTCTTAAATTCCTTCTAACAGAATCAAAGAACCAGTCTCCTCAGAAGTCTTTCAAATGGAAATAAGCCAATGAAAGACAATGTATTTGTCTAACTTGTACATTGAATTTCAATGTGTAAGATTCAATTAATCCTGGGAAGGTATTAATTCCCAGGAATTAATACCTTCAGAGGTAAGTCGGTTCTATTGAAGAGGCACTGATAAATTAATCATTCCTACCTGATTATACCTTTTTCCTGAGATGACTTCATTGAAACCTAAAATCATTACTCTTGAGATCCTGAAGGATAATAACTTCTCACAAATATTTTCATATATTCTAAGTTTGGAACATATAGTTTGATATTCTATACTTCACAGCACTCCCATTGCCATGTGTTTAACTTCCCATAATTGTTTTAATTGAGACATAAATCTTTTTTGGAGACTAGTAAATATCAAGGAGTTCCATGTTAAATATTTCAAACAAAAATAGCGTGAACTTTTTACTCTGTTTTATATAGTATAATGTTTGATATAGGAAAGCAAACAAGACCTCACTTTCAAAAGTCTCTTTCTTTATGTCTACTTTTCAAACTCCTCCACAAATTCTTTATTTTCTCATTATAAATACAAAAAATAACTGCCAAATGATGCTTAGGCAAACCCTCACTTTAGGGACTGCATTGAATTACTTTCCTTTAAACTTTTGACCTGGTGAAGGAAGTAGGGCCTTTTTCCAACAGGATAGTTTACTTTTTTGCATTCTTAGATGGGGGAGCATTGAGAACAGGAATAAAAGCAGGCTTCATCTCATTTGTCTCTTTGCATGGGCACAAGGCCAGAAAGTCAGCATGCTCCGAGTTAAAAAGAGCTGAGAGCGTTATAAAACATGTTTCCACCTTTCTGCCCTTTTTGGGTTGAAAACAGAGTGGATTGTCTGCCTTGGCAGCTCCCAAAGTCAGTCATGAAAAGATACAGAAAGGCTCAGAAATGCCTTACCATCTAGAAGAGCATTCTTAGTTACAGAAATTTGAAAACTACACATTTCTTAGAAAGGTAAAAGGACCCAATTGTTCTTTGCAGATTTTAAGCATACTCAAGAGTAGACAAGAAGCTCTGTACACCCTTCCTCCACAGTACTGGCTTTCTAAAGTGAATTTTTTCACCATTTCTAATGGCAGATCCAGTGGGGTGTATCACTCGATTAAACAGAATTCCATTTGCTGGGTTTTGTTTCACCAAAAGGCAAATCGACCTCTGCGCTTGTAAGAAAATTGCAAGGGCATTTAGTCCGCGAGAATTCATCAATACGTAACAGGAAAACCAGATTCCTTGTGTAGCAACTTAATATAAAATGAAACCCATTTTCTGCCTACAAATTTCATAGTCATTCCAGTCTTTGTAGAATTAATCTTTTTATGCTGCAGTATAATAAAAAAGTGGCATTAAATTATGGCTTCAAATTAGAAAAGTAGGAAATAGAGTTAAGATTTTCAAATCAAAATGATTTTCTTAGAGGCCATACTAAGCATATGCCAAAATGTACAGGAACATAAGATAGAGATATGTGTATGATAAAAATGAATTTTAAACCATCCAGAAATAAAGGAGAATGAAATCTCCTCAAATGAGTCTGTGATTCAAAATGTAATGCACTAAATTTTCTAATCTCATCTCATCTAAAAATACTATATATTAGAAGATTTAATGTCACAACCATTGGCTCCCATATATTCTAGTCCTTATTTTTGGCTGTACATCATTCTTCCAATAACTTATTCTGTCCTTGCTCAGATGTTAAGCTCTTCA
Source organism: Chlorocebus sabaeus (assembly GCF_047675955.1). NCBI lineage: Eukaryota > Metazoa > Chordata > Mammalia > Primates > Cercopithecidae > Chlorocebus > Chlorocebus sabaeus. Next base: position 24,855,243 of record NC_132925.1, read on the forward strand.
ATGTTCTTTCATGTGATGTATCTTTCAGACCTCTGTCATTTCCTAACCTTGCTTTGGGCCTGCCTCTGGCTAAAATTAGCTCAGCATTGTCTCACCTCAGATTAGGTAAATTAAACCTGGTGGGCAAGGCTTATCAATGGCACTGAGCATGAGCAAAAACTTCCTTTGGTCAAAATAGCAGAAAATATGCAAGTTAAACTTATCAAATAGTATAATGTGGGATAAAAATGTTTCTTGATTTAAGTACAATTCCAGATTCCAGAATTATAATGTTCTTTTTTATTTTATAATCGTTAATGTTCAAAGCTTAAAACAGAGGCGTAAAAAAAAAAAAAAGCTTTCAGAAATTTGCTTATTCAGTGTCTCTGACCAACCTTATCAGTTTCCTGAGATCGAAAATGTTTTTTTAGGAGTGCAGGACTTTCAGTGCAGGACTTTGTCAGAAAGTTCTGGACAAATGAGAACTTGGTTTGTGTGTGTGTGTGTGTTTGTGTGCCATTGTGTGTGTGTGTGTGTGTCTGTACATGCCCAGTGAGGAGAGATGGCTGGGGTAATTTGGGTGGGCATTGAAGAAATATAACTTGAAGTGAGTCATGGAAAGTGATAAATTTCTTAAAAGGGAAAATATTTAAGGCCCAAGGATAGCTTTAAAAGCCTTGAAATCTTGCATTCTGTACTATATCTGTGGCCACTTTAATATAAAACCAGGGTTTATCTTTAGTGATGAAATTTCTCCCTTTCCTTTTCCAAACTTCAAGTACAAGTGGTGTTTCACATTTATCATGCATTTTCAAATACGTTTTTGGCACACTATCACATGCCTGTAAGAGATAACCACCTCTATTTTCCAACTCTAATAAAATATGCACTTCCAAATTGTTGGAATATAAATATATATATATATATATATATATCTCCCTATGTGTATATATATTAATATGTATATTTAATTATACAGATAATTCATGCATATATATAATGTATTACATAGTACATGTATTAACTTATTTTATTGTGAAATATAACACAATGAGAGCACAAAATAAACCTACACAGCCCAAGGAATTATCTAAGTTGTGCGTTTGCTACCCTAGCCAAGAAATAGAACATCAGGTATACTTAAGAGAGTCCACCTTATATGCGCTCCCAAACACTATTCCCTTTCCTCCAAAGTTAATCACAATCCTGATTCTAACGATAATCACTTTTGTCTTTTAGTCTTGTCTTTAACCACTAGGTATATGTTTCTATACACTCCAAGTCCAACTGTTCCATTTTATCTATCTTTTGAGTTTTATACATGGAACAAAGCACATATTTTTGTGTGTATCTGGCATATTTTGTTCAATTTTATGTTTGTGAGCCAAATCAATGATGCTGTGTGTAGTGGTTCATTCATTTCCATTGCTGTACAGAATTCCATTCCATAAATATAATGGAATTTATGTAACCATTTCATTTATAATTAACATTTGAATTGTTTTCAGTTTGCAGCTGACAAAAAAATTCTGCTATGAAAATTCTTGCATGTGTCTCTGGTCACCCAAGTGTACATGTTTCTATTGCACTAATTAAATTATTATATATAAGAAAACTGCTGGATTATAAATATGAATAATCTGCACTTCTAGTATATGATACTAAACCATTTTCCAAAGCTACTCCAAAACTTTACATTCCCACGAACAGTGTATGAGAGTTGCCATAGTTCTACATTGTCCCCAGTGTTGGTATTGTCAATCTTGTTAATATTGGTCATTGATTGAAGGTGCCTACTAGTACTTTATTGTGATTCTAATTTCCACTTTCCTGATTAGTTATTGTGTTGGATTCTTTTTCTTATAGTCTATTTGGAAAGTATCATTTGTGAAGTGCCTGTTAAAGTCTCTTGTTTATTTCTTTATTAGGTTGTCTCACATTTTTCTTATAATTTGTAGAAATTCTTTACATATTATTGATGTGAATCTTTTATTAGCTGTACATGTTTCAAATATCGTCTCCCACACTGCAGCATTTTACAAAAGTAAGTTTGAATAGAGCTAATTTTGCTGATCATTTTCTTTACTATTGGTTCTGTTTTGTCACCTTTTGAAGAAATACTTCCTTACCCTGAATTCATGAAAGCATTTTCCATCACTAATAGAAGTTATTCAAATCTTCAATCCACTTGAAATTCACTTTTGTGTATGACATGAGGTAGATGTTTCATTTCACTTCTAAAACATGAGTATCCTAATTTCCCCCAGATTATGTGTTGAAAAGCCTACCCTTTCCCTCTTTATCATATATCAAGTGTCTAAAAATGTGTGGGTCTGCTTATGAAGTCAATATTGTATTGTGTTCCACTACTAGTCTATTCTTGAACATTCTCAAGCCACACTGTCTAAATTATTGCAGCCTTAAAGTAAGTCTTGAAATCTAGAAGAGGAAGTTCTTCCTTTTGGTTGTTTTTCTTTAGGATGTTTTCCTTATTCTTGGAATTTTTATGTAAATTTTGATACTAGCTTATGTAGTTCTATAGACATACACGCAAACTCAAATTCCCATTCATACACAATATAGATAGGGTTGCTTATCAAGTTGAGAATAAATGACTTCTTTATAGCATTGGTTATTCAAATATTTATAGTATATCTCTCTGTTTCATTAGATTTTCACATAATTACTCTCTACAATGTTGTAGCAACATATTCAGTTTTCCTATAACACCTTGAAGATTTTTAGTTAGAATTATAGATTTGTCATATTTTATGCTGTTGGATAACATCTTTGCATTTCGTTTTCTGCTTGCTGCTCTTACAGAAATATAGTTGACTTTTATACATTGCTTTTGTATCCAACAGACTTGTAAAATTGTTATTAATTACAAGTATCTATTCAAACATCCCTTTAATTTCTTATCTATACAATCATATAGTCTAAATAGTCACAACTTTTTTACCTTTCTAGTACTTAAAATTTTCATCTCACTAACACACTCTGGCATATAATTACTTATGTATTGAGATTCATTTCAATTTGCCCTACCCATTCTGTATTTCTTTTCCTTTCTTTTCTTGCAGTTATGGGTGTCTTCTATCTTTGCCTGACTCAATAGTATGAATATTCTTCCTGTGTTTTCTCCAGGAAGTTTATTTTAAGCCTTATCTTTGAGACTGTGATCTAATATTCTTGTATCATGTGAAGTAAGGATTGAAATTCATTAGTTTGCATATGAATATAAAATTATCTAAGACCATGTGTCAAGAAGACCACCCTTTCTCTATTAATTTAATATAGTACTTTCATCTAAAATCAATGGACCATGTAAGTCATGTTTAATTGGGCTCACTGTTCTGTTTAATTAATCTATATTTCTGTCTAGTCTTGATTAATGATTTATAGTAAATCATAAAATTACATAGTGAAATTTCCTCCAAATATGTTTATCTTTTTCAAAAGTATTTTAAGTATTTTAAGTTATTTTCCACTTTACATATATTGTAATCAGCTTTGATGTGTCCTACATGAAATTTTTCTAATCAGTGTACCTTTTATTTCCTCTGTTTACACTGCGTAAGACCACCGGAAGAATGTTAAAATGTTAGGAGTAGATATTCTTGTGTTCTTCCTTAGATAGAAAGATTTAGTCTTTTGCAACTGAAGTGAACTGTAAGTTTTTTATAGATGCTAGTAATTTTGTGAAATATTCTATTTTTTTCCTACAATGGTTTGTTTAATAAAATGTATTAAATTCTTCATTTTATTACATCTTTTAAGGTAATCATGAGTTTCTTTTTTATTTCATTAATATGATGAATTATGTTGATAGATTTTCAGATACTAAAGCAAACACGACATTTCTAGAATAAATTCCATTTGGTGATGATTACTTTTCTCTCTTAATATTGTTGTATTCAATTTGTACATATTTTTCTAAAGGCTTTTGCATGTATGCTTTGAAAAACATTGACTTGTAGTTATTTTGTATTGCTTTGTCTTTGTCTAGTTTTGTTTTCTTTTTTAAATTTTATTATTTTAACTTCTTGTAGGTACACAGTAGGTGTATATATACACAAGGTACATGAGATATTTTGATACTGGCATGCAATGCATAGTAATAACATCGTGTAACATGGAGTATTTATCCCCCTTAAACATTTATCCTTTGTATTACAAACAATTCAATTATACTCTCTTAGTTTTTAAGATGTACACTTATTTTTAAATGTACACTTACATTATTATTAACTATAGTCCTGCTCTGTGCTATCACATACTAGTTCTTACTCATTCTTTCTATTTTTTGAACTCATTAATCATCCCCACTCCCTTCCCTCCACTACTCTTTCCAGTTTTTGGTAACCATCCTTCTACTCTCTATCTCTATGAGTTCAATTGTTGGATTTTTAGATCCTACAGATAAGTGAGAACATGTGATGTTTGTCTTTCTGTGCTTGACTTATTTCATTTAACGAAATGACCTCCAGTTCTATCCATGTTGTTGCAAATGATGGGATCTCATTCTTTTTTTATGGCTGAATGGTACTCCACTATATATAAGTACCATATTTTCTTTATCCATTCATCTGTTGATGGACAATTAATTTGCTTCCAAACTTTTAACTATTGTGAACAGTGCTGCAACAAACATGAGAGTGTAGATATGTTTTCAGTATACTGATTTCCTTTCTTTTGGATATGCACTCAGCAGTGGGATCACTGGATTCTATGGTAGCTCTATTTTTAGTTCTTTGAAGAACCTCCCAATGGTTTTCTATAGTGGTTGTACAAATTTACATTCCAACCAAGAATGTATGAGGGTTCTCTCTTCTCCAGATCCTCATCAGCATTCGTTATTGCCTTTCTTTTAGATATGTGCTGTTTTAACTGGGAGTGAGATTATATTTTATTGTAGTTTTGGTTTATATTTCTTGGATGCTCAAAGATGTTGAGCACCTTTATATATGCCTGTTTGCTATTTACATGTCTTCTTTTTGAGAAATGTATATTTAAATATTTTGTCCCTTTTTAAATCAGAGTATTATATTTTTCCTATAGAGTTGTTTAAGATCCTTATATGTTTTGGTTATTAATAACTTGTCAGATGGGTATTTGCAAATATTTTCTCCCATTCTGCGGGTTGTCTCTTCACTTTGCTGATTATTTCTGATGCTGTGCAGAAGCTTTTTAACCTGATGTGAGCCCATTTGCCCGCATTTGCTTTGCTTGCCTGTTCTTGTAGAGTATTTCTCAAGAAATTTTTGGCCAGACCAATGTCCTAGAGAGTTTCCCTGATGTTTTCTTCCAGCAGTTTCATAGATTGAAGTCTTATATTTAAGTCTTTAATACAGTTTGATTTGATTTTTATATGTGGTGAGAGACAGAGTCCTAGTTTCATTATTCTGCATATGGATATCCAGTTTTCCCAGCATCATTTATTGAAGAGGCTGTCTTTTCCCCAGTGTATGTTCCTGAGACCTTTGTCAAAAATGAGTTTACTGTAGGTGTGTGGATTTGTTTCTGGGTTCTCTACTCTGTTCCATTGGTCTATGTGTCCGTTTTTATGCCAGTACCATGCTGTTTTGGTTACTATAGCTTTGTAGTATAATTTGAAGTTAAGTAATGTGATTTCTCTAGTTTTGTTCTTTTTGTTTAGGAAAGCTTTGGCTATTCTGGGTCTTTTGTGGTTCCATATAAATTGTAGAATTGTTTGTTTGTTTTTGTTTTTTTTTTTTTCATTTCTGTGAAGAATGTCATTGGTATTTTGACAGAGATTGCATTGAATATGTATATATGTATATATATGTATATATATATATGGTGAATTTTGTATGAATTTCACAATTAAAAGGTTAAAAACAAAACAAAAACAAGCAACTGTTCTAAGAGCTTACTCAGGAATGACTTACGTCCTGCCTAGCGCTGCCCTCAGCTAACACGGGGATCCTACAGTGAAGGACAATGTGATGTCTACCCTTCCAGAGCCTAAGTGAATTCCAGCAGCCCTTCAGGAAACGTATTATGGACACTATACCAATATTAATTCTTCCAATTGATGAACTTGGAATATCTTTCCATTTTTTTTGGTGCTCAATTCAATTTCTTTCATCAGTGTTGTATAGTTATAGAGATCTTTCACTTTTTTTGTTGTTACTTTCTAGGTATTTAATTTTATTTGTAGCTATTGTAAATGGGAGTATTTTCTTGATTTCTTTTTCAGATTGTTCACTGTTGGAATATAGAAGTGCTACTGATTTTTGCATGCTGATTTTGTATCCTGCAAATTTACCGAAATTTGTTTATCAGTTCTAATCATTTCTTGGTGAAGTCTTTAGGATTTTCAAAATATAATATCATGTCATCTGCAAATAAGGATAGTTTGACTTCTTATTTACCAAATTGGATACGCTTTATTTTTTACATTTGTCTGATTCCTGTAACTGGGACTTACACTACTATGTTGAATAACAGTGGTAAAGTGGACGTCCTTGTTGTGTTCTACATCTCAGAGGAAAAGCTTTCAGTTTTTCCCATTCAGTATGTTACTAACTGTGAATGTGTCATATATGACTTTTATTATGTTGAGGTATGTTTCTTCTATAACCATTTTTTTCAGGATTTTTATCATAAGGGATATTAAATTTTATCAAACATCTTTTCAGCATAAATTGAAACAATCATATATTTTTGTCCTCCATTCTGCAATATGATGTGTCACATTGATTGATCTGCATATGTTGTAACATCCTTGCATCCCAGGGATAAATCCCACTTGGTCATGATGAATGATCTTTCAAATGTATTGTTGAATTCATTTTGCTAGTATTTTGTTGAGGGTTTTTGTATCAATGTTGACCAGAGATATTGGCCTATAGTTTTCTTTTCTTCTTCTTCTTTTTTTTTTTTAATTGTCTTTGTCTAGTTTTGGTTTCATGTAATACTGGCCTTGAAGAAAGAGTTCAGAAGTCCTCGCCCTCTTCTATTTTTCAGAACAATTTGAGTAGGATTGGTATTAGTTCTTCTCTTAATGTTTGGTAGAATTCAACAGTAAGTAAGACCATCATCTCCTGGGTTTTTCTTTACTGGGTGACTTTTCATTATAACTCCAATCTCGTTACCTGTTATAGGTCTGTTCAGGTTTTAGGATTCTTCATGGTTCACTCTTGATAGGTTGTGTGTGTCTAGGAATTTGTCCATTTCTTCTACATTTTCCAACCTATGGGCATATAATTGTTCACTGTAGCTACTAATGATCCTTTGAATTTCTGCAATATCAGTTGTAATGTCTCCTTTTACATTTTTGATTTTATTTATTTGAGTCTTTTCTCTTTTTTTCTTAGTCTGGCTAAGGGCTGGTCAATGTTGTTCAACTTTTCAAAAATATCCAACTTTTTGTTTCATTAATCTTTTATGTTTTTCCTTCATTTAATTCTACTCTAATCTTTTTTTTTTTTTTTTTTTTTTTACTCATTTGGGGTTTGGTTTGCTCTTTCTTTTCTACATTTTAAAGATGACTTGTTAGGTTGTTTATTTAGTCCTTCCTTCCTTCCTTCCTTCCTTCCTTCCTTCCTTCCTTCCTTCTTTCTTTCTTTCTTTCTTTCTCTCTCTCTCTCTTTCTCTCTTTCTCTCTTTCTCTCTTTCTCTCTTTCTCTCTTCTCTCTTCTCTCTTCTCTCTTCTCTCTTCTCTCTTCTCTCTTTCTTTCTTTCTTTCTTTCTTTCTTTCTTTCTTTCTTGTAGGCACTGATGGCTATAAACTTCCCTCTAAGTGCTGCTTTTGCTGTGTCCCATAAATTATGCTATGTTGTGTTTCCATTATCATTTGTTTCAAGAAATTTTTCAATTTAATTTTTAATTTCTTCATTGACTCACTAGTCATTGAGGAGCATATTGTTTAATTTCCATGTATTTGTATAGTTTCCAAAATTACTTTTGTTATTTATTTCTACTATTATTCCATTGTGGTCAGAGTGGATGCTTCATAATGCTTCAATTTTTGAACATTTTAAGACTTGTTTTGTGACCTGATGTACATATGGTCTATCATTGAGAATGTTCTACTTGCTGAGGAAAAGAATGTGTGCTCTGCAGATGTCGGATCAAACACTCTCTAAATATCTATTAGATCCATTTGGTATATGGTACAGATTAAGTCTGGTGCTTCTTTGTTGATTTTCTGTCTGGAAGATCTGTCCAATGCTGAAAGGAGTGTGTTAATGTCTCCAACTATTATTGTATTTGAGTCTCTCCCTCTCACTTTAGCTGTAATAATATTTGCCTTATATATCTGTGTGCTCCACTGTTAGGTATATATATTTAAACTTGTTATATCCTCTTGCTAACTAACCTGTTTATCAGTATATAATGTTGTTCTTTGTCTCTTCTACTAGTTTTTGCCTTGAAATCAATTTTGTCTCATATAAGTGTAGCAACTCTTGTTCCTTTTTGAATGTAATATCTTTTTCCAAACCTGTATTTTCATTCTATGTGTCTTTTTATAGGTACAGAATGTTTCTTGTAGGCAAGAGATCAATGGGTCTTTTTCTTTTATCCATTCAGCCACTCTGTGCATTCTTCTTGGAGAGTTTGGTCCACTTACATTTCATGTTATTATTGATAAGTAAGTACTTAGTCCTGCCATTTTATTGATTTTCTCATTGTTTTGTAGTTTCCACTTCCTTTTTTCCTTTCTTCTTTTTAGTAAAGGTGATTTTCTCTGGTGATATGACCAAGTTTCTTGTTTTTTATTTTTTGTGTATCCTTTCTGTATTTTTGGGATTTTCTCTTTTGTCTACTCTGTGTAGTTTCAAAAGCCTGTCTTCAGGGTCATTAATTCTTCCTTCTGATTGAATAGTTTTGCTTTTAAAAGACTCTGATACAGTCTCTAGTATGCCAGTTGCATTCTTCAGCTCCAGAATTTCTGCTGAATTTTTAAAACATTGTTTCCATCTCTTTGTTGAATTTATCTGATAGAATTCTGAATTCCTTCTCTGTGTTATCTTGAATTTCTTTGAGTTTCCTCAAAACAGCTATTTTGAATTCTCTGTCTGAAAGGTCACATATCTCTGTTTCTCCAGAATTGGGACCTGGTGCCTTATTTACTTCATTTGGTAAAAATATGTTTTCCTGGATGGTCTTGATTCTTGTAGAATTTCCTGTGTCTGGGCACTGAAGAGTTAGGTATTTATTGTAGTCTTCACTGTCTAGGATTATTTTTCCTGTCCTTAAGAAAGCTTTCCAGATATTCAAAAGGACTTGGGTATTGTGGTCTAACTTGTATGTGCTTTAGGAATACTCTAAGTTCAATAACACTGTAGTTCTTGTAGCCGCTAAGAAGTACCACCTTGATGGTCTTGGACAAGGTCCACAAGAATTCTCTGAATTACCAGGCAGGGACTCTTGTTCTCTTCCCTTACTTTATCCCCACAAAAAACAGAGACTCTCTCTGTTCTGAGCCACCTGGTGCTGGTGGTAAAATGACACATACACCCCTATGGCCACCACCAACAGGAGTGAGCGTGGTCACTCCTGAAGCCAGCACAGCACTGGGTCTCACACAACACCTGTCCTAACCACTCCTTGTCCATGCCCTATGTTCAATCAAGGCCCTAGGACTCTACAATCAACAAGTAGCAAAGCCAGCCAGGCCTGTGTCCTTGCCTTCAGGGTGGTGAGTTCCCCCAGCTCTTGGGCAGTTTTAGAGGTGCCATCCTGGAGCCAGGAACTAGAGTTAAAAAGTTTAGAATTCTAACTGGTATTCTATTGTACTGCTGCTGAGCTGCCGGTCGAACTGCAAGGTCTTTGTCTAATTTTGGAATTCAGTTAAGGCTGACTTCATAAAGTTAGTTAAGAAGTGTTCTCTCCTACTCTATTTTATTAAAGAAGTTGTTTAAATTTGGTATTATTGCTCCTTTAAGTGTTTGATTTAATTCATCATTAAAACCATCATTGCCTGGAATTTTCTTTGGGGAAAGGCTTGTACTTACAAGCTAAATTTACTTCATTTACTTAGTGTGTTCAAGCTTTCTATATAGTTGCAGGCTGGATTTCTTAATTTGTACCCTTCCAGAGATTTATTCATTTCACATAGACTTTCAAAGCTTTTGGTATAAAGTTGTTCATAATATTCCTTTATCATGTTAAAGTCTTAAGAACTTGTAGTGAGGCCCCCTCTTTCTTAATACTTGTGATTTTCATCTCCCTCTTTTACTCAATCAATTTGGCGAGCTTTATCAATTTTCTTTTTCTTTCTTTTTTTTTTTTTTAAGAACTAGATTGTGGTTTTATTGATTTTTCCCTAATGTTGTCTGTTTTTTATTTCATGGTTCCTGCTTTTTTCTTTATTTATTTACTTTCATTTGTTTGCTTTGAGTTTCATTTTTTTTGTTTTATTTTTAAAGTTGTTTTTACATTTTATGAATTGAGGTAAAATATACATGTAAACAATTTACCGTCTTTGTCATTTTAAGTATATAGTTCAGTGATAATAAATACATTTATATTCTTTTTTTCCCTTCATCCCTTCCTTTCCCCTAGCCTCTGGTAACCACCATTCTACTCTCTGTCTTCATGAGATCCACTTTTTTAGCTCCCACAAAGGAGTGAGAACATGTAGTATTTGTCTCTCTGTGCTTGGCTTATTTCACTTAACATAATGGACTCCTGTTCTATCCATGTAGCTGCAAATAACAGAATTCCATTTTATGGTTGAGTAATTTTTCTTTGTGTATATATACCACATTTTTTTCCATTTATCCACTGATGGGCATTTGGTAGTTCTACCTTTAGTTTTTGTGTGAAACCTTCATACATTTTTCATAGTGGGAGTAATAATTTACCTTAACACCGACAGTATATGCAAGGGTTCTCCTTTCTCCACATCCTCACCGGTTATTGCCTGTTCTTTTGATAAAAGTTTGATAATTTTAGCTGGGGTGAGGTGATGTCTCATTGTGGTTTTAATTTTCATCTCTCTGATGATTAGTGATGTGGAGCATTTTTTCCTATACCTGTTGACTATTAAATCATTGATTTGAGATTGTTATTCTTTTTAACTATGGCATTCTAAAACATTCGTCTCTGTAAGAGGACTGCTGTATCTGTATCCCACAAATTTTGATATACTTCAATTATTATTCATTTTACAACATTCTAATTTCTTGTTGCTAGTTCTTTACTTTATAAATCTAAATTATTTCTATGTTAACCCCATAATTACTTAGAAGTATATTGTTAGTTTCTTAATATTAGAAGTGTTTTAATTATATTCCTATTATTGTTTCTCATTAAATTCCATTGTGCAAACATTCTATCTGGTTTCAAGCTTTTGAAATTTATTGTGACTAGTTGAGGGATGTTTTCTATCCTAGGTAACATATAATGTGCACTTAGGAGAATGTGAAATCCATCGTTGCAAGGTACACAAATACATATACGTATATGTATGCATATGTATGTATGCATATGTATATGTGTGTATATGTATTTATATATGTATACATATATGTATAATGTATATGCATAATAATGCGTATATACATAGGTATATAAAAATAAAAATATGTATATGTATGCATACATATATATATAAAAAATAAATCAATGTGATTGATAGCATTGTTTAGGCCTTCTTTGTCTTTCCTAATTTCTTGAGTAGTTCTTTCAAGTTCTTTCAACTATGACTGTGGAATTTTTTCTTTCTTCCTGTATATTCTATCAAAATTTGTTCCATGTATTTTGGGGACTTGTAATTCAAAATATAAACATTTATACTGTTACGTCTTCTTGTTGTATTGAAATTTTGTCATTAAAAATATATCTCATGTCCCCTAATACGTTTTTTGAAATCTATTTTATCTGATATTATTCACTCCCTCAAGGTTTCATAAGATTACCCTTTGCATGATGTATTTTTTCCCACCCATTCAATTACATCTTATTTGTCTTTTTACTTAAAATGTATCTCATGGATCCAGCATAGTTGCCCCTTTATTTGTTGCTTTTGTCTGTTTGGTTTTTTTTAATATAGTCTCTGTCTTTTAATTGAGTCTTTAGTCAATTAATATTTATTATCATTGTTAAAATTGTTGGGTATAGGCCTACCATTTTACCTTTTTGTTACTTGTTTCATGTGCTTCACTGATGACAGTTATAATAACCTTTTTAAAATTTCGTCTTCTAGTTCAAACATCTGGTGCATCTTAGAGCCAGTTTCAACTGATTGTCTTTTCTCTTGAAATGTTGTTACATTTTCTTGAATATTTCTATGTTAGATAATTTTGAACTTTATGCTGAGCATTATCAATGTTAAGTTGTGAAGATTCAGGATTATATTACTTTACTCCATTGTTTTGTTTTAGGAGATAATTTTCTTGGCTGAGATTGAACTAATACTTTAGTGTACAACAGGCCTGGGCTTTGTTTTGATATCTTTTTTTCCTTTAGTTTGTCTTTTTGAGTTTGTCCTGCACATGCATATTTTGGGGACAGTCAGAGACGTGTATAGACAGATTTAAGGATTCTACTCTCTAGCTCTTTTTCTTCTGATATTCTCATATTTTGTGGGGGGGGGGGCATTCATGGTTCCTGACTTCACTTTTCTGACCCCTCAGCAAGAAATTTTGTAAGGATTTTCATCACTCCACTGTTCTGTTGCAAGTACTGTAGTTATTCCCAGTTTAAAAGTTGTATGGATGGGAATTTATTTGTATAGCCTCAGTCTCAATTCATCTATGTAAATGAGCATTCCACACTAGAGAATACCTTTGTTCACATGCCCATATATGCAGGAGAACAGCTATGGGATCTTTTCAGATATTTCTCATTTTATGCTTTTTTGCATGTCACAAACTCCACAAAACAGTATCATCATTTTTATAAAGAAACTAAAATAAAAAAGCAAAAATAAATATGTAGACTTTGCATTTACCCAGATGAGGGCTAGCTACATAATATTCAGGGCCCAAGGAAACATGAGAATTCAGGACTTTGTTATTCAAAAGGCAGGACAAACTGTTCCTTTCTACCACAATTTTTCTCTTGTAACCTGTCATGGTATTTTTTTATTTGTTACTTAATGATGAGCTCCCTCTGGGTTAGGAATTTTATGAGGTGAATGCAGATCCCCATAGATGCCCAGCACCCTGCCCATTTCTGTGTGCAAGGCACAAACACCTGAGCCTGACCCTTCTTACGTCAGCACTCAGGCCTACCTGGGGCAGAGGATAGCAGTGATTGCCAGATGCCGATTTACAGTCAGGCAGCAGAGAACCTATCTTGAGTTCTCGAGGAAGTGTTGGGAAGTGGGACCACGTGGGAGCTGAGACTCAAAGTCCCCAGGATTTCACACACAACAGAAAAATTTGAAGATGAAATTATTAAGAACTTCCAGACAATGACAACAGAATATTAACTCCCAAGTACAGGGCTTTTTTCTGAGTGTGGATAGAAAAAGGCCAGAAGTGTCCTGTGCAACACTATTGTTGCCATTCCCGTGAATCTGGTGCTGACCCAGATATTTACCATTTTTAATGTTCTTCATTTTTTTGGAGGAATTAATTTTTCATTGTCTTATCTTTTTACATTCTGAAGATCCTCCTTTGAAATTTCTTATTGTACAGGTCTGCTGACAGGAATTTTCTTTGTTTCTTCTCTTTCAAGCCAATATAAACTTTCCACCGAAGTATGACTACTACTTTTCACTTTCCAGTACTTTCTAGTAGTTGCTTTTTGTACTACGTCTTGGATGTTAGTTGTATTCTTCAGAGGAAGATCATCTGGGATTGTCCTAGTCTCTCAAACCTGCAAGCAGGACTGGATAATACTTTATTATTTGATCCAATTTTCTAGATGACCTCAGAAAGAATGTTAATATGAATTACGCTGTTTTTCGTTTTCAGAATCTGAAGGTTCTGAACAACGACCACCACCACCACCACCACCACCACCACCAAATATTGTATTGATTGCTTTTCTTCCACAGAACAATGGTTATGTGGTTTTTAATTTCATTTTTTTCTACCTTAGACATCTTTTTGGGAACTACCCCTTCATGACTTTAAGACAATATATTTTCCAGAAACCATGAAGATGGGTCTTATGCCTGATCAACAAAATTTCTTTAATCCATCGGTTATGTCCATTGATTAAGAGATTGGTAGATAACCCAGACTGAGGCAAAGAGGAAAAATCTCTCTTTTTTTCCTGCCAAGATCAATAGCTAAAAAGAATATGTGTCTTGAAGCACTGTAGCTACTACTGCTAACACTGGGTGAGGGTCTGCCTAAGAGAGACATCAGCAGAAAGGGAAACAAGCCTCATACAAGTTTTCAAAAAGATTTTCATTTATTGAAAGATAAATTCTGGTTATTCTATGAACTCCTCACTACAGTGGCACCAAAGTCAACATCAAGGCTCAAATTTCCCAAATATGTGAACCAACAAACTCACTTCATCTATTTGTTTGAGATAGAAATATTTAGGTTTTGTCACATGCAATACAATAAGTTCTGAATAATGAATTCTTGTATCTTCAACTGAGAGATGAAATCAAGGCAATTAGGTTTACAAGGAATTGTTTTTGTTATTTTTTGTATGCATAATTTAATAAAATGATACTATATAAGCTAATTTGCAATCTGTTTACCTAATATATTGCAAATGTTTTATAGTACATAACTTTTAATAAAAAATCTCATGAAGCATTTAATATCTTCACCCTTCTTGGTAATCATAGTTCAGCATCCACACTATGTAAAAACGTAGTAATGATATTGTTGAAATACTTTAATATTGTGGATTCTTAAAGCAGGAAGACATGTTATAAATAGTATTTATTAAATTATTAAATATTTTATTGATATAATACACCCAAAGGTATAAACATACATTAATTGATACTCCAAAGCTATTAAATGTAAAGGCATATGTGCAGTGTTCACAAGGAAGAAATCTATAACCATATATTAACAGGTAATGAAAAACTATTTTCTATTGATATTCAGAACATATGGCAGTGGGATCTCTCTCTTTTTTTAAGCCAGTACTTTAAAATTTGTATGCGATATCAACTAAGAGTCTCGTTTGCATTTGGATCTTATCTCTTACGCTTTTTTATTGTTTAAAAACAAATTTAATGCTTTTTCTTTCTAGAATTAAAGGCTAAATTATACCTTTTACACCTCATGCAGGTGTTTTGGATAATCATTAGTTAATAATTCTTAACTACCATGATAGATTTATTTAAAAGCAGAGCACTTAGCATGTTGTGACATTGTGAATTAAGCACACAAGTTTGCAGAATAACTGGGAAAGTAAGCATTGCCATAGGAATATTAACTCATTCTCACAGCAAATTACTATACATTAAAATGTGTATATATATATTTTTTTTACAAAGGGAACCACAAGTTTAATATCCTTTTAGACCTTAGCAAACTCTCACAGAACATTTTTTAAGTCTTAATCAAAATATACAAAATAAAAGGTCAGAAATCTGTTTTGTTTTTTTTTGTGTGTGGGTTTTTTTGTTTGTTTGTTTGTTTGTTTTGAGACATAGTCTTGCCGTTATCACCTGGGCAGGAGTGCAACAGCAGGATCTCGGCTCACTGCAAACTCTGCGTCCCGGGTTCCAGCAATTCTCCTGCCTCAGTCTCCTGAGTAGCTGAGATTACAGGCACGCGCAACCACACTCGGCTAATTTTTGTATTTTTAGTAGAGACGAGATTCCACCTTGTTGGCCAGGCTTGTCTCGAACCTCGAACTCCTGACCTCAAGTGATCCACCTGCCTTGGCCTCCAGGCGTGAGCCACCACGCCTGGCCAGAAACCTTTTTTTTTTTTTTTGTGACGGAGCCTCCCTCTGTCGCCCAGGCTGGAGTGCAGTGGCGTGATCTCGGCTCACTGCAAGCTCCACCTCCCGGGTTCACGCCCTTCTCCTGCCTCAGCCTCCCAAGTAGCTGGGACTACAGGCGCCTGCCACCTCGCCCAGCTAGTTTTTTTTTTCTTTCTTTCTTTTGTATTTTTAGTAGAGACGGGGTTTCACCATGTTAGCCAGGATGGTCTTGATCTCTTGACCAGAAATCATTTTTTAACACAACAATCTAGGAATAGAAGGGAAATTCCCTAAACCAATATAAGCCATCTATAGAAAACTTAAATACTTTCCCCTAAAATTAAGATCAAGACAAGGATTTCTGCTCTCATGACTTCTGTTTAACATTGTATTGGTGTTCTAATAAAGGAGATTGCGCAATAAAAGGAAAAACGTCATCTATACTGTAAAGGAAGAAGTAAAGGATCTCTACTTGCAAATGATGTAATTTTGTGTATAGAAAATTCTAAAGAACACACACACACACACACCCCACACAAGTTATTAAAACTAATAATGAGTTGAGCAGGGTTGAAGACTGTGAGACCAACATGCAAATATCTAGTGCATTTCTACATTCTAGCAAGGAACAATCAAAATAAAATTAACAAAATAGTTTTATTTATAACAGTATCTAAAAGAATAAAATTCTCATGAGTAAATTTAATACAAGAATTTTAAAACTACACTGAAATCTGTAAAACCACTGCTGAAAGTAACTAAAGAGACCAAGATTAATGGAAAGGCATCTTGTGTTCATGTATGGGAAGACAACATTGTTAACATGATAGTGCTTCCGGAATTGATGTGCATATTCAACACTGTTACTATCAAAATCCCAGCTAATATTTTGTGGAAATCGGTAAGCTAATTCATGCGGTAGTGCAAGAAACCTCAAATACCCAAAACCATCTTTACAAAACACAAATTTGAAGTATTCACACTTCCTGATTTCACATCACACGTCCTGATTTCACAACTTAACTGCAAAGCTACAATAAACAAAACTGCTTGGTACTGACAAAGGTAGATACATATTAATCAGTAAAATAGAATTAAGAGTCCAGAAATAAATGCTTAAATTTATGTTAAGTTTATTTTCAACAAGGTGCCAAGACCATCCAATGGGGAAAGAACAACCTTTTGAATAAATGGTGTTCAGAAAACTGGATATCTACATGCAAGAAAATAAAGTTGGACCTTTACCTCAGACCATAAATAAAAATTAGCTCAAAATGAATCCAAGATCTAAATGTAAGAGCTAAAACTATAAGACTCTTAGACAAAGACATAGGATTGTATTGTCCCAACCTTGGATTTGGCAACGGTTTCTTATATGTGACACAAAAATCCAATGAGACAAGGAGATTTAGATAAATTGGACTTCATCAAAATTAAAAACTTTCATCCTTCGAAAGACAGTATCAAGAAAATGAAAAGATAAATACCAGAATAGATGAAAGTATCTGCAAATTATATATCTGATAAAGGATTTGTATCCAGAATATATTTTTAAAAACTTACAATTCAATAATAAAAACAGAAAAACCACTTTTAAAATGTGCTAAGGACACATTTTAAAGACACTTCTGTAAATAAGATACATAAATGGCTAATAAGCCTATGAAAAGATGTTCAACATCATGACTCATTAGGGCAATGCAAAGGAAAATCATAATAAGATACTACTTTGTACCCTCTGGGATGACTATCATAAAGATGAATGGTCAGCTTTGGTGAGGAGATGGAGAAATTGGACTCTTCATAGGTTGGTGCCAGGTATGCAAAATATTGCAACAGCTTTGGAAAATAAAGGTTTCTGAAAAGGGTGTATCATATGACCTAGTAGTTCCACTTCTAGGTATGTACCCAAGAAAACTAAAAATGTATCTCCACCCAAACACTTGAGTGGCATATCCATATTATAGAATATTACTCAACCAGAAAAAGAAATGAAGTACTGATACATGCTACAGGAACAATCAAACTTGAAAACATTATGCTAAGTGAAAGAAGCCTTGCATCAAATGCCACATACAGTATGATTCATTTTATATGAAATGTCCAGAATAGGCAATTCCATAGAGATAGAAAGTAAATTGGTGATTTCTAGTGGCTGGAAGAAGAGGAAAAGGAAGAATGACAGCTGACGGGTAAGAAGCCTCTTTGGGGATGATGAAATGTTCTGAAATTAAGAGAGTGGTGCTGTCTATGGAACTTTGTGGAAAAAACTATCCCTGAATTTTACGTAATAAAAAGGTGAATTTTATGATATGTGAATTATTCCTCAGTAACACTGTTTTGTTTTGTTTGTTTGTTTTTGAGATGGAGTCTCACTCTGTTGACCAGACTGGAGTGCAGTGACACGATCTTGGCTCACTGCAACCTCTGCCTCCCAGGTTCAAGTGATTCCCCTGCCTCAGCCTCCAGAATAGCTGGGATTACAGGTGTCCACCACCATGCCTGGCTAATTTTTGTATTTTTAGTAGAGATGGGATTTCTCCATATTTGTCAGGCTGATCTTGAACTCCTAACCTAGTGATCTGCCTGCCTCAGCCTCTCAAAGTGCTGGGATTATAGGCATGAGTCACCACGCCCAGCCTTGTTTTTTTGTTTTTTTTGTTTTTTTGTTTTTTTTAAGTCCAGAAAGAAATGATGAGTTGAAAGAATCTCGTCTTGATCTGGACATTACATAAATATCAAGCAAAGTAATTTTTTAAATGAGGATTCTTTCTCTAGATTGCTGAAAATAATACATAGCTTCCTGCCAGTGGCAGAGACTGTTGACTAGTCAATAACCTAATTTCTTCTTATTTTACAGTTTAAAAAAACACAATTATGATTTGTGACCATATGAGTGAGCTCTGACTAGTCATAGAAAGAAAAGTCCTAGTAAAATGTACTTTTTTCCCACTCTGGCCCAGACAAACCTCTCATGTAAGACCTTCATAATCTTTACCATTCATCGGCTTAATGGAGACAAGCAAAAAGAAAGCCATGTGGTGAAGACAGCATCGTTACAGTAAAAGGGACTGACATAACAAAACTGTTACAAGAGAGTCTCTCAGAAAATCGCTAGCGTCACTCTAATATTTAAATAAGCTAAAACTAGACTTTTATTACATTTTCCCACTAAGATATTGGAGTTTACCCATTACTCCAGATAGCACTATTTTTTGTTTGTTTTGTTCTGTTTTTCTATAAAACTTATTAGGGAGATTCCAAAATTAGTAAAACAATTACAGGAAAATCAGAATAATCAACCAGAAGCATTACATGGAGACAATTATTTTGCTTCAGGTAAAAGAGTTTGTATTCCAGAAAGAAAATGAGACTGACTCTTTGAATAGTCATAAAAGTGTCTCCCAGCATTCACTATATAGAATATATTAAAAAAAAAAAAAAATTAGCAATTGACCATTTAGATGGCAAGTTTATCATTTTAACTTCTTAAAAACTTTTAAAATGAAATATCTTATCACAATTAGTAGTAATATAAACTTCTATCACTTTAATTTTTTGATAGGAGAAACTGCTAAAACTCTAATGTGAAAATACTTGAAGCCAGTTTTACAATTTGCTTCTTCCTAAATTCTTTGTTCCAGTAAAACTTAAATATTTTATGTTTAGTTCTGTAAGTTCAACCTATAAAAAGCAAAGACAAATTGCTATACCTATTCCCTTCACACAGGTAATTTTCAGAATTACAATCCAATATATTTAATTATCTACAATTACTCTGAAATTGTTCTTAAAAAATAAAATGCATTATTGTAATAGGAAATCATACTTCAAATTTGAGAGAGGAAATTGCATTCAGAAATGTTTATTGTTTATATTTGATTTGAGTACTAAACTGTTAACCCAAATTATACATTATATATCATAAAAATTGAAGTATAGCCTAATTCTATTCAATTGTTTTGGATGGTTATCATGAAAGCCTGTGGTAGTTTTTTGCAGTCTCAGATAAAATACATCATTTTAACGGTGAACAAAAAAAATGTGGCAAGACCATTTTGATGCAGAGTTATTGATTTTTTTAAAAAAATCAACATCAAACAAGTGTTTTTTTTTTGTTTGTTTTTTAGTTATTAAAATGTATACACATCAAACTTCCATGATCCACATCCCATTAGTGATTACTCCCTAACCCTAAGCCTTAAAGTTAAGACTTAAGTATTGACTTAGAGTGTGTTTAATGTTGAGCAGAAGGATAGGAATGGGATGAGGATGTTATTTATTCACATTACTTGTTAATAAAAATGCCAAAAAGTCTAGTAGCCCAATCACAACCATTAACTCACCTTGGAGCCTCTACTTCCAAACTTATTCCAGGGAAGACCACTTTTCACCACGTTTACTCCTCATTCTTGATTGACTTCTCATATTTTCTTTTCTGAACTGCTATAAAAGCATCTTAATTTATTGTCTTGCTTCAATCTTACCTGCTGCAGCAAATCAACATGGAGGATCCTTTAAATACGTAAATTAATTCCAGTACCTTTAATACTCAAAAAAGTCCTCTGACTTCCCAAAAACTTGAAAAGAAGTCCAAACTTGATCTTGATGAAGGCCTCACTGATGTTGAGAATAGGGTCACTGACTATACCTCTAACCACACCTTTTACGGCTCTTTCTCCTTCTTTATTCTAAAAGAGCCACACTGGCCTTCTTACTGTCTCTTTTTTTAAACTGCTTTATTGAAGCAAACGTTACATACCATAAGATTCCATTCTTTTTTTTCTATTTTTTTTTTTTTTTTGGAGACAGGGTCTCATCATTCCGTCACCCAGGCTGCAGTGCAGTGCTGCCAACATGGCTCACTGCACCCTCAACCCCCAGGGCTCGAGAAATCCTCCTGAATAGCTGGGACTATGGGTGCACGCCACCATGCCTGGCTAATTTTTTGATTTTTTGTGAAGATGAAGTCTCACTGTATTGCTTACGCTGCTCTTGAACTCCTGGGCTCGAGTGATCTTCCCACTTTGACCTCCCAATGTGCTGGGATTACGGGCATGAGCCATCATGCTCGGCCCATTCACTTTAAGTATACATTTGTTTTAGTAAAGTTATACTATTCTGCAGATATTAACTCTGTCTAGTCTTAGAACACTTCCTTTGTTTCAAAAAATTTATCTTGTGCTCTTTTTCAGTTAATTCTTCTCCCATTGACAGTTCCAAGTGACTGCTGATATGCTTTCTACATCTCCAGTTTTCCCTTTTGCAGTAATTGAATATAACACAATCATACAATACAAATAAGCTGTTTGTGTCTGGCTTCTTTCATTTCATATAATGTTTTTGAGGCCTGTCTATGCTGTAGCATATATGTCATTCATTCCATGTTATAGGCATGCTACATTTGTGTATCCAGTCACCACTTTATTGACCTTTGAATTTTCTCTTGTTATTGGCTATTTTGAATAATACTCCTATGAGCATTAATATCCAAGACTTAGTATGAACATATATTTACATTGTTCTTTGTTAGATTTTATTTCATGTTCAGTAAAGTTCCTAGCTATTAAATAGTTATGTGACATGTGTATTTAACTTTTTAAGAAACTGCCAAACTGCTTTTCAAAGCAGCTGTGCCATTTCACATTCCCACCAGCAATATACGAAGGTCCAGTTTCTCCACATTCATGAAACACTTGATATTGTCAGTTGTTTAAATTATAGTTATTCTAGTGAATGCATACGGTATTTCATTGTGGTTTAATTTATGTTTCTCTGATAATTACTCAAGTTTAAAATCTTTTTATAGATTCAGTTACCATTGGTAAAGCGTCTCAAATATTTTGCTCATTTTTGAAAACTGGATTGTTCATCTTCTTGTTAGTGACTCGTACGTGCTCTTTGTATATTTTGAATATGCAGTTTTAAGCACATAAAATTTTGCAATTGTTTTCTATTCATCTGTAGCTTCTCTTGATGTTCTTACATTTTATTAATTGCATTTTTTTTTTTTTTTTTACTTTGAAGAAGTCTTCACTACTTTTTGAACAAACTAAATGAGCCTTAACTTCTTACTATTCGTTTTGCTGGAAATGCTCTGTCTCTGGCTCTCACTCCCTCATTTTCTTCATGTCTCAGCTCAAATGTCACTTTCTCAGAGAGTTCTTTATCTGATATGCTTTATTTTGTGGTCATTAGTGCTATCTAACAAACGTATTTTAGGCTTCCCCACTTCCTGGGGACCCTGTGGTTGGATAGAGCATGCAACTATTTTGGACAATGAGTTACAAGCAGAAATGAGATGTGTCACATTTCCTAGTTCTAATCCCTCCAGAATTTTATTTTCCCTTAAGCACAATGACAAACAACATTCAAGATGGTGCCTGTTCCTTCACCCTGGGTCTATGAGTAATTTCAGTTAGCAGAGTCTGGTGCTAACATACAATGTACATATGGTATAAACAGGAAAAAAAACAAAAACAAAAACAAAACAAAAAAATAACCTTTGTTTATAAAGACACTAAATTTCAGGTGTATTTGTTACTACAGTATATTCTGATTGATATGCCTGCCTGAGGAACTTTCCTATGGAAATTCTCTATTCACTTACACTGACCTAGAATCTGACATATGTCTGCCTTGCCTTCCAGCACAGAAATTCTATTAAGGTATTAAGGTAGGGATATCATTTGATTCACTGCTATATCTGTATACCTAAAACAGCCTTGCACATAATAAATACTTGTGAAATATATGTCAAATGAAAACATGGCCTAACATCAAGAAAAGTATGCTAAATTGGACATATCAAAACAAAACATATCCTTTAAAACAATATCCAAGAATATTGCCAGATTTGATTTTCTTCTGATTGTTTGCTCAAAGCAGCAAAGTTTGGATGTATCTAGAATTGGACTTCCATTGCTAAAAGTTTTTATCTTTGATAAAACTTATAAATAAAACACTAAATCAATGGAAAATTATTTAATTCCTCTAAGACTGCTACTCTAGGCATTCTATACATTGCTTGCTAAGTAGAAAACTTGGGCCAATGCTTCCACATGTAAACACTTATTGGTCTTGCATTATGTTTTTATCAGCTTTCACCAAGGATTTATATGCTTAGCTAGACATAGCAAGGCATTATTTTACCTTGATGTGTCAGCATTTTTATTTATCTTTATTAAATATATTTATTTTTATTTATTTATATATATTTTTCTATTAAAATAAGTATATTATTTATTATTTTATTTATTTCTTCATAGCCTGCTCACCCCCTCTGTGTCCCATATTAATTTCTAATAGATTGATCATGTCAACTACTTTTTTCCCCCTTCCATTATAAATGAGTGTCTTGACTAGACCAGAGAAGGAACATAGAAGTTGCTGTTGGATGGAGTTAAGACCTCAACCTTATGTCTATTCCGACCATAGTCACATACAACCTTCCCTCCTCAGGACTGCACACTTTAAGCACAATCTTCCTGCACTGATCCCCTCCCATGAACCTTGGCTCACTTCCTCAGTTTCATCATCTATTGGCTCAAATTTGTCCTTCATTGCAGGTAATCCCTACTTACTCTATGTCAAATTTAAAACCATTCTCACTCTTATACCATTTCCTTATTTTATTTTTCTCTTTAGCACTTATTTTTATTTTTCTCGTTACTATCTGGTGTGTTATTTCTTGAATATTTAATTATTTATTCTATAATCACTGTGGAGGAAAAGATAACTGATTTTACAAATATTTACATCTCTCTCTTTTTTGAACATTATGCCTATGTCGTTGCCTGGTGTATTGTGAAAAATGAATACATATTTGTTGAATGAATGAACCAAATTACTCTAATAAGGACTAGAAATCTCCCTGAAGGAGTGGACAGAGAAGATGAGGACAAAAGACTTTTTACAATGATGTCCAGTTCTATACAAATATTTTTAATAGACGGGGATACCCTAACAGAGGAAAAATTGAAGTTTATATTGAGCAAAAACTCATCATATGGAAAGATACTATGACAAGGACTAAGAACATGATTCAGTGACAAAGACTGAGATTAGCCATCCGTGGTAGTTCTGCTTCAGCATAAAACCCACCTTTGGGTAACAGTAGTAGCTCATGGATATTGAAAGAGGTGCACCACACTTACAACACTTAGAGCACTTATGAAGCTAAAGCCTCTCCCTCTCTTCATTAAAGCAACTATGAGCAAGTCAAGCCTCCATATCCATAGGTGGCATCTAGTATCAGTGACAGATGGCTGATTTTAAGCTCCGCCAGCACCAGCTCTGTAGAGATGCAACAGAACTATATTCCACCACTGCTTGGGTTTTGCTTCATAAAGGAAGAAATGTTATGCCTTGTGTAAAACTGATATTGCAGAGTGCACACTTGACTAACTGTGAAAGTGACAGAAAAATTCACCATTGACTATTGGCATTCCGAAGCTCAAGTAATCTTACTGTGCAAGTCCCCACGGAAGAGTAATGAAAAAGGCAAGTTCTCCTTCCCACTTCTTATCTGTGACAACATAAATATAAATGACTGAAACACAACAGCGGGTGTCTGGTTCCACTGGCACTGGGAATGGTTTCTTTCAAGATGTACACGTATGTACAATATATAAATATGGGTGGCAATTGGTAGTCTTGATGATGGAAACAACATTCTAGCTGAGGGAGCACTTCTGTGGAATGTTAGAGACTCCTAGTATGATTATCCACACTCAGCATCAGTGAACAACAATCAAAACAAAACGGCAGGCATTCAAGATTCTTGAAATTACTTGAGGAGAAAACTTCTTGAATAAAAATCAGTATCCCTTCAATCATGGGGAAAATGGTAAAAAACTTTTTATATTTGGACGTCAAAAATGTCGCCACCAACTGGTGAAATACAATAGAAATTACAACAAATTCTCAGAGATCTATGCTTGAAACCTCTCTCGCTCTCCCTGTGTATACACATAAACGTATACACACACACACACACACACAGATATACACACACACACACACACATATGTATATGTATATGTATACTTTTAGAGCTGGGATCTTGCTCTGTTGCTCAGGCTGGTCTTGAACTCTTGACCTCAAGTAAACCTCCTGCCTTGGCCTCCCAAAAGGGATTATAGGCATGAGCCATCACACCTGACCTACAGTTTATATTTTAAGCAGAGGGTTTTTATGAACTAACTTTTTATAACCTGGCTGCCATCAATGTGAACTTTCCACTGTACACATACAAACAATATAAAATTTTAAGACAGCATGCTCTTCAGTTTAGTACTGGAAAATATATTTGTACTTATTATCTATTTTCTTCAGGAATGATTGCAAAATCTTGTCTGCTGTGGCATACGGAGTCATGGTAGGGGGCTTGAAAAATATCCTGAAGTTTTGGGTTGGAAAATTAAGACTTCCAGGCAAGTGCCATTATGTAGTCTTCCTCACTGGAGAGAAATTATTACTGTAATAGCTTCTATGCCACAGGCTATTAAATGATGTCACTAAGTGTTCCAGTCATCAAACTGTTTTCTGTCTTATCATTTAATTCTATATTTGTTAGTCTGAAATAGAAGAAGAGAAAGTAATATTATTACTTATCCCCCCCCTCAATTGGGATTTATCCCCCATGCTGAAATCTACATCACCACTATTAATGATTATACCAACACAGAGCTAAGTATAGTCAACTCAGAGTTTCCCTTATAGGTACTCTATCTTGAAGACAATCTAGTGTAAATTGTAACCGTTCAACCAACCTGATTATTTCTAGGGATACAGAGTTCATTTCCTATTTTTCCCTACCCTATTCTTCTATGTGCAAACTCTAGCCCCTTGAAAATGCATTCAGGAGTTAAAGTTACATGACATTGGAATAGGATTCAAATGTAGACCTCAGAAGACCTCAAACTCAAATGACTGAGTAAATCCAAAGGCGATTACAAAAAATCTGGAGTCTAAAATGCCAGTGGGAGATTTATGCAGTCACCATATGCGACTCACCTACAAGACGAGGAAAAAAAAGGATTTCATAAAATTTTTCTAAAGATGCAAATAAAGTGAACACATTTTTTAAAAAAATTGTTATGAGCTGAATCTTCAATGTGATTTTATTAAAAGACTGAACTACTGTTGTGTATAGGGATGATAATTATATCGAAGAAATCCAAAAAGAAAGAAATATGATTTCGAAACTTTAAAAAGATCACAGAAAATACTGCAATGTTTTGTATTATATATTCTTTTTCTACACTGAAGTCAATAATCCAGAACTGGTGTTTTAAACCTGTCCTACACTACTACACTTTCATAAAAGAAATGTTTCTGTTAATATGTGATTAGACAATATAAACTTTCCCATTTACAGACTCTGTAATACATTTTAATAGAAAGATGTAAATTTCACTGAAAAATGAGAACTCATGATTTTAAAAAATTTATGTTGTTTTTAAAAACTCTTCATCAAAAATTCTTTGAAATGGAGAAATTTAAAACTGTTTAAAATGTGTGGGTGTCCTCAGGTTTAAAAATGCATGTACATAATTTTTTTTTTCTGTTAAGTAACCAATTATTCTGCTTTAAAGAAAGAGTGAAGAGGTTCAAATAATAGCTCACTTCACATAATTAAAAATAACCACATTTTACAACATATATGTGTGTGTGTATATATATATATGTTGATAAGGAGAAGAGAAGGGGACATTACAAAGGTAAATATTAGGTGCCATAGTTCACACTTCCCTTTCAAAATAGAAATATGGAGGTGCAGCCAACATTAGAAGTCACCCAATGCCATCACTCGTGAGTACTTAAGTAGGCACTTTCATGTGACATTAGCCCTCCTCTGCGGTTTAAATTCCATAGGACGATTACAGGAGAAGGGAGCCTCTCAGCAAGCCAGATTGCTGCTTTCATCCCAGTTAGATTGCTGCTTTCATCCCCTCATTTCATAATAATCCACTATAATGAATTTGCAGTAAAGATTCATAATAGATGCATAGCAGCTGCCTTTTCAAACTTAAAAGCTCTCCTTTAAAAAATTCTGCCCTATTAGATATGACAGAATTATGTATTTATAAAATATCACAAAACTGATTTATGGTTTGTATTAACAAAACAACAAATATTTCTACTCCTAAGATTTCAACTAAAATATATATTTTTAAAAGGGGGAGAAAAGCCCTGAATCTGTGACTCTGATTCATTTAACATCAACTGATTTAAATGTGAAATTTTGAGACACATTTGTTGTTCATGAGATCTTCTGTTGTCTCAATATTTCACACGATCATGACTCTTTATCTTTGCCCATATAAAGCTAATTATAATTTCATGCTGACAGCTACAGAAAATAATTGATGTTACCTTTAAAGCTTTAAAATAGGTCTGAATTTTGATCATTCATACTGGGATCAGTTTCTGCAAGGAAATGTATTACGTCTGAAGCTTTTGAGACATTATGATTTATAGAAATTACTATTTTTCTCAGTAATTTTCTCTAGAAATCATATAGCTTATTGAATAGCATCAATGGAGGTAAAAGACAAGTTCTTAATCTTAAATCACTGATTTCTATATACTAATATCTTCTCAAAAAGATTCAAAAATAATATGTTTCCAATGAATATTGTGTCGCCATTGTCACATTCATAAAGGTGACAACATTGCTTAGTCACATACTTGGTTGCCATGGTTATACAGAAAAAAACTGTAGATAGTTACACACCAACACGTTAATAGAGACTGTTTCCAGGTTGTTGATCTTTGCTTTCTATATTGTCTCTCATTTGTTTGTTCGTTTCTAAACTGAAAATGTGTAACAAAAAAATTAATAAAACTTTTAAGCTCATCTAGTCATCTACATATAAAATAGCCTAACAAAGCTAGTTTGGAGATTTCCATACACCCTCTAACAAACATTAAACAAGTAAGTATATAGCAAGACCCTTCAGACTTTCCACTAACTGTAAAGTCTTAGCCTGGGAGATGAATAAAACATAAAATGCTACAAATTCACTTGAAAATGGAAAACTAAGACTGAAAATAATTATATGAAAAAAGTGACTCATAAAGGATGAAGACTATGTTTAGTTTTCATACTATCCAAACTTTCCGATGCTATACTTTGCACCTCTGTTTGTTGCACAAAGAATTCAGAATGTTGTGCTCACAGACAAACATTTCAGGATTTGCCATTTTTAGATTTTGCTGTAATATTTTGTAAGTGAATGTAAAACAACAACAGAAAAGAATATGTTGTTCTAGTGACAGAAAGTATGTCTCATAAACTCCATATAATTGAGATAATGATTGCAATCATCAGGTATGTCAAATGTGAAAATCATTAGGTGTAAAAGAACTTCAGTCATAAGACTTAAGCCTGTCAAATATGGATTTAAATGTGAATTAAAAGAACAAAATTAAAGCACAGGAATGAAAGCCTGGCTATATCATCAAACATCCTCAGAGGTGAGGTATAATTAAGTAAATTAAAATATTTTTAGTCTTCTCAGTAAAGAATGTTCTTTGTATAACATGAAAATATATTTTTCTGACATATTAAAACTTCCATTACATTTGCAAGTAGGCTCAAGGAAATACTGCTATGTAAGTATGTTGAGAATAAAATTACCCACTACTGCCTTGCAAGTTATGTATTTGTTTGCCAATTTTATAAGAGAAAAAAAGTAAGGAGACTTACTCAAGATGTATAGCAATGGACAGAATTACAGATCAAGTCCTTGCCTTTCTGTTTCCAAAAGTCAGAGGTCAGACTGTTTCCATTTCCATTGTACCATTCTTTTTTTCTTTTATTTTTATTTGAGACAGAGTCTCGCTCTGTTGCCCAGGCTGGAGTGCAGGGGCACCATCTCCGCTGACTGTAAGCTCTGCCTCCCAGATTAAGCCATTCTCCTGCCTCAGCTTCCCAAGTAGCTGGGACTACAGGCACTCACCACCACGGCCGGCTAATTTTTTGTACTTTTAGTAGAGACGGGGTTTCACCGTGTTAGCCAGGATGGTCTCGATCTCCTGACCTCGTGATCCGTCCGCCTCAGTCTCCCAAAGTCCTCGGATTACAGGCGTGCTCTTTATTCAAATCAAACAAATAAAAAAATTGTTTAAGATACGAATTTTCAATATCTAGTCAATTTCAAGAAGAATCAATGAAATTACTAGCAAACACATGGAATATCAAATCTGAAGGAATCTTGGAAGTTATCTAATCCATATATCTCATTTAGTGACTAAAGTATTGAAAGAGTTATCTGAAAGATTAAAAGATATAAAAAGGGGGATAACATCATTTTACTATCAATCTGGTATCTCAATAGTAACTCCTTGAGTTTTTTTCCAACATGAAGGTGTAATTGGAATGCAGTGTACTTTCAAGACTTCATTTCCTTCTCTTTTACTTGTTTCTGTCTTTTGCTTCCAGGGAATGAAGCATCTGTTGCCAATTAGGCTCATCAGCGCTCTACCATGGAGTCCCCGCTGATCCACTCACTCTTGTTAGTGGATCAGCAGGGGCATATGGCTGCTTGGGATGGGATTTTAACCTCCACCCTGCCAGGGTCCATGCAGGAACCATTCATCCCACCGCAGTGATCTGTGAGACTAAGTACATATGCACATCAAGGTTCTGATGCCATGGTAACCAGTGGGTAAGGAAGTCATTAAGAACACAGAGCAGTACTTGGAACTTCTGCACATTTTCATGGCTGCCAGCTGAGAGATGCAAATACTGTTTTCTAAACACCACCTACAGCTACTAGGAGTCAACAGGATATAGTATTTCATCAGGAAGTAGTATTTCAGATCAAGACAGAAAATACTATTTAGTTTGCACTTTTATGAATATTTGAGAAGAAATCTTTTGTTATATATTTTGATTTTTGTTATATCTCCTCTATACAACATTTAAACATTCTCATATATTAATATTTAGGTTTGCATGTTATGGGATAAATATCTTTCTAATTTCTCAGCACTCTGTGGTTCATATATCATATTATAAGTAGTATATACATTTGGAAATATTTTATTGAAGTCCATATAACTTTTTTCAATTCAATTCTAGATTATTTAACAAGTTTATGAACATTTGAATATATTTTTCTTAATTGACATAAAAGGGAGTATAAAATTGATTAAATCTTATCCAGTCACATTGTGACAACACTAAAATTACTATCAGCATTTTCCTTATAATAAATTTTTTAAATTATCTTTTTCTGTATATTTCTGTCTTTGACATTCAGAGTGAGGTACAACCTTGATCTGGATTATAACATGGCATGTTCTCACAATGATCATGCAAATGAATACTAAATATCCCTCTGCATAGATATGTTTATTTGTACATGTGTATATATATTCATTTAAACTGTTATTTGGGTTGAATACAGTTATATATATATATAAAAATTGATTTAATATAATATCTTAATTAACAAAACACAAGAACTTTTGAAAAGACAAAAATCAAGATATATTTTTTTCATGCTAATGGCTTTCAGAAGTCTTCTATTCTCCCACCACCTTTTAATAGTATAACTGGAGAACCTTCTGTAAACTCTCTCAAATCCTTTTGCAATGAAGTAGATATTAAATATGTATATAAATATAATAGTTGACATGGTTATTAGATTAACTGGATACAAACCTGATTCTGAGAAGAAGAATGAAAGGTTAGAATTTTGTTTATGCTGAAAAATATTTCTCACTAAAAACAAATGTAGCCCTGATAAACTAATCACTGTCAGAAAAAAAAAAAAAATTGCTAAGACTATATTACCTTTTAAAATATTTGCCATTGTCTAAGTGAGTAAAAAATCACTAAAGGTATACTGACGAGCCCATCAATAATTTGTTCTATGAAAAGTAAATATCTGATAGGCTCGTAATGATGAGTTTGTATTAATTTAAGGCAGCATAGTAAATATAAAAATTTAGTGAACTTAAATTCTAACATCTGTAGTAAGTGTCTAACTGTTTGAATACAACAATATTCATTTTTGAGAAAACGTTGGCTCTGTATTGGGCACATGTGTTATCCGCACGTAGGCAGATTTTGGACAGTTTCTTCATCATAACAGAAACTGCTGTTGTCATGTTGGTACGTAGCTTTCAGTATAAATTAATAAATGGTATACCTTTAACCAATTTTATTGCAGGCCAGGAAAGAAGGATTCAACAATGCAATGATTGACATTCACCACATGCTCTCTTTGATATTTGAGAGAACCCAACTAACAGCTATGTTCAACTTCCATTTCTCAAAGCCTAAGCTAGATTCCTATATTATTACATCTGGTCTGTATTATCTTGCCTCCCCCAGAGTTGTGCTTTTGCAGTTAAGACATAAAGTTATGTCTTCAGCTTTTCTTTCATTCTTTTTCACTAGAAATATCAACTTAAAGTGTTCATATCTTTTACAATCATGCTGTCAAAGATATTCGGATGTTCAGTGATGTTATATTTCTTGAAGACCCGGCCATAGGATTGATTTCTCTTTAAGCTTAGTACTAGGAAAAAGTCTATCTCTGCAAATGAAATTGTACTTCTTTATTGTACAAGAATTATACATAGTTTTTTTGGTGTTTTTGTTGTTGTTGTTGTTTTACTTTGGCTTCCAGGATTTTGAGAGCTAAATTCAATACTCAATGAATGTAAAAATCTTTCTGGGTTGCTGGTACAGTGATCTTTCTTCTATTTATGAAATAAGGTCTCTAACATTTCTGGGCTTACTACTCCTTTGAGGACATAATCAATGTTATTAAGCCGCTGCCAAGATTAACCAGCACATACAAAAAAGCTGAACATAAACTTTCAGGGATTTCAGTGATCTTAACCACAGGTTAAGCGCCCTTTTAAAACAATCTCTGATCCACCTTTTGGTTTTAACATCACAGGGCTAGTGTTTAATCTTATAAGATATTAGAACTTCCTTAGCAGAAAACAAGTTCTAAAGTATAAATTCAAACAATTTTAATATAAATAAAATAAATAGAAATAATAATACAGCAATAATATTAAAATATTGATAATAATAAAATACACAATATCAGTAACTTCTTAAAGGGTCATTAATCTCAAAATTAAAAAGTTTACCTCTTGTTTATACTATATTTTCTTTCCTTCCTTCTGCTAAGAGTGGATATTGAAAAGGAAAGATTATACACAAAGACCAAAGGTTTATAAACTACATCTGAAGGGGTGGCCTGCCCCTCCACACCTGTGGGCGTTTCTCGTTAGGTGGAATGAGAGACTTGAGAAAAGAAATGAGACACAGAAACAAAGTATAGAAAAAGAAAAAGTGGGCCCAGGGGAACAGCGCTCAGCTTACAGAGGACCCACGCCGACCCAGGTCTCTGAGTTCCCTTAGTATTTATCGATAATTATCTTTACCATCTTAAAGATAAGGGAGTGGCAGGACAATAGGATCATTTTAGGGAGAAAATCAGCAGTAAGACATGTGGATAAAGATCTCTGTGACATGAATAAGTTCAAAGGAAAATGCTGTGCCTTGATATGCATGTGCAAATATCTCCATAAACCTCTTAGTAGCATTGCACCAGCAAGTCCTGCCAGCAAGTCCCACCTTATGCCGTAAGGCGGTTTTCTCCTATCTCAGTAAACAGAGCATACAATAGCGTTTTACACCGAGATGTTTCATTGCCCAAGGACGGGCAGGATTTTTAACCAGCAAGCTGCCTTCAGGCACTTGTTTAACAAAGACACATCCTGCACAGCCCAAAATCCATTAAACCTTAAGTCACCACAGCACATGTCTCTTGCAAGGACAAGGTTGAGGGTAGGGTCACAGATTAACAGCATCTCAAATACAGACCAAAATGGAGTCTCTTATGTCTACTTCCTTCTATACAGACACAGTAACAGGCTGATCTCTCTTTCTTTTCCCCACAACATTCTAAATATTAGCAGCATATTTCTTTACGTCCCCTTCACCACAATCGTATTTCAAGCTACCAAGCTCTAGTTATGCCACATAATAGGTCCTAGATTTCTTGATTGTTCACTGAGAACCTTTATATCTATGGAATCCTAGAATCATTGTGAATCTCTATCCAGCATCAGGGCTCATATTGTGCTTTGTTATGCTTTGTTATTCCATCCAACACACTGAAATACTGAAAAGTCACAGATACCTATTACCATCCTATATTTCTCAGTTGGAAATGTTGTGGTAAGTTGATTTTCTAAAGGCAGCTCCTTGAGGGATCATTTGAAAAACTATAAACTGAGAGTGTGTGTGTGTGTGTGTGTGTGTGTGTTTTAAGATGGCTGACTAGGATGTCAGATACCAACTCCCTTCATAAGGAAGATCAAAGTTACAGGTGAATGATCATGGTCCAAATGAAGAGCTGAAAGAAGAGAGCCAGGACCTGTCAGAGAGCCCATGGGAAGAAGGTAGGGTGCAGAAAAGCAGCAAAGATCTGGCAGAGATTGACTCTCAAGCAACTCAGAACCCCATGAAAAGGATAATAACAGGGGCTTCTCAACTCCCCTTATCCCTACAACAATCTGATAACCTCCAAAATGTTGGGGAACCCCTCTACCCTGGTGACTCCAGGCAATTATGTTGGTGGCAATTTGAGAAGTTCCTGGGGACAGAGATCCAGGTGGCCAGCTCACATAGGTGCAGCTGTACTCTGCACAGGCCCAAACTGAAACGGTTGGTACCATACTGGTTGCACAGTCGTTGTGGGCCACTGCCCTGCCAGGGGAACCTCATCCCTTAAGTTGCTGCATCAACAGATCCCCCACAAAGATAACTCACTATGACTTTGACAATCATAGGGGACAGGTGGGTCCCTGGGGGAGCTAGCTGTGTTTCCCTGGAAAGCTAGTCCTCAGCACAGGCCAGTTCTAGGGGATATGGGAGCACATCCCAGCAAAGCCACCCTTGGGAAAAAGGAAATATGGGCATAGCTCTGGCCACCAAAGA
Source organism: Chlorocebus sabaeus (assembly GCF_047675955.1). Taxonomy (NCBI): domain Eukaryota; kingdom Metazoa; phylum Chordata; class Mammalia; order Primates; family Cercopithecidae; genus Chlorocebus; species Chlorocebus sabaeus. The sequence goes on from NC_132925.1 coordinate 24,889,036, forward strand.
GGGCGGCACCAGCAACCATGAACAGATGTGGTGAAGGGGTCACCTCCCATTTCCGCTGCCCACTGTTGAAGATGTAGCAGAGGCTCTCATCACTGTGGGCCAGCAAATGCGCACTTAGAGACAGCCTTTCCAGTGTTTTTCACCATGGCTGTACCCCCATTAAAAGTGAGCTGGCATTTCACAGGCTTCCAGGACGGACGGTGCCAATTGTCACCTCCTTACAGAGAGTAGCAATGTCCCAGCAACAGAGAGCAGACGAGCCACAGAGCTGTCTGCTCTGGACTGAGGAAAGAGGCTCTGCTCTTCCCCAAGCCCATAGTGGTGGTAGCCACCAGAGGAACATGATCTCGAGCTGGGGCCAGGAGCCAAAGGACAATGTCTGTATGCACTGATGGTCGTAAGCCTTATAATAGGACATGGTAGGAAAGCAGATTGCATTCTTGCTTGCCCAGGATGAGGAGCTGGCATGCAGCCCCTGCCACCCTACTCCCAAGACCTCAGTACACCCCAACACGATCTCCCCTGTCCCCTCTGTCAGGATCAGAGCCTTCACTCACTATGAAGCTACCAGAGAGTAAGCCAGTACTTACTTCTAATCTCCACTTACTGGACAGAAGACTGAACTGTACCACCAAATAAAAAGCTTGCTGTTCAGAAGGGTGGTAGTGTATGAGACAGGCTTCCTGAAATCTCCACACTCTCAGCCCCATAGAAGATAGTGTGTTGGCTCACCTGTCCAATACATCACTACAACAAGCAACATTTGAGAAAGCCATCACACAATAGCTATCCACAACCAAAGAACCCATACAGAGCCTTGGTCTCCTGAAAGGACAGGAAAAATAAAGCCAAAATATGATACACAACATACACTACAGTCATACCTTCAAGGGAAAAAAGAATAAAAAAAAAAATCCCATTCAAATGACAGCAATTTTAAAAATCAGAAGTGACATCTCCTTCAGAGGAAAGGGAATTAACAAAAAAAGTTCAGCAGTACAAGAAGATAGAGTGGTTTGACACTCCAATGAACCAGACTAGCTCCTAGCAATAGACAGTAACCAAAATGAAAATTCTAAAGTGATAGATAAATTCAAAATATGAATTGCAAGGAAATTCAATGAGATCCAAAAGAAAATTGGAAATCAACATAGAGAAACAAGAAAAACAATTCAGTATATGAAAGACAAGCTAGTATATTTAAGCAAAAAAGAACTTCTGGCCTTGAAAAATTCACCTAAGAAATTTCAAAATACAATTGAAAGCTTTAACAATAGATTAGACCAAGCAGAAGAAAGAACTTTGGAGATTGATGATTTGTTTTCCAGATTAACCCAGTTAGACAAAAGTAAATTAAAAAGAATTTTTTGAATGAACAAAGCCTTTGAGAAATATGGGATCATATTACATGACTAGACATATGACTTATAGGCATTCTTGAGGAAGAAGACTAAAACATAAATAACTTAGAAAACATATTTGAGAGAATAATTTAGGAAAATTTCCCTAATCTTTCTAGAGAGGTAGATACCCAGATAAGAAACCTTTAGAGAACATCTGCAAGATACCATACAAGATAAACCAAAACATATAGTCATCAGATTATCCAAGTTCAACACTAAAATAAAAATTATTAACGGGCTATAGAAAAGGGTCAAATCATCTATAAAGATTAAGTCATCAGACTAACACTCGACTTCTCTGCAGAAAACTTACAAACCAGAAGAGACTGGTTTTTAGCTTTCTTAAAGAAAAAAAAATGCTATTTAAGAATTTTATATCTTACCCAACTAACCTTCATAAATAAAGGAGAAATAAAATCATTCCCAGATAAGCAAATGCTAAGAGAATTCTTCACCACTAGACTGATTCTACAAGAAATTCTCAGAGTAGTTCTAAACATGGAAATGAAAGTAAGGTAGTTGCTATCATAAAAGCACTCATAAGTACATGTTTCACAGATCCTATAAAGCAATTACACAATTAAGACTACAAAGCAACTAGCAAGCAACCCCATGACAAGAACAAAACCTCACATATCAATATTAATCTTGAATGTAAATGGCCTAAATGTTCCTCTTAAAAACTAAAGATTGTCAAACTAGATAAGAAAAAATGACTCAACCATCTGCTGCAATCGAGACCCATCTATGAGAAATGACATCCACAGGCTTAAAGTAAAGTGGAAGAGAAAGAACTATTGTGCAAATGGAAAACAAAAAGGAGCAGGGCTTGCTATTCTTTTATCAGACTTTAATAAAACAGACTTTAAATCAACCAAATTTTTTTAAAAAGACAAAGGAAGCACATTATCTAATAATAAAGGAGTGAATTCAACAAGAAGACTTGACTATCCTAAAATACTGTAGCACTCAAATGTATAAAACAAGTACTACTTAAGGAAACCAGTGGCTATACAATAATAGTGGGGGACTTCAACAATCCACTGATGACACTAGACAGATCACTTAGGCAAAAAACTAACAAAGAAACTCTTGACTTAAACTGGACTCTTGACCAAACAAATCTAACATATATCTACAGAACATTTGACCTGACAGCTGCAGAATATACATTTTTCTCTTCTGTGCATTGAACATTCTCAAAATTGACCACATGTGATATGGTTTGGCTGTGTTCCCACACAAAATCTCATCTTGAATTGTAATCCCCGTAATTCCCATAATCCCCACATGTCAAGGGAGAGACCAGATGGAAGTAATTGAATCATGGAGGCAGGTTCTCATGATAGTAAGTGAGTTCTTATGAGACCTGATGGTTTTATAAGTGTTTGGTAGTTCCTCTTGGGTTCATATTCCTTCCTGCCACCTTGTGAAAAAGGTGCCTTGCTTTCCCTTCTCCTTCCACCATGATTGTAAGTCTCCTGAGGCCTCCTCAGCCATGCTGAACTGTCAATTAAACCTCTTTCCTTTATAAATTACCCAGTGTCAGGCAGTTTTTTATACCAGTATGAAAACTGACTGATACAGTATTCTTGGTCACAAAGTCAGTCTCAATGAATTCAAATAAATCAAAATTATATGAAGTAGCTTCTTGGATCACAGTGGAATAAATTTAGAAATCAATACCAAGAGAAAGTCTCAAAATCACATGAGTACATGGAAACTAAACAACTTGCTCTTGAATGGCCTTTGTGTAAACAACAAAAATAAGGCAGAAATCAAACAAAAATTGAAACAAAAATAGAGACACAACATATCACGAACAGACATTTCTCAAAAGATGACATACACATGGCCAACATATGAAAAGAATGCTCATTATCAGTAGTCATCAGAGAAATGCAAATTAAAACCACAATGAGATACTATCTTACACCAATCAGAAAGGCTATTATTAAAAGGTAAAAAAATAATAATAACATAGGTTGACCAAGATATGGAGACAAGGGAACCCTTATGTACCATTGGTGGGAATGTAAATTTGTTAAAACTCTATAAAAAAATAGTATGATGAATTCTCAAAAAAAAACTAAAAATAGAACTACCATTTGACCTAGCAATGCCACTACTGGGTATCTACTCAAAGAAAAGGAAATCGCTTTATGAAAAAGATATCTGCACTCATATGATTATCACAGCACTATTCACAATAGCAAAGTTGTGGAGTTAACCTATATCCATCAATGGTAGATTGTATAAAACAAACGTAGTGCATATACACCATGGAACACTATGCAGTCATTAAACAGAATTAAATCATATCCTTTGCAGCAACATGAATGCAGCTGGAGGCCATTATCATAAAGAAAAACAGCTCAGAAACAGAAAATCAAATACTACAGGTTTTCGCTTATAAGTGGAATCTAAACAATGGGTATGGACATAAAGATGAAAATAATAGACACTGGGCTGCATGCAGAGGCTCACGCCTGTAATCCCAACACTTTGGGAGGCCACAGCAGGCAGATCACCAGAGGTAAGGAGTTCAAGGCCAGCCTGACCAATGTGGAAAAACCCCATCTCTCCTAAAAACACAAAAATTAGTCTGGGGTGGTGGCACATGCCTGTAATCCCAACTACTCAGGAGAATGAGGCAAGAAAATTGCTTGAACCTGGGAGGCAGAGGTTGCGGTGAGCCGAGATGGTGCCATTGCACTCCAGCCTGGGCAACAAGAGCGAAACACTATCTCAAACAAAAGAAAGAAATAAAGAAAATAAAGAAAAGAAAATAATAGATACCAATGACTCCAAAAGGTGGGGAGGTTGGAAGCAAGGTGGTGAAGGTTGAGATATTACTTATTGGGTACCATGTTCACTATTTGGGTCTTGGGTTCACTGGAAGCCCAAACCTCAGCATTGCATAATTTTCACATGTAACAAGCCTGTACCTGTACCCCCTGAAGCTAAATTTTTTTAAAAAATGTAATTTGCCATCTGGGACTTGAGAAAAAAATATGTATTTTTTCTATATAAATGCAGGATATGAAGAGACAGTAAGAGAGCACAAAATAGCTTTCTCCCTTGTTAATCTCTGCACATCCAATACAAAGAAAATAAACTAAATGCTTTTTATAAGTTCATTTTGTTTCAGCACAATTATTCTGTCATCTTATTTGGTAGTGTTACTGTTCATGTTCTTGAGTATTACCTTAACCATTTGAAGTAAATCCAAAGTAGAGACTGATCATTCACTGGAGCTGCACTTGGCTCTCACCCACTGTGTTAGTTTCCCATGACTGCTGTAACAAATGATCACCGACTCGAAGGCTTAAAACAGCAGACAGTTATTCTCTCACAGTTCTGGAGAATGGAAGTTCAAAATCAAGGAGTCCATAGGGTTGATTCTACCTGGAGGCACTGAGGGAGAACGTGTTCCCTGCCTCTCTCCTACCTTCTGATGGGTAACAGCAACCCTTGGTATCCTTTGACTTGGGGCCAAATAACTCCAGTCTCTGCCTCCACCTTCATGAGACCTTATCTGTCTTCACGTGTCTCAAATCTGCCTCTCCTTTTTTAATGAAGACACTATTTAGGGCCCACTCAAATTCATGATGATCTCATCTTGGATTTATCTTAATTACATCTATAAACACCCTTCCTTCAGATAAAGGCACACTCTTGGGCTCTGAGTGGACATGGATTTGGGGAAGACACTACTCAGTCTTCCACACCACCTTAGCAATTGCTACTAAATAGTTCTGGTATCATCTGTCCTTTTCCTTTGTAATGCTGTTGCTGCTTCCATCAGACACTACTATAATGAAGTCTTTTAAAATAGGCTTTGTGTTTTTATTTTTACATACTTTAAAACATTATTTTCTAAAGAGAAAACATTCATTCCTCTTCTTTTCATCAAAGCAAACAATACTCATGGTAGAAAACTTGAAAAACATGGAAAACCAAAAAAAGAAAGGAAAGACTACTTGTGATCTCACTCCTCAGAGCTAATTTTTTTTTTTTTTCTTTTTGAGATGAAGCCTCACTGTGTCTCCTAGGCTGGAGTGCAGTTGCGTAATCTCGGCTCACTGCAACCTTTGCCTCCTAGGTTTAAGCAATTCTCCTGCCTTAGCCTCCTGAGTAGTTGGAATTACAGACACATGCCACCACACCCAACTAATTTCTGTATTATTTGTAGAGATGGGGTTTCACCATGTTGGTCAGGCTGGTCTCGAACTCCTGACCTCGTGATCCACTCCCCCTCGGCCTCCCAAAGTGCTGGGATTACAGGCGTGAGTCACGGCGTCCGGCCAACATTTTTTTATATAGTCATGCAAATGTTTTTTACTGGTTTATTCAAACATCCATAGAAATCATGCTGGACATATTTCCTGCACGACATTTTATTTATCTTAAATATTATATTCCATTTTATAACAAGAATATGTAGTTTTCTCATGTCAGAATTAGAGACTATAAACTTTAGCAGACTGAAAGCAATCTTACAATAACCCCACTTCAGGACACTGACTGCTAAGACAGGAGAACCCCAGAAGAAAAATGTATCCAGGGCACACCATCTGAATGCAGAAGCTGAGGGACTTTAGAGGAATCCAGTCACAAAATCTATCACATGCTAAAGACTCACTATGGGAGTCTCAAAAGAGAGGGCTCTCAGAAAAGCCAACAAAAATATCTCGGAAGACACACACTGTGTGAACAACTGCCATACAAAGAATACCTACTGAAAATCCAATCCAATAGCACCAGTATTCCCTTTATACTTCAATCCTCCTTATTCCCAGTCGATCTGGGATGAATTAGAACCAGTCTAGCAAGTGGACAAAAGTAGATCAGATAATAATCCTTTAACCATTCTCAGTAGGAGTGGGAGAAAGGCAGGTTGAATTGATAAGAGAGGTAAAAAGTTTGACTTATGTAAAACTAAATTCTTATTACATAAGAATGAGACGTTTGTACCACTGCAATTGCTCACAAAGTGCTGAGATACATAAGAGATTTGCCAAAAATGGAAAGGAAAGGTACAACAGAAGCCAGCAAAACCATTAGGAAAGGAGATTTTTAAAACTATAGACTTCACATTTCAGCTTGTTCAATGAACAGTTAGAATAGTTGTTCTATTGTTTATGCCCTTTCATGCTTCCAGATGAATTCTAAAATTAATATGCCAAGTTTCAAAAAGTTTTAGTGTGATTTTCAATATTTTTCTTTACTTTTTGAGATTTTGTTTTAAAACTGCTACATAAAGAATTAAATCGTCTAAAGTATGTTAACAGTTACCATAAAATAACTTACGCCTTGTACTTCACCTCTGACTTAATTTTTTTTTTTTTTTTTTCTGGAGACGGAGTCTCGCTCTGTCGCCCAGGCTGGAGTGCAGTGGCCGGATCTCAGCTTACCGCAAGCTCCGCCTCTCCGGTTTACGCCATTCTCCTGCCTCAGCCTCCCGAGTGGCTGGGACTACAGGCGCCCGCCACCTCGCCCGGCTAATAATTTTTAAGTTAAGTGCTTCCCAGCTTTAGGATAGTATCATTGCTATAAATATTACATCACCAGAGTTATATGGTATGTTCTTTCTGGTTGTTGGTTGATAAAATATTTTTATTTTAAAATAATTTCAGATAGAGTATAGAAATATTTTTCTGAATCAATTTTATGCAGTGTTTCAAGTAGTATTTATTTTGTGCTTATTCTGAGAGTCATTGTGCAATAAGATTTTAATGATCTGAGGTGAATAAACTCCTACCCTTAAAAGGTCATAATCGAATAAGAGAACAAAATATATAAACAGATTCATATAATAGAATAAATTGAATGCAATTAACATGAAAACAAGTTCCATGAGAGAGAAGAAAAGAAAGCAAATGATTCTGATGAAGACAGTCTAGGTATTTCCAGAAAACAAGGCTCGAGTGTTCAAAGATTATTTAAATTCATTTTTTGAGGCTATCTAGATAGGCAACCTACAACTTAACAAGCTCAATAATTCTTACATTCTCTATGCTACTGTGATTCAGAGGCATCCTAAAATTATACTTATTTCATTTTGAATTTGTACATAGTCCCTAACATGTGACATATTTCCTTAAGAAGCATTCCTTTTGCATTACCTGCTCATTCTCTGTTAGGTTAAACCTTCATGTGCCATGATGCCCCATCACTTTTGATATTTAGCTTGAACGCAGATTAGTAGATAGAATAAATATTTCCTCTAACATAACTTGGCAAAATAAATAATTTTTACATAGTTTCATCTGGCAAAATAAAGCACAGTGTACAGTATTCCCAAAGCAGTGAAAACAAAACCTCTGTGTACCTCTGTGTTCTCAGAGGGTATTAAAGACTCCAAAGCTACTTTTAAGGACGTGTATAACTAACAGCCTTTGAATATACACAGCTCAGAAACTCTGAAGATTCTGGTATACTAAGAAAAACTGTTCTCAGACACAAAAACTGGCAAACTTCCTGAAAGTGGACAATTTTCATTGGTGAGGAGTGTTAAAATGTTAAAAACAAGACCTGAATATAGTGCCATTTTTCATCTTTGAAATTACGTTTCAAAAAGTGACAATTTTTAGAAGTCACTTCTACTTCACTGTAAAGGGTCGAATTTTCTTAGTATAAATAGAATCTGCATTTGCAAAACGCATAAATTAGAAGGTGATTATTTATACTACAAATGATTCACTGCAGGGTTCCTTTAAGACTCTACTAGTGATTTTAGGTAATTGTTTATAGTTCATTAACTACTTCATAGAAAGACCAGACGAAGCAGACAGTCTTAATTACAAAGATCAACAAGAAATAAAGAATAAAATATTTGGGAAATAGAAACCTGAAGTATTGGGTATGAAACATCTTATTTTTTAAGATAAGGAACTAAAAGAAAAAATACAGGTGGCCGTATGTCATCCAGCTAATTACTTGCATGAGCAAAGCAAAACCTCAGCCTTTTGGATTCCCTGTCTGAAAGTCCGTCCATTAAACAAAACCCAGCTAGCTATGGCTTGGTTTGCAAAAATGTGACCACCAAAAGACTGTTTAGTAAGACATCTATTGCAAAGTGAAGACTATTCATTTGTAACTATAAATCAAGAATTGTTGATTTTATCACATTCTTTATCAGATCAAAAGCTAGGAATAGAAGTTTGAGCAGAAAGAATACATACATATTGTTTGACAGCTTGGCATTAAAGCACCTCTTCTAAAAAAAATTAAAATTAAAATTATTTGAGAAATTAAGGGATAGCCCAAGGGATGTAATAGTCCGTTTTCTAATTGACTCCTTGTGTTGCAAGTTGGGCTCTCCAGGAAAAAGAAACTTGGGCTGAGCGAGGTGGCTCACGCCTGTAATCCCAGCACTTTGGGAGAACGAGGCGGGCGGATCACGAGGTCAGGAGATGGAGACCATCCTGGCTAACAGGGCAAAACCCCGTCTCTACTAAAAATACAAAAAAAAAAAAAAAAATTAGCCAGGTGCGGTGGCGGGCGCCTGCAGTCCCAGCTACTTGGGAGGCTGAGGCAGGAGAATGGCGGGAACCAGGGAGGCGGAGGTTGCAGTGAGCCAAGACCAGGCCACTGCACTCCAGCCTGGGCGACAGAGCGAGACTCCGTCTCAAAAAAAAAAAAAAAAAAAAAGAAAGAGGAAAAAAAAAAACCAATACTCTAATTGACTTTACTGCCTAGAATGTTTTAGGGAGTTCTTTTCAGATTAACTAGTAGACAAGTGGAAGAGGAAGTAAGATCAAGTTGAGAAAGAAATGAAGCTACAATACAGGTAAGCCAAAAGCCCTCAACCAAACATAGGTGATACTGTGGGATTAAAATAGTCCATCAGAGTTATTTTGCCTTAGGTTAACATGGTGGAATATCTTTACTGCCATCAGTCATTAGATGTGGGCCAGCCTGGGAAGGGAATGGCCTTGATGGTCACTGTTGGATCCTTGCAGGTGCTGATAGCTAAAGGCTGAGCACCACCAGCAGCTGGGGCAACATACATTTCCTCAAAGGGGGATCCATTCAGTGCATCTGTATGTCTAGCATACCCTCAAATTCAGGATTTCATGTATAATCTTTGAAGATAGCTAGGTACAAATATCTGCTTTGTTCATACTAGCAATATGAGTTTGGGCAATTTAAGAAAACTGGGTCTCAATTTCCTCATCTTTAAACCACAGAAAATAGTGCTTACCTCATAGAGTTATCTAAGTCCCATGCATAGCCCACACATGGTGATCTGCCCACAGCCAACACTACACTGAGTGAACAAAAGCTGGACGCATTCCCCCTAAAAACAGGAACAAGACAACGAAGTCCACTCTCACCACTCCTACTAAACATAGTGCTGGAAGTCTTACCCAGAGCAATCATGCAAGAGAAAGAAAGAAAAAGCATCAAATAGGAAAAGAAGTCAAATTGTCTCTCTTCACCAATGGTATGATTCTATGCACAGACAACCCTAAAGACTCCACCAAAATATTCCTTCAGCTGATAAACAACTTAAAAGTTCCAGGATAAAGACTCAGTGTACAAAAATCAGTAGCGTTTCTGTATACCAATAACATTCAAGCTGAGAGCCAAATCAAGAATACAATCCCTCTCACGACAGCCACAAATAAAATACCTAATAATAGATCTGGAAATGGAAGATATCTACAAGGGGAACTATAAAACACTGATGAAAGAAATCAGACAACAGAAACAATGGAAAAACATTACATGCTCATGCATAGCAAGAATCAATGTTATGAAAATGGTCATACTGCCCAAAGCAATCATAGATTCAATGCTCTTCCTATTAAACTACCAATGTTATTTTTCACAGACTTAAACAAATCTATTCTGAAATTCAATAGTAGTTGAAAAAAGAGCCCAAATAGCCAAAACAATCCTAAGTAAAAAGAACAAAGCTGGGGACATCGCATTACCCAATTTCAAATTATTTTGTAAGACTATGGTACCAAAACAGTCTGGTACTGGTGTTAAAGTAGACAAATAGACTAATGAAATAGAATAGAGAAGCCAGAAATAAAGGGACACAACTACAGTCATCTGATCCTTGAGAAAGTTGACAAAAACAAGCAACGAGGGAAAGGATTTCCTGTTCAATAAATAGTGCCGGGATAACTGGCTGGCCATGTGCAGAAGAATGAAACTGAACCCCTATCTTTCAGCATATACAAAAATTAACTCAAGATGGATTAAAAATTTAAATGTAACAACTCACAGTATAGGAATCCTAGAAGAAAGTCTAGGAAATATCACCCTGGACTTTGACCTTGGGAAATAACTTAGGACCAATTCCTCAAGCAATTGCAACAAAAATAAAACTTCCCAAGTGGGACCTAAGTAAACTGAAGAGTTTGAACACAGCAAAAGAGACTATCAACAGAGTAAATAGACACCCTACAGAATGGAAGAAAATATTCACAAACTATGCATCTGACAAAGGTCTAATATACAAAATACATAAGAAACTTAAACAAACCAACAAGATAAAAACACATAACCCCATTAAAACATGGAAAAAAGGACATGAATAGACACTTTTCCAAACAAGACATACAAGTGGCCAACAAACATGAAACAAAAAGCTCAATATTCCCTAATCACTAGGGAAATACAAATCATAATGAGATACCATTTCATGCCAGTCTATATGGTTATTATAAAAAGTAAAAAAAAATAACAGATATTGGTGAGGCTGTGGAGAAAAGGAAATGCTTATACACAGTTGGTGGGAATGTAAATTAGTTCAGCCCTTGTGGAATGCCGTTTCTAGATTTCTCAAAAGACATAAAAACAGAACAACTATTTGACCCAGCCATCCCATTAGTGGGTATACACTCAAATGAAAATAAATGTGGTCTATTTTCTACCAAATAGACCTTTGGTCTACCAAAAAGACACAAACACTCATATGCTCATTGCAGCACTATTCATACATACATGGAATTGTGAAAGGAAAATATCGTAGGCCTCCAAAATCACTAAACTACAGGGAGAAATTCAAGGTGGGAACTGCTTAGGGCACACTTGCCTCCTATTCTATTCAAAGTCACTGCTCACTGAGATAAATGCATATCTGATTGCCTCCTTTGGAAAGGCTAATCAGAAATCCAAAAGAATGCAACCTTTTGTCTCTTACCTATCTGTGACCTGGAAGCCCCCTCCCACTTCTAGTTGTCCGGCTTTTGCTTCAAATTGTCCTGCCTTTTTGGACCGAACCAATGTTCGTTTTACATATGTTGATTGATGTCTCATATCTCCCTAAAATGTATAAAACCCAAGCTGTGCTCTGACCACCTTAGACACCTGTCATCAGGACCTCTTTAGATTGTCATGGGCACATGTCCTCAACCTTGGCAAAATACATTTTGTAAATTAACTGAGAGCCCTCTAAAATTTTAGGGGTTCACAGAATCAATCTAGGCAACCATCACTGGTAAATTGGATAAGTAAAATGTGGTACGTAAATACTATGGAATACTATGCAGCCATAAAAAAGAAAGAAATCATATCCTCTGCGGCAACACAGATGCAGCTAGAGGCCATTATCCTAAGTGAAATAATATAAGAACAGAAAACCAAATATTGCATGCTCTTACTTATAAGTGGGAGCAAAACATTGGGACATAAACACATGAATAATAAACACAGAACTGTTGGGGAAAGGGTAGGGTCGAAAATTACCCATTGGGTACTTTGCTCAGTACCTAAGTGATGAGATCATTTGTACTCCATACCTCTACATCACGCAATATACTCAGGTAATAATCCTACACATGTACTCCCTGAATCTAAAATAAAAGTCAAAATTGTTTTTTAAAAAGATTACTTATTATGGATATGATTTACTGATTATTCTCTTAATGAATGAGATAGTGTTTTTATTACAGGTTTCTTCCTAATACTCATCTCTTGGAAGAAATATTACAGACTCATGTGGCTTAGGGTAACTTGGACCTGAGATTATAAAAATTATCTTAAAATTTTCAAATTATGAAACAGAACTTCAAGGTCTTAAGAACGTATATAAACACACAAACATATGTGTATGTATATAAATAAATGTATATATATTTAGTTGTAGATATTCATCTATATTCACAAATAAATATGTATTTTTATATGTTATATATAAATAAGTACACAATAACTCCTACAAAGTTCTCATCCTTACTGACTGCATAGGGTAGTTACCTTTATTTTCTTCATTTCATAGGTGAGAATACACAAATTTAGTTAAATTAAATTATTTGCCCATATCAGTTTGATTATAAGGCCCCAAATCTAATACAATATACTTATTTGTCAAGGCTGGAGAACTTAGACAACCTCTAAATGTGTATTTTTAAAATTATATCTTATTAAACATTTAAAAGCCAATTGCTTCACTTAAAGAATATACTCTACTTTTTGTTTTATATCAGTGGAGTTTTCTCTTTTTGAAGGTTAAAGTGTAATTATGTTGAAAATCACATATAATTAAAATTGTTATAGGAGATAATTAAAATCTCAGACGTAGTATACACCTGTCTCAGGACTCCATTCTATTATATTTTTGTTAACTGTATATATATGTATGTTCATATATTGCATTTCTTAAATACACATTTGTATTCATACACAAAAATTTCACTTCCTATGAACCAGTTAGACCCTTCCTGTAGGCGTTATATCCATTTGACATAATGCTATGGGCTTTGCCTGTTTTGTTTACCACTATCTTATATGCTTGGGATTGCAGCTGGCACATAGTAGACAGTCAATAAATTAACAATTATTTTCACATGCTTGCATGTGCATCCCTATCTCTGCAACTAGATTTTCAGTTCCCTAAAGGCAATGATCATATTGCTCTGGCACCCAGGATGATGCCTTAAATATAATAAACGTTCAGTGATACTTATTGTATGATTGAAAGGTCTAAGGAGCTTGTTATATAACCTTCTAATACCCCGAATGTCTATTCAAATGCAACCTTTCATAAGAGACCATTATTCAGTGGAATAGTAGATGGTCCCTAAGCACATGTCTCTATATATGCAACATGGGAGCTAATCAGGAATATTGGATACATGTTTTAATCAGAGTTCCTCAATAATTGATACAAAACACAGTATAAAAACACTATATTTTAAAATACTGTAATCCACATAAAATAAAAGTACAAAGTTAAAATAAATATGTCGATTAAATGTTTAACTTTCCTTACTTTTTAAGTTTGTTGTGGTTCCGATTTTCAAATATGTATTAGTTTTGCTTTTAGTGTACATATAATTGAATCCTTTCTTTTCTTTATGGTGGCCTTTAGATAGACAGCTTTCTTCTTGCTGTATTTATTTGGGGAGACCGAGTTGGCTAACAAAAATATACATCTTTTATTCTTATGAAAGAAAATGATATATTACCATACAGACGTTGAGAGAAGAATAAAAACATAGGAAACTACAGGAAGAAATACAAGATCTATACTATTTTTAATGTAAATGCAGTTTTGTGAAAGGATCTTTGTAAAAGAGAATCAAGAAAGAGTTAAATAAATAAGGGGGAAAAGCTCCATCATAGCCCTGTTTTTTCAGAAATGTTTCATAGTTTCTGATATAGAGGTAGACAGAGAATAAAATTACAATGGAATTTAAAAATAGAATTTTCTTTAACAAGTAAATAAAAATATTAGGACCTAGAATCTATTTTAAAATAGAATTTTACACAGTTACACCTATTTAGCAATTCATTATTTAAAATAAACCAAACAACTGAGCAAATAATGAAGTAAATAAACCAAATGAAAAGAAAATAGGAATAAATTGTAGCCATCTTTTAGAGTGATGAATGATGAGGCAATTTTAATATTTATTATGTTTCAACAAGGTAATCGTTGGCAAACTTAAACTTCAAAAAGTGTTGAAAGAAAGAAGTGCTGGTAAGCTCTGAGAAAAGTTTTACTAGAAAATAAGTGAAGCATAGAGGAGCCATTGAAATAGGCATCAAATTAGGAAATGAAGGCAGTGCTCGGCAAATATTCCAGAAAGGGGTAGAAGAGTTTATATGTAAGAAATAAAAGAGAAAAAAAAATAAGTGAGGTGTATGAAGTTCATGGTATTGTTTTGCAATTTTGACATTGCAGCAACACCTAAAAGCTATTCTTGTAAGGAATTTACCACCACACTCTGATACTACATAGAGTAGTATTTGGGGAAAATGTATATAGAATAAGAGTGGAAAATAAGATAACACTTATTGAGTTTTATCTTACATCATGTTCACCATAACCCTATGATTACCAATTTATAGATGAGGAACAGGAGGGGCACAGTAATTAACAAAATCCCCATGGTCTGAGAATAGGAGAGTCAGGGTTTTTACCAGGTGTAACAACAAGACCAACAACTAGATGACTTCCTATTTCAGGCCAAGGAGTTTGAACTTAATTCTTTAGGAATCAAGGGGCCATTGCAGGCTTTTATTCAAGTTCTAGGGTTCTCTTATCAATAACTGTGCCTCATTATGATTGGGTAACTTAGTTATGGTAGCATCAAAATATCTGCTCACTGCCTGTTGAGAGTTTTCACACAGGAAAACTCAGAGAGACACAGGCGGTCTCTGAGCTGACTAGGCAGGTGAGAGTCCTGGGAAACCAAAGAACCATCTGCCTACAAAGACAAAGACAGAACCCCACAGAAACTCCCACCAGGCCTGGGCATTGCAGTTTACTGCCTCAGAATTTCCACTGAGGCTAAGAAGGCTAGTCTCTAGAATTTGTGTCACTTTCAGTAAACAATGTTGCAACTTCCATAGGTAAATGACACCATTATTGTTCCTTTCTTTCCAGTAATAGTGGCCAGATAATTGGCATCTATTGTTTGTTTTGCATCTATTTTAAGATCTCCTCCATATAAGAAGCAATTGTAAGTGCTGGGCAACCTAAATGGCAAGCATGCCCTACAAGCATGGAATAAATATAGCAAGCACAATTGAAAGCTTCCTCTGTAGAAGAGCTACGGGTTTCCCATGGATGATTTCATTAAATCCTTACGGTAGCGCCATGAGGTAGGTGTGGTTAATATATTCAGTTTTACACAGTAGGAACAAAAGATTTAGAGAAGTCAAATAATTTTTGCCTGTATAATAGGTGATGATGTCAGGATTTGAAAAAAATGTAATTCTTTAAATTGTGCTATTATCCAATGCCTATACCATCTCTCAAATAAGGCAGCATGTGCTACATAGTTGACAAAAGGAAGGAGTGTGGCTATACCAGTTAAAACATATCTCCAGCCCCGGAAAGAACACTTCAAAAATAAGTGAAAGACAAGTTTTCTACTAATATTTTTTAATTCTTATAACATTTGACCCAATACTTTACATACACTGCATACTCATAAGTTGTTCCACAATTTTTTTTTTTCTTTTTTTGAGACGGAGTCTCGCTCTGTCGCCAGGCTGGAGTGCAGTGGCTCGTTCTGGGCTCACTGCAACCTCCGCCTCCTGGGTTCAAATGGTTCCCCTTGCCTCAGCCTCCCGAGTAGCTGGGACTACAAGCATGTGTCACCATGCCCAGCTAATTTTTGCATTTTTAGGAGAGATGGGGTTTCACCATCTTGGCCAGGATGGTCTCAATCTCTTGACGTCGTGATCCGCCCACCTCGGACTCCCAGAGTGCTAGCATTACAGGCTTCAGCCACCGTGCCCAACCTCTACAAATATATATATGTATTTTTTAATTCAGAATGTGTAATTATATAAGAAAGAAAGAAACAAGACAGAATAATTTCTTATTTTTCAAAGAATCCTGTCCTTCAACTATCATTTAAGGAAGCATTCTGGTCTTCCCATTAGGCTCTGATAAAACATTAGGAACAACTTTAGAATTCTGAAATCACCTACACTTCCTTCACAAGACCAATGGAATTTCACCCTAAGTGAAAAGACACAATTCTCAATAGCTTTGAAATGTGATTTTTAGCACGTGAGCCTCTTAAGTCAATGCTGAACATTACCAGCATTACAGAGAAAGAAAAATACGAGGCGGGTAGATTAACAATACAAGGACTTAACAAAGAAGCTTCCTTGCAGATGAATAGGAAGGGCCACCTAGTCCTAGTATGACATCAATACAGATATTGTGGTGCAGCACAAGCCCCTGCAGGTTAATGAAAGGGACAGGAGAAATTGGAGGGGAAAAGGTGACAAAAATGACAAAAAATGGTTCAATGATAAAATGTAGGGAAATACTGAGAGGGCAGAATATCTCTCTAGGAGGTCACAAAAAATGACTAGTAGACACTCGATCAAGGTCTGTAACTTCAAGTTAAAAACATAAATGAAGTAAGGGAGTTATTCGGAATCTCTGAATATAGTAGGGAAAAGATCAGTGCCTCGGAACTAAAGAAAAGCTACTTTGAACTTATATTTTGGGGGCAAAAGGTTTTTTAATACTTTGAACAATTGGACAATAGGCTTTAACACCTAAGGGAAGCCCATGAATGAATCTTAACTACAGACAGGGTATGAAAGGTTGGAGATGAAATCAACCAGACCCAGGGACTAAGTTGCTATCACAGTGGTAAGAATTAAGATTGTCCTTTTGCAAGTAAGAAATATTTTATCACTTAAAAAAATTCAAAATACTTTGTTTGCTTAATCAAACACAGGAATTCCTTTAGTGCCTTTTGAAGATTACTGTCACAATGCAAGTTAAACTTTAAATGAGTGTGAAATAATAATGGGACTATGCATTGGGTATTAAATGCATAGCTAGAGGATGTTACATAATGAATTGTGCTTATTGAAGGTTCACTCACTATAGATTCTGTAAGCATGTGTTTGTTTCATCATAGCTCCTTTCAGTAGATTCTAATCAGCCACATCAATGTAATAATATGACTGGGTGCTTGCTACTCCTTACCCTTGTCTACTACCCATTACTGACTGTCTTGAAATGTTTAGTCATTCGGTACTTAACTGGGTTAGAAAAAGTAGACAAAAGATCTGCTGAATGCTACTTACTTGCCAACACATTCACTGGCAATTTTACCCAAATTCTATAAGCACAGCGGATTGCAAAATATTTGAGCTAGAAATGCATGGATTTAAAGTGTCCTTCACTTGTTCTATCAACCTCAAACTAAATGCATGCAGATGAAGTCTGGTTTTGTGAAAAAGTCTTTACACACATTCTTATTTCCTTTAGGCCGGGAACTTGGTCTTTGGGAACTTTTATAAATCCAATATATGCTATTTATCAGAGAGATTCTAATATTTATTTTGTTTCATTTTTTAAAAAATCAAGAAAACGAAACCATGAAACCACCTCCTTTCTTTCTCATAAACTACAGCTTTGAAAATTCTTTGTTTTGTGTACCTACTAAGCAACTACTTAACATTGTGTAACTAGTATAATCTATACACAATAAATTATAATAATAAGTACTTTTCTATATGCAAGATATAGATGTAGTATTTTAAAGTCACATGTATAAGTTATTTTATTCCATCAATTTTAGAACTGAAGGATTTAATACTAAGAGAAGTTTATAACTTGCCTAAGATCTTATAGTTATTTGAATAACAGTCAGAACTTAACTTCATGTCTTTCTGATACAAATGTTCATGTTTTTTAATACCCTTTTACACTGTCTCATGTTTACACCGTAGAGACTTATGATCCCTATACCAGGAAATGTATGTGACTTTATTCCATTTCCATTAATGTACTGATCTTCCCTTGTAATCAAAGACAGTGCCTCATTAACCTCTGTGTCCCAGCGTAATATTCGACTTGTTGTACACAGTAAATAACTGATGAGTAAGTGGTCACTGCTATGGTTTGAATGTCTTTGTCTCCTCCAAATGTATGTATTGGAAACTTAATCTCCAAAGTAACAATGTTGGAAAGTGAAGCCTAATGCAAGGCAGAACCCTCATGAATGGATTAACGCCACCATAAAATGGCTCTCTGGAGTGAATTCTCTTTTCCTGCTCTTATGCCATGTGAGGAAGGAGCAAGAAGGTCCTAACCAGATGCCAGTGTCTTCTTCTTGAACTTTCCAGCCTCCAGAACAGTGGGAAATAATTTTCTGTACTTTATAAATTACCAAGTCTCAAGTATTCTATTATAGCAGCACAAACAGATTAATGACGTCACTAAGGATGTGAAATAGGAAATTTCTTTTTTTCTATTCTATTAGAGGTAAAACTTTATTTTCTTGCAATTATGATGTACCTTGTTCTTTTAGAAAGTTTCAGGTTCCATTTTCACTGCCTCCCTTTTCCAAACCTTGACCAGATCCTTGACGTATGGCCACAAGGTTATATAATAGAATAATGGCTTTGAAGTCTAAAAATTATGATTTCATATTATAATTTCTCAGTAACTTTGTGGAACAGGACAGGTTTCTAAACTGTGTTGAGTAAAAACCTCATAATATAAAAACTGAGGGTGTAGATATAGGTGATGTTGTGATATTTAGCCCCAAACTGGTACAAATAGCAGGCACTCAATAATGTGATAGGTGATATCTTACTACCAAACATCTTAAGTATAACCAGTTATGAGACATATATAGTTTAATAATAAACTTCAGGAAATATGTTTATGTACATGATGTTACCATGGACCAAGTCTAGTCTGAATTTTTACTGGAGTTCGATATTAGTCTAGTAACAATAAAAGATATAATGTCTCCGCTCTCAAGTGGCTCCAAGTGTAGTGGGAAACACAGGTAATGAAAAAAAAAATAGTTATACAACAATATGCTACAATAATGGTAAGAGCAGAATGTTATGGGAACACAGAGAAAGAAACAATTAACTTTCCAGGGTCAGAGTAACCTCAGATAAGATAATTTAGAGGAACAATTAATTTTTAAAAAACACACAATTTTCCAAAGAACAGGTAATTCTATTGTGAGCTCATTAAACAAAGACAATACTAAAAGCCCAGAATTTTCCGTAAGCTACAATGTAACTAGCTTCCACTGTAGCATAAAGACCCAGAACCATGACAGCACTTTCTTTAGTATTAATTTATTATTAATTTTATGATGTGATATATAGGCAAACAAGTGAACTTGAAAGATGAAAGGCCAACATTGCTGACTTCAAGAGCACTGAGCTCCTTACCGGAAAACAGTGACTTTGACTACACACTTTGAGAATAGATCACATGAGTCTTAATTTTATGAAATGTCTCAAATCTTGGCTTGGTGCCATCACTGATTTTTATTTGAAGTCACATGCTAAAAAAGAAGAAAAATAAATAAATGTAAATACCATCAAAGAAAGAAAGGCAGGAATTTTTCAATGAACAACAGGCCAGAATTCCAGCATCATAGTAGCACAAGCAAAGGTGTGAGAATGTCACCAGAGTTTAGTGAGTTTACATAGATTTACCTCAACTTTTTCTGGGTTTAGTGGATTTAAAGAGAATTGCGTGAAATTAAATAAGTGTCTAAAAGGTATTAAGGAAAATTATATTTTTTCTTTCAAATTTTAAATTACGAAAAGATAATTGGAAACAAATAAGTCTTTGAGACCCACAGAATGTACACCACCGAGTGGGACACTTATGTAAACTGTGGACTTCGGTGATGAAGATGTGCCAAAGTAGGTTCATTAGTTGTAACCAGTATACCACTTCGGTTGGGATGTTGATAATGAAGGGGTTGTGCATGTGTAGGGACAGGGGTATATGAGAAATCTGTGTGCCTTCCTGTTAATTTTGAGGTGAGCCTACCACTGCTCTGAAAACATAAAGTCTTAAATCTAAAATAAAAATGTTTTTATAGCCATTATTTTCCATCCCTGTGCCTGTTTTCTTAATTCTGAAATAAGATAGTTTTATCACCATTCTAATTCTACAATTTATTTATATTTCTAGAAAACTAAGACTTTCAGCATCACCAGCCACATTGTCTGGTTTTAAAGAGCCATGGAAGCACTTCCTCCATTACAGATTCAGTGAGCCATGATAGTGGAATAATTTTTTAAATTGCAGTGATTTGAGCTTTTCCAAAAATTGCAGGATAGTTATTTTTTATTTCTGTTGAGTTGAGGTAGATTGTTTTAAAATGCAATGATGCAATGGATACACACATTGAAATAATTACAAAGGTTATTTTATTTTTATTTTTATTTATTTATTTTTATTTATTTTTTTGAGACAGAGGCTGGTTCTGTCACCCAGGCTGGAGTGCAGTGCCGCGAACTCGCCTCACTGCAAGCTCCGCCTCCCGGGTTCACGCCATTCTCCTACCTCAGCCTCCCAAGTAGCTGGGACTACAGGCGCCCACCACTATGCTCGGCTGATTTTTTGTATTTTTGGTAGAGACGGGGTTTCACCGCGATAGCCAGTATGGTCTCGATCTCCTGACCTCGTGATCCACCCGTCTCAGCCTCCCAAAGTGCTGGGATTACAGGCGTGTACCACCGCGCCCAGCCTACTAATGCTATTTACAAACTTGCTATCTTTACAACAGTTCTAGTTATTAAATGCACATTATGTGCTTCTCATTGTCATTCTCTTTACATATTTCATTTCATTTCATCCCCACAGCCATCTTATTAGGTAGGTATTGTAACTGTTTCTATTACAAGATGATGAAAGTAAGACTCAGAAAAATGGAAGTGATTTGTCAAGAACATAGAATTAATTCATATCCCAGGCACAATTTTAAGCTGAGTCTTTTTGATTGTGTACCACCAATCACTTGTCTTAATCATGACCTTCAGATGTAGCAGTAATAGAAGAGTTTATTTATAGCGCTGGATTGTTTGGATGTTGCCCTAAGAGCTTATTACATTTGTGGACAGTAAAATAATAGATATTTTTAATTGTAAGCCATTTATATTTGTGATAATATATGTATAATAACTCCATGAAGTCAGACACTCGGTCTGGCTCTACTATCATAGTTTCCACCGTAAGTTGAAAACACCTGGCATACAGTAAGGCTGCAATAGGCACATAATGTACACATATTCACCAAATCATTGAATTTTGCCGGACTAACAACAGCATCAAAAAGGAAAGTTTAACTCAACAGAAATAAAAATACAATTTACTTATCCTTTGTTCAAGGATACTCTTGCAAGTCCAAAGATAGGCATGGATTTACAAGCACAACCCAAATTACCTTAATAACACAGCAGTAAAATCCAATCACAATTCCTTACAGAGATTTTGTGCTCCAATGACTAGTGATTAGAACTGTCCTTCCATTCAAGCACATTAATTGTATACTCTGCATCTAGTAGTGACTCAGAAGTCTTGGGTTTCCCTAAATGGATGGTATTACTTTAAAAAACTAAACAATGAAACAAATGTAATTCTCATGTAGAATAAGCAAGTAACAATGGCAGCAGTAGACCCAAGGTGCTTGGTTGTTAATATTAATCTAACACTCCCTCAACCATCATATGCTACTGTGGCTATGTAGAACCTATTGGCAGTCTGAATATAACTTTTAAAAAAGACTCTTCCTTAAACAATTAAAATAAAGAGAAGACTTCTCACCACAAAATGTTCATGCATGCAAAAAACCTTATTTGTTTTTCATAACCAATAGAAAATTGTTTTTAAAAAAAAAGCTCGCTTGGTCTCAGATTTCCACAAATCTGCTTACTCCCTCCACCAAAGTCCATATTTCCAAATTGTCTGTGTTACAAATTAGATCTAAACAATATTCCCTATGAAGTTTTATCTAATAGGAATACTAGACCTTCAGTTCTATGAGACATTTCTTACCTGTCGGTTTTAAGAGAGGGGGTGATATCTCTATGATGTTGCCAGGTTTGCTCAGGGTTGAACTGGCTTATTAAAAATTCCTGGCCAGGCTCAGTGGCTCACGCCTGTAAAAGCACTTTGGGAGGCCAAGGCGGATAGATCAACTGAGGTCAGGAGTTCGAGATCAGCCTGGCCAACATGGTGAAACCTCGACTAAAACTCTGCTGAAAATACAAAAATTAGCCAGGTATGGTGGCACATGCCTGTAATCCCAGCTACTAGGGGGCTGAGGCAGGAGGATCACTTGAATCTGGGAGGCGGAGGTTGCAGTGAGCTGAGATCATGCCATTGCACTCCCGTCCAGACAACAGAGCCAGACTCTGTCTCAAAAAAATAAAAAGTAAAATTCCGTATTGCCTTGCATTAATATAAATTAGTAGGTAGAGAACACAATCCAGCACAAAGTACAAATTTTTATTCAAATAATTCTGTTAACATAATTATCTTTTTTGAGGAAATTAAATGTACATTATTATACTTGATGTGCCACAAATTATAAAAGCAAAAAATTTCACTTGTAAGGTTCTGCAGTTCTCCAGTGATTAGCCATATTGTGCCCGGGAAACTAAAATTAAATACATAAATTAAACCAGTGGGGGAGATAATAACATTGTAAAGGGGGTCCAGATTTACTACAGCATATTGTACCTGAGGCTCAGCCTTAGAAGAGCCACTGTGGGTTCGGTCACACAGGAATCAAACCTGGTTTCCCATAGATCTGAGCTTGTGACTGAGATAATCACTTAGCATGGCACTCCACTAAAGGAAAATTCTATATCCGATCAAATTGTATTTATGCAAATAGGTCTCTTCTGTCTACTTTCTGAACATTGTTCAGTCCCTTAATCTTGTGATACTCAGAGTATGAATTCAGCAGCAAGGTATTACATAAATTCAGCACTATGGTTAATATCCTTTCCAATTTATACAAATGGAACTTGCAGCTCTTAGTTTTCTAAAGTCACACACATAGAGACATAACAAGGATGTTCACTGGAAGTAGCTTTTTGTTGAATTTATAATATTTGTATTAGCTACATTTAGTGATAATTGCTCCCCAGATGACAAGCCTAGGGAGTACTCAGTCTACTAGCTAATGATACTTAGTTGGATGGAAAGATCAGTCTGATACTAAGCTTAAAAGCAAATGAATAAAAAGAAACATGAAGTTCCCATAATGTTTTATTCCCCTCTGCATAGTCATTCTTTCTGATAAGATGGGAGATAAGTAACAAAATAACACCATGTATTAGGTTTTTCTTTGTGAGCCCCAGGCACATAGTGAAACTCAATTTAAACACAAATTCTCTGACTCCAAAAGACAAAATGGGTAGGAGTAGGAGGCTGTCTCCCCAGTAATGTTGGTATCATAGCTTCATCCAATATTCCCCATGAATACCTGAACACCCAGCCCATAGATGTTCATTTCAGCCGCATGTTCTTTTTAAATAAAATCTGCAATACTAGAGTAGGAGAGATTTTATGGTACAAGCTAATAATAGTAATTATTATTATTAATAAAAAAGATGAATAATAAAAAAGGAAGATAATAAAAAATTAAAAATCAGCAGGAAATGTGACAATTTTTTGATCTCATTTCAAGGCTCTCCAGAGAGCATTCTTCATTAAAGAGGCAGAAACAACCAGTGCTAGCACAATGGATGCATGGCGGCAGGTATGGAAGCTACACATGGGTCCAATATCATGGGCATAGACTCACCAAGTCAGGAGATACTGCTGTTGTCTAATGCCCAACCTGCCAGCAACAGAGACCAATGCTGAATCCTTGACACACACCACACCTCAAGGTGACTAACCAGCCTATTAATGGTATTTTGAAATTCAGTTCTGGAGGGGTCAAGAGATTTATTTTGACTGGATACAATATATATTCTGTGTATGGATTTACTTGCCTTTTCTGCCCACAGAACCATTGTTTGGGACTTTCAGCATATTTGATCCAACAACATGGGGTCCTAATAACATTATATCAAAAAAGATGCAAACGTCACAGCAAAGATTTGTGGGCTTGTGACCATAATGTTCAAGTTGTCCTATCACATACTGTATCACCCAAAGCTGTTGGCCTGATAAAGCTAGAGAATAGAATTTGATGACACAATTCAGGTACCAGCTTGAAGATGATACCCTGAAAGGGAGAGAACCATCCTCCAAGATGTAGTATGTACTCCTATGAGTGATCCTTATATGATATAATGTCTCCAATAGCAAAGGCGTTGCTATGGTATAAATGTTAGTGTCCCACCCCCCATCACATTTATGTATTGAAACCTAATCACAAAGATGATGCTATTGGAAGGTGGGTTAGGGGAGGTGATTAGATCATGAAGACAGAGCTGTCATGTATTGAGTTACTGCCCTTATAAAACAGTCCCCAAAAAGCTGCTTTGCCCTTTTATACCATGTGGAGGACACAGTGAGAGAGTGCCATCTGTGAACCAATAAATGGGTCCTCAGTGGACACTGAATCTGCCAGTGCCTTGATCTTGAACATCCCAGCTTCCAGAACTATGGGAAATAAATTTCTGTTGTTTGTCAGCCACCTAGTCTACAGTATTTTGTTACAGCAGCCTGAATGAGCTAAGACAGATTTAGTCCATGCTTTCATATTAAGAAGTAAGTGTTCTGCTATAACAAATACCTAAAAACGTAGAAGCAGCTTTGAAACTAAGCAATAGGTAGAGGTTGGGGGAATTTTGAGCCGTATGCTAGAAAAAGCCTACATTGTGGTGAACGGGCTGTTACAGATGATTCTCATGAGGGCTCAAAAGCAAAGGAGGAGATCTGTAGAGAAAGTCTCAGTCTTCTTAGAGACTACATCAGTGTGAACACAATGTTGGTAGAAATATAGAAATATGGACAATAAAGTCTATTATAATGAGGTCTTAGACTGAGATGAAGAACATATTACTGGAAACTAGAGGAAAAAGTAATCTTTGTTGTTAAGTAACACAAAACTTGGCCAGGAGGGTGGCTCATGCCTGTAATCCTAGCACTTTGGGAGGCCGAGGTGAGCGGGTCACAAGGTCAAGAGATCAAGACCATCCTGGCCAACATGGTGAAACCCTGTCTCTAAATACAAAAATTAGCTGGACGTGGTGGTGCATGCCTGTAGTCCCAGCTACAGGCTGAGGCAGGAGAATGGCATGAACCTGGGAGGCGGAGCTTGCAGTGAGCTGAGATTGCGCCACTGAACTCCGGTCTGGGCGACAGAGTGAGACTCTGTCTCAAAAAAAAAAAAAAAAGAAATTTCAACCTGTGACTGGCACCTGTGCACTTTAGGTTCTGTGCTGAGATAATCAGCTTGCAAACAAAGCCATCACTATACAACAAGTACAGTTGATCCTGTGCATCAGGAGCAGGTATGGCTGCTGTTTCACAACGTGAGGAAGTTATGACTGGCAGCTAGGTGAGCCCACTGGGTGTTCCTTTTCATTCCTTTGCTCTCATTTAAATGATATAAGAAGAAGTGCAATAGCCACAACCTGAGAAGAACATGGTGACTAGGGGCTAAATTCTCCCACGGATTATGGTCTGAATTATTTGATTTCAGAGGAACTAACCATGAATGGATAACAGAATAAATAAATAATAAATCATGAGTATCAATTGTAGTCTCAATACCAGCTGCAGCTGCAGAGGATGCAACGTATCCCACCAGCAGTCCTCTTATAAATTTCTCTCAGGAAGACAGCCCCACCAGAATCTTGAAGGAGTTGCTCCCAGAAATAATACAAACAAATGGATCAAAGTAGTACATAGTGTGGACTTCACTAGATGCACTGCTGCTGCTCAGATTCCCTAATTCTTTAAGGAGTGAAGAACTCATTTGCTCAAACTTCTGGAATTAAGTAGTTGATGTAGCCTGGACTCCTTTCCTTAATGTGGGAAAATTCTAAATATCATCCTACTCCAGAGCTGCTTGTGGGATTAAATGGGTGCTTTGTTGTGACTGCACCAAAGCCCAATGTCCAATGTCTCTCTCTGACCATTCCTGTTTTCTTTAGTCTCCCACAGTGTTGATTTTTTTTTTTTAATCCCACATATAAATATCTACCTTAGTATCTGCGTCACAGGAAGATGTACCTATGGGGATGATAATAATAAGAAACTAATACCAAAGTTCACATTAGTTTCCTAGAGCTGTCATAATTTCCCACAAACAGACTGGCTTAAAACAACAGAAATGTATTTTCTTCGAGTTCTGGAGTCTAGAAGACCAAAACGAAGGTGTCAGAAGGCATGATTAATACTGCAGGTTTTAAGATAGACTCTGTCTCATGCTTTTCTCCTAGCTTCTGGTGGTTGCTGGCAATTGTTGGTATTCTTTGGCTTGTAGGTACATTATACCAATCTCTGCCTCCATTTTCTTACTGCCGCCTTCTTTATGTGTTGCTGTGTCAAGATTTCCTCTTCTTATAAGGAAACTGGTTTTTGGATTAGGCTCCACTAGAATTTAGTATGACCTCATCTTAACTTGTTTGCATCTACAAAGATTCTTTTTCCAAATAAGTTCACATTCTGAGCTTACAGGTGGACATAAACTTCAGAGGGACTCTATTCAGCCCAGTACACAACAGCAAAATAAAGAAGAACAGCTGTCTGATAATCTCAATCAATGCAGAAAAAATATATACAAAGTCAATAACAATTCATTATTTATAAAAATTTTCAGCTAAGAATAGAACATATTTGACTTGATAAACATCATCTCCATAAAATTTACAGCTAACATCATAATTAATAATGAAACATTGAGTGTTTTTTCCTAAAATAGTGAATAAGTCACAAAAATATCTACTTCACCTATTTTTAGCAATGTGGCAAAAAGTAAGAAGTAAAACTCTCTTTATAACAGACTTTATTGTTTCCATAGAAAATTTTAAGAAATCTGCAAAATACTAGTGGGACTAATGAGTGAATATAGCAAGTTTGTCAGATGTAAAGCTCATATAAAAATTTATTTGTATTTCTCTAATATCCCAGCAAGTGATTGAAAAATAAAATTAATTTTAAAACACTACTATTTACAATGAAGACATAAAATACATAGAAGAAATCTAATATTACATGTGTAACAATTTTACACCAAGCTGAAAATGTATGCACTAAAACTATATATATGGAAATATCGAATAAGTGTAGAAATGTGTCATGTTTATTAATTAAAAGACTGAGTATTGTTGGCCAGGCGTGGTGGCTCACACCCGTAATCCCAGCACTTTGGGAGGCCGAGGCAGGCAGATCATGAGGTTAGGAGATCCAGACCATCCTGGCTAACATGGTGAAACCCTGTCTCCACTAAAAATACAAAAACTTATCCGAGCATGGTGTGGGCGCCTGTAGTCCCAGCTACTCGGGAGGCTGAGGCAGGAGAATGGCATGAACCTGGGAGGCGGAGCTGGTAGTGAGCCAAGACTGCGTCACTGCACTCCAGCCTGGGCAACAGAGCGAGACTCCGCCTCAAAAAAAAAAAAAAAAAAAAAAAAAAGACTGAGTACTGTTAAGCTGTGAATACTCTTCTAAATGATATTTAGATGGACTAAAATCCCAAGTAACATGTCAGCAGGTTTTTTTCAGAAAAAATTAATAAGATAATTATAATAAAGTTGAAGACTCACATGACTTGATGTATCAGTTAGGATTCTCAAAAAAAAAAAAAAAAACAGTAGGATGTGTGTAAATATATTAGGGGGTTTATTATGGGAGTGGAGATTGACAAGTTATACAATAGGGTGTCTGCAAGCTGGAGAACCAGAAAAGCCACTGGAGTAATTCAGTATGAGTGTGAAAGTTTGATAACCAGAGGAGTCAATGGTGTAATTCTCAGTCTGAGGCCCAAGGCTGGGTGATGGACAACACTGGTATAAGTCCTGGCCTCCAAAAGCCTGAAAACCTGGAGGTCTGATGTCCATCAGCAAGAGAAGGTGAAGCTGTCTCAGCTCAAGGAGAGACAGCAAATTCATCCTTCTTCTATCTGCTCTTCTATCTGGACCCTCTAGAGATTGGATGATGTCTCCACATTGGTGAAGGTAGAAATTATTTACACTATATACTGATTCAAATGCTAATCTCTTCAGAAAACACCCCCAAGACAGACACACCGAGAAATAATGTTGGTTTTTAATTAATTTTTTTTTGTTGTTTCGAGATAGAGTCTCACTCTGTTGCCCAGGCCGGAGTGCAATGGCATGATCTCGGCTCACTGCAGTCTCGCCTCCTGGGTTCAAGTGATTCTCCTGCCTCAGCCTCCCAAGTAGCTGGGACTACAGGCATGTTCTGCCACGCCCAGCTATTCTTTTGTATTTTAGTAGAGACAAGGTTTCACCATGTTGGTCAGGTTAGTCTTGAACTCCTGATCTCAGGTAATCTGCCTGCCTTGGGCTCCCACAGTGTTGGGGTTACAAGTGTGAGCCACCATGCCCGACCTAGAAATAATGTTTTACCAGCTATCTGGTCATTTATTCCAAGAATCAAGTTGACACATAAATTAACTTACAAGTTTTGCTGTTACTCAAGATAGCATACAGCAGGTAAAACTGGTGTACAAGAGGCATAACTGGTATACATCAGACAAACGGATGAATGGGACAAGATAGAAATCATGGAAATAAATTTACACAGACACCAACTATTCAATAGGAAAATAAGATACTTTTTCAGCAAAACAACAATTTAGTAACTTTATAAATTATTATATAAAATTAATCTAAACCTCTACCTCATACCATACACAAAAATTAATTCAACAGCAATCGTAGACCCAAATCTATATGAACAAAAACTATTAAGCTACAAAGAACACAAGACAATAATATATTAGGTTAAAAATAAGATAATCATCAATTGAATTTAATCAAAATTAAAAGCTTTCCTCTTCAAAATTCATCATTACAAAAATGAAAATTAAGTGAGAAGCTGGGAAAACTTTATGTTCAATACATATACTGAGAAAGAAGTTGTACCCAAAAGGTTTAAAGAACTTTTACAAATTAACAACAATATAAAGATGCAAAAATAATGTGCAAAAGATTTAAACAGATACTTTAAAAAGGAAGATCCAGTAATTAATTTTAAAAATTATATTAAAATGTCCCCAGCGTCATTAATCATCAGGGAAATAACAATTGTTTGGGATAAGAGAAATACATATTAAACACAAAGAGTTTCATTGACTAAAATGGAAACTTTAAGTTAGACAAATAGTACTGATAAAAGATGAAAAATGGTACAATCATTTCGAAATATTGTTTGGTATTTTCTCACACCCAAACTTACAAATGTTTACCTTATGATACAGAATTCCACTCATTTACCAAAGAGAAATTTAAAATATGTACACAAAAATATTAGTACCAAAATCTTTCTAGTCGCTCTGGTCATAATCTACAATAATCAAGACAGTGTGAAACTGGACAGGTGACAAATTGTTCAAATAATGGTTGCTTATCTAAAAGAAAGTCCATTTAATAGGGAAGATTGTTTCAAGAAATAGTGCTGGAACAATTTTACAAATGTAGTCAAAATAGTTCGTATTTCAGATACAAGCTATTTTGACTACATTTGTAAAGATTCTGCATTTTTAGCAGAAGAACAGTTAAACAAGTTGTATACAGTGGAATTCTACTAACCATTTAACACAAGGAATGAAGTTTTTGTTATATGTGAGAACATGAATGACTCTCAAAAATAGCATTATGAGTAAAAGAAATCAGGAGCAAAAGAGAAAATATTGTGTAACATAATTTACATGAAGCACAAATAGGAAAAACTAATCCATGAATGTCAGAAATAAGCCAAATGTTTGCCTACAAACAGTTGGGGCTACGGGTTGAGATTGACAAGAAAGGCTCAAAAGGGAAATTTTTGGGCTTATGGAATTACCTATATCTCAATTAGAATGTGGGTTACATGGATATATGTTTGTCAAAACTCTGAATTGTCCAGTTAAGATCTTTGCCTCTGCTACATATAAATGTTCTTCCCAGTGAAATCAGAGAAAATGTGCAAAAAGTATTCTAACTTTGGAATGCAAACTTAAGAATAAAAAAATTTATATTATACCAAATTTATATTATACCAAAGTAATCTTTAAGTGGAATATGGAAATTTCAAGTAGAAATAAGAAATGGATTCGAGGAGTTTTACAAGTAATCTCAATAATAAAAAATGAACTATTGGACAAAGGTTTCAATTTCTTGCTGATTTGACCTGAAAACTTGTATCAGTGATGGTAACATAATATGCCACAACAAGAACACTGGTGACACTAAGGTCAGAATGGTTTATGAATGTCATGAATTTAAGCAGTATTTAAGATTAGCTATTGCACAAAAGAAACTCTTAATTCTCTGTTCACACTTGAAAAATAATTCCGAGAGCTTTTCTCATATTTGACAATTCTGAAATATTATCTTACGTTATCAGTAATAAATAATGAAGCAGAAATAAACTTTTCTAAACTATCAATATTAAGGAACAATTTCAGATCAACCTTGATAGAGGAAAGACTTAATTATCTTTCTATTCTCCACAGAAGATGATAGTACAATGGTATTTATAATATAAAAAAGCAATCAAAGAGTATGCTGCCAAAAATGCAGGAAAAATGATTATAGATGTCTGTTAGGTCTTTAATTAATAAATATATTAGGTTATTCTGCATTTTGTGATGCAGTATATTTTAGCATTTTTTAATTTGCAGTTTGTTATGGTTTTACATTTTAAAAACATATTTACTTCCTATTCAATTTTACAATCATAATTTTATCATCTTTTTTCTTAATAAGGATACACAAAATGACATAAGATTTAATCTCTGTGAAGCCTAGATCTGTCTCTGCTACAACTCTGGACTACCACTTCTTTCAAGGGTCAGTCTTACAGGTGACAATAACCCATCATTACATTCCCAGGGTGCTGCACCACTCCTTGTTAAGTGTTCTTCCCACTCCTACTCCAACCTCCCACCAACTACTCCTCTCCATAGCTTCCCTATTGCATTAATAGATTAATTCCACTTGAAACACTTGAACCTAAAGTTCAAGAACAGTGTTATGATTTTCTTACCATCTCATCTCCCTCTAAACACACAATCCACACTATGCTTTTGAGATAGGAGGTGGGACTTGACTCTGCAGGTGGGACTTGGAAACCAGACCAAATTGAGGTCTAGCTACAACAGGTCTGGGGCAGAAGCATCATCTCCATAAGACACACCCACCAGTGTGCCACGTCAGTTTACCACTGCCATGGCAACTTTCCATGGCAATGACCTGACAACATGGAAGTTACCACCCTCATTCTAGAAACTTCTACATAAGCCACCCCTTAATTTGCATATAATTAAAAGTGGGTATAAATATTAGTGCAGAACTGCCTCTGATCTGCTAATCTTGGGCACACGGCCTATAGGGTAGCCCTGGTCCTCATGGAGCAGTACCTCTGCTGCTGTTGTACACTACTGCTTCAACAAAAATTGCTGTTGAAGACCACTGACTCACCCTTGAATTCTTTCCTGGTTTACCCAAGAAACCTCCCAAGCTAAGCCTCAGTTTGGGGTCTTGCCTATCCTGTATCACTCTGTTACAATTTCTCAATCAACTCTGTTGTCGTTTGTAGTTTCTCCAAGCCTCTACACATTGGAGTTGTATTTATAGGGAAAGGGATAAAATTACAATATTTAATCAATATCAACTACTAACCCATAAATAATTTAATACCCTTATGACTCAATAAATACTGCAAGACAAATAAGGACAAGAAGATTTTATAATACAACAACGAATTCCAAATAGGAAAGGAGGAAAAGTTGAAATATATTCTAAATTTTTTCCCTCCTTTTTCTTCTGAACCTCACAAAATTTACAATGAAGAGCAAATGTTGAGATATACCTAATGTAAATGATGAGTTAATGGGTGCAGTACACCAACATGGCACATGTATACATATGTAACAAACCTGCACGTTGTGCACATGTACCCTAGAACATAAAGTATGAAAAAAAAAAATCTGCAAAATGGTATTTCTGCCAGTGAATAAATAGAGGATCTAATCATGGTGACCTTGGCAAGGTTGGCAGAAAAGCTCAAAAATGAAGAACTGGATTATTATGCAGTTATTTAAATAGGTATTTACGGAAAAATTAAGCGAGAAAAATATTAAAAATATATTACATTTAAAGTTTGGTTACAAAATAGTTTATACAATATGATACTAATGTTTATTTTTAAAACCTTTATAGATATAAAATATACATAATATCTACACAAAAATCTAGAGGGAAATAGATGCAAATGTGAAGGATATCTCTGGACAGTGAGACTGCTGAATTTATTCCTTTACACTTGCTTGTCCATGATGACCATGTTTCAGCAATTAACATATTATATCTTGTAGTAAAGAAGTCTTTTTAAATAAACTTTTAAAGAAGGTTCAATGGGCTGGGCGTGGTGGCTCACGCCTGTAATCCCAGCACTTGGGAGGCTGAGGCGGGTAGATCATGAAGGTCAGGGGATCGAGACCATCCTGGCTAATACGGTGAAACCCTGTCTCTGCTAAAAATACAAAGAAGATTAGCCAAGCATGGTGGCACATGCCTGTAATCCCAGCTACTCAGGAGGCTGAGGCAGGAGAATCGCTTGAACCCGGGAGGCGGAAGTTGCAGTGAGCTGAGATGGCACTGCACTCCACCCTGGGTGACAGAGTCAGACTCTGTCTCAAAAAAGAACAACAACAACAACAAAAAAAAAAAAAAACAGAAAAAGAAGGTTAAATGGCGTGGGAATTATTCACAATATAATGAGTAAGAAATTGGATAAAGAAATGCATACACTATGATCCCAAGTACGCAAATATATGTGAATGGTGAATGTATGTATAAGTACATGTATATGCAAATGCATTTTATTTAAATATATTCATATATATACAAACTAGCCTTCACGTACACTAGAAAAAGGTCAGAAGGCAATTTAGCAGAAAGTTAACAGGCTCTTTCTAGGAGTTAAACATATGGATGACTTTGATTTTCTCACTTATACTTTTTATATTTAATTTCTTCTATAATTAACATATATTTATTTTTAAATTAAGGAACTAAAAAAAAAGAACAAACAAAAAAAAGATGTAAATGAAAGAAGAAGTGTCAGAAAACACTATCTGTTTTACAATCGTGCTCTGTGGCAATACTGCCCAAAGCCGAAAGTTTACTGCTTCAGTGATGGGTTTTCTCCAAATTTTGGATGAATCTCTCTCTTTGTTCAGAGAGTGAGAAAGAATAAACCTCAGGGTTTAAACCTTAATATGGATATAAACAACTGAAGAAAAATTAGATGAGTATGGAGAAGTGAAAAACAGCAGCACAAGAAGAAAGAAAATGACCAAGTAGATATGCAAAGATATGTGTAAAAATTTGCAGATAGGTCAGCAAGTTTGGAGTGATTGCAGCTTGATTTTAAGTTGTAGAAGGTATCTGGGGAACTCTAATACCTACATATTCTGGACAAAGACATTGTTAAATAAAACTCAACTCAGTCAGTAGAATCAAGAAAGACTCACAAACACACGCACGTGCACAGATACACACACACCACCACCACCACCACGTATTATGAATATTGACTCTGAACCATGGATAGGCTGGAGCATAGATCTGGCAAATGATTAACACCAACTTAAAGAGGCAAAAGGGCAAAGGAAAGGGAGTTATCGGGTGTTTCTGGGAAGATTCAACCCATACAGAGTATGTTTAGCAACAATGGTGTCCACTCTTAAATGAAAAATGAAAAATGTTTGATTTCATATTAAAAATCTGAAATTTCTTTAACACTGTGTTTATTGAGTGTTTCCCAGTTACCTTTGTTCAAATTTGATAAATACAAATAAATAATTCTTGTCAAAGAATTACTTGATCCTGGTAGATTTTAAGAATGATCATTAATATACCAGTGCCCAAATAAGAATTACTTCTCCCTAAATAAATTAAACAGCAGCACCTACCCTCTGGGGAGATAAATTTGGGTAAGCATGGTTGTAGTTTTATCACTGTAAATTGAAGGCAATAGCATCCTAAAAACAAAACAAAAAAGCTGAGGTGTGCCTATGTGTCAATGTTCTCAGAATAGTATTTCTTCAGTTATTAATTTCTGTGTACTCTGTGTGTGATTGATACATAAGTATTTACTTTATCTAACTGAATTGAACTGAGGTCATAAAATTATCGAGAGTTCCAGTTTTCAGTAGCACTTCACTCCTGAGTTAGAAGGAACTTTTATTACTTGACCCCAGAAACCATTTAAGCAACCCTTTCAGAGAAGGCTCCCATCAGCAATGCTAAATTAAACCTAATTGTTGAGGCTGGACCCTAGTACAGGGGAAACTACAAAGTGTACTCAAATCACCACTTAACTTTCAGAGGGTAATAACTTTGTTTATTTCTAACTTATCCTATGTTTGAACCAGTGATTCACTTGTAAAAAGCAATTTTCAAAAATCATATTAACCATTTACTCCTTACAGAACCTAAGCCTAATCTCTTTTTAAATCTACTGTTTACACTAATATATATGATTATTTCAAGTAAGTATGGAAGATCTCATTCTAGGGTGGAAAATTATGCACATGTGGGTACAGTCTAACATCCTTTTGTTTTTTTCAAAACAGATTACCTCATGCAACATAATCTCCAATTGGAAATTGAGGCGATAGCAAAAGTGGGATTAGAAAAAGACATGTAATGAGCATGTCAGATAATGTTAGTTACTACATGTGTTACTGAAACACCACAGGTTCCATCTAGGTCCTGCTGTTTGCTGCACAGAAAACCAATGATGAGATGACAAGTCCTGCCACAGAAGGAGGCTTTAATCAGGTGCTGCAGCCAAGGAGATGGGAGCTCAAGCTCAAATCCGCCTTCCATACTGACTAAAATTAGGGGTTTATATAGCAGGGAAGAAACGTAACTATGTGTGGGAAAACAGGAACTCCGTAGGAGTAAAGAAGCAATCATGATGAATGAGGGGCCTAGTGTCTCACTTTCTGGATGTGATGATCTGGTGAATTTCAGTTCTTTGATACTTTTTGAGAGGCCTGGGGATCCTTTCCTGAGGAAGAAACAGGTAAAATAAATGTAAGTTTCAAGCTTTAAGAGCAGAAGGATTAATTTCTGTTTTTATGAAAGAAAGAAAGAAAAAGAGGGAGGGAGGGAGGGAGGAAGGAAGGAAGGAAGGAAGGAAGGAAGGAAGGAAGGAAGGAAGGAAGGAAGGCAGGCAGGCAGGCAGGCGGGCAACAGTCTATGAAACTATTGTGTTGCTTTCTCAAGAATATAGTCAACGGGGTATACGGGTGGTAAAAATGAGCCAGTGTTTAGAGCAGCTCCATACTTGAATACTTCAGTGATTTTTAAAAGAAGTAATACCATCTTATTCTATTTTCAAAGGTATCAAAATAAAAGTGTGCGTGGTGAGATGTAGACTTACCCCTGCAACTAAAAATTCTAATTTCACGTTTTTGAAGCATAAGAGTCTGATACAGAGAAAAGAGATTATCCTGCTACAAGAAGAAATTTGGATATGCAAATACTTCATCATTAATAATTTATAGGAACTATTGGTACTGGTGGTGGATCCATACAGGTCTGCAGCAACCTCATTTCTTGCCTCCCCTGAAGAAAGAATTTGACTAAGGAGGCAGAAGGAGAGACCGAGACAAGTTTCAGATCGAAAGTGAAAGTTTATTAAAAAGTAGGACAGCAGGAATGAAAGGAATAAAGTACAGTTGGAAGAGGGCAAAGAAGGTGACTTTAGAGTTTCAAGTGTGCAGTTTGACCTTTGACTTGAGGTTTTATACACGCGCATTCTTCCAGAGTCTCCACCTCTTCTTCCCTGATCTTCCCTTGGGGCAGGCTGTTCATGTGCACAGTGGCCTGTCAACTCTTAGGAGGGGCCACATGCACAGTGTGTTTAATGACATTGTACACAGGCTCACTTGAGGCGTTTTTCCCTTTCTAGTCCAGCGTTTCTAGAGGAAGGTCATAGGCCAGTTAAACTCTGCCATTTTGTCTTTTAGTGTGCATGCTTGAGCCCACTCGCCCAACGCCTGAGATCTTATTGGGAGGCTGCTAATCACCAGTTTCAGGTGTTTCTGTCCATTGGGAGACTGCCTTCCCCTGGTGTTAGCTGCACCCAATTATGATTTTAGAGAGACAGCTTAAAAACAGGCTGGGTGTGGTGGCTCACACCTGTAATCGCAACACTTTGGGAGGCCCAGGTGGGCGGATCACCTGAGGTCGGGAGTTCCAGACCAGCCTGACCAATATGATGAAACCCTGTCTCTAATAAAAGTATAAAAATTAGCTGAGCTGTGATGGTGCACGCCTGAAATCCCAGCTACTCAGGAGGCTGAGATGGGAGAATCTCTTGAACCTGGGAGGTGGAGGTTGCAGTGAGCCGAGATCACGCCACTGCACCCCAGCCTGGGCGACAGAGGGAGACCCTGTTTCAAAAAAACAAAACAAACAAAAAAACTGACCATCACCTGATGGTCACCTGACCTTCCTGGTTGGAGGTTAGGGGGATCGTCTCCTGCCCTGCTCAGGTCTGCCTGACTGCCTACTCTAACACTACCATTGTTTTGTGGTAAGTATTTTCAAGTCCTGGAAAAAGGATGAAAAATAAGTCTTGCTATTTAATTTGTTTGCAAAACTTTTGCAACAAAGAGAAAAAGAAAGTCCTGGCCACTGTGCTTTACTGTCAGGCACAATCTTGCTTTCTCAGCTTCTAAACTATCTGGTGTTCCAAAAATCTACTCCTCTTTACCTGTGCTTTTGGTGCTTGTAATCAATAGACAATTTGGTAGTTTTATTTATGTAATTGAATGGTCCTCTAGAGAGCAGTAAAGTTTACATAGAGGAAATGTTTTAATACGATGGATCTCCAAAATGTGAAAGAGTAGATGAAAATATGAGTGCTCTAGTGTTTCTTGCCTCTTCATAGTTGATATCCACCCCCATTTTACCAGAAGTAGGATACAGCTACATGACACCCTGCTTCATATACTTGCTCATCCCTGATATAGATATTATACTAACTTTACCCTCTAGATAAGGATGTGTACAGGGTCAGAAATAATAGATACATAAAGTCAGGATGAATTTTAATTCCTGGTCCTCAAAAATTCCATTAAGCTCTATGGTTTCCCACAACCATGATTCCACCAATCAATTACACTAATAGTCTAAAGGAAACAATCAAACCACAACATTAAACTAACAAATAAGTGTTTCTGTTTAAGGGAATGAAATGAACAACTTTAAAAACAGAGGCTATTAGATGTGAATGCATGTGTTTTATAGAGTTTACTGTGGCATTTTCCAAATATGCCAATAAAATTTATCCTCAAATTATAACAGGAGCATAGTATGCTCATAATAGGGAAGAAATGGATAGATGGGTGGATGAATAATATATGTGTTGATTTCACATCTATTAATTACTATATTCCAACTGCTTTTAGATGACAACCAGTGCTCTAAGGTATTTGTCCCCAAGAAAATGAGCTCTGTGGTCTGTGAAAGGAACAAGGAGGTCAGTATGCCTGGAATATGCTAGGGAAAATAACACAGGGTGAACGTGGAAATGTAGGCAGTTGCCAAGTAATGTGTGATGTTACAAGCCATGGTATTTATGGTACTTGAACACTAACATAATCTATCTTTTTAAAAATTCATTCAGATTGTGACCGACAAAGCTGGTAGCCCACAAAGGATGCAGTCTTTCCCTGTTGGATGTCACAAAACCACTATATGAGATCGAACGTGAGTGCCAAGCAGTGGAGGCTTTATTCCACGGCCATGGAATTGAGAAGCAGGAGCATGGCTCACAAATCCATTTCTTCACTAGTAAGGGGTGAGAGGGTTAAAATATAGGGTTTCTCTAATGAAGGGGCTGGACATTAAAAGTCAAAGGAGGAATATTCATGTATTTTCTGGAAATGGGCAGCGAACTTCCTGGAACCAGAGTGGCATCTTCCTTTTTGTCTTTTTCTGACTTATTTCTTTCATTGTTACGACAATTGTCACCTGTCATGGTGCTGGTGGGAGTGGCATTTAGCATAGAAATGAGATTATAATGAAGTCTCAGGTCATTTTGAAGTCACTTGGCCTGCTATCTTGGTTCTAAGCAGTCTCAGCTGGTCTGGTTGCAAAGGGAGCTTTTTATCGCTGGTATCCTGTTTCTTAATGATAAGCAAAGTTACAACAGAGTAGAAATTCAGCTATTTACATAGGGATTACACCAGGTCACAAGATCATTGTCAGTTTTGCAGAGGGACAAGTGTGGAAATGAGACTAGACAAGAGTCTATTGCCAACAGGAGGTATTGGGTAGCTTAGACTGAGATACTAAGAAAGTAGAAAGGAGAACAGATTCCAACTAGATTTGCAGTTTTGACAAATGGTACTAACTGATGACTTGCAAGGGAAAGGTAAAGCGAAGATAAAACAAGGGGTTGAAAAGCTTATTAGATGACAATATCATTTCTTGAACTTGAAAAGACAAAGCACAGGGAACTGAAGGACAATCAAGGGTTACATTTTAGGCTGGGCATGGTGGCTAACACCTGTAATCCCAGCATGTTGAGAGGCTGAGGCAGGCAGATCACAAGGTCAGGAGATCGAGACCATCTTGGCCAACATGGTGAAACCCCGTGTCTTCCAAGATACAAAAAAAAAAATTAGCTGGGCATGGTGGCGTGTGCCCATAATCCCAGCTACTTGGGAGGCTGAGGCAAGGGAATCGCTTGAACCCACAAGGCGGAGGTTTCAGTGAGCTGAGATCATGCCACTGCAGTCCAGCCTGGCAACAGAGCAAGACTCCGTCTAAAAAAAAAAAAAAAAAAAGTGACATTTTGGCTATCTTAATTCTGAAATGCCCGTTAGATATCTGAGATAAGGCAGGTGGATATATACTCAGGTCTATATATAGTCTTAGGGTTGAAGTACCCTAGGAAAGGTATGCAAAGAAAAATTAGAAAGATAGATAAGTACTAGGTTTTGGATCCATTCCAACACTCAAAGTTTTAATAGAGGAGAAGAAGTAGCAAATAAAACTAATGAATAGCCAGCAAAGTAGATGAATAGTGAGGAGAGTGAGAAGTCACCACCATCAAGAATTTTAAGAAAAAAAGGAATTGTCAATTACGTCGAATGCTGCTGAGAAGTCAAGTGTGATGGGGCATTACGCGAGCATTGAATTTGGCATTAAAGAGATTGTCTGGTAATGTAATAAACAATTTCAGTGAAGGCGTATGGGCAATATCTGGAGTGGAGTGGGAAGATGAGTAGATTTGAGGTGAAGATAGTGTGGGTAGTGCAGCGTGACTCTTGAGAACTTTTTCTGTGAATGACAACAGAGAAGTGGGAAGGCAGCTACAGCTGGGTTGAAAGATCAAGAGATTTCCTTGTTGTGTATGTGATTGTTGTTGTTTGTATGTTAAAGTTTTAAAAAGCATAATACCACAGCACGTTTGTATATAAATGGGAATCATGTGAAAGAGAGGATCATAATGAAGATGTGATGATTCAGGAGAGTGAGAGAATTGATTGCCAGTGGGAGGCCCCTAAGAAGTCTAAGAGTACAGTGTGCAGAATACAAGGCGATAGGTTGGTGCAGGATAAAAGCAGGAACTCTTTTTCCATTGTAAAGAGTAGAAAGAAGGGAGCATGGTTCAGATACAGAATATGGATATTTTCTCTAATAGTTGCCAAATTCAGTGCATTCTGAAGTGAAGGGCATAGGGTGAGGTGAAGCAGAAATACCTTGAGTGAGCAAAGTAGTAGCATAAATTGCAGAAGTCAAGTGCAAAATGAAAATGCAGGATCCCTTGTTGAAAATGCAGGAAAAAAGTATGTAAAATACTAAATGTAATTTTTTCTTCTGTTGTCTCTCAACTTTCTATCATGTGTTTTGTTATTTAATATTGCTCTAAGCAAAGGAAAATTACAATATTAAATTCTTAGCATAAATTTAAGCACTCATTGTTACAATGCCTTTTTAACTGGGAATATAAGAGCACTAAATTATTTAAAGAAAATCAAAATTACACAATTTGTATTCCACAGCTAGTACTCAGAAGGTGCTTCAAACTAGCTAGAATAAACACTGCATACTAGATTCAGGGAGGTTGTAAGTAAAAAGAATTGGCCCTGCAAGGTGTGTAGCCAGCAGGGGGAGTGCTCCTTTGGGAACTAGGAAACTCACAGGGCAAGGGAAGACTCTCATATGTGCCTGGGGTCTCCACCCTGTGTCTCACAGCATGCTGGGGTCCCATTCCTGCCAGCTGCTAGACTAACATAGGGCCTCATAGATGAAGTGGGATCTAGGGAAGTCAAATCAGTTATCTCT
Organism: Chlorocebus sabaeus; assembly: GCF_047675955.1. Lineage (NCBI taxonomy): Eukaryota > Metazoa > Chordata > Mammalia > Primates > Cercopithecidae > Chlorocebus > Chlorocebus sabaeus. The sequence continues at coordinate 24,929,670 of NC_132925.1, forward strand.
CCTTCCTATACGCCTGTTGCTCCAACCATGGTGAATGGGCCATACTCAGGGTCCTTAAACTCCATTATGTGTCAGGCTGTACTTGATACCTCGATCGAAGGTAAGTTACGGACTTTCTCCCACCCACATGTGATCTTTTCCTGGCCTATATGCATTTGCAACTGCCCTAGAAGGCAAGGAGGTGTCAAGAGGCAGGACCACACATAATCCAAGACTTCAAGTGCTTGGCATCTGCTCTGTTATCCCATAGGACTTCATACAAAATGTGAGTTCTAAGATAACTTTAAGAATTTGAAGGAAGCAACCACCGATAACCACAGACCATTAAGCTACAGTGTGGGGTGGAGGTGATGGGGTTCTGAGCATGGAACTTGTGTGTTTTCAAAGGACCATAAACATGGTCCGGTGTGCAAGTCTCTGAAAGAGATCATTCTTGTCAGGTATGATGGCTTACTCTTTGTAAAACCAAATCATCATTACAGTTTAAGAGGAAGACATTTCTCTATGAATCTCATGTTTCTGCATATCTTGTTATCTTGCCAGAGAGGCACTGACTGCCTTTAATTCCAGACTCTTTTCAAGGATATTTGTATAGTGAACTGCCATGGAAGCTAGAGATAAGGCCTTTATCTGAAGCAAAGAGGAAGCATGCTTCTTGCCCATTATAAAATATTCAGGTTTTCAAAGCCCACACCTTCCTCCTGTAAACAGTTCATTACTTGAGCAGGTTTCATCTAGCCCTCTTCCTATCTCCCTGTGGGAATTGGGGCTTAGGAAATTGGCCAAAATAGAAATGCTGATACTCCGGCTACCACTTAGGCTGACTCATTTATCTCTGACCTAAGGATTTCATAACTTCTATCAGCATCTATTAAAGTGTGGCAGGCTAACTTGAAAGTAAGGTAAGAATCCAAATTATTAATACCTTTGCTTTAGCTCTGCACTCTCTAATCAAGAGTTCCCAAGAATAATTGAATTTTCAAAGTACACACTGAAATTTAAGAAATTATCATTCCCCTTTAGCAGATCCAGGAAATGCAGACAAAAATGACTGGAAAATAAGCATCTAGCTTCTAAAACATTGCTTTCCAAAGTGCTTCATTCGTTCGTAATTGATGATACATACATACACAAAAAGTTGCCCACAGTGGTATACATTCAAAGTAATATGGCTTTATTGCAAAAATTTTAAGATCCTTTAATGAAGAATTCTGAAAATTGTTTCTTCATACACTCCATCAATAACAGTGTTGAGCACATATCTCCAATGCATATGCATGCATTTATACATAAATTAAATTAAATAACTGAACTATAGTGTTAATATGATATACATTTTGAAGGATACAAAAGTAAAAAGAAATTTAAAAGGTTATGAAAATAAATTTACAAGGAAACTTTCTCATGGTTCCTTCCTACCTGCTACTGAATCATCTTTGTACCCTCTGACATGAACACACCCCATTTGGAGACCACTGTTCAGTGAGTTGATGTACATTACAAATCTGCAAAGGGGAGATAGATGTGTAGTTTCTGCAACACAAATGACGGTGGAACTTTTTTTCCTTTAGGGGGACTCTCTAAGATGAGTCTTTCTTAGAATGCATCTGCAATGGACCAAATGTTTATGTTCCCTCGAAATTCATACGCTGAAACCTAATTCCCAAGGTGATGATGTATGGACATGAGGTTCTTGGAAGGTGGTCAGGCTATGAAGGTGGAGCCTTTATGAATGGGTTAATATCCTTATTTTAAAGAGACCCCAGAAAGCTCCCTTGCCCCTTCTGTTATGAAAGGGCACGGCAAGAAGGCAATTGTTTATGGACCTGAAAATGACACCGAATCTGCCAGTGACATGATCGTGACCTTCTAAGCCTCTGGAACTGTAAGAAATAAATTTCCGTTGTTTACAAACCATCTATTCTATGGTGTTCTGTTACAATAGCCTGAAAAGACTAAGATGGTACCTTAAAAATACTGATCGAATCTCCAGAGGCTTCAAATTGGTGGCCCGCAGCAGTCTCATTTACTATAATTGAATTTGCATGACTTTACTCAGCAATGTAGTCAGTCTCCAATTTACCTAATCTTCGGAAATTTTTGAGTTACAAATCTTCTTTATTCATTTTTTTCATCTAGCATATAAAGTCCTTTTCATGTTTTATCTTCACTTGGATTGGTTTGAATACCACACAAAGTTTAGTGAGAAGGTTCATGGCTTTAGGGGAGCGTAATTTCTTCAGAATGGACATAGATATTTTTGGCCAGGGATAAGTAGGTGATAGCTTGCTTGATTTGGACCTACATCAAATGACATGCAAGGTAAGTTAATCTTTAATGCCTATCCTCACTATTGTTTTAGGATTATTTGTGCCCAAACACATTATTCCTAAGTTATTTATGCTTTTTCACATTTTAGAGGGTTACAGCTTCAGCCTGTGGCTGAGTCTAAGGGAGACAAGTTGTTGGCTGATGTAATAATGAAAGAATAAGAGGTATAAATTTGTCATCTCTTTCTATGCCATGCCATTAGCTAGTGATCAACTTTTTCACACAGAAAAAAAAATGTTAAATTGGCTGGGCGCAGTGGCTCACGCCTGTAATCCCAGCACTTTGGGAGGCTGAGGCAGGCAGATCACAAGGTCAGGAGATCGAGACTATCCTGGATAACATGGTGAAACCCCCGTCTCTAATAAAAATACAAAAAATTAGCCAGGCATGGTGGCATGCGCCTATAGTCCCAGCTATTTGGAAGACTGAAGCAGGAGAATCACTTGAACCCAGGAAGTGGAGCTTACAGTGAGCCAAGATCGCACCTCTGCACTCCAGCCTGGGCGACAGAGCAAGACTCTTGTCTCAAAACAAACAAAAAAAAGAATTGTTAAATTTACTTCAGAGTTACTCTGTTGGATTTTAAATTAGATAGAAAAAAACAATTCAAATGTTTCTGACATTCTTATCAGGAAGGTAAATTAAATATTTCAAAGTACATAACTGAATTAGATGAATCCTGCATAATTTGCATTGCTTCTGTGATCCAGTGAAATAAATGGAAGAAGAGAGACATACATAAATAGAGTGAGTACCTTCTTTTATTTGAAACATTTTCAAATGTTAGCCAGGAAAAGGAGGTATTTTGCAAGGTGTTATGCCAACTGGAATTGTATTGCCATTCATTCCATTCCCGGAGGGAGAGAGTGAATGAGACAGTAATTGATTTCTTCCAAGAGGAACCATCACCCGTGACTCTTACTGTTCTTATACATCATTAGTCAGACAATAGAAAGTTTCCTAATGGGATTTTAGAGTCTCTTGAACCTAAAAAAAAAAAAAGTATTTTCACGTTTTAATTATTAAATTTCAATATTGTATGATGCATCATGTTTTTGCTATTCTCAGTTTTGCTAACCGATTTAGATTACAACAGTGGGACATATTATTGGACAGAATCAAAATAAAGGGTCTAGTGAATAAGGTACCTAGAATGAAGTATTTTTCCAAAGGTACAACACAGTTGTGGAGAGCTCATAATTTAACTTAATTATCCTAAAAAGGGAAATATATTGGAGGCATAAAAAGTACAATATTTAAATGTTTGAGCAACAAACAGGGCAAGGTGAACAGAAAAATTGTCCATGTTGAGTGTTTTTAGTCCATATCCACATTTCTCTCTCGACCCTGTAAGAACCAAGAGGGCATGTTTGATACCCCTAACATTTGAACTAGAAAACTGGAATGAACAACTGTAAGGAAACAGAACCAGAAAGGGTGATGATAAACATTCAGTCTCATGTTCAAATAAATGAATAGATTTGCATTAGGTTTTAAATGGTTTCTGTTACACCCAGTAGAACTTCAGAAAACAGATTGTGGAATCTCATCATCTTACCATTTTCTTCTTTCTCTCTCCTCCTTTTTATATGTATAGAATATATGTAAAAATGTTACATATATAAATATTTCTCTATATAATAAATTTCTACAGATAGAAACACATGTATATTTCTATGTATGCAAAGCATATATATATATTTTTTAATCATGTCTCTGTGGGAACAAGACGTAATCCTCTCAAGTTGCCGTCACACTCTATTTTTATGGCTTGTACTTTTGGCAGGCTTAGATAGTCTAGGATGAAGAATCATATACAGTTAAGCCACTTGTCTATAACAAAGTACAAAGTCAGAGGAAAGAAGCAAGCTATCAGTTGAGCAGTGGTGTTTTTCCATCCCCAGGTACTGATCATATCACTAAACCTTAAAAGATTAAAGATCTATTTCTCAAAATGTAGAACTCAGGGATTGTCTTTCTCTCTCTCTCTCTTTTTTTTTTTTTTTTCATGCTGCTAAGGTGGCAACTAAATTAATAGTTTGTTTGCAAGGTATGAAGTTTATTAATAGCACAGGAGAGGCAAATAAACAGAAAGAGATTACAGAATAGTGCTGATGGTAGTTAGCACTAAATATTAAAACTGCCTCCTCTGCACAATTAGACTCAGTGCAGAACATTTGGAAACAGAAGAAACGAATGGCAAATTGCCTCAGCTTTCCCGACATCGGAAGCTTCCAAAGCTATGTGAATACCGTGGAAGTGATGAGGGCAGAAATCAGGACAGTGGGCCCATGATTAAGCTGGCAGGAAGACTCACCAGGTGGAGTAATGCAGTTCCAAAAAGCAGCCTTAATAGCACTGACTGGGCATCGAAGAGGTTAATCGGCTGATGCAAATACTAAATAGCCTGATTTCAGTTTCCAACTTTGTTCCTCAGAGAAAAGTCAAACCCAATTGTACCAATGTTGATTTCCCCCCTTTCTCTATGCCGTAACCACAAAAGGTAAGTTCCTTCCTTAGTATCAGAATATATGTTCACAATTATAATTCATGACATTAGTTGGCAACATTAGTTCGTTGTTTCCTTATTTGAAAGAGCATTTGAGGGCCCAAATTCTGATCACTATCAACGGTGCGTCGCCATGTTAAACCTAGGCAGTCCCAACTTTATTTCATCTCAGCGTAACTACTTTTCTGCTGATGAATTAAATAGCAAAATGTTATTTTAGGTTGTGTTTTAAAGTTGTACCCTAGAGAGAAATTCCAGAATCAGCTTCGTCGACAGAGCTGCATTTCCTAGCTTACATTTGATTGAATGTGATCTGTCCACAGAGTGCTTCGGAATGAAGATGGTAGGTGATACATAATAACTAAACAGAATTATATTGGGGCACTTAGGGAGGGAAACGTAAGAAACGTTACGGCCAGTTATCGACATTGCAATCAAGCTGTTCTAAAGGAACCGCATACGAAATATGTTGTCAATAAGAGCAGTTTCAATTACTTATTCTTATCAACATAAGCAAAAAACAATCAGTTGTAGAAAGATCATTTAAAAATATTTGATCAAGTTTTGCATCAAAAGTCCTCTTTTTCATTAATTTCTTTCTCCATATTAATTTTTATGCCACTTTATTTTTTATATTAATACCTTTAAAGCATCTAATTATTTTCTCTCAACAAATTTAAATTGCCCCCCTGCAAAATACTAATAACGTCTAAACTGACCAGGAGAAGAACTTTGCTTTTGAGACCAATCAACCCACAGAATTATTAGACAAAATAATTTTTTTTGTGAGACAGAGTCTCGCTCTGTCGCCCAGGCTGGAGTGCAGTGTTGCGATCTCAGCTCACTGCAAGCTCCACCTCCCGGGTTCACACCATTCTCGTGCCTCAGCCTCCCGTGCAGCTGGGACTACAGGCGCCTGCCACCACGCCTGGTTACCTTTTTGTATTTTTTAGAGGCAGGGTTTCACTATGTTAGCCAGGATGGTCTCAAACTCCTGACCTCGTGATCCACCCGCCTCAGCCTCCCAAGGTGCTGGGATTACAGGTGTGAGCCACCGCCTGGCCATAAATTGTTGTTTTAAGCCACTACATTTTTACATGATTTGTTAAATAGCAACATATATCTAAAACATCAAACATAGAAAATAATAACATGATAAAAATTTTGAAATTTCAGAAAGTTTGATACCAAAATTGATATCAGTGTTGGTTTAAATATTGATACGCCTGTAATCCTGAGAGGTGACGCCAGCTGGACTTCCTGGGTTGAATGGGGACTTGGAGAACTTTTCTGTCAAGCTAAAGGATTGTAAATGCACCAATCAGTGCTCTGTAAAATGGACCAATCAGCAGGATGTGGGTGGGGTCAGATTAGAAAATAAAAGCAGGATGCCCCAGCCAGCAGTGGCAACCCACTTGGGTCCCCTTCCACGCTGTGGAAGCTTTGGTCTTTCACTCTTCACAATAAATCTTGCTGCTGCTCACTCTTTGGGTCCATACTACCTTTATGAGCCGTAACACTCACTGCAAGGGTCTGCGGCTTCATTCCTGAAGTCAGCAAAACCACGAACCCACCAGGAGGAACAAACAACTCTGGATGTGCCACCTCTAAGGGCTGTAACTAACACTCACTGAGGTCTGCGGCTTCACTCCTGAAGTCAGCGACACCACGAACCCACTGGAGGGAAGAAACTCCAGACAACACCATCGTTAAGAGCTGTAACACTCATGGCGAAGGTCCGAGGTCTGCGGCTTCACTCCTGAAGTCAGCGACACCACGAACCCACTGGAGGGAAGAAACTCCAGACAACACCATCGTTAAGAGCTGTAACACTCATGGCGAAGGTCCGCGGCTTCATTGAAGTCAGTGACACCAAGAACCCACCAGAAGGAACCAATTCCAGACACAATTCCAGCACTTTGGGAGGCCCAGGTGGGCGGATCACTAGGTCAGAAGGTCAGAAGATCGAGACCATCCTGGCTAACATGGTGAAACCCTGTCTCTACTAAAAATACAAAAAATTAGCTGGGCGTGGTGGTGGGTGCCTGTAGTCCCAGCTACTCAGGAGGCTGAGGAGGGAGAATGGCCTGAACCCGGGAGGTGGAGCTTGCAGTGAGCCCAGATCGCGCCACTGCACTCGAGCCTGGGTGACAGAGTGAGACTCCATCTCAAAAAAAAAAAAAAAAATTGATACCAAAGTACAACCCCAAAAAATAACATTACAGCTTAGTCTTCCATGAAATATTGATAAATCTCTCTCTCTCTCTCACTCCCCGCCCCACAGACACACACAATATTATTATTACATAGATGTAAGCCATTCATTAAAAGAATAAGAAATACAAATATGAGTAATTCACCCCAGCAAAACAATGTAGTGCAATACTAGAAATATGATGAAGATCTGAGTAATAAAGTATATTCTCACATACAATCAGAGAGGCAATATGCCAATATCAAAATATAACAAATATATACTTTTTTATCTGGTAATTCCACTATTTGAAATTTATCTGATAGAAAAAAAAAATATGGACTTAATATACATACTGTTGATTGCAGCATTGTATGTAAATAGTAAAATCTGAAAATATAAATACTCATTAATAAGAAAATGATTATAGGATTTATAGAAATATTATATATTAGGCAGAAGTTTAAAATATGAATTAAGTAAGTGTTTGTCAATATGGATAACTGCAGGAAACAAAGGTATGTTATAAAACAGTATGGGATAAGGCAAGTACTTGATACTATCTACAAAATAGGGATATTGGCCTTTTCTCGAACACACACATGAAATTTTAAGAAGAAAACAGGAAAACATTAAAACTGGAAACAGGAAAACATTAAAGCCATGAAAGTAATTATCTTTGATGAGTGAGACAAGAAAAGAGAAGAATGAAGAGAGAAATTTACTAATTATATATTTGTATTTGTCTTTAATAGTTCCATATATACATATATATATGCACATACATATATCTATTCTCCATGTTTATGCATCAGTCTTGGCACTCCCCATGTATTTAGTCCTTTTCCTCACATTCCCCTTGTCATTATTTTAGTAAGACCAGGCATCTCATAATGTCTTTCTTTTAATAAAATGTAATGAACATTTGTTAACTGTCTAATAAAAAAGAGGCATTATAAATGTGTATAGTTTTGAAACAATATCACTTCCAGGAATATAGTCCAGGGCACTGTTTTTTAAACTATGGTTTTATTAATTTGTGGGTAGGGAAATCAATGTGTCAGTAAGAAATCAACATCTTACATGAGCTATATTCAATAAACTAGAATAGGGATGAAACAAAAGAAAGCACATAGAAAACGTGAGTGTTGTTGGTTAGCTTCTGATGTATATGTAAGAGTATGAAGATATTTTGCCATAGGTTGCGAGTATTGGCTGAGTAGATTAGACTATCTATGTCCTGTTTCTTTTATATAGTTCAATGCTGTATTAGTTAATGATGAGTAAGCACCTAAAACTCTAACAATGAGAAAAAGCTGAATAGCTTACAAAATCATAATTTTGGAAGCCTTTTAGATAGTGGAAGACCCAAAGAGACTGGATAAACTGTATTCTCAAAGAAAACAAGCACCTTGGAGAAAAGGTAGAACACAATTTAATTTTGTGCCAAGCAAGACAGCAAGAGAGTAAGAGTCCGCTTCCATAAAAGCAGGTGAGAAGAACACAATTTAAATTTAATGAATTATTTAAGGCTCAATGTGGGGTGCTGTGACTTTTAGAATACTTGAGAACCCAAGATATAAGGAGGTTTTTCACCTACTCATCAGGCCTTTTCACAGGCCTTCCTGAGATTCTCTCATTAAAAACTTGGGGGCAAGGCAGAAGACCTGTGAACATTACCTGAGTGTGTGGGCTTTGAGAGTAGGCTTAGGTCTGAGGGTGGAGCAGCCGTCTCTGGAGGCACCATTCATGGTTTTTCACGACCTGCATGCGTATAAGCAGGTGATCAGCTGCCACTTCAGGACAGGCGTCAAATCTGCCCACATTGTGGAACCTTTTCTGACACATAGCAAAATCTATCTTCTGCTGGAGAGGAAGTGGGAATCCTCTCACTCACTAGTACTTGCCCTGACACTGGGCAAGTTCACCTGCCAGTAGATTAGATTTGTATTAACAAAGGCAAAAGCCTCTGTCACTAGCAGAGGGGCAGGATGCTGAAATATACTCAGAATCCTGCACTGATACAGGCACAGTTCATTGCCACAGGGGAGCAGAGAAGGGGCTCAGAGAGCATACTTGCATTAGAGGAATGGGTTATCATTACGGAAGGAGCAGGAATGCTGGGAAGGTCTCACCATTACTTGAAGGGTTATATTAATAATTGAAGGTACACTCATAAATTTAAAATCTAGATTTTAAACCTAAAAGCAGAATTTCTCAACCTTGGTGCTATTAACATGGCGAGCCAGGTATGTTTTTGTTGTGGAGGCCACTGCATGCATTGTAAGACATTCATTAGGATCCCTGGCCTCTAGTTTATAGATGCCGGTAGCATCACCCAGTTGTGACAACCCGAAAGGTCTCCAGATATAAATATTGCCGAATGTCACCTGGGTGCACAAAGTCACCACAGGCTGAGAACCACTGGCCTAGACTAATGATAGATAGATAGATAGGTAGATAGGTATGCAGATAGTTACATAGATATGTAGATAGATAGCTCATAAGCTAATGGACTAAATTATAAAAAGTAATCACATTTTGAAGAGACCAGAAAGAGAAAAAAGGAACAAAAAATAGGTCAAATAGAAAATGAACCATCCAAGTACCTCAAATAAAAACATTAAGGACTGTCTTCCATTTCATCTGAAACCATCTCTCAGATTTGGTGTTTGGCATTTGGGGTATGTCAGACATTAGAGAAAGTGTAGTGATATTTTACCTTCATCCTTAAAGCATCCCTGTTTTCCCCTTTGTAGGTCACCATCCACAGTAACTGCCTGCAGTCATCCCCCTTCTTTTTCAGGTAGATTGCATTACTTTTCACCAAAAATTCAGGGCTTAATCTTGTGTATCAAAAAGTCATGTTTTCTGTTTGTCTCATACATGCTTTATTTACTCCAAGTTTCCTCATTAAAATGAACTTTGTCATATGCTTTCCCCACACGCTCCAGACATAGACTCATAAGAGCAGGGATCTTAGTCTATTTTGTTCAAAAATGATGTTCAGGTTGTTAGAACAGTGCCTGGGACAGTATTTGGAACCTAGAACTCCAGAAAAAAATATTTCCTGAATGAATGAATGAACGGATGAGCGGATAATTGAAATGATGCAGTAAATAAGTATTTTTTTCCCTCTTGAAATTTATCTGCCCCATCTTCTTATAAGGAAAAAAATTCACCTCTTATTTTATAGTTTTTATTATCATTTTTATTCCCAATACATATGAAAACCAGATTTATTAAAATATGTTTTGGAGTAGAAATTAAAGCCCAAAGAAAAAATAGAATTGCTTAAGAAAGAATGAGATTTTTTTTTCTTTTTCTTTTTTTTTTTTGAGACGGAGTCTCTCTCTTTTGCTCAGGCTGGAGTGCAGTGGCGTGACCTCAGCTCACTGCAACCTCCACCTCCCAGGTTCAAGCAATTCTCCTGCCTCGGCTTCCCAAGTAGCTGGGACTACAGGGCCCTCCACCGCGCCCAGCTAATTTTTGTATTTTTAGTAGAGACAGGATTTCACCAACCTGGCCAGGCTGGTCTTGAACTCCTGACTTCATGATCCACTCACCTCGGCCTCCCAAAGTACTGGGATTACAGGCATGAGCCACCGCGCCCGGCAAAGAAAGAATATGATTTTTTAAAAAAATGAGTAGACAAGATTCCTTCCCTCCAAGAGACTAAAACTTATTTGTGGAATATAGAAAAGCTGAATGCATCTAGCGTACAGATACGAATCAATTTGTCAGTCAGTGGAGAACAATCTACTGCAAAAATGAAAGATGTGATATGAGTGGTGGAGGGAATGAATCCAGGGAGAATTCCTAGAAAAAGTTATTTTTTGAATAAAATAGTGAATAAAGTGTTGGAACACAGATTGTCAGCTCAGACAAGGAAGGACATTCCCCTAAGATTAAAATGCTGACACTAAACATAAAAATCTTCAGGCAGGTTTTGTTGGAATGGAGTTAAATATGAAGAATGGAAAACAAAAGAGAAGATGTGGAAGCTTCATAAAAATGATAGAAGTTGAATGCTAATGTGAAAATAAGGGAACTTACCAATATATGTAAATATGTGGAATTACAATTTAGAATGGAATTAACAGTTCTCCTAAATTGTGCTTAGTAAATGTCACTAAAATTATTTTAAAATAAATATAGCTTTAGGGTAGAGCAGGTCAATTCACTGATATACTCCAAGCAAACAGCAGTGATAAAGTAAAATATGAAAAGTGAAATCCCAAAAGGAAAACATGGCTCAAAACTACGATAATTATCTTTATAAACAAGAAATATAACAAAATTACACACTGCTAAGTGGGGGTGAACTGTACACAGACATGCTGGGCTCAGTCTCAGACAAGCAGTAGCAGATGGGAAATCAGCTCCAGCTAGGTAATAGAGGCTATAGTCCTGCCTACAGGACAGAAAGCATGTGCCAGGGTTTCACAGCTCAGCTCAAGGAAACATGCTTGTGTTCAAACCACTGCTCCAGCATTAGCTACCTGTGATAAGCATTTTACCTGTGATTAGCTACCTGTGGTCAAATGGTGCTAGTAATAACTACCTCATAGGACTGAATGAGGATAAATTGAATGGGAACATGAAAGGCACTCAGAAGAGTGCTAGACAGTCAGTAAGTGTATTCAAGTCCATCCCTATTCACCTATTTAAAACTTAAGCTACGACGTTGCTCCATTTTCTTTACATCAAGTTTGTGCCTCCCGCTGGATCATTCATAACAGCATACAAACAAGCTCACCTCATTGCTCCTGCCAGCTCTTACTCCATTTCTTGCCCTCTCTGTAGCAAAATACCTTGAAAAAGTTGCTATATTTTGTCCAGTTCATCTCCTGTTATCTTTTAAACCCACTTCACCTATTTTTTTCATCCCCAAAGCTCAATGAAACTGCTTTTGTCAAGGTCACTAATATCTTCTGTTGCTTCTCAGTCCCAATCTTATCTGGCCAATCTGCAGCATTTGACATAGTTGCTTTTTTTCCTAACCCTTGATAAGATTTTCTTTCCCCCCTGACTTCCAGGACTCTAACCTATTTTGCTTTTCCCCTTCTACTTTTTTGATTACTCCTTTTCTGTATGCTTTTTTTTTAATCTTCCTCCTCTACCAGACTATTTCATGTTTTAGGGAAGCAGACCTCTGTTTAAGGATACAGAGCTCCGTTCTAGGCCTCTTGTCTTCCTATCACGCTCACTCATTTGGTGATGTCATCTAGTTTGTGGCTGTAAATACTGCCTATATACTGAAGTCTCCCCAGTTTATGTATCTTATTCAGATTTCAATCTCAACTCTAATTCTGAAATCCAGTCGCCCACTAGATATCTCTACTTGAATGACTAAAAAACATCCCAGACTCAACAGATGAAACATTGAACTCATATTTTTCTCCTTCATCCTACCCTAGAAACTTGCTCTATTGCAGCCTTGGCCATTATATTAATAGTTGTTGTCAAATCCAAATTTTTTATTTGCTCTAGAAAAAAAGAGAAAGAGGGAGGGGAGAAGATTGGAGGAAGAAGGAAGGAAGGAGGGAGGGAGGAAGGGAGGGAGGAAGGGAGGGAGGAGGGAAGAGGGAGACAGGGAGGAACAGAGGAAGGAAAGAAGGAAGGAAGGAAGGAAGGAAGGAAGGAAGGAAGGAAGGAAGGAAGGAAGGAGAGAGGGGAGGAGGGAAGAAGGGAGGGAGGAGGGAGGAGGGAGGGAGGGACAGAGGAAGGAAGGAAGGAAGGAAGGAAGGAAAGAAGGAAGGACGGACAGACGGAAGGAAGGAGGCAGGGAGGGAGGGAAAGAAAAGGAGGAAGGGAGAGAGGGAGGGAAGAAGGGAGGGAGGAGGGAGGGAGGGAGGAACAGAGGAAAGAAGGAAGGAAGGAAGGAAGGAAGGAAGGAAGGAAGGAAGGAAGGAAGGAAGGAAGGAAGGAAGGAAGGAAAGAAAGAAGGAAGGAAGGAGGGAAGGAGGGAGGGAGGGAAGGAGAGAGGGAGGGAGGGAGGGAGGGAGAAAACATTGGTGTTATCCTTCTCTGACATAACGCATAAAATCCATCAGCAAATTCTGTTGGTCATACCTTCAAAATGGATATTATATCTTTAATATAGTTGAAATTTGACTACTTCAAACTATAATCACTGCTACCAATCCCGTATGAGCCACCTTGACAGGACACTGTAATAGCGTCCTAACTGCTTCTGCCTTTATTTGCTTACAGTCTATTTTTAACATAGCAAAAAGGATGATCCTTTTAAAGTTTATGGCAGATTATATAACTTATCACCACACATCCCTCCGCAGGTTCTCCACCTTATTTAGAGAAAACCTTACATTCCTACAATGGCCTACAATGTCATGATCTCCCACACTCATCTTTATGGCCACATCTCTTACTGCCCTTCTCCCAGGCAAATTTGCCATTTTGCTCATTCTCAAGTGTGCCAGGCACACTCCTGCCTTAAGAGTCTGTGTTTGAGTAGTTCCCTGAACATGCTTCCCCCAGGAGTTCACTGGACTAAATACCTCATCTGCTTCAAGTATTTGCTCAAATTTCAAATTCGTAACAAGGCCTATTTTACCACTTAATTCAATACGGCAACTTGCCTCTTACAGTCTCAGCCTCCCTTTCTCTATAATAATTTATGCTTCTAAAAATACATATATACATATATATTATCTTCCAGCACACCCCATCATGGACTTATTTATTACATTTATCATTTATTATCTGAGTTCTCCACTACAATGTAAACTTCAGAAAGACAGAAATCTCTCAATATTTTGTTCCCAATGTACCCAAGTACAGACAACAGTGCCAGTCTCAATTGTTACTGCCCAAAACTTTTGGAAGCCTTTCTATTAATGGAAATTAATAAATTGGTCAAGAATGCCCACAATGAAAGCTTAAGTCAAACTGAAAGTACTAGGCAAAACAGTAAGATTGGAAACAATGTTGCATGATATTTGGGGGAAAAGTTCATATATTTATAATTTGCACAATGACCTACACAGAAAAACCAACTACAAACTTTCTAACAAGAGAATTTATGTATATTGCTGTATATAAAGTTAACCTGAAAACAGTGTTCTCAGAGATTAGTAAAAAAAAGGTAATAAAAAGGACAACCACACTTATAATGGCAAAATAAATAAAGAAATCTACAAATTACTTAAGATCAAAAACAGTAGAAGTGCAAGAAAGTTATGAAGAAAATTACCATAACGTTGAGAGACATTTTCACCAGGTACAGTGGCTGATGCTTGTAATCCTAGCACTTTGAGAGGCCAAGGTGGGAGAATTGCCTGATCTCAGAAGTTCAAGACCTGCCTGGGCAACATAGTGAAATCTCATCTCTACAAAAAAAAAAAAAAAAAATAGCCAAATGTGGTGGCATGCTGCTGTAGTCGCAGCTACTTGTGGGACTGAGACAGGAGGATAGCTTGAACTCAGAAGGTTGAGTCTGCTGTGAGGCAAGATTGTACCCCTGGGTGACAAAGTGAGAACCTGGCTCAAAAAAGAAAAAGAAAAAAAATTGAAAGACATTGTAAAATACAGAGTAAATTAAGATAAACATTATGTTCATCAATAGAAAGTTTCAATATTGTCTACCCATTTATTAACCTTTAATCAATACATACATTCACATCCCCAAAAAGATTTCAATTTCTTGTTTATATTTGTCTGTAATCAACTATAAATGTGTATGAAAGAACAAAGTGCTAAATGGCCAAATTTTAAAAATCAGCTTGTCTAACAAGGATTTAAGGCCAAGAATAGACAAACATACCAATGCAAACGAACACAGAACAAGGACACAGATCCTAAAAACAATCACACACGTAAGCAGAATTTTTATGTATAATGGAGAAGCTATGACAAATCAGTGGTAAAGGTTAAAATATACAATATATGGTGTTAGGGTGTATGTTAGTGCATGGAAAACAATAAAAATTATCTTTCTCATACAATACCTGAACATAAAATCTGATTAAATTAAGGAGTTAAAGGTGAGAAAAAGTTACTCTGAAGATTTTAAAAGCATTTATGGAAAACTGTCTTCATAAATTCATAATAGGGAAGAATTTCTTAGAAACAAAAAGCTACAAACAACTAGGACAAATAAATAATATGTTGACAAGTTGCATTCCATTAAAATTAAAATTTCTACAAACTAATACAGTGATAAAAACTGAAAAAATAATTTAGATTGGAACATTGTATTTGCAACACCCCAATACCACTAAAAAATATGGCAAGAAAAAGAGTATTTGAAATGCCTGTCATTAAATAATTAAAAGACGTAAACCCTATTCTAAAAAGGGAAAATATGTTAACATACACATCAAAGACAAAAAAATATTATCGATCTCAATAGTACTTGTAGAACTGAAAATTAAAATAAAGCATAATGAAATAATATAAGACACTTTTCCACACGATAAATTGTTTTCATTTTTGTTTTAATGTTATTATTTTCCCCTTTTTAAGGTGAGTTCTTGCTCTCTTGCCCAGGCTGGAGTGCAGTGGTGTGATCATAGCTCAAGGCAGCCTCAGACTCCTGAGCTTAAGTGATCCTCCTGCCTCAGCCTCCTGAGTAGCCAGGACTACAGGCACACACCATCACACCTGGCTAGTAATTTTTGTTTTTATTTTTTGTAGAGATGAGGTGTCGTTACGTTTTCCAGGCTGGTCTGGAACTCCTGACCTCAAGCGATCCTTTCACTTTGACCTTTCAAAGCACTGCGATTACAGGCATGAGCCATCACAACCAGCAATAAATTGGTTTTACATATTTAAACTAAACTTTCTACTGCCAGAAAGCATACTAAGTGTTCAATTCTTATTAACTCTTTTAATCCTCATGACAACTCTTTGAGAAAGGTGTCATTATCATTCCCATTTTGAAGATGAAGAGTCTAATGTAAAGAGAATTTGTTGTTGGCCATGGCCACAAAACTAGTAAGTGACAGAGCTGGATTTGATTGCAATTCCAGCTCCAGGATGCATCTTTTATCCCCTCTGAAGTACCTGATGATTATAAGTCTTGGTGAGACTGTTGAATAGAAACTCTAATTCACTGCTGGTGGAAGTGTCATTGATACAAACAAACATTTTAGAGAAGTAATTCGTTCTGTTTAACAAAGCTGAAGATTTAAAAGTATTTAGAAACCCTCTTTCTAGGAATATATCCTCAGATATATTTCACCCATTAGCACAAAAGGCATATATAGAAGTTTTCATTGAAGTGTCATTTACAAAGGTGAAAATCATAAACACGGTAGTTATGCATCAACAGAAGAATACATTTTTTAAATGTGATATTCCAACAATAAGAAACTTCATGGCAATTAAACTGAATGGAATGGGAGTCTGTGATAGTGAATTTTATGTGTCAACTTTATTGGACAATGAGGTGCTCAGACATTTGGTCAAACATTATTCTAGGTGTGTCCCTGAGGATGTTTCTGGATAAGATTAATTGTTGAATCAGTAGACTGAGTTAAGCTGATTACCCTCCTTAGTGTGGGCAGGCCCCATCCAATCAGCTAAAGGCCTGAGTGGAACAAAAAGGCTGACTCTGTCAAAAGTAAGAGTGTACTCTTTCTGCCTGATGGCTTGAGCAGCAACCATGGGTCTTTTCTTACCTTCAGAATAGAACTGAAGCCAGCTTTTCTTAAATCTTGATTCTTCCAGCTTTCAGACTGGAACTTATCCCATCAGCTTTCTTGTTTCTCACGCATTTGCACTTGGATTGGAATGGAATG
Organism: Chlorocebus sabaeus; assembly: GCF_047675955.1. Classification (NCBI taxonomy): domain Eukaryota; kingdom Metazoa; phylum Chordata; class Mammalia; order Primates; family Cercopithecidae; genus Chlorocebus; species Chlorocebus sabaeus. Next base: position 24,946,468 of record NC_132925.1, read on the forward strand.
ACACAATTAGCTCTCCTTGGGTCCTGCTGGCCAATTAAAGATCTTGGAATTTCTCAGCCCCATAATTGCATGAGACAATTTCTTATTTAAAAAAACTATTTTTCTTTATATATGTACATGCTATTGTTTTTGTTTCTCTAGAGAACTCTAATTAATATGTTATTGATATGGATAAACCTCACCAACAAAAATTAAAAGATTGAAAATCATACCTAGTAAATGATTCTATTCACATAATAATTTTGGAACATGCAAAGCTATAGTTTACGTTGTTCATATTAATCAACACAATAGTTAAATATAAAACAATTTATGATATGATAATCAAAGTAGAGATTAAATTGCAGAGGAAAAAGAGTAGGACCAGGAGAATTAAATATTATTTATTAATTATAAAATGTTCTAAAATGATTATAGCAAAGATTAAGATTTTTTAGACTAATCAGCCTAAATGTACAACATTTTTCTCTTTAATTATCTAAAAATGTGAAATAGTTTACAATAAGAAGTAAGCGTACAATAGTATAATTTGGAATATATTAATAAGACCATCTAATATAATAGACATATAAAGAGAATCTTATTAAATTTTAATAAAAACAATTTTAAATTTCCTAATTTATTTTTTAGTTGTGTTCACAAATTTCTCAAAAAATACATATTGACAAAAGCAAATTTGATAGGAAAGACTCTCCAAATTATTAAACAATCTAAATTAACTGTTTACAGAATATGTACATCTGTTAAGTTTTAGATTTTATGATAGTAATAACTGACATATATGTCAGATACATGTTAGATATATGGTTGAATACTTAATTATATAAAAAATAGACATATATGCTTGATATGGTTTGGTTCTTTGTCCCCACTCAAATCTCACGTCAGATTGTAATTCCAGTGTTGGAAGAGGGACCTGGTGTGAGATGATTGGAACATGGGGCCAGTTTCTAATGGTTTAACACCATCCCCCTAGTGCTGCTGCTTGTTTAAAAGTGTGTAGCACTTCTGCCCCACTCTCTTCCTCCTGCTCCAGCCAGGTAGGACAGGTCAGCTTCCCCTTCACCTTCCCCCATGATTCCAAGTTTCCTGAGGCCTTCCCCGTCATACTTCCTGTACAGCCGGCAGAACCACTAGTCAATTAAACCTTTTTTCTTTATAAATTACCCAGTCTTAGATTATCTTTTTAGCAGTATGAGAAGGGGCTAATCCAATGCTCAATAAAATTGCTGAAAATGTAGAATATACTAATTCAAAATGCATAAATATTTTTAGACAGATAAAACTTGTTCATATCGATACAGCTTAGTCAACTACAATGGCAGATATAATATTTAAAACATCTACCTAAATAAACAATTTAAATGCCATTCAGTATCCAAATGTGAGATATTTTTATACAGCTAAATATATATTTGGGGACAAGTTTTTATGAATATTTTTACATTTCCGCATGATTCAGGCTTTCAGAGAACATTGTGTAGGTTAAAGTCGTGTCAATCATGCCTTAGAAGTTAAGGATTGTGTATTACTCCAGAGAGATTTAGAGACTTCTCTCTCCAGAGCCATTTGATTGCATTCCAGGGTAGAGCCCTTCTTCTACATTCCCCAGAGAAAACTTGAATACATTCCAGGATGCAGCTTTCTCTGTCATTTTCTCTAGCGTAGAAGAAGGATATATATGCCAGTTGACCCGTATGAGTTCTAAGTCTCATTAATTGTGGAGTTCCTCTCCTGTGGTAATACCCGTGGCACACCCAGGTACATCTGGCTATCACCTTTTCACTGTGGGTATTAAGGCTTAGAGAAATAGTACAAGATGCCTCTCTGACCACTGTTTAAGCTTTAACTGGTAAAGAATATATTCTTTCGACCAGGCGCAGTGGCTCACGCCTTTAATTCCAGCACTTTGGGAGGCCAAGGTGGGTGAGTCACGAGTTCAGGACATCGAGACTATCCTGATCAACATAGTAAAACCCTGTCTCTACTAAAAATACAAAAATTAGCCGGGCATGGTGGCACGTGCCTATAATCCCAGCTACTCAGGAGGCTGAGGCAGGAGAATCGCTTGAACCAGGGAGTCAGAGGTTGCAGTGAGCAGAGAGCACACCACTGCACTGCAGCCTGGGTGACAGAGTGAAACTCCGTCTAAAAAAGAAAAAAGAATATATTCTTTGATTCAGAATCTTATGTTTTATATCACAATATGAATATTGATGTAACCTTTCAATATGCAGTGTACATTTGATTAGATGTGTGTAATTTCTATATAGTAAAATATATCTTATTTGTTTATTGAAACAGGTAGCCCATAACATGTTACTAAAGAAAATGAATCCAAAAAATTTTAATAAGTATTAGTATCCTACATTAATGTATAACACAGTTTATTTTATATTTCTATTTGGTTATGACAAATAAATTATAAATAAAATACATTTGTTGCCGGTCGGTGTATTAAATGAGGCCAATAACCAGCAAGCCAAACCCATTTTCTTTATAATGTAGTGAAAGAGGGAAAATTAAACCTTCATAATATATCTTTTTAACTGGGTCACACAGGAATGTATCATACGTTTAGCAGAAAATAAGCCATTGAAGGTTTATGTTCAGATAGTGGTGAAATCAGAGGAATAAATTAGAAAGACTAACGCATTATTACAAAGGATGCATTAAAGCAGGGGATGATGAGACATAAGTAAAGAAGGTGAGAAGTTCTTAGAAAATCACAGTAAGATACTGGATTAGTGTGGAGACAGTGAAGTAGCTATGACAGCAGAAATATCAGAAATAGATATTTGGAGTAGATATGGCAATTGAATAGATGTTAGGTGGTCAAAGTCTTAAAACACAGAGGCTAACAATTTTAATATATATATAAAGGAAATAATCTTGGGAGGCTGAAGCGGGCGGATGATGAGGTCAGGAGTTCGAGACCAGCCTGACCAACATGGTGAAACGCCATCTCTACTAAAAGCTGGGCGCAGTGGTGTGTGCCTGCAATCCCAGCTACTCAGGGGGGCTGAGACAGGAGAATTGCTTGAACCCGGGAGGTGGAGGTTGTGGTGAGCCGATGTTGCGCCACTGCACTCCAGTCTGGGCAACAGAGTGAGACTCATTTCCCCGCCCCACCCCCCCAAAAAGGAAATAATCATTAGCTATTCATTCAACCTAGATATCTAACAATTAGTCCAAACTTGTGTGATTTTACTACATATGTGTTTATATGTCAGCATGATTTTGGCAGTGCTTCACAATATTGACTACTTTGACATACTCAAAACATTTTCTTTCCTCAATCAACTCCAAAGACATTTCTTTATATTCTTCCAAATTTCTGTTTCCTAGTCTTCTGTGCTGGATTTTCTCTTCCAGGTAACTCAAGTATTAAAGTAAAGTACCTTAAAGATTTCTCTTAGATACTCTTGTCTAATTACAGTATGCATTCTCCCTTAGCAAACTCATTTAACATGCTAATAACCTGTATCTGAAATCAGGATCTGAAGCTCATAATCCTCTAGTCTACTCCAAAACTACATACACGAGCTCAAAATATTATCTCCACATGCATGTCTCAAATACCATTAAATTCAACATGATGGCTGGACGCGGTGGCTCATGCCTGTAATCCCAACACTTTGGGAGGTCAAGGCTGGTGGATCACGGGGTCAAGAGATCAAGACCATCCTGACCAACATGGTGGAACCCCGTTTCTACTAAAAACACAAAAATTAGCCGAGCCTGGTGATGCGCGCCTGTAGTCCCAGCTACTCAGGAGGGTGAGGCAGGCTTGAACCCGAGAGGTGAGGGTTGCAGTGAGCCAAGATCACACCACTGCACTCCAGCCTGGCGACAGAGTGAGACTCCGTCTAAAAAAAAGAAAAAAAGAAAAATCCACATAATTAGAACTGAATTTATTACTACCCTTTGCCCACACTTGCCATCTAATCAATCACCTATCATTTCCACCTGACAATTTCTTAAAATGTTGCATTTCTCACCTTTCCCATTCCCCCATATTAGTCCAAGTCACTATCATTTCTCTTAATAAGTAAGTCTACAATTTTCTTATTCTCTCCCAGTGTTTTTCATACATTTCAGAAACATGATTTTGAAATATAAATTAATTCATGTAAGTTACCTTTTAAAAATCTTTTAGGCCAGGCATGGTAGTTCACGCCTGTAATCCCAGGATTTTGGGAGGCCGAGACGGGCAGATCACGAGGTCAGGAGACCTAGATCATCCTGGCTAACACGGTGAAACCCCGTCTCTACTAAAAATTAAAAAAAAAAAAAAAAAAAAAAAATAGCCGGGCGAGGTGGTGAGCGCCTGTATTCCCAGCTACTCTGGAGGCTGAGGCAGGAGAATGGCGTGAACCCGGGAGGCGGAGCTTGCAGTGAACCGAGATTGCACCACTGCACTCCAGCCTGGGCAACAGAGAGATACTCCATGTAAAAAAAAAGAAAAAAAAAAGTCTTTTAATGGCTTTCTATTAAGTAAATAAAAGAAATATAAAAATCTTTCTCATCTCATCCAGAAGGTTCTGCATTTCTAAATTCTTTTTATCTGGCCAAAATTCCGCTATGTTTTTACCGGAGGACTGAAATGAACTCTCCTACTAGATGCACCTTATCCTGTTTTATGTTTCCACACTAACATATACTTCAATTTTCTAAACACATTCACTTGTAATTTCTAGATTAATGTTTGTCTTCATTAAACTGTAAGAACAATCACCATTTGTTCACTGTTATATCTTCCAGGTTCAACAGTGCTTGGAAAATATTAGATCTAAAAATCCTTACTTATTTAATATTGTGTGTGGTTGTTAAACCTAATAATTAGTTTAGATGCAATATATTTCTACAAATCTGCAAATGTTAATGAATAATGAGAACACCAGCCCTAAAGTTTCTTTTGATTTTGTTTTTGTTTTTATAGTTGTATTAATTGATATGAGGGAAATAGTAACTTTATATTCAATTCTACTTGGTATATATACAGATGAAATGGAATCAGATATCGAAGGGATATTTGCACTCTCATGTTTATTGGTGCCCTATATACAACAGCCAAGACATAAAAGCAATGTAAATTTCCATTAACAGATGAACTGATAAAGAAAATGTATATATACACATAATGGAATACTACTCAGCCATAAAAAGGAATGAAATTCTGTCATTTGTACCAACATGGATAAGCCTAGAGGACATTATGTCAAGTGAAATAAAACAGGCACAGAAAGACAAACATCATATGAGTTCAGTCATATGTGTAATCTAAAAAGTTGATCTCATAGAATAGTGGTTACCAAAAGGTGGAGAGAGTAAGTGGGAAGAGGAGATTAGGAAGAGGTTCATTAATGGTTACAAAGTTACAGTTAAATAGGAGGAATAAGTTCTAATGTTCCATTGCATAGTACGGTAACTATAGTTAATAATATACGGTATATTTTTAAATAGAGGAGAGGATTTTGCATATTTTCACCACAAATAAATGATAAATGTTTGAGGTGATAATATGTTAATTACTTAATTTGATCATTATACATTGCATACATGCATCAGAACATTATACCATACCCCAAAAATATGTACCATCGTTATATGTACACTGTTTCATTATTTCTTACACTAGGATAAATTGGTGTTTACACTACTTTGAACCAAGGAAAACTGAGTTAAAAGAAGTTGCTTAGCCAATAAGTTTCCTAGATCAGACTCTGGCAGCTAATAAGGTATGAATCAAGATAAGTAAAGAAGGGTTTGAATAATACTTACCAAGGCATCGTAGTCTCAAGTGTCCCTAAGCAGGGAAGGCTGATGAACATTTTTCAGGCACCATTAATAATTCTATCATATGCTTGTGCATTCAGAGGCTACAGCAATTCAGTGATTCACCACACCCACCACTAATCTTTCATTTCAAATGCTATTTACGCTGAAGAGAATATTAATTAAATCAGTTATATAGAGATATAGTCTCATCAAGTGCAAAAGCAAACACTTGAAGTACTCTCATCAAGACTGATATTAATATTAGGTTCATCTACAAAATCCCGAGTGTCTGAAAAACACATACTTTAGGTTTTGAAAAATATTTGGTTCCAACATTTCAATTTATTCAAGTATTTTGTTTCATTTCCATAATCTGTTTTTGTGCACTGCGTTTTCATTTTAAAAAATGGGAGTGAGTTGAAATTAATTGCTTGGTTGCATGAGCCTTAATAATTACAAAATTCTCACATGGTTTATAAAGCACACTCCATTTTAAGAGATGCTTCTGAGTAAGAAAAACTGAGTTAAAATGTGGTTTTACGTGTGAATGCCCCTTTGGTGAAAAAATAGTCTGCTGAAATTTTAGATGGAATTATTTAAAAGTTTTATATTTTCCTATTACAATATCCTAGATATTGTTTACTTTCAATCTTCCTCTAATGCCCCAACAATCATAGAGGGCATATTGAATAGTCTCCAGGAGGTATAGTTTTCTACAAATTTCTCCATGCCACGTATTTTCTAAGAACCTTAAAAACATGTATCTATGGGCTTCAAATCTCTCATGCCTGTCACTTTTACCACTTGGTCTCTTTTGGTTCCTAAACCTCCAGGTTACCTCTTGCCACTAGTAACTGGCTTCTGGAAGTTCCTTTTACTTACACAATTTAAGTATTAATAACGTGTCCCTTTTTTCATTCCTCAAAGCTTGTCTTACAATAAGCCATTAAATTTTTGGACTATTTTTACTGAAGGGACAAGAAAAACGCAGCAGAGAGAATAGCTGATGTCCTTGCCTAGCTGTCAGTGCACAAAAAGGATGAAAGTCATCTCAGTTTCCACCAAAGTTATCTCCCCACTTCAGTGTCACAGCACAACTCTAGTTCCATCTTACAGGGAAAAAAGAAATGATCTCTGCTCCCACCCAAGACTTCACCATTTCTTATTCCAGAATTTAATCCTTCTCAGGTGAGACACTTTGTAAACATTTTCTGGAAAAATTCCTGTCTCCACCTAAAAAAGAGGATCTGGGAATCAAGACCACAATAATACTTTACAGTATTTTCTGTACTTGACTTTTAAAATATTAAAGAGCATTGCGCATGGCACACCAATAGAGCAGCGCCCGTTGACTCATGATGTCCTTAATCCAGGTTGGCAAGCATTCTTCTAAAATAGGATGAAGTCACTATCGGTTTTATACATTCTTCTTGAGGTGATCTGTCCTTCCAACAAATATAAGTAAATGTATGAAAGTAAAGAATAACATCTCCCAAGAACAAATAATAGTTTTCAGTCATGGGATAACATAAACCCAAATTCAAGAAAAAAATTAGTTTCTCTCACTAGGAATGCACATTTGCATAAGATAAACTAACTTCTATCATTAAACAGGAGACATCTTGCTTGGAAGCAGCTGCATTTTAATTACCTTTCTTTTTCAGGGTTACTCTATAAAGAAAGGGTAGATATTTGCTTTATACATGCGTGAAAGAAAGTGCAAATCAGCAGTCAGCTTCCCAGCCAATGTAAACAAACACAAAGTCCAATTTCTACCCCTGATCACAAAAACTCCAAGCAAATCCCAAAATAGCAGTTTTCAAGTTTTCACATTTAAAAACTAAATCTTCATTACACACACACACACACACACCCCCCCCACACCACACACTTCCAAAAACCCAATAGTCAGTAACTCCCTTTGCATATTACTTGAGGAACGCTGACATACCATAAACTTCCTCTAACTTCTATTACTTTCCTTCCTGGCCACCTGTAATTAACCTTCTTCTTCTTAAATCTTGTAAATCATTAGGCAATTAATCATGCACTGCTTTGGAAAATCTTTTCTATTGTTTTTTTCAGTATTGCTTTTAATCGCACATTTTTGTCTTATCTTTCCACCTCCGTTTTATGCTTGGAGGGTACAATTGTGGAGAGGAGAGGCAGATTTGTTTCTCAAATTTGTTTTCACTATTTCTCTGTACCCAGTAGGTGACCATGAAATATATGTTAAACCTATTCTATGCACATGTTCAGAAGAATCTGGTCTCTTGTCTTTTATTAACCCATCATACTATCTATAAATTAAAGTTATTTTGGTACCACTGCAGGTTAAATATGCTGGCTCAGGCAATACTCTCATCCTACCTCCTAAATTAGAAATGACCCCAAATTTTAATCATTCCCTCTTCATTCTTGCTAGGCTAATTGTTTAATAGTTTGTCTAAAACTTTACCCGAGCAAAATCTGGGAAACTACACCTCTTTCTCCAATTCCTGTGTCTCCTTTAGCTTAGGATTCACCTGGAACATTCTAAGGGCTGACTAATAATTTCCCATCCTATATCCAATGAACTTAACTACTCACCCGAGTATTTCTACTATCCCCATAAACATATTGCTGCAAAAAACATTGATTTTGTCACCCTCTTGATTAACATATTCCAATATTTTCCTATTATAATCTTAGCTTATCATCAAAGATCTTTTCATCTGATTTCATTTTTCCTCTTCAGTCTCATACTGACCAAATTATATTATACACATTACATCCTGCCATACTGAAATTGTTGCTTCATCTTGGATATACCACTTACCATGTACATGTATATATTTTGACGTAAACAAAAGCATGTCAGCACATTCTATCTGCAAAGCATATTTGTCCTTCAAAACACAAGTCAAATATCACCTCTGCTATAAATTTGTTCAAATCTTTTCCAGGTAAAATTATTAACAGCTCTCTAATTTGTATTTTTACAGCACTTTGTTTACATCTGTCATGATATTTTTAGTGTTTATTGTTTGTGATTTGCTTTTATGTATGGCTGTTTTTCCTTGTTCTTCAAAGGAAATAACTACTTATTTATACCCCAAATATAGCGTGGCAGAAAAAAAGTGCAAACTTACAAGGTATAAAGATATAAGTTAAAATGCTAAATGTGTCATTGGATTCAATCTGAAACTCAACGTTGATCAGCTGCAGAAAAATCATTCCACCTCTCCTCCAATGCAATCATAGTGCAGGGCTTACAACATTTATCTAGTTGAGTGGTCATAAATATCAGTGGATTTTATATCTGTGTATGGAAGGCTTATTTTTTTCTTTTACAGAGTTTTGCTCTGTCGCCAAGGTTGGAGTGCAGTGGTGCAACCTCAGCTCACTGCAACTTCCGCCTCCCAGATTCAAGTGATTCTCCTGCCTCAGCCTCCTAAGCAACTGGGATTACAGGCATGCACCACCACGCTTAGCTATTTTTCTTTTTGTTTTTGTATTTTTAGTGGAGACGGGGTTTCACCATGTTGGCCTGGGTGGTCTCGATCTGACCTCGTGATCCTCCCACCTCAGCCTCCCAAAGTGCTGGGATTAGAGGTGTGAGGGAAGGGTCTCTTTAAATGAAAATTTTTATTATATCATTTTGGAAAATAGTTGAGTAAATGAATTCTTTAACTTTAGTATTTTCATAAATTGTCTGTGTGATTTAGCTTTTGGCCAATGAGTCTGCATCCACTAATGGCAAGTCAAGAAAAAGAAATATAAAACTAGTTCTGCTTAGATGTAAAAAGCTGTAAAGAGTATTGCTCCCATCCCAACAATTAAAAAGAGTAGGAAAAACACACAATCACCTATCAGAGAGCAGATAGGTGTAAAAATGGCGCCCAAGTAACTAAGTAAATTCCAAAGAAAGACAAACCTCTCCATGGAGGAACAAGTTGTAAAAACACCTTGCAGATAAGAAAAAATAGCCAAAATCTTATTGAACTGCCAAAGTCCAAGTGTAGGCAAGTGTGCTTGAATTAGTTGATTCCTAGCTATCAAGGGAGTCTCCACACATTTGCAAAATCTTTCTCATAGCTGTCTGCCGGTTGAGACAAGAAAGATCGGAAGCAGGACATGAGTGCAGAGTTATGCATTTGGGAGCTGATATTTGGGATCTGGGCAAAAACAATAATTAAATACTGCACATATCTGTGGACCTTTATCTGCTCTGAAATGAAAGCCTAAGTCGTCTAATATAAAGGCAGCAAAGTCTGTCATACCCAGTACACAGGCAAAGATCCTGTGGCTAGGGAAATAACAGAAGAACAAACTCTACTTCAAAAAAGAACAGGGAACCACCTTGGGCCTAAGTTCCTATATTGACCCCAAAGAGTAGTCTCTCATTGCTAACTGAGGGAAAGAAAACTTCCAATAAAACAATCAAGAGAAGAGGAGCTAGAATGCTGACAAATCCAGAAATTCAACCGAAACTCTACAAACAACTCAAAAGCAACACAAAGTAAAGACATTTGAAGCAACTGAAAATAGTAATAGTAATAATAAAACCCACATTCAGCTCAACTCCCAAACAGAGGAACTCAGACCTATACTTCACTAACAACTTGAAGAAGAGGCACAAGTTTCCAAGGTATAAAAAGCATTGACAGCCTTTTACTCTTTTTTTTTTTTTTTTTTTTTTTTGAGACGAAGTCTCGCTCTGTTGCCCAGGCTGGTGTGCGGTGGCGCGATCTCAGCTCACTACAAACTCCGCCTCCCAGGTTCACGCCATTCTCCTGCCTCAGCCTCCCGAGTAGCTGGGACTACAGGCGCCCGCCACCACGCCCGGCTAATTTTTTGTACTTTTTAGTAGAGACGGGGTTTCACCGTGTTAGCCAGGATGGTCTAGATCTCCTGACCTCGTGATCTGCCTGCCTCAGCCTCCCAAAGTGCTGGGATTACAGGGGTGAGCCACCGTGCCCAGCCTACTCTTTTACTCTTCTAAAATAATGTCTTGGCAAGGTGGAGCAAGGTGGCAGAGTAGAAGCCTACACCATTTGTCTCCCCAGCTGAAAAAGCAAATTTTAACAATTATCTCCAAACAGAAAGGCACCGTCACGAGAACCAAAAATCAGATGGGCAATCACACTACCTGGTTATAACTTCCTATGGTGGAAAGAGGCATTGAGGAGGGCAGGAGAGAATCTTGAATTGCAGAATTCATCCCTTCCGCATCCCCCAGCAGCATCCGTGCAGGATGCAGAGAGAGAATCTGCGCACTTTGCAGAGGGGCAGAGAGCAGCAACTGGAGGACTTTACGGTTGAACTTGGTGCTGCCCTGTCACAGCAGAGAATAAAACTGAGCTACGATCAGCCAACGCCCATGAACTGCAAGAGTATTTTGAGCGGCCCAAGCCAGGGGGAAATTGCCCATCTCAGCAGTCGTAATTTGAGTTTCTTGGCAGGCTTCAGGCTGAAGTGCTCTGGGATCCTAGGTAAACTTGAAGGCAGCCTAGGACAAAGGATTGCAATTCCTAAGCAACTCCTTGTGTTAGGCTGGGCTGACAGCCAGTGAACTAGGATGGCACATGACCCAGGCAAAGAAGATTTTGTCTTGCATCATGGGTACAGCTCAGCCACAGTAGCATAAGGCACTGGGCAGAGTTGCAAGGCTCCCACTCCAGGCCCTGGCTCCTGGGCAATATTTCTAGACACACCTTGGGCAGAAAAGGAACCTGCTGCCTTAAGGAGAAAACCTCAGTCCTGGCAGGATTAATTTCACCTGCTGACTAAAGAGCCCTTGAGCCCTAAACAACCCCCAGTGATACACAGGGAGTTACTCTGTGGGTCTTGGTCTCTGAGATGTGCTAGCTTCAGGGCAGATCCAGCACATTCTCAGCTGTGCTGTCTATGGTGAAAGACTCTTCTTGTTTGAGAAAACCAGAAGTAAAAAAGAAGGGGAGTTTGTCTTGCACCCTATGTACCAGATTGGCCACAGGTGGGTAAAGCAAGAAGCAGGCTCTTGGGGTCCCTATGTCCAGAGACCCAGGCTCTTAACAGCATTTCAAGACCTGACCTGAGCTAGAGGGGAGCCCACAGCCCTGAAGGGTGAGTCCCAAGTCTGGTAGCATTCACCACAAGCTGGCAGAAGAGCCCTTGCACTCTAAGTGATCATTGGCAGTTACTTTTCAGAAATCCTGTGGACTGGTGGATGAGATATCCACAGGGCAGAGCTCCCCTGTCTGTGGAAAGAGGAAGGAAGAGTGGAAAGGACTTAGTATTTTGTTTGAATGCCAGTTTAGCCATGGTAAAATAGAACATCAAGAAAAATGCTAAGATTTTTTACTCCAATTCCTATTTCCTAGACAGCATCTCTGTATATGTACAGGGCCCGGGGAACTCATCACACTGAAGTGAAGGGCCTTGGGCCGGGACCGGGGATGTGCTGACTTCAGGTTTGACCTAGCACAGTCCTAGTAGTGGTGGCCACAAGGGTGCTTGCATTACCACACTCCCACTTCCAGGTGGCTCAGCACAGAAAGACTCTGTATGATTGGGAGAAAGTCAGGGAAAAGAACAAGAGTCTCTGCGTGGTAACTAGACAATTCTTCAAGATCTTATCCAAGACCACCAAGGTGGTACCTCTTCAAGTTGCAAAACCACAGCAATTTGGACTTGGAATTCAAGTCCCTTAAAATATCTGGAAAGCCTTCCCAAGAAAGACAAGCACAAACAAGCCCAGACCGTGAAAACTGAAATAATTACCTAATTCGTCAATGCCCAGACACTGAAGAACACCTGCAAGCATCAACACCATCCAATAAAACATGTCCTCACCAAACAAACTAAATAGGACACTAGGAATCAATCCTGGAGAAACAAGGACAGGATATATAACCTTTCAGACACCAAAGTCAAAATAACCGGTTTGGGGAAACTCAAATAAATTCAACATAACACAGAGAAGGAATTCAGAATTATGTCAGACATATTTAACAAAAATTTGAAATAATTTAGAAGAATCAAGCAAACACTGTAGAGATAAAAAGAGATGTTACAACTGATACTGCAGAAATTCAAAGAATCGTTAGTGGCTACTATGAAAAACACATGTCAATTAATTGGAAAATCTAGAAGAAATGGATGCGTTTCTTAACAAATACAGTCTACCAAGATTGAACCATGAAAATCTCCAAAATCTGAACAGAACACAAACAAATAACAAGATCAAATTCATAATTAAGTCCCCCAGTAAAGAAACAACTGAGACCTGATAGTTTCACTGCTGAATTCTGTGAAACATTTAAAGAAGAATTAACACCAATCCTATTCAAACTCTTCTGAAAAGCAGAGAGAAAGTGAGTATTTCCAAACTCATTCAATGAAACCAGTATTACCCTCATACCTAAACTAAACAAAGACACAACAAAAAGAAAACTACAGACCATTATCTCTGATCAACATTGATGCAAAAATCCTCAACAAAATACTAGCAAACCAAATTCAACAGTACATTAAAGAAGATCATTCATCATGACCCAGTGGGATTTCTCTCAAGGATGCAGGGATGGTTCAACATATGCAAATCAATCAATGTGATCCATCATATCAACAGAATGAAGTACAAAGAACATATGATCATTTAAATTGATGCTGAAAAAGTACTTAATGAAGTTCAACATCCCTTCATGATTAAAATCTTCAAAAAACTGGATATAGAAGGAACATACCTCAACATAATGAAAGCCATATACAATAGACCCACAGCTAGTATCATACCGAATGGGAGAAAAGTAAAAGTCTTTCCTTTTAGATCTTGAATGCAACAAAGATACCCACTTTCACTACTGTCACTCAAAATGGTAATGGAAATATTAGCTACAGCAACAAGACAGGAGAAAGAAATAAAGGGCATCCAGCTTGGAAAGGAGGAAGTCAAGTTATTCTTATTTGCAGATGGTGCAATCTTAAATTTGAAGAACGTAAAGAGTCCATCAAAACACTATTCTAAGTGATAAACAAATTCAGTAAAGTCACAGGATACAAAATCAACGTACAAAAATCGGTAGCATTTCTATATGCCAGAAGTAAACAGTCTGAACAAGAAATTTAAAAAGCAATCCCATTTACAAAAGTCACACACACACACACACACACACACACACAAATAAAATACCTAGGAATTAACTTAAGCAAAGAAGTGAAATATCTCTATAAACAAAAAGTGAAATATCTGTTTATAATGAAAACTATAAAACAATAATGAAAGAAATTGAAGAAAACACAAAAAAGAAAAAGGTATTCCATATTAATGAACTAGAAGAATCAATATTGTTAAAATGTTCATACCACAAAAAGCAATCTACACATTCAATGCAATTGTTATTAAAATATCAATGACATCCTTCACAGAAATGGAAAACACAATCCTAAAATTTATGTGGAAACACAGAAGACCTAGACTTGCCAAGCCGGTCGTGAGGAAAAGGAATAAAACTGAAGGAATTACATTATCTGTCTTCAAGTTATTCTACAGAGCTATAATAACCAAAACAACGTAATACTTGAATAGAAGCAGACATATAGACCAATGGAACAGAATAAAAACATGGAACAAATCCACACACCTACAGTGAACTCAAATTCAAAATAGCTGGTTTGGGGAAACTCAAAGAAATTCAACACAACACAGAGAAGGAATTCAGAATTATGTCAGACATATTTAACAAAAAAATTGACAAAGGTGTTGAGAACATACACTAGGAAATACCTCTTCAATAAATGGTGCTGGGAAAACTGGATATTAATATGCAGAAGAATGAAAATAGGTCCCTATCTATTATCGTATATAAAAAACAACACAATATGTATTAAAGACTTAATTATAAGACCTTAATCTGTGAAACTACTACAAGAAAGCATTTGGGAAACTCTTCAGGGCATTAAATTGGGCAAAGCCTTTTTGAGTAATACTCACTAGCACAGGCAACCAAAGCAAAACTGGACAAATGGAATCATGTCAAATTTGAAACTTCTGCACAGCAAAGGAAAAAATCAACAAAGTAAAGAGCCAACCCAAAGAATGGGAGAAAATGTTTGCAATCTACCCATCTGACAAGGGAGTAATAATGAGAACATATGTGGAGCTCAAACAACTCTATAGGAAAAAAAATTAAAAATGAGTAAAATACTTGAATAGACATTTCCCCAAAAAAGACATACAAATGGCAAACAGGTGTATGGAAATGTGATCAACATTATTGATCATTATATAAATGCAAATCAAAACTGCAATCATATTATCTCATCCCAGTTGAAATAGCTTATATCCAAAAGACAAGCAATAACAACTGCTGCTGAGAATGTGGAGAAAACGGAACCCTCGTATGCTGTTGGTGAGAATGTAAGTTAGTACAAACACTACGGTGAACGATTTGGAGGTTTCTGAAATAATGAAAAACTGAGCCACCATGTGATCCAGCAATGCCACTGCTGGGTGTATACTAAAAGAAAGGAAATCAGCATATCAAAGAGATATCTGTGCTCTCATGTTTGTTGCAGCACTATTCGCAATCACAAAGATTTGAAAGCAACCTAAATTTCCATCAACTGATGAATAGATAAAGAAAATGTGGCATGTAGACATGGTGGAGTATGATTCAGGCATAAAAAAGAATGAGATTCTGTCATTCGCAACCACATGGAAGGAACTGGAGGTCATTATGTGAAATGAAATAGGTGAAGCACAGAAAGACAAACATCACAGGTTCTCATTTATTTGTAGGATCTAAAAATCAAAACAATTGAACTCATGGAGATAGATAATAGAAGGATGTTTACTAAAGGGTGGGAAGGGTAATGGAGGGAAAAAGAAAGTGGGGATGTTTAATGAGTACAAAAAAATTGTAAGAAAAAATGAATAGTATTTGACAGTGCAGGTGGGGGACTTAAGTCCATAATAATTGTATGTTTTAAAATAACTAAGAGAATATAATTGGATTGTATGTAATACAAAAGATATATGCTAGAGAAAATAGATACCCAATTTTCTAATAGGTAATTATTATGTATTGCATACATAGAGCGAAATATTTCATGTATCTGACAAATACACACACCTACTATGTACCTGCAGAAACTAAAAATTATTGTCATGAATAATGACTGACTTTCAGTCATAGATTTCAAGATATTAAAATATAAATAAGGAAAAACAAAGCGACAGAAAACCTCAAATATATATGTATATTTTATATTATATATATAAAATATTATGTTTTAATGAATTATTTTATATATACATAAAATAAGCTGAACCACAATAAGAGATGGCCCTATGTCATAACTATCCAATGAAAACTTTAAAATAATTACGATTAATGTATTTTTCTTTCAATGTAGTGGGGAAAACAAAAAAGACAACATAAATGAACAGAGAGCTCCAACAGAGGTGAAAACTACACAAAAGAGTCAAGTATTATACAAATATAGGAAAAAAATTTTGTGAAGACACACAGGAGAAAAATTCAGTTGGCAGGCTCATAAGTAGATTCAAAATAGTTAATTAAATAAGTAGTAAACTTAAAGATAGGTCAATGGAAATTAGCTGACCTGAAACACAAAGAGAGAAAAGATAGAGAAAGGAGCGAAAAGATTAAATAATTGCATAAGTAGTCAACTTAAAGATAGGCTAATGGAAATTTTCCAAACTGAAACACAAAGGGAGAAAAGATAGGGAAAAGGGCAAAGAGATTATCCAGAAGCTGTGCAAAATTTTAAGTGGTCTAGAATGTGTTATTTGAGTTCTAGAAAAAGCAGGAAGAGAACATAGAAGAGAACATAGCAGAGAACAAGTAATTTATGGTAGAGAACTTTCAAAAATAATGAAAGACATAAATATATATTTAACGATCCCAATCAAGATAAACTCTCTCTGTCTCTCTCTCTCTCTCTCTCTCTCACACACACACACACACACACACACACAGTGCAAAATCTGAATAGCAAACAGTAGTGGGTGGAGATAGAGAGCATGTACATTATGTATAAAAGACCAAATATCTGAATTACAGCAGACATTTTGCCAGGAATTATGCAAGCTAGAAAATACCTCCAGAATGGTAAAAGTAAAAGCCTGTCATTTCAGAACCTTACACCCAATAAAAATGTTTCATAAATGAAAGGTTTTTGTTTTTGTTTTTGTTTTTGTTTTTGAGACAGAGTCTTGCTTTGTCAGCCAGGCTGGAGTGCAGTGGCACGATCTCGACTCACTGCAACCTCTGTCTCTCAGGCTCAAGCGATCCTCCTGACTCAGCCTCCTGAGTAGCTGGGCTTACAGGCATGTGCCACCATGCCTGGCTAATTTTTGTATTTTTAGTAGAGATGGGGTTTCACCATGTTGACCAGGCTGGTCTCGAACTTCTGACCCCAGGTATTAGGCTCACCTTGGCTTCCCAAAGTGCTGGGATGACAGACGTGAGCCACCATGCCTAGCCAAGTAAAGACTTTTATAGATCAACAAAAGCTGGGAGTTCGTTGCCAGAAGACTTATGAAGTGGGCAATGTTAACGGAAGTTCTTCACACAGAAGAAAAGTGATACCAAGCAGAAACTAGTTTGCATTCCAGACATAATAAAAAATAAAAATCAGTTTTTAAAATACTTTTTTCCTTATTTTTAGTCACATTGAGATACTTTATAGTCAAAGGGATAATTAAAACAAATATAGGGCTTATTATATTCATAAATAAAATGTGTAACAATACAAAGATTATAAGAAAGGAAATGAAAATTTTGTAAATTCTTTTTTTTTTTTTTTTTTTTTGAGACAGAGTCTTGCTCCTCGCCCAGGCTGGAGTGCAGTGGCGCAAGCTCTGCCTTCCAGGTTCACACCATTCTCCCGACTCAGCCTCCCGAGTAGCTGGGACTACAGGTGCCCGCCAGCATACCCAGCAGATTTTTTTGTATTTTTAGCAGAGATGGGGTTTCACCGTGTTAGTCAGGATGATCTCGATCTCCTGACCTCGTGATCTGCCTGCCTCAACCTCCCAAAGTGCTGGGATTACAGGCGTGAGCCACCATGCCTGGCCGAAAATTTTGTAATTTATTTATTTATTTATTTATTTATTTATTTATTTATTTATTTTAAATTTATTTATTATTATTATACTTTAAGTTGTAGGGTACATGTGCATAACGTGCAGGTTTGTTACATATGTATACTTGTGCCATGTTGGTGTGCTGCACCCATCAACTCGTCATTTACATCAGGTATAACTCCCAATGCAATCCCTCCCCCCTTCCCCCTCCCCATGATAGGCCCCGGTGTGTGATGTTCCCCTTCCCGAGTCCAAGTGATCTCATTGTTCAGTTCCCACCTATGAGTGAGAACATGCGGTGTTTGGTTTTCTGTTCTTGTGATAGTTTGCTAAGAATGATGGTTTCCAGCTGCATCCATGTCCCTACAAAGGACACAAACTCATCCTTTTTTATGGCTGCATAGTATTCCATAGTGTATATGTGCCACATTTTCTTAATCCAATCTGTCACTGATGGACATTTGGGTTGATTCCAAGTCTTTGCTATTGTGAATAGTGCTGCAATAAACATACGTGTGCATGTGTCTTTATAGCAGCATAATTTATAATCCTTTGGGTATATACCCAGTAATGGGATGGCTGGGTCATATGGTACATCTAGTTCTAGATCCTTGAGGAATCGCCATTTCTTACAATATATATTTGAATTAGAATCAGATTATTGGAAAGTTGGTTTTGATTTACAAAAGACCTATATTGCTAGTCCTAGGAAATTGCAAACATTTATAAAAAGATATACCATTGAGTAAAGTAATCATAAAAAATTCACAATTAGTTTGAAAGCAGGAAGAAAAAGTAGAAAACTGGATAAAGAAAAGTAAGAGAAACAGAAAGTAAATAGGAAATGGTAGATTTTAATTCAACTGTGTATATTGTTACATTGAATGTAATAAACACAAATAAAAGTTAGAGATTGTCAAATTGCATTAAAAACAAAAACCAACTAAATCCTGCCTACAAGAAATCCACTATAAATATAAAAACATACACAAGTTAAAAGTAAGGTGATTTCTAAAATAAAATATTGGAAAACTACACCATGCAATCTATTTTAAAAAGGGAAATGAATATATTAATGTCCAAAACATGTCAATTAAACTTGTATAAGAACAAGGATAAGTAACTTGTTTGAGAAGAAAGATAAGGAGGAATGTTACTTAATGATAAAGGGACCAATTCATGAAGAAGACATAAAAATTCTATATATGAATTAATGAATGAATGAGTCAAAAAAGAGATCTTAAAAATGCATAAAGTAAGACAGAATTCAGAGAATAGAGAAATACACAATTAAAGACACTAATAGTTCTCTTCCACTAGTTGATAGTACAAATAAACAGAAGATCACTATGTAAAAGATCTAAGCAACACTATAACTAATTTGTCAAAAAATTTATAAGAGAATGACATTAAATAAATCAATAGTAGAGATACAATCGAGTAATAAAAAATACTAACTCAAAAGAAATGAAGTAAAAATAAAAAGGACAGAGATAAGACAAATACAAAATGAATAACCAGATGGTATTTTAAAATACAGCTATATTACTAATATTACCAATTTATGTAAAAACTTAAAATAAAAAACAGAGTTTATCAGATTAGGTTTTTTCAAAGCCAGTCTGTTTGTTGTCTACATAAAACCCAACTTTAAATATAATGACATAGATAGACTAAAATTAAAAGGATAGGAAAAGATAACCAAGCAAAAGCTTTGACAGCAAGAGTTGCTATATTAATAAGAAAATAAATTTTAGAACATAGAATGTTATCAGAACATAAAAGGAAACTACATAATGATTTCCGTAGGGGGTCAGTTCATCAAGAAAATGTAACAGTCCTTACCATTCATGCATCTAAATGCATAAAGCAAAAATGTATAGAACTGGAAAAGTGTATAGACAAATGTAGAATCATATGTTAACACTTTTAACTCAGTATTTGTTACAACAGAAAGACAAAAATATCTTATTAAAAGATGATAGATTTAACTATACTACCACCCAACTTAATCTAATGATAATTGTGTAACACTCCCATCAAAAAACAGAAAAATACACGAGTACAAGTAAAAATGAACCTTTACCAAGATAGAACATCTTCAGAGTCATAAATATAAATCTTCCACCAATGTAAAAAAAAAAAAAACTTGAAATAATACAAAGTATGTTCTTTAAGCATATCATAATTAAGCTTGGAGTCAATAACAGATGTCTAGAAAATCTTCAAATATTTAAAAATTAAAAAATTCTAATGTACTAACGAGTGAAAAAAAATCACAAGGAAATATTAATATTAAAATAAATGAACTGAATGAAAGAAAAGTAAAACATTTGTGTGAAGCAACTAAAGTAGAGCTTAGAGAAAACTTTGTAACATTAAATGCTTACATTAGGAAAGAAAAACTTATCAAATTAATGGTCTAAGATTTTATCATGGGAAAATTTGAAAGAGGAAAAAATTAAACACAAAGCAAGTATTTATAAGGGAATAACAAAAATAATAATGTAAATCAATAAATTCAAAATGCCTAGTAGAGAAAACCAATTCATATAAAACATGGATCTTTGTAAAGCTCACTAAAATTGGTAAACTATTGAAAGGACCATCTAACAGCAACAAAACAGAGAGTAGACAGACATAAATTATCAATATTGGGAATGAAAGAGGAGCATAACTGTAGATTTTAAAGATTGCCTAAATATAATAAGCAATTTTTATATTAAAAATTAAGAATACAGATAAAATGAAAATAACCCCTTTAAAGACAAAATGTTATGCTAAGCTCTATCAAGATGTAATAGGAATTGTAAATAATCTTACACCAATTAAAGCAATTAAATTTGTATTCAAAAACGTTCCCAGGATTAAAACTCCAGGCCTAAACACTTAAAGTAGCAATACTACCATGTTTCCCATAGACTGGGAACACTCACTATCTCATTGAAAATTCTAGCCAGGACAAGGTAAGAAAAATAAATAGAATTCACAGAGATTGCAAAAAATATAAATAAACTTGCCTCCATTGGAAAATACGATTATCTACAAAGAATATTCCAAAGATACTATGAAAAATATTACTAGAACTAATAAATGAGTGTTGCAAAGTTATAGGATAGAAAATTTCTCTATGAAATTCAATTGTATTTTTAAACTATCAATGAACAACAAAAATTAAAATAATTGTATGAAGTACCATTTAAAATAACACAAATCTATGAAATGTTTAGAAATAAATCTACCCAATAATTTGCAAGATTTGTATTCTGAAATATAAAAAAAAAGTTGATGAGATCAAGCAAAATATTTAAATAAATGAAGACACATACCATGTTCATAGATAACTGTATATTTTTAAGATGTCATTTGTCCCCAAATGGATTTAGAGAGTCAATATAATTCCAGTAGAAAACAAAGCAGGCTTATTTCATTTTCTTTCATTTAATTAACAAGCAGATTCTAAAATTTATGTGGAAAAGCAAAGAGTGTAGCATAAACAAAACAATTTTGAAAACTTAAAACTAACTTGAAGGTCTATACTTTCTGACTCAAAACACATTGTGAAGCTAAAGTGATCAAGGTCAGAGGCTGATGCAGAAGACCACTTGGGGCCAAGAGTTTGAGATCAACATAGGCAATATAGCAAGACTTTGTCTTTAAACAAAATTTAAAAATTAATTAAAATTTTTAATTTAAATTACATTCCTTTAGTCCTGGCTACTAAGGAGGCTGAGGGTGGAGAACTACTTGAGCCCAAGAGCTTGAGACTCTGGTGACTATGATCATGCCACTGCACTCCAGTCTGGAAAAAGGGGTGAAATCTTGTCTCCTAAATAAAAAAAGTAAAATAACCAGTAAGTGTAGTATTGACAAATAGATAAATATGAAGTTCAATGAAACAAAATAGAGATTCAGGAAATAAAGTAAAATGTATGGAGCAATTTATTCTAAAAAAGGTGTAAAGGTAGTTCAATTAAAAAATAAAGATAATTTGAGCAATAGTGCAAGAAAATATGGACCCTGCCAGGAGAGTGACATTAAATTTCTAGCCTCCAAAACTGTGAGAAAATATATTTCCATAGTTTAATCTACATTGTTTATGATATTTTTGAGAGCAGCCTGTGCTGCCTAATACAACAAGCAAATAAGTTAACCTTTATTTTCTATCCTGCAGCATATGCAAAATATACAAGTAGATTATTGATCTAAATGTAAAATTCAAAATTAATAATGTCTCCAAAAACATACGAGAAAATATTTGTGACCACAGATTAGGAAAGATTTTTAGATATCACACTAAAACAAAACCAACATAAGAAAGATTTGAAACACTGAATTTCATCAAAATTAAAACTATTGATTTTTAAATTTTTACATTTATTTATTTATTTATTGAGATTGGGTCTCACTCTGTCACCCAGACTGGAGGGCAGCCTCAATCTCCAAGAATTAAGTGATCCTCCTATCTCAGCCATGCCCAGCTAATTGTGTTTGTTTGTTTGTTCGTTTGTTTGTTTGTTTATTTTGTAGAGATGGGATCCTACTATGTTTCCCAGGTTGATCTCACACTTTTGGAGTCAAGAGATTTTTCCACCTAGACCCCTCAAAGTGCTGAGATGAGCCACTGTGCCCAGCCAAAACAACAGTTGTTTCTTAAAAGACACTATTATGCATATAAAAACTGAAGCCACAGATTGTGAGAACATATTTACAAATTGTGTATTTGTTAAAGTACTGGTGTTTAGGATATAAAAAGAACACTCAAAACTTAATAACAAATTCCCCCTAAATCCAAAAAATGGACAAAAAATTTACACACTTGACCAAAGCAAATATTCAAATTATCACCAAAAGATTTTCAACAGAACTAGTTATCAGGTAAATTCAAATAAATTGTAACCACCATAAGACGTCACAAATGGATAAAACCTAAAACCTGAGAATACAAAGTACTGATGAAAATATTGCACTAACTTGAACTCTCATACATTGCTGGAATGCGAAATTGTATAATCACTTTGGAAAACGATTTGGCAATTTCTTATAAAATTAAACATATATTTACCAGGCAACCCAGCAACTCACTACCAGATGTTTGTCCAAGAGAAAATGAAGATGTATATGTACACAAAAACCTGTACATAAAAATTTATAGCAATTGTATTAGGCAGCACAGGCTGCTCTCAAAAATATCATAAACAATGTAGATTAAACTATGGAAATATATTTTCTCACAGTTTTGGAGGCTAGAAATTCAATGTCAATCTCCTAGCAGAGTTAGTTTCTGGTAAGGGCTCTTTTCCTGGCTTGCAGAGAGCTACTGTCTATGTCCTGACATGGCCTTTTGTTGGTGTATGCACATGCAGGTGGGGGAAGTTATCCAATGTCTCTTCTCCAAAGGAAACAAATTCTATTGCATCGGGGATCCTCTTATGACCTTATTGAATCTTAATTGCCTCATATGAGTCATCCGCAAACACAGCCACACTGAGAGTTAGGTCTTCAACATAGGTTTTGGGATGACATAAACATTCAGTGCATAACATTACACCTCTGCTTACCCCAAAATTTATACCTTTTCAAATGCAAACTACATTTACTCCATTCTAACAGCTGCAAGAGTCTTAACTCATTCTAGCATCAACTCTAAAGTCGCATGTCAAGTCTTATCTAGATATCATTTAAATCAGATGTGGGTGAGACTGAAAGTAATAACTCATCCAGAGGTAGAGTTTTTCCCCAGCCATAAACCTTTGAAAACAGACAAGTACGTGCTTCCAAAATGTCATTTAGGACCTTTTGGTAGTAGTGTCATATCCATAAATCTGCATGGTGGCCCCACCCCTTCAGTTCAGAGGGGTAGCCCAGGCCCAGTATTTCCCTATGACAGCCCCATCCACATGGCTCTCTTTGGTGGTGCCTAGTCTGCTGAAAATGAGGGGGATGACCCAGTGAAACTGAGAAGAAAGCAGGTTTATATACAGGGTCTATAGCGGGAGTAGTAGCCCTGATGATCCCTGTATTACTTTCAGGATTACTCGTCCCTTATTTTTGAAAGATAAAGCATGTGTGCAGCCCATTGGCTCTATTTTCTCCTCCTGTAGAATCCAAGAAGTTAGCTAAGATTTTTAAAAATTTTATTTTATCTCATATTCTCTGTGCCCTTTAGTTCAAACTGGTAGTGTTTCTAATTATGTAATCCCATTTCTATTCCTGGCTTTTCCTGAGATGGATGGTTAAACTAGGAAGTCACTCTCATGATCTCAGTATAGAATTATTGCTCAGTCACACTTTTAGTGTTCTTATTGGAATATGCTTTCCCATTTCTTGGAACACAAATAGGCTGAGAATTTGTCCAAATCTTTGAATTCTTTTTCCATTTCGCTTAATGATTTACCTTTTCCCCTTAAATTTAATCTGCTCCTCTTACAGTTTACTATCAGTAGTGAGAAGAAACCATGTTGCTCCTTCAACACTTTGATTTGAAAGCTCCTCAGTTAAATATTGAATTTTAATGCTCATAACTTCTACTTTCCAAAACACATTAGAACACAATTCAGTCAAGTTCTTTGACCCCTTTTAACAAGGATTGCCTTTCCTCCAGTTGCCAATAATATGTTTCTCATTTCCCTCTAAGACCTCACCAAAATGGCCTTTGATATCCATATTTTTGTCAATATTTTGTTTATGCAAATCTATGTGTTTTCTAAGACAACATAGGTTTTCACTATACCTCTTCTTTCTGAACCCTCATAGAATCATCTTTAATATACATGCTTTTACTGAAAGTCCCTTCAAGCCAATCTAGCCTTTTCTAGCATGCAACTCTGTATTAGTTCATTTTCACACTGCTATAAAAACTATCTAAGACTGAGTAATTTATAAAGAAAAGAGGTTCAATTTACTCACAGTTCTGCATGACTGTGGAAGCCTCAGGAAACATACAATTGGAGGTGAAGGGGAAGCAAGGCATGCCTTACATGGTGGCAGGAGAGAGAGAGAGCTACTTTGAAACAACCAAATTTCATGAGAACTAACTTATTATCATGAGACCAGCATGAGGGGACCACCCCCATGAATCGATCACCTCCCACCAGGCCCCTCCTGACATGTGGAGATCGTAATCCAAGATGAGATTTGCATGGGGACAAAGAATCAGATCATATTATTCCACCCCAGTCCCTCTCAAATCTCATGTACATCTCAAATTTCAAAACCAATCATGCCTTCCCAACAGTAACCCAAACTCTTAACTCGTTCCAGCATTAACTCAAAAGTCCAAGTCTCATCTGAGACAAAGTAAGTTCTTTCTGCCTATGATCCTGTAAAACTTTTAAAAGTTAGTTATTTCTAAGATATAATGAGGTTACAGGCATTGGGCAAATGCTCCCACTCCTAAAGGGAGAAATTGGCCAAACCAAGGGCTACAAGCCTCCATGCAAGTCCAAAACCCAGCAGGGCAGTCATTAAATCTTAAAGCTCCAAAATAACAAAATAATCTTCTTTGACTCTAAGTCTTACATCCAGCACATGCTGTTACAAGAAGTGGAATCCCAAGGCCTTGGCCAGCTCCATCCCTGTGGCTCTGCAGGGTACAGCCCCTGCAGCTGCTTTCACAGGCTGGTGTTGAATGTCTGTGGTTTTTCTGGGTGCACGGTGCAAGCTGTCAGTGGATCTACCATTCTGGGGTCTGGAGGATGGTGGCCCTCTCTCATAGTTCCACTAGGTAATGCTCCAGTGGGGACTCTGTGTGGGTGCTCCAACCCCACATTCCTCCTCTGTACTGCCTTAGTAGAGGTTCTCCATGAGGGCTCCACCCCTGCAGCAGATATCTTCCTGGACATTCAGGTATTTCCATACATCTTCTAAAATCTAGGTGGAGGTTTCCAAACCTCAATTCTTGTCTTCTGTGCAACCACAGGTCCAAAACCACATGGAAGCTGCCAAAACTTATTTGGGGCTTGCACCCTTTGAAGCAATGGCCCAAGCTGTACCTTGGCCCCTTTTAGTGATGACTGGAGCTGGAGTGATTGAGACACAGGGCACCATGTCCCAAGGCTGCATAGAGAAGTGGGGACTTGGGCCTGGCCTATGAAACCGTTTTTCCATCCTAGGCTTCCAGACCTATGATGGGAGGTGATGTCAGGAAGGTCCCTGACATGCCCTGGAGACATTTTCCTCATTGTCTTGGGTATTAACATTTGGCTTCCCTTTACTTATGCAACTTTCTACAGCCAGCTTGAATTTCTCCCCAGAAAATGTTTTTTTTTTCCCTTCTACCATGTGGTCAGGCTGCACATTTTCCAAGCTTTTATGTTCTGCTTCCTTTTTAAACATAAGTTCCAATTTCAGACCATCTCTTTGAGAATGCATATGACTGTATACTGCTAGGAGCATCCAGGTCATAGATTGAATGCTTTGCTACTCAGATGTTTTCTCCACCAGATACCCTAAATCATCTCTCTCAAGTTCAAAGTTCCATGGATTCCTAGAGCAGAGTTAGAATAGCACCAGTTTTCTTTGCTAAAGCATAGCAAGAGTGACCTTTGCTCCAGTTCCAAATAAGTTCCTCATCTCCATCTGAGACCACCTCAGCCTGGACTTCATTGTCCATATGACTATCAGCATTTTGGTCAAAACCATTTTACAAGTCTCTAGAAATTTCCAAACTTTCCCTCATCTTCCTGTCTTCTTCTGAGCCTTCCAAACTATTCCAACCTCTGTTCATTCATTACCCAGTTCTAAAGTAACTTCCACATTTACAGGTATCTTTATAGCAATGCCTCACTTTCCTGGTGCCAATTTTCAGTATTAGTCCATTTTCACACTGCAGTAAAGAACTACCCGAGACTGGGTAATTTACAAAGAAAAGCGGTTTAATTGACTCAGTTCCACATGACTAGGAAAGCCTCAGGACACTTACACTGATAGTGAGAGGTGAAGGGGAAGCAAGGCACACATTACATGGAAGCAAGAGAGAAGGAGAATGAAGGGAGGAGTGCCACACACTTTCAAACAACTGGATCTCATGAGAACTCATGCACTATTATGAAAATAGCAAGGAGGAAGTGCACCCCCATGATTCAATCACCTCTCATCAGACCCTTCCCCCAACCCATGGGGATTACAATTTGAGATGAGCTTTGGGTGGGGACTCAGAGCCAATCCATATAAAACTCAAAATTCTTCCAGCCTATATTCACCACCCAGTTCTAAAGCCACTCCACATTTTTAGGTATTTGTTTGAGAAACCACTCACTTCAGCAACTTCTCCATGATCACCAACATCTAGAAAATATCCAAATATTCTTCAAGTAGCAGATAATTTTTAATGTAGTATATGTCTATATAGTGGAATACTACTTAACAATAAAAGAACATGCTAGTAAAAAATACAACATAGGGATGAATGTCAGAAGCATTTTACTAAATAAAATAAACTAGTCTCAAAGGCTAGATACAGGATCATTCTTTTCTGTGACATCCTGGAGAAGGTACAAGTATAGAAACAGAAAACACTCATGGATGTCATATGCTTAGATTGGGGTAATTTGATTGACTATAAAGAGATGAATAAAAAGGTTTTTTGTGATAGAACTATTCAATATTTATATTGTACTAGTGATTACATCACTGTAGACATTTTTCAAAATTGTACCATGTGTAAATCACATCAAAAGTGAAAAAGAGATGAGGATGCAGAAGAAAAGTAGGGGAATGGGGATGAGAAAGAGGAAGAAGAAAGAAGAGAAAAGGGGCTATAGAAATGTGATATCCTGCCTGTAAGATTTTTCCCAGATGATCTATCTTCCTCAATATTCATACATTTGTTTAGACCACTCCTTCCTTGATTTGGGGCTTACCATGTGTAAATCAGTATATCATAGTAGATAGTACATTATTTCGTTGCAAGGTTTCTGAGATTAGGTTGTACAAACCCTTGCTTTCTGCAAACATTCTTAGAGCCCTGACCTGCAAAGAAAGAAAGTTGACTACCCTGAAGCCACCATGGTAGAGAAAACACATAAAAACACATCCTGGAAAAATTCTGGGAATATAAGGGAAGAGAAAGCTGGCTGTCCAGCCCTATTTGTTTCTAACTATAGGTGTTTCACTTATTTCAGAAATTGTAGGGCAGAGACAATTTGTCCTTCTGTCCCCGAAAAATTACGTATTTATGGAAAAAGTAAACAATTATTGATTTAAGATACCAAATGTTAGCCTGATTTGTTAAGCAGTAGTAGATAAATTGAACAAAAACAACAAAAAAGCAAGTGGTCTGTAAATGTGTATAAACCATCAGAGAAATGTTAATATTTTAGAAACACAGAAACTAATTTAGGACAGAATTATGAAGGAAATTATTTCACAAATATGGGGACTTTTCCCCCATGTTTCTTTTCTAAAATTATCTTGAAACATCCATTAATAGTGTATTAGTCTGCATTCACACTGCTAATAAAGACATACCTGAGACTGGATAATTTATAGAGGAAAAAGGTTTAATTGACTCACAGTTTCACATGGCTGGGGAGGCCTCACAAATCATGGCGGAAGACGAAGGAAGACCAAAGGGATGTCTTACATGGTGGCAGACAAGAAAGCTTGTGCAGGGGAACTCCCATTTATAAAACCATCAAGTCTAGTAAGACTTATTCACTACCAGGAGAAGAGTTGCAGGGAAACTGTCCCCCATGAATCAATTATCTCCACGTGGCCCCACCCTTGACACGTAGGGATTATTACAATTTAAGGTGAGATTTGGGTGGGAACACAGCCAAACTGCATCAAATAAGGATCACAAGAGAGCCTCACTGCTTAAACTGAACATTAATGGAGTCAAGTTCTCTGAAATTTAAAGCGAGCGCAACCCATAGTTTGGATATGGCATGCCTGAATTCTTTAATGCATTATGATGTACAATATAAAAACTAAAATAGTATGTCAAATCCTATGTTGAAATCTATCAAATATAGTTAAACATCTGTACAACAAACTGTGGGTTCATCTGCAAATTGCCTACATATTTGCAATAATTTATCGTACACAAAAAAGTCAAAACCATTTTTATGCTGATCTTAACTATCAAGATTTGATTATGAAAATATGACAGTGATCTGACCATAAAATACATAGTTTTTAATGAAAATGTAAAAGCTTCTCCAGGATGACCTGCATTTCTTTAGTGTTACTCTTTCAAATGATGCCTGTACAAAATTAGTTCTATCTGCCAAATAATGGGAATTTTTCTAGGTGTTAAATAGCATCACGCAGGGGAGGTCACATAAAACTTAAAGGGCAATTAATGCCAGTACTGGAATGTCTGAGCTGATAGAAACCAGGTGGAACTGTAGTGAACTAGAAGTTAATATATTAAAAGAAAGATCTTGCCAATTGAGAAAATGGATATAATTCAAATAAAAAGTGATTTTCTTCTACCTGAAATGAAAAACTGTATCTTCCCTTACCGTTTGTTTCTTTATATCTTACCATCTTTCCTCTTTAGCCATCACTGAGTGTCAGAATGTCCAGTTTCAGAAATTTCTTTATCTCCTGACTGCATGGAATTTTTCACAGTGCAATGAGCTAGAATGGAAAGTCATAACTAATTTATTACACTAACATTTATTAACCTCCTGTTAATTGCTGTTCCCTTAAGGAGCTCAGAGTCTAGCACAGAATATAAACAAATAATTACAATAAAGATTGGTAACTGCAACAGGAGAAGTCTGTACAAGGTACAGATGTGGGGTCAATGCATACCTAATTTTTCTGGACTACAGCAGGCTTGTTGAACACTTCCAGATGAATGATTATTGGACATTAATTTAAGTTTGCCAGGAGGATAAGTGGTGAGTGGGATGTTTCCAGCAAAGGGAATAGCATGTGCAACGACAGAAGGCTAAAAACAGCATAATGCTTGGTATTTGACATGTTATCAAGTACGAATAGGGGAGTACCAAAGGATATGAAAGGGGTCAGACCAAAAAGGGATTCATTTTATACCAAGGAGTTTGGATTTATAAATGTAAGGAATTGGGAAAAAATGAATTTCCTTAAGTGGAAGAGAAACATGATCGTATAAATATTGTTTTATCACTTTAGCAGTAGAATGGGAGTTGGCTAGAATATAGGAAATGTAAAAACAATACAGTTTAGCTAGCAATTTAATAACCTCATCATAAGGTGATGAAGTCCAGAAAAGTGATGATAAAAGTGCAACAGGTGGAGAGCAAGAGGCAGTTTTGAGACTACTTAGGAAGCATATTGTTTGATGACTATTTAGAGATAGATATTGAGCACTGGACTTCTGGAATGACTCCTAGGTTTTAACATAATATATTAGATTATTTGTGAGTCATCATCCTACACAGGTTATATAGAAGGAACGTATTTGGGTGGGAGATAAGTTCAAATTTAGAATTCTGAATTTAGAGTGACCATGGGAAATGGAGGTAGAAGTGAGAAAAGGCAGAGAGTGCTTGGGATTCCCTGTAGCGTATGGGAGCCCTACCTAATTAATAACATCCTCTGGTAATATTCTCTAGTGGGGCGATCTTTATGAGCATCTGCTTAAAATACCACTGGCTAACAGCATAGACTCTGAATCAAAACCACCAGAATTCCTATTCTTGCTCAGCTATAAAGCTATTACTTAATATTTCTATGCCTCACTTTCTTTCTTTTTTTTTTTCTTTTCTTTTTTTTTCTTTTTTTTTTTCTGAGACAGAGTCTTGCTCTGGCTCTGTCACCAGGCTGGAGTGCAGTGGCGCGATCTTGGCTCACTGCAACCTCCACCTCCCAGGTTCAAGTGATTCCCTTGCCTCAGCCTCCTGACTAGTTAGGACTACAGGCACGCACCATCACATCCAGCTAGACTAATTTTTTGTATTTTAGGAGAGACAGCGTTTCACCATGTTGGCCAGGATGGTCTCTATCTCCTGACCTCGTGATCCACCCACCTCAGCCTCCCAAAGTGCTGGGATCACAGGCATGAGCCACCACGCCTGGCCACCTCAATTTCTTGATCTGTATAAAGGAAATAATGAGGAATCTATTTTATAGTGGCGTTAGAATCTAATGAGTTACATTAACACGGCACTGAGAACAGTACTGAAGACATAGTGAAGACAAAGTGTTTACCCAGTAAGACAAATAAGGACTGAAAAGACAAAACATTCATCTCAACATGAGATTTTTCTGATGTATAGAAACATAAAGCAGAAACTACATTTTATTTTGATTGCATAGAATAAGAGCAGACAGGGATTTTGTTTTGTTTTGATAAAAGTCGATAAACCACTTCAATTAGTTGCTTCCAAAGTAGCAAAGTAGAAGACTTTACTTTCTTACATTTATTTTTTTGTTCATTGCAATGTGGTTTACAAGAGACACAATTTTAAGGCTGTTCTGATTTGATATTTAGAAATTAGGTGGTTTATGATTTTGCATAGGAAGCCCACAATTCTGAAAAATAATTTTCTCATAATTTAAACTTACTCTCACATTTAACATTGGTAAATGGGCCAAAAACATTGGGAAGAATACAATAATGGGAATATAATTTATGGAAAGACTATAATTTTAACTCAGTGGAAATGTATAAGGATTTTTTCTAGAAAAATGAAGATTTCACAGTCTTATTCTGTCGTATAACCTTAAAGAATAGTCCATGAACTTTCCTGTCAAGATGCCTTTTCATCATCTTGTTAAAGTTCAGTGACTCCTTTCAGAATCCCACTGAACTCTCACCCTTTTCACTTCTTGGCACCTCATTAATTGTTAACTTCTGCTTCTTGTCCAGCAGTCTGTGGTTTTTCCATTTCACCTTCTAACTCGTATCTGAATCAGAAATTAAACCACTAACTCTCCTGGAGCTATGATATGAGCTTGGAAAACTAAGAAAACAAAATTACTTTGGAAACAACTTCATTATAAATGCTGAAATTATAAAGAGGCATCTGAACATGTGGCCTAATTGCAAAACTAGAACTGATCCTGTCTGAATTAGTGGAACTTTTCGGAAAAAAATCGTGTAATTGGTAACTTTTTACCTCAATTCATATCTGGAATATCACTTGACTTTAGCTAGAAGTAATTAAGTCTGAAGAAACATCCTCTTGGTACTTGAAGTAACAAGAAGCAGAGATCAGCAAATAAAGACAAAAATTAGTCTTCTGAATACAATATCAATTGTTTGGTGGTCTCACCATTACACAAAATTTTACTTTCTTAAATAAGTTCATACTTTATTACAGAATAAGATAGTAATTTGGCACCCCATTCCTGACTAATTCTTCATACCGTATAAAACAATAGATAAGATAATCATAATGTCATTTTTAAAACCACCCTATCATAAAAGTACAACAATGACAACTTTGTCAAATAATGGCTACAAAAATAGTCCCAATGTTAAAGCATAGACAGAGTGATTAAAAGCCTAAACTGTCCCATGTCATAAATTTAAAATAGAATTAATGTTACTTATATTATGGAATAAATTTGCTTCCATTATACAAATTTATCAGGCTTCCAGGGAATAATTTTCTTGGCCCAGGTCTCTTTTTAAAAGCTGTCCAAAGGAGCATGAAATCATACCATCTTTTTATAAATTTCCCTGTGGCAAGCAGAAGCATTCAAAATCATTTCATTTGTTCAAACGGTGAGGACTCTCTAAAGGGACTTAGACCTTTACTGCAATCACCAGCACCTGCAAAATTTATTCTGGAGCTCAGCACACACCTGTGAGCCTTCATCCATCCACATCAGAAAAGCTGTTTAACACTAGGAAGGAAGGATTATAAGCCTCATCATGGGATTTGCTGTCATACTTCCAAGGGACACGTAAGTGAGGCATCCGCCCACACATTCAAGAATTCTGGTCATCTAGTTCCAATAGATTCTCTGCCACTTCCTTGATAGCTTAAGTCCTGAATTCTGTCCTTAAATACTGTGCAGCTTAAGCAGTCCTGCCTGACTTAGACTTCCTGACACTAACCTCAGCTTTTCCTTATGACCTGATAGATTTTATCCTTGAATGTTTAGTTTGAAAATGTGGGAAGTATATTTATTTTAAAAAGAAAATTTATTTGCCTTAGGAGGCATACTTGGTGGTAGTCATTCATAAAGATTTCTTATATACATTGTTTAATTTGATCATCATAGCCATCAACTGAGGTGGGCAGTTAGCCTGTGTTACAGCCCCGGCATTTATCTTCTCCTGAATTCCAGGATTGAATGCATGGTTCCCAGTTGCAGATCAAGGCTGAAATGAGTTCCTAGGCCAGTCGACAGTGGTAGGAGGCATAAATGTTTTGCTACAGGAAATTTAGTCCAGTTTCTTACGTTCAGTGATTCAGCCAGGATATCTGGGTTTCCTGGTGTCCCAAGATGCATTTGCACAAAGAGTTTTTAGTCTGAGGAAAACACAAGACAACTTTGTCCCTACCAGACTGTAGCCAAGAGTCAGCCCCTTTTGTAAATGTGTGTGTGTGGTTGGATTCTCCCCTGTTGCTTCTGCCTATTACTTGGCTCTGTACTTCATGGCCCCAAAATTGGAGTCCCGCCTTACACTGCAGACACTGACACATCGGCTACCTCCTGTCAGATCTCCCTTCAGGAGGTGGCTCTTTTTCACTCTATGTTTCCTTGGCGAGTTTCCCACCTACATCCTTGCAGAATATAGATTGGTTTCTTTAAACTGATGGATCCTCCCTAAATTCCCAATTGCAGCTATGACTAAAATTCCTTGCTAACTTCACCCCAGCCCTGCCTACAAAATACATCTGGATATATGGTAATAGTAATAATAAGAAGAGCAGTAAAATTTTTTGAAGTGTTTGCTGTTTTTCAGGCACAGTTCTAAGCTGTTGACTTATAGCAATTATATAATTTTCAAAATAATAATTTTATGAGTTAAACATGTTATTTTCTTAATTTTACTTATGAGGCAATTGAAGCATAGAATAACTTAATCAATGAGTCAATTAGTCAGGAAATAGCAAGCTGGATTTTGTCTGCAAAGTTGTTTTGTTTCTAGAGTCCATGCTCTTATTCAAAAAGTCTCATTAAACCCTGTTTGAAGATAGACTTTGAATATTGCAACTTGAACCACTGGCTTCCGTCATAGGATAGGATACTATTACTAGTGTCTATACCTCAGCACCATCCTATGCTCAAGCCCCAAATTTTGCACTTTCTCTTTGGTAAATTATTTTCCAATACAGTCATCACAGTATCTTCCATCTTGCATACTTTCTGCAGAGACATTGCCACTCTTTTCATCAAGTTGTTGGGCTGATTTCTTTTTCTCCCCTTGAATAAGGGCTGGCCTTGTGACTTGCTTTGCCCAATAAAATGTGACAGAAGGAATACTATAGGACGTTCAACATTAGGTTTAAGAACTTTGTAGCTAAATGCAACATGAATAATCCAGCTTAGACAAGTAGAAAGCTCACTTGATCAACCCACACAATCAAGAGAAATAAATTTGTGTTGTAAGACAAAGGTTGTCATGGTTTGCTACATAGTGATAAATAGCTGAAACACATTCTCAGTCCTAAGGTGCCTGGATTCTGGCATACTTCATCCTTGAACTGCCCTAAGTAGCACAGGTATAAATTTTAGAAAAGATGAAAATGAAGCTGAGAGAGATTTAGTGAATTGTTCTAAGTTACATTAGTGAGATACACAGAGTAGACTCCAAGTGTAGACTTGTAAATTTTAAGTGCCATGGACTCTTAAGACTGTGGATATAGTGTGGATGTCCCCTCCAAATCCCCCATTGAAATGTAATCTCTTGTGTTGAAGGCAGGGCCTGGTGGGAGGTATTGAATCATGGGAGCAGATCCCTCACGAATGGCTTAGCACCAACCCTCAGTGATGAGTAAGTTCGTGGGAGATGTGGTTGTTTATAAGTGTGTGGCACTACTCCCTGCCCCTTGCTCATGCTCTTGCCATGTGACATGCCTGCTCCTGTTTCACCTTCTGCCATGAGTAAAAGTTTCCTGAAGCCTCCCCAGAAGCTCAGCAGATGCCAGCACCATGCTAGTACAGCCTGCAAAACCATGAGCCAATTGAAGCTCTTTTCTTTATAAATTACCCAGCCTCAGGTATTTCTTTATAATGACACAAAATGACCTAACGCATCTCCTGTCTTCCCAAGCCAATAGACCATATTACACCATTCTGTATTAAAAACAAAAACAAAAAAACAAAACAGCCTAGTAGTCATGATCTCCAACCAGCTTATTATTAGACCGTAGCATTTTACCAGAGATGTTTTCCAAAAACAGTCCCTTCTGGAATTCCCAGTGCAGTGTCTGACACCATTAATCTTATAATAATCCTCTAAGAACTAAAGTGAATGCTTTTTGATGAAAAACAGGGGCACACTTTTCCCATTGACAGCCACTTTTAAAATAAGGAATTTATTCAACATTTTTTACTCTCACGTTCTCCTAAGTCTTCAATTATTCAAAAGAACAGGTGAGCCTATTTAGCATCAGTTCATGAAAATTTAAAGTCAACTAATCGGTTATTTTTGTCCCTCTCCACGATCTATTTTACTACTTGTTCACAACTATTAGAGTCCTTTAAGTGTCTTTGAAAGGCCATGGAGAAGTGACAGGTTAGTCTTTAAAGCAGAATTTTAAAATAAATTTTTGATGAGAAGAATTGTGTGTTCTGGCCATTCAAGAGACTTTGGTTTGTAATACCCCAAATCCTGTGAGGAACGAATGCTTATTAAAACAGTATCATTGGATAAATAACATTAGCAAAACTAGGAGAATTACTGTATAACCATGCAAATGGGAAAGGGATAACTACATTTACTTAAATGTTATACAAGTTTAGATTCTGTGCTATAAGATTACATTTTTAAAATGTTTTCATTTTCTAAGAAAACAATATAGTGGAAAAAGTAATATTATATTATCCTCATTATTTTTTCTATATTAACTTTTCTCATTCTGTCATAATTCATAAACTTTACTGCAATCAACAGCAATAAAAAACCCCAGCAGTCATTTATCCTAAATATTCTTGAACAATCCCAATGTAATTTTATCTCTCTGTATGAATGAGCTTCATTAAATATAAAACTAAATATGTGTAGCTTTTCTATCTTTGCAACAAGTTCCATGTTTTTAAAAATAATAATGAATAAGACCTACTATTTGACAGCACAATAGGCTGACTATAATCAATAATAACTGTACATTTAAAATAACTTAAAGAGTGTAATTAGATTATTTGTAATTCAAAGGATAAATGCTTGAGAGAATGGATAACCCTTTCTCCATAATGTGCTTATTTCACATTGCATGCCTGTATCAATACATCTCAGGTACCCCATAAATATACACCTACTATTTACCCACAAAAATTGTATAAAAATTGAAAATTAAAAAATAATCATGGTAAAAATACTGTATACCAGATCACATAATAATGTTTTCATTCAAAAGTCATTGGTTGGAATGATGAATATATCATTCTGTCCTCATATTCCAACCAAAAAATGGAAAAATAGATCTACCCCATAATCTGAAGAATTAGGTAAGATTAAGATTATCTCTTCAGGATTATACCCTTGGAAGCAACTACATGACAGAACCATGAAGTGTACACTGCCAAAGAGAAATTTCATACATGTTATTTCCTTGTTTTAACAACAAAAATGTTATGCTTTCATCTTTTTATTGACTTACATTAAATAGAAAAGCCACTCTGACAGATCACATTAAATATTAGAATTTTTTTTAAAATCCTCTTATTTACAAAGTGACCAAGTTGTCATAAATAATGCATACATTTTAAGCAATATAACCTAATCCAGACAAAAATGCATATTTCACACGAACATCTCTAATGCAACCTTAGATACATCTTCTATCTGTTTGTAACTCAAACCATGAGAAACAAGTACATTGTTTCTTAAAAGTCATATGTTCTCATGTATACATGAGTTGTGTGCAATATCAATGATTTCTCTGTAGATGTTAATGAAAGTAACACATGTTATACAGGCTTATAATAAAAATTAAATATAATTCTTATTGTGAAAGGGCTGTGTACACTGTAGATAGCTCTCAGAACAGTTTATTAATCTACTTAACTTATTTAGAACCCAATAATAGGAGCATCATTCAGATATTGCTGTTGGTCAGTTCTGTGCAGCTCATCACCCTCCCTGACTGAAGTACCACAGTTAAGAATTTGGGGTGTGGGACGGAGGGGGCGGGTAATTTTAACAAATCACAAGGCAGACATTTGTCTTTCTGCACTTTCAGAACAGCTTTCTCCACCAGCCCTCATCATCCTTTTTCATGCCCCATTTTTACAGATTGAATGCCTAATTGACTCTCAACTGGACAGATATTGCCTAATATTTTCTAAGATAACTTGAAATTTAATAGCTGCACTTTTGAAAACTTAAAATCATTCACACCAAAGGAGTGAATCTGTAACAGCAAAATTACAAGCTGTTAGGATTTCATTTAGTACAATGAGTCCCACTTTAGATTCCATTAGCTCCTAAAACGCAGATACTATCCCATTCTGCTTTCTCTTGAGGTAACCTCTATCAAGACTTTATTAATGTCTCTTCCCACTTTAAGACATTTCACATGAGAAGTTTTCTCCTTTATTTTTTTAACAGGAGGAGAGGCAAGTAAATATATGTGTAAACTTACACACAACTTAAAAAAATATTACACACTTTTTAATGTGGTTGTTTGTTTTTTTTTCTTGTAAATTTGTTTAAGTTCCTTATAGATGCTGTATGTTAGACCCTTGTCAGTTGTATAGTTTTCAAAAGTATTCTCCCCTTCTGTAGGCTGTCTGTTTACTCTGTTGATAGTTTCTTTTGCTGTGTAGAAGCTCTTCAGTTTAATGAGATCCCATTTGTCAACTTTCGCTTTTGTTGTAACTGCTTTTGATGTCTTCACCATGAAATCTTTGCCTGTGCTTATGTCCTGAATGGTATTGCCTAGGTTGTCTTCCAGGGTTTTTATAGTTTTGGGTTTTGTGCTAAAGTCTTTAATCTGTCTTGAGTCAATTTGTGTATATGGTGTAAGGAAGGGGTCCAGTTTCAATTTTCTGCATATGGTTAGCAAGTTATTTAAGCACCATTTATTGAATAGGGAATCCTTTCCCCATTACTTGTGTCAGGTCTGTTGAAGATCAGATAGTTGTAGGTGTGTGGTCTTATTTCTATGTTCTCTATTCTGTTGGTCTATGTGTCTGCTCTTGGTCTATGTGTCTGCTCTTGTAACATAACCATGCTGTTTTGGTTACTGTAGCCCTGTAGCATAGTTTGAAGCTGAGTAACATGATGCCTCCAGCTTTGTTCATTTGCTTAGGATTGCCTTGGCTATTCAGGTTCTTTTGTTGATTCCATATGAGTTTTAAAATAGTTTTTTCTAATTCTGTGAAGAATGTCAGTGGTGATTTAATGGGAATAACATTGAATCTATAAATTGCTGTGGATGGTATGGCCATTTTCATGATATTGATTCTTCCTATCCATTAGCGAAGGACATGAACAGACACATCTCAAAAGAAGAAATGGATGTGGTCAAAAAAAATATGAAAAAAACACTTAACATCACTGATCGTTAAAGAAATGCAAACCAAAACCACTATGAGATACCATCTCACACCAGTCAGAATGGCTACTATTAAAAAGTCAAAAAATAACAAGTGCTGGTAAGATTCTGGAAAAACAGGAATGCTTATATACTGTCAATGGGAATGTAAATTAGTTCAACCATTGTGGAAGACAGTGTGGTGATTCCTCAGAGATCTAAAGTCAGAAATACCATTTGACCTAACAATCTCATTACTGGGTATATACCTAAAGGAATATAAATTGTTCCATTATAAAGACACAGGTACACATATGTTCACTGAAGCACTGATCTCAATAGCAAAAACGTGGAATCAGCCCAAATGCCCATCAATGATAGAGTGGATAAAGAAAATGTGGTATATATACACCATGGAACACTATGCAGCCATAAAAAGGAATGAGGTTATGTCCTTTGCAAGGACATGGATAGAGCTGGAGGTATTTATCCTTAGCAAACTGACA
This sequence comes from Chlorocebus sabaeus, assembly GCF_047675955.1. Lineage (NCBI taxonomy): Eukaryota > Metazoa > Chordata > Mammalia > Primates > Cercopithecidae > Chlorocebus > Chlorocebus sabaeus. The sequence continues at coordinate 24,985,425 of NC_132925.1, forward strand.
CAGGAACAGAAAACCAAATACCACATGTTCTCACTTAGCTCAAGTGGGAGCTAAGTGATGAGAACATATAGACGCACAGAGGGGAACAATACACTAGAGCCTATCAGAGGGTGGAGAGTTGAAGGAGGGAGAGAATCAGGAAAAATAACTAATGGATACTAGACTTAATACCTAGGTGATGAAATAATTGGTACTACAAATACCCAGGACACACGTTTACCTATGTAACAAACCATCCTACACATGTATCCCTGAACTTAAAAGTTTAAAATAAATAAATAAAAACAAATTTTAAAAGCATGCTAAGTAATGAAAAGCTGGGCAACTCTGTCAGTCTTATGGCCCTGAAGAAATGTGTACTTAACTTGAAGTTTCTTTCTCTTAGTATGTGTTTCATACCTACCACATACCAATTACTTCCCTACTAAATAAAACCTGGGTGGGCAGAAGGCAAAATGTGATGACTCTGTGTAAAAGTTAATGATTCAGGACTCAAATAAAGCTTACCTTCAAAAAGGTCTTTGAGGTTCACATCTGATCACATCCACTATGAACAAGAGCAGATGGCATGTCAGTAGTTGACAGGGCATCAGCACTGTGGGATTAGCTTGGCATCTCTGTAAGTGTTCAGGAATGGGGATTAGAAACTTCCAGGTTGGCAGCAACTTTCCCCACTCCTGCACTTTAAATGTCATATAACTTCATCCAGGCTAAACATGATAGATGATGTTTCTATTCCCACTGGATTTGCTTTGCAATATCATTGCAAGAAATGTGGAAACAATCAAGATATCCTACATTTAAGTATCAACTTGATTTGGGGTTGGGAGAAATATAAAAATGACTTGGAGCCAAAATATCCAAAAAGAGAAACTTGACAGCCCTCTTTGTGGTTACTCTTTAGAAGTTACTCTTTATATACTCTCTCAATGCATCTCTCAGCCATGAAAATAAACCCTGGGATGTATGCTTAAAAATGAGAAAGAATCTACATAGGTCAAATGGAAACCAGACAAAGAGCAGAATGAAAACCAGGCTATGATGAAACTCTGTCTTTCTGTTCTCTTTTGGCTTTATGTTCATGGTCTCTTTATGAAGTGTATCAGTGGATTTGCTGCTGCCAGATGTTTGTTGTATGGTAAATTTGGGGGATAGGAAGAGAGAGTAAAAGTGTCCAAGTACCAGGGGAGAATCTGCAAAAAATGTTGGACAGTGAAATGTAAACATTGGTGGTCAAAGTAGAAACTAGCCACACAGGTTGCTTTACAAAAATGGTTTCCAAACTTGGCAGAAAGCCCAACGCAAGAGAAGAAAAAAAGAAAAGAAGCAATAAATAAATCAGGACAAATAGAATTATTTAACTCTAAAAAATGAAAAACAAAGTAGGGATCAGTGGGATAATCCCCGGGTCATATTATAAAGCCCACATAGCTCTGTTGTTTTCCAATATGTGAGCTACTATTCCATTTCATTTCCCAAGTATAAAATCATTAGTATTGTGAACAGTGACATTTCACTTGGAAAAAAAAAAAGCTTCATAGCACTGAAGGGTCTCTCAGAAAAGTAGAGGTATTTAAAAGAAAAGTTGGTGCAATAATTTTCTTTGGAATAAAATATTGCATCATTATCTGATGTTGTCTTTAATTTTCAGGCTATGTTTAGAATTTCTGTGGCAAAGGAAAAAACAAAGATGCATATTAAGGACACAGAACAGGCCGTGAAAGGGGGCTGCTTTCAATAATGAGAACTGAGCATGTAGAAGTCAGTCCCACCACTGTTATTTGCATAAGAAGTCACAATATTACGTTACATACTTTCTTTTTAACCTGTCTTCATAGGTATCAATGATGAGCTTTGGGTGGTAAAAGAAGCCCCTGAAATAGAATGGTAAATGCATGTCTAACTTTTGGGGGAAAGATGGTCCACTGCCTTTTACCAGAATTCAAAGGGATCTATAATCACTACAAGTCTAAGAGCTATTAAAAAAGAAAATCTTTGAAGTTTTCTCTAGTTCTATGCTTCTGAATTTTATACTCTTTATATCAAGATAAAACTAATGGATAATTTCTAAAAAGGATGATTAGAAATTATAAATAATAGTGATATAAATAGGTCACAGTTTTTGAGTATTTACAATATGCCAGGCACTTTTCTTTATAAACCTTATCTTATTTAGTGCACAAAACAATCCTATAAAAGGTAGGTATTTTTATTATTGGTGTCTTCAGGAAACGGACTCAGCGAAGACAGATGATTTTCCAATGAGCAAACAACTTGGAGGTGGCAGAATCTGTCATAAAAGCTATATGGGCTAACTCCAAAGCTGGGGTTTTCATGACTGTACTTTACAACATTTTCATAATGACATGATTATGTAACCTTTTCCAAAAACAAGAGAAAAATAAATATTTTCTTTGAAGGTCCAGGGCCACACATGGGATAGAGTGTAAGAAAAGGGAAAAAATGTATCTTGCCTGCCAGCATTTTAATCCGCGAGTATTAGGACTAAAACCAGTATCAAATTGCAAAAGAAAGAAGAAAGCACAGAACAGTGTGTTAGACAGACAGCCAAAGCCAACATAAGCGCCTCGGGTGTCTTGGGTCCAAGTTCATTCACAGGCGGTATCAATGTCTCAAGTTCCAAGCTTGGATCCCATCTTCCTTCTAAAGTGCAATGAAGCTACAAGTCATTCAGTCACTCAGATTTATTTTACCCTATGGACAACTCTACTACTGATGTTTGGGGGATTTCAAGGGGGGAAGAGGGATGATCTATTTAGGGCCAGCTTTATGGTGTGCAACTTGTGTAGTCACACAGGACTCCATGCCCAGAAGGGTCCTGCAATTGTTTTACTGCTCTGCTGTTGCCACTTCGAAAATTTTAACACATTTTGGAAAAGGGCCTCTACATATTCACTTTGCACTGTGCCCTGAAAATTAGGTAGCTGGGCTTGGTCTTGCTTTGAAGGTTACGTATCACATATTTTATGTTTTAATTGAATCATCAAGCTTTATTCACATTCAGAGCTGATCACAGAGACAGGGATGGGCTAGAGAGTAAGACGGGTGACTCTTAGCTGTCTACAAAGTACCATCCACTATCCAACCAAACACACTACATACTGCATCCCATTTCATCCCTTGAATCCATTGTATGCTAAAGGTGGAAAAATGCCTTAATCTTCATCAAACTGATACTTCCATTTTTACAGTTAATCGATTCAGTTCAGTGAGGCTGATTCAAGCAATGAAAAAGAATTCAATTAAGCTGTTTCCCCTCTCGGTCCTGAAGACTGCTCATCTGTCATGCACAGAAACACAGTCTGATGAGAGTCTTCATGCCTGATAGCATATCTTCTGGAGGTAACTGAGGGCTACTAGTGGGTATCTGAACATGACAAAGCTGCTTAATCCACCTACTTGAGTTTCATGTCCTTACAGTGCTGAAATACAGCACTGTATGCCCAATTAAACATCTATTTCCTGGATAGTTTTAATTTAAAGGGTATTGGAAACTTAATTCTGACTCAGTTTTTCTTAAGCTTTCCAATACAGGAAGCACTTCAACAAAGCAAAGATGTGTTCTTTCTTCTTACTTACCAACACTGCCTAACTAGCCACGGGACATTTACTCTCACAGGCATTTGTAATTTAACTTAAACTACAGATTAAAATATATTTATCCTATTGTTCTAGAAAATACACATCAAATTTTAAAAATGTACTTGTATTTTTATACTTATCCTCTGAAAATCTTTTTTGACTTTTTTATTATATTTTAAGTTCTGAAAATCTTAAGCAATTTTAGAGAAATTCACAGAACTCTCTTAAAGAACCACTAATCAAACATCTTTCATGTGTAAAATCAGGATCAAGAGATGTACTTAAAAGTGTCTTCTAAGCTGTAAAAATTAATAAAACATTTATTACTCCCCTAAGAGGGTTAAAGGGTGGGTGCAATGATGAAACAAAGTTTGCTATTAGTTGGATTTATAGTATGAGGCTCTTTCTAAGAGGAGTTGATATGAAGAAAGAGGGTTCTTAAGCATCTGGAGGATAACAGGAGGTCCCTGAATGCTGGAGCGAGATAGAGAGATACAATATCAAGGTGTGTGTCAAGGAAGGCAGACAGGAGCAGATGAGAAGTTTGTCATTTTTCCCTCTTCATATGTTTTTTTCTGAGCTAGTTCAGACTAAAATCTTAAACTGGTCATAAGAAACCAGTTTGACATCTGTTAGAATAGCACAGTGTACTCTTTGTTGCTCTGAATCAAACCTCTAAAATGAAGCAAAGCCAAAAGATCCGTTACTGCCTCAGGGGAGCCTTTTTCCACCTGACACGTCAGTGGCCTACAGTAATAGATGCAATATAAGCAGTACATAGCATGCACCTGAAACTTTATTGTCTTATTTAATCTGAAAAGTGTGACTAAGTGTTACCCTCTGTGGCAGACACACCCAAAGGTGACCTTCACTGAATCATGGCTTTGCATAAGCCCCTCTTCCTGACTGCAAATGAAATCTTTGACTTGATTCTAACTAACAAAATACATCAAAAGTGATGGGTTATTACTACCTTGATTAGGCTACATCAAATGTCACTCCTGTGATGATATTATGTTACACAAAATTCAGTCTTTGCAGAATGGAACTAGAACTTCTCTTTGCTGACTTTTTGAGCAATGTTGAGGAAGTCCATGTGCAAGAACTTATGGGTGACCTTGAGGAACTGCAAGATCTGAGGACAGTCAACAGCCAACAACCAGCAAATAACCAAGACCCTCAGTCATACAACTTTAAGGATATTAATTCTGCCAACTCCTTTGGTGAGCCTGGAAGCATATGTGTTCCGTCATGCCTCTGCATGAAAGTGTAGTCCAGCCAACACTTGATGGCTGCCTTGCATGACCCCATGCAGAGGACTTATTGTAGACTCCCAACTTCTAGAAACTGCCGGATGATTAATGAATGTTGTAAGCTACTAAGCTGTGATAATTTATTAGCCATCAATAAAATAATATATGATATGGTCTGGCTGTGTCCCCACCCAAGTCTCATCTTGAATTGTAACTCCCACAATTCCCACACATCATGAAAGGAGCCTGGGGAGAGGTGATTAAATTATAGGGCCAGGTCTTTCCTGCATTGTTGTCATGATAGCCAATAAGTCACACAAGATCTGATGGTTTTAAAAATGGGAGTTTCCCTGCACAAGCTCTCTCTTTGCCTGTCACCATCCACATTAGATGTAACTTGCTCCTCCTTGCCTTCCACCATGATTGTGAGGCCTCCCCGGCCATGTGGAACTGTAAGTCCATTAAACCTCTTCCTTTTATAAATTGCCTAGTCTCAGATATGTCTTTATCAGCAGCATGAAATAGACTAATACAATATACCATTCTGATTTGTAATGGGACTTAAATATCAGACAAGTTAAGCATCTTCAGCCATCTATAACAGACATCAAACATGCATCTGTACAGTCTCCAACTCTGCATTTCTTCGATTTTCATCCACACAATCGGCTAATGAACTCTTGCTCCTTTTCCTGAAACTCCAATTTCTGAGTTTCCTACATTTATCTTGCTTTCTTTGTACAGCTTCTCAAACTTCAATTGTTATTTATAAGACATTACTACCCTCCATCGCTACCCTCCATGATTGTCTTTGAACCCAGATCTAGAAATCAAGCTTGGGTGCTGATATATGTTCTTTGTTTTGGTTAAAATCTGGAACTATTCAGCTGTTGTTGTTGTTGTTCTCCCCTTAGAGAAACCACAAAATAAAAAATTAGAAAGGTTCTGAATTCAAGTTTGCTTTCAAGGTGCAAAAGTTTAACAGCACTATTTATGAAGTTTCCCTTCTCCTACCAAAGAAGGAATTTAAAAAGCAGAGATGCCTTCACATTTTCTTATATTTACTGACAGAAATGATGCATTTTGCTGTTAATAGTCTTTCCATTTTTTGGAAGGAACAAAATATACTGTACACCATTATGGACAGAATTTTGGGGTTTCCTCCAAAATTTGTATGAAGAAGCCACAAGCCCCTGGCTGTATTTGGAGATGGGGCCCCTAAGGAAGTAATTAAGGTTAAAAGAGGTCATAAGGGTGGGTCCCTGATCCAGGAAGATTAGTGTCCTTAGAATAAGAGACACCAGAGAGCATTCTCCCCACCCTACCTCACCTCTCTCTGTCTCTCTCTCATCACACAAAGAACAGGTCATGTCAGCACACAGCCAGAAGATGACCATCTACAAACCATGAAGAAAACCCTCATCCCAAACCAAACCCTTCTGGAATCTTGATCTTGGATTTTCCAGCCTCCAGAACTGTGAGAAAATAAATTGCTGTTGCTTTAATCTACCCAGTGTGTTGTATTTTGTTATGGTAGCCCTAACAGACTAGTGCATACATTTTTCATTTAAAAAAAACTCTCAAAATTAGTGGACCAAAAATTATTTCTCCTTTAATATTAAGGTGCAAATATTCAACATATCACATCAAATTAGCTGAAAAACTTCCATAAAATACATTTCCCACAGTACTGCCTTATTCAGATTCTGATTTAGTTAATCTTGGGAGAGACTCTGGAATTTGTTTATAAGAAGCAGCAAGGTGTGCTGGGTGATTGATTCTGTTGCTGAAATGCTTGGACCACACATGGAGAGTACTGCTCTAAGTATTCTTATCTACGTGTCCCTAATGAATTGAAATGATGGAGTAGGGAATGGTTCTTAGTAAGTCAAATGCTTATTTATTATTCAAGAATAAAGAAGATATTTAGGACCTAGAACTTTCAGAACTTATATAGGCATCTATGTTCAAATATAATAATTGAGATTCTTTTATAATTAAGCAACAAAAATGATGTTTTAATTTTTCTACTTTATTTTCCATGTTCATTTTTGCTCCCAATTAAAAAACACAGGGGAATATTCCTTTTCATGCTTACTTTACAAAGTTAATATACATTCAGCATTATAAAGAATCCTGGGTCTGGGAAACTGAATAAGAAACAGATGTTGGGAAATTAGTGCAATCTAAAAGGCAGTCTACCTTCATTTCTATTATAAAGAGATCCACATCAGAACCCCTGTTGTGGCTATATTCTCCCAACAGAAGTTTCATTTAGGTTTTTTTTTTTTTTTTCCAGTAATGAAACTCAAGTCAGGAAGTTTTCAAGCTGCTGATACTCCTACAAAGGCTATGGATTCTTTTAGGCAAGTGTTGTGTTGAAAATACCTGCCCCATTCAAAAGACTGCTGCAGGGCACCAAAGCAATAGAACATTTTCAAGCCCTGCTGCCCATATCTTCTTCCTTCTGATGCCCAGCATGACACCCCGCAGCAAATACATGAGCTACTTGCTAAAGAAATGCTCTTTTAAAAAAATTATTATTTGCTTAAATCCTGTAGTTTCTCAGAACATTCCCCATATGTGCCCTTCAGATCTTCACTTTGTAGATTCTCAGCTGACAGGACAACTCCAGAGATATGAAGAAAGCCATACTTTACAGTATTGAGCTGATCCTTCTTCTGAAAAAGATAACTGCCAAGTCAAGGTTATTATTTGTATGTATTAATTTTTAATTGAGCTTGAGAGCCGAAACTATTTTGATATCCTGATTTTCCCAAAGAAATTGCTTGCCTAAATTGATTAATGAGATAACGACTCAGGAGCCCATGCAACCAAGCAAGGCGAAGGAATACAGCAGATATATCAAACACTAAAGACTTATTTTCCCTCAATTTAGAAAAAAAAAAAAAAATGAGTTTTTAAAAAAAGTTTTTAAAATACAGGCTTAGACAAACTTGTGAATTGAAACCATATTCTCTTATCATTTTGTATATTTTTTCAATATCATCGCCAACATTTTTCTTCTACTTTTTATTTCTTGGATGTTTTTTCCTCTCTTTCTTATAACATTATGTTACTTTCCGCAGGTTGAAGACCTTTAAGATTTAAGCCTAGACCTGGTTTTGTTTCTTTTCCTTTTTCTCAATTTGAACACCTCTTTTATCCTCTGGTCAAATCTCCTATACACAGCACAAGCTCCCCTACACATTTTATTACTGTTCTACTATTCTACATCATTACTCCAATGGTGATTCCATAGACCAGTTAACAAAAGACAACTTCCATAAAAATAATTTCCTCTCAAATATACATGATGGTTATTTTGTCCAAAATAATCATCATGCATCAATTATATAGTGAAAATATAATTTTTCATCTGCCAATTTATAAATTTTAAGACATTACTTCTTACAGAATACTAACAATAAAACAAAATGGTGCCTAATAGTGAGACACAGATACACGAGTGTATGTTTTCGAATGCTGTGGTTAATGTTTCTACATAGCTATGTGTCTTCTGCCTGGACCTACATCTCCACATCATTTTCCCCAAAAACTTGTTTGACAAACCAGTATTTTCAGTATACTTTAATTAGTCTTGGGGAGAAAAAAGGATATGCAATCAAACAAATATGAGAAACACTGTTGCAGTTAAACAAAGTTCATTAGATTTATATATTTTAAAATTTATCTTGAAATAAGTAAACAAAAAAGTAAAGTGTTTCAAAATTATATGTGCTATCCCTGTACAAGAACTATGATATTATTTTGTGTTTCTTTGCAATTTTTGGTATCTGTCCTAAGTGAACAAGCAGAACTGATTTGCTTTTCGTATTGCAAGGCATCTTGGGTTATTGAACACGGGAGGAAAAGAATGCAGCATTCACCAAACATATTTAACAATAAAGTCTTCCCATTCTCCCACCTGCTGCACTCACTGTCTTCTCCTAGAACACGTTCCTACAACAATGCTCTATAGCGCACAATTGAGAAAGTCTGTTCAAGCCTGTGCTTTCAGAGTGTGACGACCCAAAGAAGACAGCCATAGGAACAACAAAGCACACTGGACAGAGTTTTGGAATAAAAATAATTGGTTATAAATTCATTTCTTAATTATGCAACTTTCTTGCTGGATTACTTGAATATTTCTTTAAATCTCTCAGTGATACAGTTTCCTCATCTATAAGATGGAGAAGACAATGATGTGCCTCTCTCTGAGCTGTGATTCTTAATAAGATAACCTGTATAAAAGTCCCTGTGCAGCTGGCCATGGTGGCTCACCCCTGTAATCCCAGCACTTTGGAAGGCTGAGGCAGGCGGATCACAAGGTCAGGAGTTCGAGACCAGCCTCACCAATATGGTGAAACCCCACCTCTACTATAAAATATAAAAATTAGCCAGGCACGGTGGTGGGCGCCTGTAGTCCCAGCTACTCGGGAGGCTGAGACAGGAGAATGGCGTGAACCAGAGAGACAGAGCTTGCAGTGAGCTGAGATCGTGCCACTGCACTCCAGCCTGGGCGACAAAGTGGGACTTTGTCTCACAGTAAAAAAGAAAAGAAAAGAGAAAGAAAAAGTCTCTGGTCCCTGTGCATAATGACAGTTTGTATTCATGGAGCAACTACTGAATGCTGTAGTCAGCTTAGCGTACATTTCTATGTATAACAGTAAGTCAGAAAAAATCAGATTACAGGTTACTTGTAAAATTTTGTTGGGTTTTAGCAAATGCCTTCTCCTTATAAAAAAATTTGTGATGAATTGTAATTAAGGTTTTCCTGTGTGTGTGTGTGTGTGTTTTTTTCCCCCCTGAGTTTCAAGCTACTTTAAACCAGAGTTTCATGTCTCATTTATCTTTTCATGTGTGCACTGGAACAACATTAGTTAATCAATTTTGGTCAATTTAGTTGAAAAAAGTTATGTGACGATGTTGGTGGCCAATATTTTCCAACTATTTATACCTAACCCAACAACAAATTGTATCTATTATTAAATTATAAATAATGATAATTATAAATGATATATTATTATATTTTATTCATTTATACATGCAATTACAATTTAAGCTCTAATTGTCATGAAATACAACGTCTATTAAACACTATTCATCAGTTTCTTTAGAGATTTTTACGTGTACATTTGTCTAGTGGGTAGAGTCATAAAGTGGAAGTAGATTATGTCAAAAGTATATTCCTCTGATTTAGGAGTATATAATTCCTATAAATAATTGTATTTATTGTCAAGTTTAAAATAAATGATTGTTTAATGTTATCATCTAGTAGAAATTTGAAAATTAATTCTGAAAAGATTCATTCACCAAATTCTCAGAAATATAAAAGTGTCACAAACAGCCATGAACTACAAGTCCTGGAAAGTGACATTGTTTATAAATTAACAAGCATGGCTTTCACATGATCAATAAGGTTTACATACTCATTTCCTACAAACCATACCCAAGATAACTTTTGAAAAGAGAGTAAAATGATGCTCATTAAGACAGTGAGAAGAGTGAGAAAAAATATTAAATATTTTATTGAGATAAATTTGAAGAATATAGTCTAATCTTCCAACTTTAAGTCTGAGGTCTGCAAATTGTCCAAGTGTTTGGACTAATGTTCAAACATTTCAGTACACTGGGACGTACAATTACATAGAGATAGCAGAACTTTTATATGTATAGAGTCAGCAACAGAGCATGTAACCTGCGTAGTCATAGACCGTTGGGTCCTGCACTTGGTTTACTGTTCTGCTCTTGCTGTCTTGTCATTTGTGATAATTTTAACTTTGAATTTGTGTTTTGTAAGTGAAGTCCAGTGGGACAGTGGAACATGTACAAGCAGAAGAGACAGACTCAGTGTACCCAAAGGCTCAGGTGGGCAGCATGCATCTAAGCAGGTGACCTGACTGCAGAATGTGCAGGTCAGGGAAAGTCTGGGGCACTGCAAGGTCCCCGAGGTGGCAACTGGGACTGGGAGCTGGACCCAGATTTGTGGCAATGAGAACAGCAATGGCAGCACAGCAGCAACAAGAATAATGGGATGCCAGCTTGCTCGTCCATTCCCAGAGCCTGTATCTACCACATCTGTACCAATATTAACTCTCCCTGTCAGTAAATTATTACAAAATAAAAGTATACAGATGGGCATTGCAACAAAGCATATTAGGGAAGAATTGCAAAGCAAATATCTATAAGCAGAAACATAGAAATTGAATTTAAAGATGGTCACTTACAGAGGAAAAGAACACTATTTTCATAGGAAGCTTCAAATGAACTAATGACTAATCAGCAATATATTTGAAATTATTTCTTTCGTAATTAAAGGACAGATATAGAAAGAATGAACAGATATTTTTAGTTATTAAAAAACCTACAAAGTCTTTTTTTTTATAACTTCCACAAGTTACAAGTAATGCCACAGGAAACATTAGAATGCCACTGTACAAATTTTCATTTAAAATTAAATTTAGACTTACATAAAACTGATTCACATAAAAAGTACAATGGTTTTTACAAAAATTTTCCTCAGGAATTATAGCCTCTAGATATACTAAAATATATATTTTTAAATAATGTATTAGAAAGTTATTCCAGCTCTAGTAACAGTTACATAAGCAGAAAAATCTTTCTCAAAATTAAAAGTAATCAGGAATCATTTGATTTTTGTAACTAATGTTGCTTTCATTTATACAGATGAAAATAAAGTTGCTGAAAGTATAAATATGATGACAATAAATAAAGTTTAGGAAAGCAGGTCAGAAAAACTCAAGATATCACATTAACAAATGATTATGATTTTTCATAGATGACAAAGTATATTAATACTTGTCATTATTGCATAAGTTATGAGGTCAAACTATCATTTCTCCTGATACTTCTAAGTTTATGTTTTAACTCATGTCTCACTACTATAACTACTATGTTTTATAAACAATAAAATATTTTTAAGAAAACATATTTATGTTTTGGTATTTTTAATTGCACTTCTTCCTTAAAGCTGTTTGAATAAGGGGCTCTAAATTTCATATTATACTGGATCCCACAAATTATACACTCAGCCCTGTATGCAGATATCTTAATTTCTTTCCACTTACTCTTGCCATCTTATTTGTTATTTCACTGACAATTAATTCTAAATTATCCTTATCGAAAATTTTGAAGTGTTTAACCTTGTGGGAAAGAAAGTAAACCAGTGGAATGGAAATTGGACTAGATCCTCTGGTATTCAAATTACACCTCCATCATTAACCGCTGTGGAACTTCAGGCAATATACTTAACGTTTTCAATTTCTTCAAATATAAAAGTAGGATGTAAGTTGTATATTATAATGTTCAGTTTTCTACCAAATACAGACAGCATGAATGGCAAAATACATTTTATATCTTGTAAAATACACTCAATGTTTTTTCTTGGAAAGTTGTTTTGCACATTAGTCTTCTAAAGCAGAACTTGTATTTAACCCGGGGTTCTGCACAAGTATCTGTCTGTGGAAACTTTTTCATTCAACACTATCAATTTTCAATGCATCTGGAATTCTCCTGGACATTCTTTGAGAAACATACAAGCACAATGTTTCCTTCAGGTTTTAATATTAGATTTTAAAAAGGTAAAAATGGCCTTAGAATGTAAGCTAATTTTTATACTACTCAGGTAGGGTGGGGAGTCAAATCAAACTTGAAAGACATTTATGCGTATGTGACTTGTCAATCACCAAACTATACCAATATGAGACATTTTCCTTTCATTAGCAGTCCAAGGCACCACAGGGCTGCCAAATGGGTAGCTGGGACTGGGACCTGGACTTCAATTCTCAGGGAAGATACACAGGGTTAAGACACTACTTGCTACTTAGCTGTTGTTGTTTTTATAGAACACATACCAAAACATAATCTTTTAACCAAAGGTCAGGATATGCTAATTGTTCACCTACTAGAAATTTTTTGTTCCATAGATAATTCAGGTGATCATATGAATTTGTTTATATAAATACTGTATCTTTTCAAAAGCTTATGAAAAACTTCAAAGATCTTATAGCATTACACAATTTTAAAAAGACAATCATTGAACTATATTTATTTTTCTTTCTGATAATATACCAAATTTTACCTATTAGCAGTAGTTTCTGTAAATCAGTGCCTCATTATCAATGTGAAAATGGCAGGGATAACATAACTTAGGAATTAAAAAGTCAGCAATGGAGTCATGTTTGTGGATTTGATCCATCACGTTCTTGCCAAGTGACACAGTGCAATTTAAGTGACTTTATTCATATATAATGTGAAACTTAATACAGTTCCTATCCCTTCAAATTGATATGAAAATTAAATCAAGTTAAAACATAAAAACATGAAAGAGACCAAAACGAAGAGAACAAAAATAGAAGGAAATTGAAGACATAAAAGAACAGAGGAAACCTAATATGATCAATATCTTCAAAGAGATAAGGAAAATTATCATATCCTTAAAATACATATGGGATGTTGTTTTAAAATATATATAATAAATGAATTAAAAAATTATAGGAATTTAAAAAATGAAAGCAGTAATTAAGAACAAAATCAAAAGATGAGTCATAATAAAATATAAACTTGATGACACCACTGCCAAAAGTAGAGGATTAAAAAAAAAATACTTTTATTAAGTATTTCTTTCTTTTTTTTTTTTTTTTTTTTGAGAAGGAGTCTTGCTCTGTCGCCCGGGCTGGAGTGCAGTGGCGCCATCTCAGCTCACTGCAAGCTCTACCTCCCAGGTTCATGCCATTCTCCTGCCTCAGCCCCCCAAGTAGCTGGGACCACAGGTACTCGCCACCACTCCAGGCTAATTTTTTGTATTTTTTAGTAGAGATGGAGTTTCACTATGTTAGCCAGGATGGTCTCGATCTCCTGACCTCATGATCCGCCCGCCTTGGCCTCCCAAAGTGCTGGGATTACAGGATTGAGCCACCGTGCCTGGCCAAAGTATTTCTTAAGAATCACTAAATTCGAGAATCAATGTAAGAGATTCATCCAGATAATAAGATTTTCAGAAAAGATAAACAGAGAAAATGGAGGAAAAGTAATTTAAAATATAATAAGAAAATTTCCCAGAATTAAAAAAAGGAGATGTTACAGAATTAAAATGCCCATGAGAACAATAAATGAGAAGAAACCCACACCAAGGAATATTATCATATTATCATGAAGTTTTGAAACATGATGAATTAAGAAAAAACCTAAATTGTCAGAGAAGGAAAATGGATCACTTAAACAGGTTATGAGATCAACCGCAGCAATACAGTATAAGGGAAGCAAATGATAGTTTCATACTTGTGAGTTTTCACAGGTGTACCCATACTGCTCGAAGCTACTAGATACACCCATCTGAAAGATACAGCATGCTTCAAGGTGAAGTTAGAAAATTGAGGATCCACAAAAAGAAGGAGGTAAACGGAATCTACAGGATGGTGATGAAAGACAATTCTAGGAAAACATTTGATGATCAGGACAAAAGAACAGGGAGTCCAGATGAAAATAGGAAGACAAAAGTCTGTGGGAGAAATGGCATTAAGGGAGAATAAATGAGACTGATAGAAATTTGATATATTAGACTAGAAAGGACAATTTTACAGTCCTTTTCAATAATTTGGGATAAATTAGTAAAAAGAAAAAGAAATAATGAAAAGGAGTGAATTATTGTCCCCATGAAAAAGAAGACATACAGTGTTATATGGCAATAGGATATTCATGTATAAGAAATTAACAATATTGTTATACTCATAATTTAAAAACTTTTAATGTTAATTTAGTTAAAATCATGATGCACTGTTTTAAAAGTATTGTGTTAGCAGGAGTGCCTCAGGAAAGTGATACTGGAAAGTTATAATATCAGTGTCAATTTTAAGAAGTCAAAACATAATATCAATGTTTGAAAAAGCAAGGTGAACATATGCAATACACATGTCACACATGTTACACATGTGTCACACATATATGTGTATGCCACACATGTTACATATATGTCACATATATGACATGTTTGTCATGCATATGTTGCATGTGTTGTATATGTTATATATGATACATGTTATATATGTTGCATATATATGTTATATATGTTACATATATAAAACAAAATATAATTTAAAGTGGTAGCCTCAGAAAAGCAGAAATTAGGACTAGGGAAGAGTAGTGTAAGGAACCAGTTTTTCTTTATGCAACTAATAGCACTATTGGACATTGTTTAAACTGTGGAGATTTGTATATGTTTACATATATGTATTATATCAAAAATACATATTATACATAATGTATTTAGGTTGGTGCAAAAATAATTTTGGTTTTTGCCATTGAAAGGAATGACCAAACCTGCAATTACTTTTGCACCAACCCACTATTATTTTGATAAAATTAAAAAATAAATTTGAAAACAAGATAATAATGTCAGGCAAAACATTTAAAATAGATGTGCCCAACTGAGGTTTGGTTTAAAAAAAAAATGATCTATGCTAAACATTTGTCTGTGGGAAATTATTAAGCCCAGGGTATATTTTTAATGCTATTCATAACATTTATGGGATACTTTCCCTTTCATCCACCAGAGTCTGATCAAGGAATATAGATTAATTTAACTCAAACAAAAGAACATTTTTATACATTGCAGAATCAATAAAATGAGTAATATCTTGTCTTTTACATTATCCACATGAGTGCTTCTTAAATTTAATATGCATATAAATCACCTGAGAAACTTGTTAAGATGCAGATTCTGATTCCGGAGGTCCAAGAGCCTGAGGTTCTGCATTACAAACAAATTCTCTGGTGTATTAATTGTGATGTTCTAAAGACAATCCTTTAAGGACCAGTGCAGCTCCACACCATTTTTTCACTCCATTATTGAAAATTGAAAGTTAAATATAAGGTCTCTTCCAAAAGGTTCCAGATGTATTTTGGAAATTTTAGGTTAAACATCATAAACTGCAAGACTTAGGGTCTTCAAATGCTAAAGTAGATTATCTCCAAGAGGGGATGAAACGCAATTCAGTTTCTCAATTGTCATGGTCATTAACCCATTTTCTTTTTTTTATTTTTGGAAAACAATAATGTATTAGAATTTGACATTACATATATGCCTGGCAAAACTAAGGAATGCTAAATAGCTTTGTATTTTAGTTTACCTGGGGAATACACAAACAAGGGAAAAAATTTTCCAATACTTAGCAATTAACAATTTTTTTAAGCAAAGACACAAAAGCATAAAAGATTAACTCTTTCTCCAATTTAAGCATTTAGCTAACAAATACTAATTGAATACTTCCTACTTTTCCAGTGGAGTTTTATCTTAAGGTTACAAAAATAAATTAAAGCAGTCTTAAGAAGAATAATCTTAAATAGTTTTTGAAAAAATTTGGAATCTGAGCAGACTCTATTGTCCAGTCTTAATTTCCACTACAGCAGGAAATTTGAAAAGGATTTCCTTCCTTTGGCACGCTGTGTCTCAGTTTCAGGGAACTGTTTTCCCAGGTAACTTGTGCCCGCTGCGGCTTTTTTTATTTACTTGCAAGCTCTTTGACCCTAACATACCTAGACATATGAATCACTGGAAGGAGACTTGATAAAATATATATTGCTGGGCCCCAATTTACTTTAGAATCACCAGAAGCAGGTCCTATTTATATCCGTAGTACCCATACTGGGTAATGCTGAAGTAGCCAGCCTGGGAGTGCTACTTCGGCCAGCATTTTGATATCAGTAATTAGACCTCCTGAATATTTAGGGATGTAGCACTACAATGTCTGAAACTGACTCTCAAAAGGTTTAAAAGTGTGCGTGTGGGTGTGTGTGTGTGCGTGCGTGCACATGCGTGTTGGGGGGAAAAGAGAGAGTACTAGGTGGAAAGAAAGATTTAACAATTGGTGACTCTAAGTAAAGAATACATATATTTTTCATGCAACTATTTTTGTTGGTTTAAAGCTTTCAAAATAAAATCTGAGAAAATTTTCAACTGCCTCTTTCTACTACCACTACCACCATCAGCAGCTCAGGCACTCTGAATCGATCTACTTTACTCTGCTCTATTTTTTTCCACTGCATTTATCACCTCCTGGTAGATGACATTACTAAATTATTTATTGCCTATCGTCTGTCTTCTCCAATAGAAGAAAAGGCAAAGATTTTCTTCTCTTTTGCTTACTGATATTTTCCAAAAGTCTGGATTAAAGCCTGGCACATAGAAGCTACTAAGAATCAACTTTTTAATTTCTAAAATAAAAATTCTTATTGTGAAGATGTATTAGCCTGTTCTTATGCAGCTAATAAAGATGTATCAGAGACTGGATAATTTATAAAGGAAAGAGGTTTAATTGACTCACAGTTCCACCTGGAGGGGGAGGCCTCACAATCACGGTTGAAGGTGAATGAAGAGCAGTCATGTTTTACATAGCAGCGGGCAAGAGAGAGCTTGTGCAAAGGAACTCCCCTTTATAAAACCATGAGATCTCATAAGACTTATTCACTATTATGAGAACTGCATGGGAAAGACCTGCCCCCATGATTTAATTATCTCCCACTGGGCCCCTCCCACAACACATAGGAATTATGGGAGCTACAATTCAAGATGATATTTGGGTGGGGACACAGCAAAACCTTACCATTCTGCCCCTGGCCACTTTCAAATCTCATGTCCTGACATTTCAAAACCAATCATGCCTTCCCAACAGTCCCCCAGAGTCTTAACTCATTTCAGCATTAACTCAAAAGTCCACAGTTCAAAGCCTTATCTGAGACAAGGCAAGTCACTTCCATCTAAGAGCCTATAAAATCATAAACAAGTTAGTTACTTCCCAGATACAATGAGGGTACAATTAGTGTACCACAATTTAAAAATGTATTTGTTATACACAGAGAGACACTTTCCAAAGGGCTATGGAATAGCCAAAACCTCAATAGATTTCACATAGAAAAAATCATGCCATATCCCACTATTCACAATAGCAAATACTACACCATGGAATACTATGCAGCCATAAAAAAGGATGAGTTGATGTCCTTTGCAGGGACATGGATGAAGCTGGAAAACATCATACTGAGCAAACTAACACAAGAATAGAAAACCAAACACCACATGTTCTCACTCATAAGTGGGAGTTGAACAATGAGAACACATGGACACAGGGAGGGGAAATCACACACTGGGGCCTGTCAGTGGGTGGGAGGCTAGGGGAGGGATAGCATTAGGAGAAATATCTCACGTAGATGAAGGGTTATGGATGAAGCAAACCACCATGGCACGTGTATAGCTATGTAACAAACCTGCATGTTCTGCACATGTACCCCAGAACTTAAAGTATAATTTAAAAAAATTATTCCACATCTGTTCAACATACTGCAGTAACTTAGTCAAAGAATCAGCTTTCTACTCAGAAATGTAATAATGCTTCTGGATAACTCTGGGAGGAAAATGAGTAATTAAAATGAAAATGGAAATTACAAATCATATATAAATCAAAATTAATAAGTGTTATGTACATAAAATCCTATAGGATACGGCCAAAGATTTATTTGGAACAAATCACATAGCTATAAATGTAAACTATACACACATTTCTATATTAAGGTGAAAAATAAAAGGTTGAATTAGCTATTCTTTCAAAAGGTGAATAGGCAAACTTTGTCTGGTAACCTCACCAGTATTTGTTCAATAAACTAAGGATAAAAGTAGTGAATTGAGTACCATTTCTCCTGAAACTATTACAAACAATTGAAAAGGAAGGACTCCTCTTTAAACTCATTTTTATGAGGCCAGCATCATCCTCACATCCTGATACAGGATGTGTATCATCCTGGCAGAGATACACAAAAAATGAAAACTTCGGGCCAATGTTCCTAATGAATATCAATACAAAAATCCTCAACAAAATACTGGAAAACTGAATCTAGCAGCACCTCAAAAAGCATATTCACCATGATCAAGTTGGATTCATCCATGGGATGCAATGTGGGTTCAACCTACACAAATCAATCAATGTAGTTTATCATATAAATGGAACTAAAGACAAAAACCACATGATTATCTCAATAGATGCAGAAAAGGCCTTTGATAAAATTCAACATCCTTTCGTGTTAAAAACTCTCAATAAGGCCGATCGCGGTGGCTCACGCCTGTAATCCCAGCACTTTAGGAGGCCAAAGCGGGTGGATTACAAGATCAGGAGGTTGAGACTATCCTGGCTAACATGGTGAAACCCCATTTCTTAAAAAAAAAAAAAAGACAAAAAATTAGCCGGTGTGGTGGCAGGCGCCAGTAGTCCCAGCTACTCGGGAGGCTAAGGCAGGAGAATGACGTGAACCCGGGAGGCGGAGTTTGCAGTGAGCTGAGATTGTGCCACTGCACTCCAACCTGGGCAACAGAGTGAGGCTCTGTCTCAAAAAAAAAAAAAAAAAAAAAAAAAAAAAAACTCTCAATAAACTAGGTATTGAAGGAACATACTTCACAATAATAGTAGCCACATATGACAAACCCATGATCAATACCATACTAAATGAGCAAAAGCTGGAAGCATTTTCCTTGAAAACTGGCACAAGACAAGGATGCCCTCTCTCACCACTCCTATTCAACATAGTATTAGAAGTTCTGACCGGAAAAGTCAGGCAAGAGAAAGAAATAAAGGGTGTTCAAATAGGAAGAGAGAAAGTCAAATTATCTTTGTTTGCAGATGACATGAACTTATATCTTGAAAACCCCAATGTCTCAGCCCCTTTTTAAGAAAAGCTTCTTAAGCTGATAAGCAACTTCAACAAAGACTCAGGATACAAAATTAATGTACAAAAATCACTGGCATCCCTACACACCAACAGGCAAGAAGAGAGCCAAATCATGACTGAAACTCCTATTCACAGCTAATAGATGTATATATGAAGGGGAGTATATTAAGGAATATTGACTTCCACAATCACAAGATGAAGTCTCACAAGAGGCCGTCTTCAAGCTGAGGAGCAAAGAAGCCAGACTGAGTCGAAAAACCTCAAAAGTAGAGAAGCCAACAATGAATGCAACTTTCGGTCTGTGGCCAAAGGCCTGAGAGTCCCTGGCAAACCAGTGGTGTAAGTCTAAGAGTTCAAAAGCTGAAGAACTTGGAGTCTGATGTTCAAGGGCAGGAAGCATCCAACACAAGAGAAAGATGAAGACCAGAAGACTAAGCAAATCAGCTCATTTTACCTTCTCCTGTCTGCTGTATTCTAGCCATGCTGGTAGTTGATTAGATGGTGCTCACCCATATTGAGGGTGAGTCTGCCTCTCCCAGTTCACTGACTCAAATATTAATCTCCTTTAGCAACACTCTCACAGACACACCCAGGAACAATACTTTGTATCCTGCAATCCAATCAATTTGACACTTAATATCAACCATCACACAAGGGAAGTGAAGGACCTCTTCAAGGAGAACTACAAACCTCTGCTCAAGGAAATAAGAGAGGACATAAACAAACGAATACAAATTTCATGCTCATGAATAGGGAGAATCAATATCATAAAAATGGCCATACTGCCCAAAGTAATTTGTAGATTCAATGCTATTCCCATTAAACTCCCATTGGCATTCTTCACAGAATTAGAAAAACGTATGTTAAAATTCATGTTAAACCAAAAAAAGAGCCCATATGGCCATGGCAAGGCTAAGCAAAAAGAACAAAGTTGGAGGCATTACACTACCCGACTTCAAATTATACTACAAGTCTACAATAACCAAAACAGCATGGTACTGGCGGGGGAAAAAAAAAAAAAAAAAAAACAGACACATAGACAAAGAGAACAGAATAGATACCTCAGAAATAAGACCACACATCTAGAACCACCTGATCCTTGACAAACCTGACAAAAATAAGCAATGGGGAAAGGATCCCCTATTTAATAAACGGTGCTTGGAGAACTGGCTAGCTATCCACAGCACATTTAAACTGGATCCCTTTCTTACACCTTACAAAAAAATTAATTCAAGATGGATTAAAGACTTAAATGTAAAATCCCAAACTATAAAAACCCTAGAAGAAAATCTAGGCAACACCATTCAGGACATAGGCATGGGCAAAGATTTTATGATGAAAATACCAAAAGCAATTGCAACAAAAGCAAAAATTGACAAATGAGATCTAATTAAACTAAATAACTTCTGCACAGCAAAAGAAACTATCATTAGAGTGAAGAGACAACCTACAGAATGGGAGAAAATTTTTGCAATCTATCCATCTGACAAAGGTCTAATATTCAGAATCTACAAAGAACTTAAACAAATTTACTAGGAAAAAAAAAAAAACCATTAAAAAGTGGGCAAAGGACACGAACAGACACTTCTCAAAGGAAGACATTCAAGTGGCCAAACAAACATATAAAAAAAAGGCTCCCTTGTAATCCCAGCACTTTGGGAGGCTGAGGCGGGCAGATCATGAGGTCAGGAGATCGAGACCATCCTGGTCTAACACAGTGAAACCCTGTCTCTACTAAAAAATAGAAAAAATTCGCCAGGTGTGGCGGTGGGCACCTGTAGTCCCAGCTACTTGGGAGGCTGAGGCAGGAGAATGGTGTGAACCCGGGAGGTGGAGGTTGCAGTGAGCTGAGATCGTGCCACTGCACTCCAGCCTCAGCAACAGAGCGAGACTCCGTCTTAAGAAAAAAAAAATCTCAAGATCACTGATCGTTAGAAAAATACAAATCAAAATCACAATGAGATACCATCTCACACAAGTCAGAATGCCAATTACTAAAAAGTCAAGAAAAAACAGATGCTGGTGAAGCTGCATAGAAAAAGGAAATTTTTACACTTTTGGTGGGAACGTAAATTAGTTCAACCATTGTAGAAGATAGTGTGGCAATTCCTCAAAGATCTAGAAGCAGAAATACCATTTGACCCAGAAATCCCATTACTGGGTATATACCCAGAGGAGTATAAATCATTCTATTTTAAAGATACATGCAAACATATGTTCATTGCAGCACTATTCACAGTAGCAAAGATATGGATTCAATCCAAATGCCCAACAATGATAGACTAAAGAAAATATGGTACATATACACCATGGAACACAATGCAGCCATAAAAAGGAATTTCATTATGCCCTTTGCAGGGACGTGGATGGAGCTGGAAGCCATTATCCTCAGCAAATTAATGCAGGAATAGGAAACTGAACACCACATGTTCTCACTTATAAGTGGGAGCTGAACAATAAGAATACATGGACACATGGGAGAAAACAACACACACTGGGGCCTGTCATGGGTTGGGGTGGGAGGAGTGAGAGCATCAGGGAGAATAGCTAATGGATGCTGAGCTTAATACCTAAGTGACAGGTTGATCTGTGCAGCAAACCACCATGGCACATATTTTACCTGTGTAACAAACCTCCACATCCTGCACATGTACCCCGGAACTTAAAAGTTCAAGAAAAAACATGAACATAAATAAAGAAATAATTTCAAGTGGAGATAATTAAATGAACAGTTATATATAAGAACAGCAGTATAAAATATGAAAAAATAGGCAAATATTGATGATTATTCATGAACTTGAGTTGGTAATAGGCATAATACCACGTATTAACTGTGTGGAATATTTGATATGCAAATAAAAGGAAAACACAAACTACTAACTTGCCGCAGTAAAAATGTGTAGTATTAATTGTAAGTAATTGCAATAGCTCACACATGATATCTGCTCAGTTAACTCCTAACTAAATGGAGCCATACAGGTCACACTGCAAGAGTGTACTGGAGACATATACTTTGAAGATGTTGCCTTCCACATCCTAAAGCTTATTATCATAAAAATCAAGGTCTTACTATGTCTCAGGTACTTATTGCTAGTATGTTAAACATATTTAGATGCGTTGTTAATATGTACCATGTAATAAACTGAAGAAGTAATTTACTAAGAGTTTCTATAGGTGCAAATAATTTTTCCAAAATTTACTTAACATTTGTTGGTGACTGTCACTAAAGACTCAAAAATAGAGTAAACATTTTTCAAAAGTTACTTCTTAACTTTATTGCAAAGTCTTAATATAATTGAAAAGATATACCTGGCAGGATAAAACATCAGTATTCTAAGTGAGCTCACTACAAATACATTTTAATCTGTATTTCATTTAAAAAATCACATTCTTGCACATTCTGAAAAGTTAGTGATAGATATCTTCTTCAAATCTCTCTCTCCTCCACCTTTCATTCTTTCTCCTTCTGTGTCCTAACCCTACTACAGTATCATTATCCACAACTCATGAATAGGGGATTCCTTGTCTCCAATGAATGATCGCTAAAATGCAATGATAATGAGTGAAGCTCCCAATAACCAAATCAACAAGATGAATAAGCCAGCTATGTCCACTAACCGCACTAGTATTTGCTTAATAGGCTAAGGATGAAAGTAGCCCCATTGTCAAGAAAGGTGTCTGTGTATTAACCTAAAATAGAGAATTTCCCTTGCTAAGGATGATCTGGTTATAACTGCTGCAGAGCACCAAATAGTTCAGCATTAGCAATCAACCTCAACGTTCTAATTCAGTACCAAATATTAGAGTTGGGTAATAAGATAGAGTTGGTTGGACAGGGTGGCACAATGAGCATCTTCCCTCTATGAGCAAGAATAAATTGAACTCCCTGAAGCACATACTATTTTAAAATGTCATGGCAAAAGAGAATTTTTATGGCAATTCAAAGGTGTTTCATTGTTTATGAATCTATTAATACAACTGCCTACATACATAGATCAAAGGACAAATTCTTATTTTCAAATGCATGACCCAAATTTATCTAACAAATTAATTGGACACTACTATTAAATGTAATAGTTGAAAACGTAATAAGAGAAAACCATCTAATGTAAAATATTATTTCTCCCAAATTTCTCTTCTGATTTTTAAAATGAGACAAGAGTCCACAGTATCTCTACCCTTACTTAACATAAGTCCGTGTTAGCCCATGTAATTAAAAACAATAAAATAAAATAGAATGTATAATTATGTGGATGATTTATAGATAAGAAAAATATACATGGAAAAAAACAAGAAAATTGACTTAAAAATAGAAGTATTAGAGAGATCAGCCTGGAGGTATATGAAAAATTTAACACAGAAAAATGTTCTAGCTATTCAGCTATTTCCAGTTTAAAAACGTGATAAATGAACATATTAAATTTAAAATAATAAAGATTAATATTCAAGTCATAATAGTAAAACTGTCTAAAGTTATATTGATATGTTTGAAAATATGCAAAGACATAAGAATGGAATCCTTCATAAATACCTAGGTATGACATTCCTGGATGGGAATAAAAAGAAAAACATCAGCATAAGATCTGGGGACTAAAATATAAGGACAAATAAAGATGACAGAATAATACATACAATGTATATGCTCCAAAAAATTATAAAAATAACATTACTAACAAGAAACTGGATGGAAAAAGGAGGAAAAAGTGAAAACTAGACTACACTTGCTGACTTCCTTCTAAGTATTAACTAAAAACGAAATCCTTTGGCTGGGAGCGATAGCTCATGCCTGTAATTCTGGTACTTTGTGAGGCTGAGGCAGGTGGATCACTTGAGGTCAGGAGTTCGAGACCAGCCTGGCTAACATGGTAAAACCCCATCTCTACTAAAAGTACAAAAATTAGGTGGGTGTGGTGGCATGTGCCTGTAGTCCCAACTACTTGGGAGGCTGAGGCAGGAGTTCCAACTACTTAAGAGGCTGAGACAGGAGAATCACTTGAACCAGGGAGGGGGAGGTTGCAGTGAGCCAATATGGTGCCACTGTACTCCAGCCTTGGCAACAGAGCAAGACTCTATCTCAAAAAAAAAAAAAAAAAAAAAAAAAAAAGAGGAAATTCTTTGAGGTTGATACATCATCTACTGGATACTTAAGTGGAACCACTTTGTAGAAGACCTATTTCTTGATTCAGTGCAATTTGCACCTTCATTATCCATAAATGAGTTTGTAAACAGGGTATTCCATTTTGATAGTGACCATTCTGGAAACTGCAGTTGTCAATGTGACCCATGGAGTCTGATGGCTATCAATAGCAATACCTAAAAGAGAAAATTTATCTGCAAACTTTATGGCAACACTTGAACCCTCATTTGAACACAGTTTTCAAAATCGATTACAACCAAACTCTTAGTCCTAAAGTGTTGTTTTTCATTATCATTATTAATTTCCGATTCCTCCTGACTGGGAATTATTGAAAACCCTCTAGAACATTAACAGAGCTCCCCATGTCTGGTCCAACCTGACTTCCTCTTCTTAGAGACCTTCTCTTCTGCTGTATTTCTTGTAAAGTATTCCATGCTATTCTTTCTGGAATGGTTTCAAGTTTATATCAAAACCCTCACTACCAATCACAGAAAGCTGCAAGTTGCTGTTTAGATCTTTGCTCGTCAGAGTTATGACATTCGCTGTGCTTGAAGGCTCCCTGATGAAATGGCTGCCGCGTGTTAGTATGACCTTGGGAACCGTCTCTCACAGAATGGAGCCTGCGTTATCCTTGTGAGGGCCTGTGTGCTGTTCTCTCACCACTGGGTGGTCTATGTTCTCTACCAGGCTTCAGCAATGACGGGGACGTCTAAATTCATCACTTTTTGTTAGGAAGCATAACAAGTACTTTCTGGGAAGGAAAATGAGCGCCATGATTTACTGTGCTCAACACTTAGCCTTAGCCCTCTCCATTCTTTTTTTTTTTTTTTTGAGATGGAGTCTCGCTCTGTTGCCCAGGCTGGAGTGCAATGGCGCAATCTCAGCTCACTGCAACCTCCGCCTCCCGGGTTCAAGTGATTCTCCTACCTTAGCTTCCTAAGTGGCTGGGATTGCAGGCACGCACCATCATACCTGGCTAATTTTTGTATTTTTAGTAGAGACGGGGTTTCACCATATTGGTCAGGCTGGTCTCAAACTGACCTCGTGATCCACCCGCCTTGACCTCCCAAAGTGCTGGGATTACTGTGCCCGGCCAGCCCTCCTCACTCTTAATGTCCCTTGAAGTACGTTCAAGATTTGCTTTTTAACCATTTCATGTCTAGTTTTTATGTGAGCTTGAGGATAATTGGTGACATTCACTCAATGTTATATATTTTAATGTAAATAAGTAACATTAATCCCTTGTAAGTAAAGGTCTTTTCTCTTTATTTCTTACTATTTTAGGATCACGAATCACACACTGATTTTAATAGAAAGAAGAAACTTTCATTAATTGCATAAAATGAAATTAATTTATACTCACAGAAACAATATTAAATTAGTGCTTTTCAAACTTTAAAGTGCTTAAGAATCACTTAGGAATCTTGTAAAAATTCAGATTTTGATTCAGTAGGTCTGAGAATGTGTCTGATAGTCTGCATTTCTAACAAGCTTCTTAGTGATGCCAATGCTACCTAATTATGGGCCACACTTTTATTTGCAAGTATTTAAGTAGACTTTATTATTAATTGTCACTGGAGTATTATGCAAGCTTAAACAAACACATACAGACACCCACAAAGATGCTTAAATATAGTCATCCACCGCCTAAGGACATTTTAGTCAATGATTACCACATGTATGATAGTGGTCCCATAAGATTATAAAGACATTGCAAAATTCCTATTGCATAGTGACATTGCAGTCATCATAATGTTGTAGCACAACACATTACATCAGGTATTTATGATGATGCTGGTATAAACAAACCTACTGTGCTGCCAATTGTATAAAAGTATAACACATATAATTATTTATAGTACCTAATACTTGATAATGAAAATAAATAAGTACATAACACATTACATCAGGTATTTATGATGATGCTGGCATAAACAAACCTACTGTGCTGCCAATTGTATAAAAGTATAACACATATAATTATTTATAGTACCTAATACTTGATAATGAAAATAAATGAGTACATTACTGGTTTACATTTACTATACATTTTATCATTATTTTATAGTATACTCTTAATTATTAAAAAAAAAACATAAGACAGCCTCAGGCAAGTTCTTCAGGAGGTATTCTAGAAGTCATTGTTACAGGAGATGATAACTCTGTGTGTGTTACTGCTCCTGAAAACCTTCCAGTGGGACAAGATGTGGCGGTGGAAGACAATGATATTGGCTATCCTGACCCTCGGTAGGCCTAGGCTAATGTGTGTATTTGTATCTCAGTTTTTAGAGAAAAAAGTTTAAAAAGTTAAATAAAATATTTTAAATGTTTTAAAAACATAAAATAGCTTACAGAATAAGAATAAAAATATTTTTGTACAGCTGTACAATGCGTATGTGTCTTAAGCTTTAAGTATTATTTTTAAAAGTCAAGAAGTTAAAATATTGAATAGTTGTAAAGTAGAAAAATTATAGTAAGCTATTGCTAACATATTATTAAAGAAAAATACTTTTATAAATTTAGTGTAGTCTAAGTCTACAGTGTTTATCAGGTCCACAGTATTATATAACAACATCTTAGGCATTCACTTGCACTCATCATTCACTCTCTGATGCACCCAGTTCTGCAAGCTCCATTCATGGTAAATGTCCTATTCAGGTGTATCCTTTTTCATCTTTTACACTATACTTTTACTGTATCTCTTGTATGTTAACATACACAAATATTTATTGTGTTACAATTGCCTAAAGCATTCAGTTCAGTAACATGATGTACATGTTTGTAGCTTACCTGCGATAGGCCATACCGTATTTGTAGCCTATAGGCTATGGACTACTAAACTATAGGATATACCATATAGTGCAGTAGGCTATACCATCCAGGTTTGTATAAGTAGACTCCATGATATTCTCACAATGACAAAATCGCCTAACACCACATTTCCCAGAACATATTCTCATTGTTATTTGATTCATAACTGTGTATGCGAACACTCAAACAACACTTTTAAAATAAGCTTCTGTATAACAAAGAGTATGGTACTTCTTATGAATTTTTTTTCTGATACTTAAGAAGTTTTTCTTTCTTTTTTGCTATCAGTAAAGAAAAAAAAAATCTTCATAAAATGCCATCACATCAGGAGTTGAAGATTCTCTCTCGTAACTCCTAATGGACTTTCTCAGACTTTGTAGCAATTCTTGGAAAATCAAAGCCATTCGACACCATACGTATAATGAGGTAATATTCAATTTTAACTGAAAACAACTACACCAACAATAAGGGCATGCACATGACACCATTCGCAGGAATATAAGTCGGCCTCCATAACAGGAAAGGTTTGGTATACATGCATGAGACAGTTTAATCAAGCCAGGAAGAATTTGTTGAAGTAAATAACATGCTTCCAGAGATCATGTGCTGATTAATTGAAAACATTGGTTGGGTGTGGTGGCTCACACCTGTAATCCCAGCAGTTTGGGAGGCCAAGGTGAGCGGATCACGAGGTCAGCAGTTCAAGACCAACCTGGCAAAGGCCGTGAAACCCTGTCTCTACTAAAAATACAAAAAAATAGCAAGGCATGGTGGCGGGTGCCTATAATCCAGCTACTTGGGAGGCTACTCAGATTTTACCTTACAATCAGGCTAATAAGTTAGAGAATTGCTTAAACTCAGGGGGTGGAGGTTGCAGGGTTGCAGTGAGCCGAGACCATGCCACCACACTCCATCCTAGGCAACAGAGCGAGACGCCATCTCAAAAAAAAAAAAAAAAAAAAAAAAAAAAAATTCCACCAGTTCTATAATATTTACGAGAGATTTGTATCTTTTTTTATATAAAGATATGCGTAGTTATAAGATAACCATTCTAACCACAGTTTAAATGAACTGAGAGGGGATTTAATATTTAAAGATTTATTTCACAAATCTTCATTGTAAAACAAGTTACTTGAGAAGAGTAATACAATGATATTTTCGTTTACTAAGAACCTAGTAATTGCCACCACACACTATGCAAAGCACTTTACATAAATTAGCTTATTTAATACTCAAAATCTCCCCTTGAGACAGATATTATTATTAGTCCCACCTTACAGATGAAGAAACTGAGTCTCAAGGAAATTATATAAATTTTCCAAGGTAACACAGTCAATTAATATTAGAGCTGAGATTCTAACCTAATTGTGTATTATTCTAAACAATGAGTTGTTTAAACATGTTGTACCATTTCCAGGCATATTTCTTTATCAATGGTTCTCAAAGTTTGTTCGGGAGCCTTAGCATCACCTGGGAGCTTGTTAGAAATGCACATACTTGGTCCCCATTTCTGACAGCTCAGAACAGAAACTCGAGAAGTGGCATCGAGTAATCTCTGCTTTAACAATCCTTCAGATAATACTGATGCATATTAAAAAGGAAGAATCAGTGATATGTATTAACATGAATATCATACATTAGAAATTCGATTTTTCTTAGATGATCAGAAATGTGAATTTGGACATTTTGATAGCATTCTATTTAATGAATGCTATTAAAGATGCTAAGGAAGTGTACCTACACAAGAGAATTTCTCCTTGACATCTTGGCTCCTGGTTATACATATTTAACAGGGAACCAATTATTTCATACGATTCATAAGGCACAAATTGTATGCACTTAATCACATTGCCTAGAACCCACATTTTCATGCTGCTACTTATGATAAATACTTTTATGTTTCTTAGTTTTTAAGAGAAGCCCCCTAATGTTTTATTTGATTGAATACACTTATTGTAATATGAATTGTCAGAAAAAGTGTGCTCTCTGTGAAGATCCAGGTAAAATCAGAACCTGATTTTACCCTACAATCAGGCTAATAAGTTAACCTGCCACAATGTGGGAAACGCTGTCAGAAGTCAGAAGGCTCCTAGGTCAGAGACAAAAGATTTTATTAATCACGACAATAACAGTAGCCCAAGTATCAACTTTTTCTTATAGAGATTCCCCAAGTCCCGGGTACCACAGAGGAACCTGATGCAAAGAGGGCCAGGTGATACTTGCACGCACAGTGAATTTCATTACTCGAGAGGAACACTGACCTGAGCAAACAGTACCTTTTTAAATAGGCACTAAATATGTTTGACTTTTACTCTAGAAGGAGCCACTATTATCTTTCAAAGCTATAAGCAAACCTGCTTTTGCTCTGAAGGGAGACACACTCTCTACTTTCAACATTGTTTGTTATACAAACATCCTTGAAAAGATAGCCTAGAGAAAAGGCTATTAGTGCCCCTGTTTGGAAGACATACGGAAACATAAGAGATTCATGGAGAATTGTTTCTCAGTACCTTCATTTCATATATGTTGAAATGACATATATGGGCTGACAAGAGTAGACCTTTTCTCGAAAATGCCAAGTGGATATAGTCAAGAGTTGCATAGCTCTAAAACATTAGATTTGTCTGTAATGCAATTGCTTGTTAAATTTTTTAAAGATGCCATATGCTGAATAGTTTAAGGTCATTTTTAAACTTAAAAAAAAAACACATTCTGAACAGGAAATGTTCTAGATTATCTGAAATAAGTTCTACTTCACATAATTCAATATAATATGGACATACATGTCATTTAATATTAAATTATAAATCAAGAATACATTTTGGAATCTGCCACTAAAATCTCAGAATTCAGCTTTTCTCACTGTGTGGTGTTGCTTAGTGATAAGCCTAGCAACACTTTGCTTTTAAAGAGGAGCCAAATTATCACATTGGGGTGGTCCAAAAAGAATCACTTAGAAAAACAGCAATTATTCACAATGCAAGATATTACTGTCTGATACAATTAGGAACAACCCTTATTTCCCACTTTGAAATCAATTCTCTGATTTAAGTGTTCACAACTTCTGCCTGAATCAAGAGAAAAATAAAAGGGTGAGTGTTGGTTTTTGAGGAAACCTGGGTGAATTAATGTGGTTTCATTTATATTTTTCTTTGCAAATAATATCTCCTTAATTCATTAGTATAACCTATGAACAGCTACTGTGGATGTGTTTTAGATTTTGCTATCAGGTGATAATTGTTGGTCCACATTTTCTGTTCTAAATTAATTAACTTCACAAGCTAAGTTGTTTGTTAAGGAGATATTTGTTTTCTAACGGTAAGATTAATTGCAATATCCTACTGCTCTTCAAATACCTTTTGGAACAAAGAGTAAATAAACAGAAATGATAAAAAGAAAGTAAGAAAGGAAGGTGGGAGAGAAGGAAGGAGGGAAGGAATCATGAAAATAGAAAAGAGTTGAAAACAATTTAACATACATAACTATCTATCTAATGATTATGGAAAACATTGAAGGAGAACTATTAAAAGATATTTTTGTTTTTCAAGTTAAAAGTAGGACCTCTTCCCAAAGGACATTTGTTTGGGATTTTGGCAATAAGTTACTGTAAAAGCAACAGTTCAAACATCAATGAATACATACAATTTTTATAAGGCACAATAGTGTTGAAAGCTTATTAACAGAAATTTAATGTTGAAGTTTGTAAGTTCTTATTTCCTTGACACTGTTTATTACTCAGAACTGCATTAGGACATTAGGCTTTACTTTACCTGTTCTCATGTCAAAACTGATCTTTCAGAATTCCTCCTCTGATATTCATTTGCTTCCTTTCCTCATGATATTCCATCTTTGACAAATATGTTCATGTAAATGTGCAGAGTAAAACATAAATTATTCTATAGATTCTTAAGAAAGTGCCCTTAATCTATAGTAGTATAGTAATGTAAAAAATCAAAACTCTTCTGGTGATTTTCTTTTGTAAAGCCCAAGAAAGTAAGAGGTGTATAATCACACCCACATGCAGAAAGTATTCAGTATATATTGTTACTTAATACATTGGCACAACAGTAATTTAAAGTAAAAATCAAGGTTAAGATTGTTGCCTAGAGGCCATAGGAATGATATTCAATACATTAAATGCTAGGAATGCGTTTCAATCATCATTCTATGTAACAAAGCACCAATTTAGTGGTTTAAAATAACAAACATTTCATTTCATTACAATTCTGCAATTTGGGTTAGGTGCACATCTGGGCAACTCTTCTGCTGGTCTTTTCTAGAAGCACTCAAGTGGGTGAAGTCATATGGTAGCTCAACTGGAGCTAAAAAATATTAGATAGTCCCCATCACATTTCTGATGGTTGTTGTTCACTGGTTGGTCTTGTACACTTCAGATACAATAGCTCTTCTCTGTCTCACATTGTATTTAATCCTGCACTGGCTAGACAGAGCTTCTTCAGGTAATGGTAGAAGTGTTCCAAGACAGCAAGGGTAGAAACTGCCAAGTCTATTGAAGCCAAGTCTCTTTTGCCATACTCATGTCACTGTTGCCATGTTCATCTGGTGAAAGCAAGTCACAGATGAGGCCAAATTCTAGAGGTGGAGAAATCGACTTTACCTTTTGATTGGAGAGGTGGTGAAAACATTTTGCAAAAGGGCATGAACACAGAGATAAGGAGAATTATTGAAGTCCTTATTACAAGTAATATAACACAAGATTGAGTCAAAGCTTGTCCTAAGATTTATAAGTATGCTTAAAAATCAGAAACAGAATAATCACACACAGCACACCCACACATACACACAATGATCTTCCAAGTTTTGGGTACTAGATATTACATAAAGTCACCATTCCATTTATTCCCTCCATTTATTCCATCAAGACAATCCTGCCCCAGCACTTCCGCCCTCACTTTTGAAGATGGATTATTCAAGAGAGTACTTAGATCATAAAATATCCTTAATGATGTCTTGACCATTGTCCTAACCTACATCTACCACTCTGAGGAACTTGCACTGTTTACCTTGCCAACTGTCAATGAGTGAACCTTCAGTCAAAACCAATCAGTTGTTTTTAGTGAATTTACAACACAGACTTCTTCCTAAAAAGATAGAGATTAGAGGCTGGGCATGGTGGCTCACACCTGTAATCCCAGCACTTTGGGAAGACGAGGCCAGCGGATCACGAGGTCAGGAGATCGAGACCATCCTGACTAACATGGTGAAACCCCGTCTCTACTAAAAATACAAAAAAAAAAAAAAAATTAGCCGAGCGTGGTGGCGGGCGCCTGAAATCCCAGCTATTTGGGAGGCTGAGGCAGGAGAATGGTGTGAACCCAGGAGGCAGAGCTTGCGGTGAGATTGTGCCACTGCACTCCAGCCTGGGCAACACAGTGGGACTCTGTTCCAAAAACAAAGCAAAACAAAATAAAACAAAATAAAAGATAGAGATTAGAAACTCTAAAACTCAAAAAAAAAAAAAAAAAAAAAAAGAAACTCTAAAACTCAATTCAGAAGCATCCTTCCTTCTATGTTATATGTTTTTATAATTTTTTAAATTTCTGATAGCCCCTTAGGAGTCTAGTTAAAATTTATTCCCTTAAAGAAGAATGTTCACTCTGGAGAGCTGATGAAGTAGACAAGATTATTTAAAATATTTTACTATAATAAGTCTTCCTTTATTTATCTTCTTTTCTTTTTTTCTTTCTTTTTCTTTCTTAGACAGGATCTTACTCTGCCTCAAACTTCTGGGCTCAAGTGATCTTCTTGTCTCAGCCTTTTGGGTAACCAGGACTGTAGACATGAGTAACCACGCGAGGCTAATTTTTTGTCATTTTTTAAGAGATGGGATCTCTCCATGTTGCCCAGCCTGGCTTCAAACTAGTGGCCTCAAGTGATCTTCCCACCTCAACCTTCTGAGTATCTAGTTTTATAAGCATGAACCACGGAGCCCAGCTAGGTTTGCCTTTATTTCTATCTACTGTAGCATTTGGGTTTGAATGTTGCTTTTCACCCTCATCATCTGGCATCTCTCTTCTTTCTAAATCCAGAAATAGTCATCAGTTTTCATGAAATGTAGCCTACTGAAATGGAAAAAGTCTAAATCACGAATTTTGTATTAATTTCCTAAAAACCCCTTTTCTAGAGAGGCAATATGGAACATAGACCCCACCTAGTCCCAAACATCAGAGCAAGACTGAGTTGAAAAGTGAAATTTCCAGCAATGGCCTTAAAAGGAGGGAAAATTAAATGCAAATAGGTCTTGATATCTCCAAACACACATAATGACTTTAGTCCAGTAATATTATCTATTAAATACTAGCATGTTCTTTGATGCCATGTAGGACATGAGAGAAATCAATCCTTGACCCAGGGCATATGTTTAAAAAATTATACAAATTAATGCAGCACAGGGCATGAAAATTTGAATGCAAGCTACTCTCTTAGATTATATATTTTCCTTTGCTAATATCTTTGATAAAATAAAATATTTTTTGAATCTACAAGTCAAAAATTTAGAAAGAAAAAGGTTTTTTAAGTTCAAAAATCTATAGGATTTCTTCATGACTAAATACGTAGACTTGAAAAAGATAAAGCTTGAAATTTCACATCCACTAATAAAATATAAGATTCTGAGAAGATCAGGGAAAATCCAAAAGCTTGAATGAAAGTTCTAAGGTCAACATAAAATAATTTTAAAAAGAATTGTGGACTTATCATAGATTCTAACTGGATGAGTTCACTTTGTTTTGTGGAATTGTCTTGCTTTCTCTTTTCATCAAGACTTCAAACCATGCTTCCTTTTAGAAAAGGAACCAAAGTAGATCTCCACATGTGTCCTGCAGATGAAATTTCTACCATGTTCAAGACACCCTTGCTACATAGCTCAATAAGGAGATACAGTCAGAAGGAACCTTAGAGAACATGAACTTCTATTTTTTTAATAATTCAACTTTTGTTTTAGATTCAGGGGGTACATGTGCAGGTTTGTTATCTGGGTATATTGCATGATGCTGAGGTTTGGGATATGAATGATTCTGTCACCCAGATAGTGAGCATTTAACAGTTATTCAACACTTGACTTCCTACTTCTCTCTTCCTTCTATTAGACCTCAGTGTCTACTGTTGCCATCTTGATGTCTATGAGTACCCAATATTAACTCTGACTTGCAAGTGAAAACATGCAGTATTTTATTGTTCTTTCCTGTTTAAATTTACTTCGGATAATGGCCTCCAGCTCCATCCATGTCACTACAAAGGACATAATTTCTTTCTTTTTAATGGCTATGTAGTATTTCATGGTGTATATGTGCCACATTTTTTATCCATTTCACTGTTGATGAGCATCTAGGTTGATTCTCTCTCTTTGTTATTATGAATAGTCAGCAATGAACATACAATTGCAGGTGGTTTTGGTAGAAGGATTTATTTTCCTTTGGATACATACCCAGTAATGGTATTGCTAGGTTAAATGGTAGCTCTGTTTTAAGTGCTTTGAGAAATCTCCAGACTACTTTCCACAGTAGCTGAGCTAATTTACATTTCCACCAACAATATATGTGTTTTGTTTCCTCTGCAACCTAGTAAGCATCTGTTTTGTTTTGTTTTGTTTTGTTTTTGACAGAAAAGCCATTCTGAGTGATATAAGTTAGTATTTCATTGTGGTTTTGATTTGCATTTCTCTGCTGATTAGTGATGATGAGCATTTTTTCATATTTGTCGGCTGCTTGTATGTCTTCGAGAACTGCATATTCATGTTGTTTGTCCACTTTTTAATGGGGTTATTTGTTTCTTTGAGTATTGAATTGTTTAAGTTCCCTATAGATTCTTGACACTAGACCTTTGTTGTATGCATAGATTGAAAATATTTTCTCCCATTCTCTAGCTTGTCTGTTTATTCTGTTCATGTTTATTTTGAGGTGCAGAAACTCTTCAGTTCAATTAGATCCCATTTGAAAATACTTCTTTTGGTTGCAATTGCTTTTGAGGACTTAGTCATAAATGATTGTCCAAGGCCATTGTCGAGAATGGTATTTTCTAGGTTTTCTTCTAGGATTCTTATAGTTTGAGGCCTTACATTTAACTCTTTAATCCATCTCGAGTTAATTTTTATATATGATGAATGGTGGGGATCAGGTTTCATTCTTCTTCATATAGCTAGCCAATTGTCCCAACTCTACTTATTGAATAGGCAGTTCTTTCCTCAGTGCTGATTTTTGTCAACTTTGTCAAAGAATAGATAGATGTAGGTGAGTGGCTTCATTTCTGGGTTCTATATTCTATTCCATTGATGTAATGCTTCTGTTTTTGTACCAGTACAACGGGTGTTTTTGTTACTGTAGCTTTATAGAATAGTTTGATGCTAAGTAATGTGATGCCACCAGCTTTGTTCTTTTTCCTTAGGGCTATTCCTTCTCTTATTTGGTTACATATAAACTTTAGAATAATTTTTTTTTCTTATTCTCTGAAAAATGACATAGTTTGATAGGAGTAATGTTGAATATGTAGATTTATTTAAGCAATATGGCCATTTTTTAAAATGATACTGATTCTTCCAATCCATGAGAATGGAATGATTTTCCATTTGTTTGTGTCATCTACAATTTATTTCATCAGTGTTTTGTAGTTCTCCTTGTAGATATATTTTGCCTCCTTGGTTAGATGTATTTCTAGGTATTTTGGGTCTTTTTGTGGCTATTGTAAATGAGATTTCATTCTTTATTTGACTTTCAGTTTGAACATTATTGGTGTATAGAATTACTACTGATTTTTTACAGCCCATCAAGCTAAGAAGTTACTGATTTTTGTATATTGATTTTGTATCCTGAAATTTTATTGAGGTAGTTTATTAGTCCCAGTAACCTTTTGGCATAGTCTTTGGTGTTTTCTAGGTATAAAATTATATTATCAGTGAAGAGAGATAGTTGGACTTCTTCCTTTCCTACTCGAATGTCTTTTATTTCTTCCTCTTCTCTGATTGCTCTGTCAAGGACTTCTAGCACTATGTTGAATAAGAGTGGTGAGACTGGGCATCCTTGTCTTGTTCCTGTTCTCAAGGGGAATATTTCCAGCTTTTGTCTGTTCTCTATGATGTTGACTGTGGGTTTGTCATAGAAGACTCTTATATGTTGAACCAACCTTGCATCCCAGGAATAAAGCCTATTTGATCATGGTGAATTAACTTTTTTCATGTGCTACTGGATTCAGTTTGCTGGTATTTTGTTGAGGATTTTTGAAGTTATATTCATTAGGGATATTGTCCTCTAATTTTATTTTTTCATGTGTCTTTGCCAAGTTTTGGCATCAGGGTGGTGCTGGCTTCATAGAATTAGTTAGGCAGGAGTCACTCCTCAATTTTTTTGAAATACCTTCAGTAGAATTGGTAGCAGCTCTTCTTTGTACATCTGGTAAAATTCAACTGCAAACTCATCTAGTACTGGGCTTTCTTCTGGTTAGTAGGATTTGTTCTTTACTTATTCAGTTTTGGGACTCAATGTTGGTCTGTTAAAGGTTTTAATTTCTTCTTGATTCAATTTTGGGAGATTGTGTGTTTCTAAGAATTTATTTGTTTCCTGTAAATTTTCTAATTTATATCCATATAGGTTTTCATAATAGTCTCTGAGGATATTTTGTGTTTCTATGGGATCTGTTGTAATGTCACATTTGTTTTCTCTAATTGTGCTTCTTCGTATCTTCTCTCTTTTTTCTTTGTTAATCTAGCTAGCAGTTTATTGACCTTGTTTATTCTGTCAAGAACTGGCTTTTGGGTTCATTAATTTTTTGTATGGATTTTTGGGTCTCAGTTTTGTTCAGTTCCAATCTGATTCTAGGTATTTATCCAGCTATCTTTGGGGTTAGTTTGTTCATATTTTTTTAGTTCCTCTAGGTGTAATGTTAAATCATTAATTTGAGATCTTTCTAACTTTTTTTGGTAGGCATTTGTACTATAAACTTTACTCTTAACTCTGTTTTTGCTGCATCCCAGATATTGTGGTATGTTGTATCTCTATTCTCAGTTATTTCAAAGAATTTTTTATTTCGGCTTTAATTTTGTTGTTTACCCGTAAGTCATTCAGTAGCAAGTTGTTTAATTTTCATGTAATTGTGTAGTTTGGGGAGATGTTCTTGGTATTGATTCCTATTTTCATTCCACTGTGGTCTAAAAGTATGGTTGGTATAATTTCAATTTTGTTTTGAATTTATTAAGACTTGCTTTATGACTGAGCCTTTGGTCAATCTTGGAATATGTTTTGTGTTGAAATGAGAATTATATTCTGTGGTTAATGAGTGGCATGTTCTGTACATGTCAATTAGGTGTAATTGGTAAGTGTCAAATTTAAGTCCAGAATTTCTTTGTTAGTTTTCTGCCTCAGTGATCTATCTACACTGTCAGTGGGGTGCTGAAGTTCTTCACCACTATTGTGTGACTGTCTAAGTCTTTCTTTAGGACCAGAAGTAGTTGTTTTATGAATCTGAGTGCTTCAATGTTGGATGAGTATATGTTTATGACAGTTAAGTCTACTTGTTAACTGAACCCTCTATCATTATGTGATGCCCACTGTGTCCTTTTTTTTTTTAACCATTGTTGGTTTAAAATGTTTTCCGATATAAGAATAATGACCCCTGCTCTTTATGTTGTCCATTTGTGTCATGGTTCTTACTCCAACCCTTTCCTTTGAGCATATGAGTATCATTACTTATGAGATGGGTCTCTTGAAGATAGCAGATAGATGGGTCTTTTTAAAAAAATTCAACTTGCAACTCTGGACCTTTTACATGAGGTATTTAAACCATTTACATTCAAAGTTAATATTGGTATGTGATATTTTGATCCTACTGTGAAGTCATTAGCTGGTTGCTTTGTTGTCTTTGTTATGTGTTTGCTTTATAAGGTCTGTGAGATATGTACTTCAGTGTTTTTTTGTGGTAGCAGGTATCATTCTTTCATTTCCATGTTTACAAACCCCCTAAAGATCTCTTGTAAGGTTGGTCTAGTAGTAACAAATTCCCTTAGTGCTTGCTTGTCTGAAAAAGATTTTACTTCTTCTTTACTTATGAAGCTTAGTTTGACAGGATTTGAAATTCTTGATTGGAATTTCTTTTCTTTAAGAATACTGAAAATAGGCTCCCAATCTCTTCTGGCTTGTAGTGTTTCTGCTGAGAACTCTGCTTTAGCCTGATGGGATTCCCTTTGTAGAATTATTTGTAGTAACTGTTCCAATAATGGAAGAGAAGATGCCATGTGGCAGGAAGTATGCACACTATAAACTGAGACACTTCTGCCTTTTCATAACCTAAGATAATTTACTAAGAAAGCCCTACAAATTTTATAATACAAAGTAAGAAATATTCAAAAGATCTGGAGGTTGGGATGACAGTTATTTGAAATAGCATTGTGCTATATGCTAATATCTCTATATAGAAAATACTCTCCCTTGTTTTCCATGTCACTTGCTTTAAAACTACAATAACACAAAAATTATATATTTTTATAAAACAAATATATTTTTAATCCAATTTTAAATGATTTTTCCCATAGATACCTGTGAAGAGTATTCTGTAGGCTGAGAATAATGCTGTGTATTTAGTATATATTATTTGGCAAGGTAATCAAGGATAAGATTCTTTCAGGCAATAAATTATAAAAAGTACAAATAAAGAATAAAAGTAAATCAGCACAAGGGTGATGAGAAATGCCTGGAGAATCCATTAGCTGTAATAATTCTTACTAGTAATAAGAAGCTCTTTTTTTCTTTGTAACATTATATACGTGCCAACATAGTTTTTTATCATTGGCTCATTATAGCACAATCTACATGAAATTCATCAATCAACAGTTATATCATTAGATACACTGAAACTACATATTATTTTTGAGGTCTTTTCCTTTTAATTTTCAAATGCTTACTACACATTACTAAGTAATTTATACACTTTATCTCGTAAAACCTTCACAACACTCTATTAAAAAGTATCATTAACCCCATATCAAAAATAAGGGATCCAAAGTTTATGATGATTAATTTTCTTGACCAAGATATCCCAGGCCATACCTAATGGAACTATTTATTATCAAACTTATGAACATCTGATACCAAAAGCTATAACACCAGGCCCTTCCATGCATCCTCACTTTCTCTTCCACTATTCTGTCCTATATTATTTTCTGATTTCTTTCTTAAAGTAGTCCATTACTAAGGCTTTGGAACCAGAGAAACTTAAAATAATATAGAGCTATATACAGCTTTAGAACTTTAGAACTCATTGAAGTTCTAAAACTCAATTTTATAACAATTTATACTCAATTTTCTTATATATAAAATGAGAAAAATTATCATGGCGAGTCATTATAAAGATTAGAGGGAGATACATAGATACAGAGATATAGATAACAATATATGTATTGAGCAGGCTTACATATCTACATATTTATCTATATCAATAATTATATCTATATGTGTGTGTATAAAATGCTTAGTATATACTTGTTAGCCAGTATATGTTAAACAACACCTGTTTACCTCTAATCAATATTATTTGAAATCAGCAGGCACCTCTATTCATCATGCTCTTCACCAATGCAAAATGGTTCTGCTATTATCTACCAAAAGTCCATGTCTTACTAAATTCCATGGCTTTAAGTGAAAAACTGTATATTGTAGGCTGAGTGTTCTCACTGGAAGACCATTCATTTGTTTAACAAAACTATAGTTAATGATTTTCTCTAAAAATTAAAAATGATACATTATTGCCCAATCCATAGATGCAGAATATAATATTATCATTAATAAGTGTATATTTAGGTAATTGCTGCCATTTATAAAGCACCTACTACTGACAAACAGAATGAGCTACACTGAACAAATATTATCTTGCTCAATTTATCTAGGCAGCTTATTGACTCATGAAGATTTTGCTATACAATCACTTCATGCCCACTTATGCTTGAGTTATAGTAGAAAGTTAAAGAGGAGGTGCATTGAATAGTGAATGCTTTAATTCTTGTTAAAGAATAATGAATTATTTTAAGAAAAGTACTTCTACTTCTGCCCTCCGGTGAACAAGATTCTCCAAAGGACCTTTTTTCTGAAATACGAAATATCAGTTAATGTACAATAAGCACAATGTGGAGTATGGTTCCTGAAAAAGTGCCTCACTGTGGCTCATGAAACTAGGCTTTGACAGCTACCCATGAGAGCAGTCCACAACTGACGTTCACAATTGTATCCTATAATTGTTACTGGTCTTATTTATTTCTTTTTGGCCCATTAATATTCAAAAGAAGAAACTTGGGTTTGATTTCCTTTACCACCTTGCCATCATGTCTTTGATCACACTACCCATATCTGAAGTGACAATACTGCTAATGTGTCATCATGAGGTGCTTCATGCCTTTTTGGAAGTTGTCCATTTAAAAACTTGTTAGAACTTCCATTAAATACATTTCTCAAACAACAGTCTTCCTTTCCACAAGAGTCTGTGATTGTTTAACTTACTATTCTTAATATATCTATGTGAATTGAAGCTAAACTTTTTTCTTACTTGATTATGAAAAAATAAACTGTAAAGCCTTAAACAGAAAGATTATTAACACCATATTCTTCAGTGAAGAGATAGACCCTGATTTTAACAGAAAATCATTTTCTGAAAAAGTGACACATTAACCAATTAGTTTTTTCTAACTATCTTGAATTTGCTAGTAAGATTAAACACAGCATTGTTGGGGGGCAGAGGAGGAGGGAAAGGAAAAGAAAGCTACGGAGTGTGGCATACTTTCTTTTTTTTTCTTTTGAGATAGAGTATCGCTCCACCATGTGCCACCATGCACCACCATGCCCGGCAAATTTTTGTATTTTTAGTAGAGACAGAGTTTCACCATGTTGGCCAGGATGGTCTCCATCACTTGACCTCGTAATCCACCCACCTCAGCCTCCCAAAGTGCTGGGATTACACGCTTGAGCCACTGCGCCCATCCAAGTGTGGCACACTTTCGAGAAAGGATAGAAATGTGGAACTAAAATATCAAACCCTTGATGTAACAGATTGCCAATGTCAAAATAAAGGAGAACACTAACACCAGATTCACAGTAATCATTTCAAATATTTCGTATAAGTCTAACCCTGAAGATCAAAACATATCTCAGGAAGGTTGTCAGCAGTGTAGAATGTATACCTAATGTTATCTCCTGAAAGTAAGTAAAAAGTGGAGTGCTGAGCTGTATTTGAGAGGCATTTTAGTTTTCTGGTGTTATTGAAAGCATCAAATAAAGGTAAAGTACTTTTTCCAACTTCTTTCCAAACATGTCTTTGGTTTCTGTTTAGAGTCTTAGAGGTTTCAAACTTTAATTCACCACTATGATACCAGTGCAATTTAAAGCAGAAGAAACAAAAAGAGATGGGTAACGTAAAAATCTGGATCAATATACCAGTTTTGGGCAATTATCCTGCAAGTTCTGCCAGGTAATGAAAGTGAGTAGGGTGCCCATAACCTGGAGGTTTCTTTGTTTGGGAAATAAAACCAAGAAACTTCATAAACCACCAAAGGGAAATTTTATATCTTGGCAAGTAAAATTTTAGATGGAAATTATCTACTACACCACACTTGTGGAAATTGCTATACTCATTCTATTTGCAGTAGGGTTGTACATGGTAGCACCTTCTATCTGAAATATTGAACAAAGAGTTTATGTTTTAAATTAATATTTGGACCCTGTATACTCAATACTATAACTCCAATTGTTCCCTCTCACCTAGAAGCAATCAAACTCCAAATGGTGCTGCAGACTGAACCATGCATGGACACGCCATTCTTCCAAGGACCCTAGGAGAAGCCCTAGCTGCTGTTCCCCAATTGACCCCCTTTTTCAGCGGGAGTGGCCAAAAAGGGTCATCTCCCAAAACCCACTAACAGCAGTTAGAGTGACATCTCCATAGGTGAGAATATTATAGGAGTTATTAAGAAATTATTTTAGACAGATAGAGAGGAAAGGGGCCCTTGGGAAGTTTTTGTTTCTTTTAAAGCAGCTCTTAGAGCAGGGTCAACAAGCTTTGATATGCAAATGTCGACCACTGGAAACTAGGTCCACCCAAACATGGCAATTCCTGCCCTCTTCTT
Organism: Chlorocebus sabaeus; assembly: GCF_047675955.1. Lineage (NCBI taxonomy): Eukaryota > Metazoa > Chordata > Mammalia > Primates > Cercopithecidae > Chlorocebus > Chlorocebus sabaeus. Next base: position 25,028,080 of record NC_132925.1, read on the forward strand.
CCTTGCCCAGACATGTGCCTGGCAACATGACCGCTCTCACATATCCCCATGTGTGTAGAATATCAAGGCACCCAGTATTTGCATATTAAAAGGCTAGGGTGGGAGGGCCAGGTGTTCCGCAGGCTGCATGAAAGACATGCCTGGTCAAAGCAATTCCCTGAGCCCTATGCAAATCAGACACCACCTCCTCCAGCCTCCTCATATAAACAGCCACCTTTCCACCACACACAGGGGGTTTTCTGTCTGTTCGAATCCCCCGTCCCTCTGTCTCTGTACAGGGGAGCTATTTTCTTCTTCCTTCCTTCTTTCTGACCTATTAAACGCTCCACTCCTTAAAACCAAAAATAAATACATAGATAAATAAAAATAATAAATAAAGCAGAGGTAAGTGGGCTGTGTATGAGTTGCTCAAAGTAGTACCTTGATAGAACTAGAAAAAAAAAAAGGAAAAAGAAATAATCCATATTTCAAAGGTTGAGGAGGCTAAAATTGTTAAGTTCTACTTTTCACAAGATGATAAAGCGTCTTTGGTTGTGCAGGCTGTTGCTTTCAAATCCAAACACGGAGAGAGTACAGGATGGTACATTTGAAGACTGGAGGAATGTTAGGTGATCTTTTGCCTCCTCTGGATTTGCACTAAGTCCAAATTGGATATCAAAAGATTCTGTCACATTAGTTTAAATATTTGCTTAATTTAACTTTGCTAAGGGGCTATACGCAGCTGGTTCCCCAGGTAAATCAGTGATGAAGAAAACAGAAAAGTCAAGCTTACTGATTCCCTGCTGATTTGAAGACAAACTCCAAATTACAAAAATTGTTATGAGCAGTGGTAGAAATCATATTACTTTTACATTTGGTCACATAAGAGGCTGTTTTTATTTCCTAAATCAAAGGCACTGGTGGAAACTACCTGATCCATGAATGTAATATATATATATTTTTATTCAGCAATTAAGCATTGAGTTACTACAATGTACTTGGTACTCTTACAAGTTCTGGGGATACAGCAATGAACAAGAAAGTGGTTAGGGCTGTATTTTCATGCGTATAGAGGTGGTAGAACATGGATGATAAATAAATAGACAAGCAGATAGGAAAAGGTACTAAATTGTGAAAAGTACTGAGGAAAGAATGAACCACTGCTTAAGATTTGATTGATAGAGAAATTTTAGTTGATATTTAAGTTGAGACCAAGTGGCAAAATAAATCAATGATATAAAGATTAAGGGGAGCAGTTGGCACATCGGTTTCTGTGTGCTAATGAGGGAGGAATGCCCAGTGTGGCTTCATGGAAGTGGGTGAAAGGAGGAGTACTACAGGAAATGCTGTAAGTTAGCCAGGGAGTAAATCATGTAAGACTTTACAGGCAAGGTAAGGAAACTGGATTCATTCTAAGTGTGATGGGAAGCCATGGAGGGTTTTAAATAAGGCTTAAGATGGTCTGATTTATAATTTTAAAATACTATCTTGGCTTCTGTACTAATTGTTAGCTAAAGTACAACAACAAAAAAAAAGAAAAAATGAGTGGCTGTTTCTCTAAGTGTACATTCTCTTTTGTTTAGTGTGAAATATATGAGTGCCAATTCTGAGACAAGCACTACTAGTTACAATGTGAGCTAACTCAAACAGTGGTCTTTACTCATATAGAGCTTACTGTCTGGGAAGGGAAACAGACATTAATTAAATAATCATGCTAATAAAATAATAATGACCTTCTGTAAAAGTGCTCAAAGGAAGAAAACAAGGTTATATCTGACCATATAATAATGGATCCAAATCTGACTGGGAAGTCACCGAAGGCTTTATATGGGCTGTAATATAAAGAGGGAATGCCAGTCAACTGATTATATTACCTTAAGTGCAATGAAGGTTTTAAACAGGGATGGATGGTGAGGGAGTGACGTGATTCAGTGTAAGTTTTTAAATTTATTTTTTCACTGGCCAATATAAATTGTATATGTTTGTGTTATACACCATGACTTTTGAAATATGTATATGTTGTGGAATGACTAAATCGAGCTAACTAACATATGCATTACCTCACATATTTATCATTTTTTGTGGTGAGAGCATGTAAAATCTACTCTCTTAGCAATTTTCAAATATATAATACATTATTATTAACTGTAGTCATCATATTGTCCAGTGGATCTCTTGAACATATTCCTCCTAACTGAACAATGTGAGTTTTAAAGTGATCATTCATTCTGGCTTCAGTTGAAGAACGGATAGGAGCAAGCGCAGAATGAAAGTAGAGGAACTTGTTAGGAGGTCTACTAATAAGGACAGAGTGAGGGTAACAATAAAAATAAAAACTGATTCCATGGATATTGAGATGATAAAGGTAATTAATTGGCCTTGGTGATGGATCAGGTAGGAAGAGTTAGTGATACAGTAGGAGAGTACCTGAGAAAATGAGTAAATGAAGATTCCGTTTACTATTAGAAGGAATAATGAAAGAGGACAAGGATAGAAGAGGAAGACCACAAATATGGTCATGTACGTCATGAATTAATGATATCTTGAAAATACCAAGTGATAGGTCAAATCAGTAGTTGGACCAACTAGCCCAGAGAAGAGCTCTCGGCTAGAGAAATAAATCTGAACACCACCACAGTAACTACAGTAACTGTGGATGTGTTTAAATCTCTTTGTGAGAGACTATAATAGAAAAAGTTATTTTAAAGCTTCAAAAATCTACAAGATTTGGTGACCCAGTAGAAAAGGAACAGCTTGCAAGAGAAACCAAAATGGCATGGTCAGAGAGGTGACATTTCAAGATTGTCAAATAATATCAAATAATTATCAGGAACTACAAAGGTTCTGTGAGTTTTCACCATCTGCAAGCTAATAAGTTAGTCTGTTACTATTTTAGCAAAGCTGTCAGAAAACACATGACTCTTGGTTCAGAGACAAAGGACTGTATTATTCATAGCACAAACAGTAGTTCAGAGGGCAACATGATGCTTGCATGGATTCCCCAGTCCTCCAGGTGCATGGAATAATGCAAAGTGCCCATAATGGATGCCTGAGCATGCAGTGGGTTGCATTACCGGAGGGAAACTTTGGAAGTTTGGGAGATTCACCACTTACATGGTAAAGTGGAAGCAAGTATGTGGTTTTTCTGTCGGAAAATGTTACCTTATTTCTCAGGGTTGCTTGCTGGAAATACACCCCTGAGAAATGGCCCAAGTAAAGAATAACAAAGGGTTTGCTTTCACAGCACGTGCAAGAAGAACATACAGGGATGCTTAAGGCCCCATGCAGATTGCTTCTTTGAACACTGATCCTGAAGAGATAAGCAAATTGAGGACAGGAAAAATCTTGAATTTAGCAAAAATGGAGATCATTGTTAACCTTATTAAGAGCTGTTTCATCAGAGCGATGTATTGTAAAAACATACTACAGTGGGTTGAAAAGTGAATGTGGGGTGGGCACAGTGGCTCACGCCTGTAATCCCAGCGCTTTGGGAGGCTGAAGCAGATGGATCACAAGATCAGGAGATCGAGACCATCCTGGCCAACATGGTGAAACTCTGTCTCTACTAAAAATAAAAAAAAATAGTTGGGCGTGGTGGCGGGCACCTGTAATCCCAGCTACTTGGGAGGCTGAGGCAGGAGAATGGTTTGAACCGGAGAGGCGGAGGTTGCAGTGAGCTGAGATGGTGCCACTTGCACTCCAGCCTGGGCAACAAGAGCAAAACTACGTCTCAAAAAGAAAAAAAAGAAAAGTGAATGTGGGATATGAGAGAGAATGGAGAACACACAAACAGAATAGTTTTTTTGTTGTTTTTGTTTTAAGAAATGCAAGTGTAAGGTGATACAAATAGAAATATCTTTAGGTAGGATATTGAAATGAGGGAAGATATTTTCATTAGTCATTGGGTATGTTTAAAAACTAATGGAAATGATCAAATGAAAGGCTCTACAAACATCAAAATATAAATTGCTATTATATGTTCATTAATCCTGGGTAGGACATCGTCATGGATTGAATTGCGCTCTCTCAAAAAAAAAAAAAAAAGATGTTTAAGTCCTAACCCCCAAAGTCCTATGAAGGTAACCTTATTTGGAAGTAGAGTCTATGCAGATGATCAAGTTATAATGAAGTCATTACCGTTGTCCCTTATCTAATGTGACTATATCCTTATGAAAGGGGAATCTTTGGACACAAAGACAGATATACAGAGAGGATGCTGTGAAGACACTGGAAGCCAAGGAACCCCTGAGGCTACCAGAAGCTTGGAGAGAGTAATGAAACTCATAGCCCTCTGAAGGAACCAACGCGGCTGACATTTTGATTTCAGACTTCTAGCTTCCAGAGCTGTGCGAGAATAAATTTCTGTAGTTTAAGCCACCCAGTTTGTGATACTTCATTATAGCAACCCTAAGAAGCTTATACTACAGACATCGTTTTCAGAAAGACTAAATACTGATAACAAGAAATAAAAAAGCAAGGCTTAAAATCTTTAGAGCAGCCTTTATTTCACTGCATTTCAGCAGGACATTGATCATAGCAAATATCTTTTTTTTTTTTTTTTTAACAAGGTCTGGTTCTGTCGCCCAGGCTGGAGTGCAGTGGAATGATCTCGGCTCCCTGCAACCTCTGCCTCCCAGGTTCAAGCGATTCTCCTGCCTCAGCCTCCGGAGTAGCTGGGATTACAGACGTGCACCACCACGCCCGGCTAAATTTTTGTATTTTTAGTGTAGATGGGGTTTCACTATGTTGGCCAGGCTGGTTTTGAACTGCTGACCTCAAGTGATCCGTCCGCCTTGGCCTCACAAAGTGGTAGGATTACAGGCGTGAGCCACCAAGCCCGGCTGCAAATGTCTTTTTTGAGGAGTGTATCATGTTGAGAGCACTACTTAAATGTTCATTCTTAGAAAAACCTCAAAAAGGGAAGTAAAAGAAGACAGAATAAAAACTCTTAAGAAAATATTCTCTTAACAAAATGAGAATTCAATATGTTAGCCTAATTAATAGATACTCCATTATCAAACGCTTTGCATTTGTTAATAAAATACTTCAAAGAAAATGGGAAATACAATTTCTTTTAAGTATATAAGAAAATTATTAGACTGGTGGAATGGCTTTGTGAAATGGTCTAAGCTGATTTGTAGAACAGGAAGCTTAAGCAATGATTCCTCCAGACTTTAAAAAAAAATTACCTAACTACTATGGTTTTACATCTTCTCATCTGCACATAAAGAGTTCTATTAGATTACTACCCAGAATGATTATGGGAATTACTTTAACAACATATGTTTCTAGTATAAGTGTCTGTTCTGGTGTAAATTGAATGTAACACCTAACTGAGGCACTCTTGATGTTGAAATTATTTCTGTTTACTTACCAGCAATGTTTGTTCTTATAGGTATATATAATCATATTCTTTTAACACAGATTCCAAGTTTTTTCATAATTTTTTAAATTCCAGTTTCCCTGAGAATGTATTTTGGAGTTTACCTTGGATGCCCTCTTTAATTCTTTCAGAGGTAATGTTCATGCATTCACATGGGTCCTGCTTATAGCTCATTAAAGGAAGCACACATCTGCACCTACAGCCTGAAAAAGACCCTCCAGTGGGCCAACTAGAGTGAATCTTCCAGAAGTTTAATGTAGATCAGGTTCTACAGTCTCTGACTCCAAAACATGTTCTCTATTTTATAGTAATATTAATAACTATTATTATTATTACTTTGAGGAAGTGAAATTATCTCATACTTCTGCTGGCTAAAGAGTATTCAAAATATTTCCACTTAGTTCTCTCAATGCCTACAGATATTAATGAGTTTCTACTTGTAACAAAATTGAGACACAAGTTAAAGACTCTGACCACATGATCAGAGAAATAGTCCAGCAAAATCAAAGGTAAACAGGACCCTCACAGATAAGCCAAAAGGACACATAATTATTTGAGCAAATGGAGAAGAACAATTTGTTCAAGTTGTTGAAGTCGTTTCAGATTATTGCCAAGAATTCTCAAAATATCCTCTGAATGTATACTTCTGTGCTGAAAACAAAACCACATGCTCATAGGAAATTTCACAATGAGGAATCTTGTTTACCTAGCTGTTTGAAAAAAACATGCCAGGGTAGACAGTGAAGGCCACATCCTCACTGTGCAGGTCAGTGCCTATCAAATCAAAATGGTTCAATCACCTTAAAAAAAAAAAAATCTTCATACAAAGGATGAAATAGCAGGCATACCGGCCTAGCTTTGTACACTGGCTATGTGCACACTGCACCTCCGGAAACAGCCTCTGGTCATAATAGTTCTTTTACTTCAAGACAAATAAAACATGAAAAGTGAATTTGTTTATAAAAATAAACCCATCTTAACTTTTCATTTATACAAGCATGCATTTATATGATGGCTTGCCCTTCAAAAAATTGGATCTTACCTTGAAGATCTCTGTAATATCAAGGTCTTAAGTTCCTAAGAGTAAGTTTTATCTTTGTTAGTATTATCATTTAAAAGTTATTCAGTGTATTAGCAACTCGAGATGTAATTATACACATACACAAACTTTCAGTATAAGTTTATAGTCTCTATTAAATTATTTTAATTATATGCATTTGAGTATAAATAAAAACATAGAAACTTATCTAAATATTTTCTCCCTTGTATCAGCAGCTAGGCTTTAAGATCAGAGAGAGAAAGGAGTGATATTCTATATGAAAAATAATCAAGATATTTTGAAAAAAACTTTCCTCAGTTCAGTACCCTAGAGAGTACATTTAATATTCTTTCTTAAATTTAACTTTCTATGAAACAGAGATTAAAGTACTATGTCTAATATCAGTTATTTTCTCATAGCCCAGCACATTCTCAAGAGAAAAACATACTATTAAAATTATAAAAGATATTTATAATATTTATTTTAAAATGGTCAGTGCTCCTTTTAAATGCATGATTTTTAATACTTAATTGTGCTTATTTTTACTATAAATATACTGTATTAGTTTGTTCTCACACTGCTAATAAAGACATACCTGAGACAGAGTAATTTATAAAGGAAAGAGGTTTAATTGACTTACAGTTCAGCATGGCTGAGGAGGCCTCAAGAAACTTACAATCATGGTGGAAAGGGAAGCAAACAGGTCCTTCTTCACATGGCAGCAGCAAGGAGAAGTGCCAAGCAAAAGAGGGGAAAGCTCATCAGATCTTATAAAACATCATATCTCACAAGAACTCACTATCACGAAAACAGCATGAGGGTAACTGCTCCCATGATTCAATTACCTCCCACCAGGGCTCTCCATGACACGTGGGGATTATGGGAACAATTCAAGGTAAGATTTGGGTGGGGACACAGCAGAACCATATCATATACTCTACTCTAAGTATATTAAAATGATATTTACAATATAATTCTATTATAAATATTTTGAAATATAGCTGAGGGCTATATTAGAACTCTTTTGATATAATGAAGGTAATATATTGTCCTGGTTATATTTTTCAGGATTGCAATCTACCTCTCACATTTTTTTTTATTGGTAATTACATTAAAGACAAGAGGAAGGAGCCATTAAAATCCAACATATAATTTCCTAGGCTCCACATATGAAAAGGAATCAGAGATGACACCCCTCATATGGCATCAAGAATATTCAGCAATTATATGAAAATGAAAAACTCTAATTTCAGAAAATAAAATGGCTGGAACAGATTTGAATGCCATCTAAATAATAGTGAAATTGAAACTGGAAAAGAAAGAAAAATATAATAGCAGACAGAGAGTAGAGAAGCATTGAGCCCATATCCAAAGCATGGGAAATGTCACCTACTGAGTCAGTCAGATTATATATCAGAAAATGTGTGAAGCTTCGGATATTTCAGACAGATGTCTTGGGATTAGGCTTCCATGACAAGTTACAGAGCAATGAACCTGGGAGTGTGGATAAGAAAATTGTCATTTTTCTTTTTTACAAAAATACAGACTTGTCATTGATTTTAAGTTTTCACCCATAAATGCTGCTGGGATTTTTAAAGCAAAACTTAGTAACTAACTATACAGGAATTAAAATTAATAAGATTGTATAGTTTTTTAACAAATAAGAATTGTGGATTCCAGCTCTATAGTGCCCCTTCAACATAGTCGTATTGGTAGAAGTCACATACATTCCAGTCATTGTGTTACGGCTCAAAATACTCTGAAAAAATCTTCTAAGTTTGTAACCTTTTCTTTTGAATACCTTGAGTGGTGACAAACTTCCTTTTGAAAGTGTGCTTGATCTTTTAAAACAACTATATAAATACAGTTAATAGTTTAAAACAAGTATATACAAAATAACTTTTTTAATATTGAGTCCTCACCATTCCTTCTTCATTCCCTTTCTTATCTTTACCTTCCCTCATGCAAATAGTGAACTAAATATTCTCAAATCTGGCTGCACTAGAGTGCTTTTAAAAAATACTCCTGCCTATAGTGTACCTCGGGGGTAGGGTCCACACTCTGGTATATTTCAGAAGCTCCCCCAGATATTTCGTTTGTGCAGCCAGTGTTGGAAAAAAAAAAAAAAAAAAAAAAAAAAAAAAAAAAAAAAAAAAAAAAAAAAAAAAACTGAGATAGACAGTTTTTTACTTATTGCCTCAAGGAGGTTATATGGTAGGACAGAATAAAGTAAAATCTTGAGTCTCTACCTGTCTTTGTGCTTAGAAAGTCTATATCCTTGAGAGAAAGTTTGAAGGTTTAAAGAGGGTTCTCCTGCCACTGAACTGGGAAAAGACAAGAGGAAGATGAAGGGATGTCAGGAAGAGAGAGCTAGGACAAAAGAACACAAGGGAGATATCTTAGAGCCAAAGGAAAATGTAAGGAGTATTATCCAGCATTAGGGAGCTGGATCACTCCCTAATGGTCACTTAACTCAGCCTCAGTAGAATGCAGTTCATTGCCCCCACCAGGGATTAGACTAGCTGTTTTGTCTTAGTATGTCCATTGGCAGGTCTCCTTTTGTGGCTCACCACACTTCTCCTGGATGCTACCAGCTGGGATGTGGCCAGCTATACCTTGAAAGTTTGGATCTACTTGTAAACCCAAGAAAATTGAATTCGTTCATCTTTTCCTTGAGAATTACTTAGGTCGAACCTTCAAAAGGAGGCAACAGGAAAAAAATATTGCAATTTGGGGGACATATTATGGAGATTTTTGTTTGTTTCTTTCTTTAAACCATATAGCCAGTAAAATGCTTTATATTTGTTCAGTGTTTATATTACAATAGATTACCTAGAATCATCCTTAGTAGTACACAGACCAAACCCTTGAACCAATTTTTTAGCGTATGAAATCTCTCCCATTTGGGAACTGAATTTTATGCCAGTTGGCTCCCAGACCAGAGCTTGCAATGGCAGGCAGTACTTTGGGGAAACAGCTGCATACAGATCACTCTGAAACCCTCATAAAAATATATGGTACCATCACTTTTTTCTTTTTAAAAATGTTTTATGGGATCCCCCATAGTATCTTTTGTTAGTCTTGCTGTAAAAATAATGTTTATGGTGATTGAATATACTTTCAGTAAATAGCTTCTGTGGCTATCAAATGACTGTTTTTCTTTTGCATTTAATCACCTGGGAGGAAAGAAATGATAGCAAACAGATTTCAGTGTCTTAAACAATATTTGTTAAGAAAAGACTTTTGCCCTGGAGCATCTTACTCAAAAAGTAATTTCCTGGTCACTGTTTCGGAGCTATTGCCTTATTATTTAAGATTTTCCTTTTTAGCATGAATCAGCTTGTTTTTCTTCCTTGTCTGGCCTCTATCTACATAGTCCTGAAACGACATCATACTCTCTTAACATAAAAGTGAGTGAAAAACATTTTCAATTTCTATTTGAGGCTAAACAGCCTCAAATATTCCTGTTCTGGTGATGTTTTGAGTATCTTATTTTATATTAATAAGAGTCCAGAGACCTTTCAGTAAAATGTAGATTCATGTAAATCTATGTGGATCAACTTCACTATGTGAATTTTGAAATAAAACTTATGCTAAGCAGTCTTAAAAAGTTGTTACCCAGAATTAAAATGTGATGTATCTCTGAAATTAATTTTTAAGTAAATTGACACTAAAAGTTAAACAATCCATTTTAGTAGCTTTCATATGTAAAGCTGTGATATTTTGATATAATAAGAAATACATATTTGGCTTCTGCCCTGACTTCTAACCTAGATCTCATAAAACCCTTGTAGATAAGGGTGCTAGGAGAATCTTTTGTTCAATATTTGATCTTCGACCCAGTTCTTAATACAGAACTCCTAATACCTTTGTAGTTTCCTGAGTGATAAAAGTATCTGACATAGGACTCCTAAATCCCTTGGAACTTCCTGGGTAATAAGAACATCTTTGTTCTAATGAGGCAATTATTGGGGCAGCCTCCTGGACAGCTTCAGGATGGGGACTGGTTGCCAGGGGAACCAACCATGTGATTAGAGGATTGGAACTCTCAGCCCCATTCCCCATCCACCAGTAGCTGAAGCTCGAGTTGTTCCTCAATGGCCAGTGATGTAATCAGATCACGCCTTTGTAACGAAACTTCATACCCCTTCCCTTCCAGACCTCCACCTATATGTCTTTTCATCTGGCTTCTGTATGTATCCTTTCTCATACCCTTTATAATAAACGGGTAAATGTAAGTAAAGTGTTTCTCTAAGTTCTGTGAGCTACTCTAGCAAATTAATTGAACCCAAGAGGGGGATTGTGGGAACACTAGTTTCTAGCCAGTTGGTCAGAAACCCAAGTTACAACCTGGGGCTTGCAAATGGCATCTGATGTGATTTTGCAGTCTTGTGGAACTGAGCCCTCAATCTGATGCTATCTCTGGGTAGATAGTGTCAGAATTGAGTTAAATTATAGGACAGTGGATCGGTGTCCACTGAACTGTTTGGCATACATCTGTGGTCAGAAGTGTTACATTGTGAGGTGTGTGAGAATAGAAAAAAAAAACAGAACACTAGTTTTTATCTCTTACAAACGTTTTATTAAGATTTCGTATCTTTTTATAAGTTCCAGTAATAAGTTCCAATGACAATAATGTAACTGCAACAAGAATTTTGTTATTTTATGCAAAATTGATTAAATGTTATCAGTGAATGGCAAAAATTGAATTATAAGAAAATATTTCTAAGAGGAAATCAAGTGTAGCAAAGTGAAATATAAAATAAATTATAATTTCCTGAGAACTAACTTGGCATTGTAAAGAATGCTGTTAATATATGATAATATCTAAATGAACAAAGAATATCACTAATAAATTTAATGTTTGTAATTCTAATCTTTTTGTTATTTGGTTGTTTTTACTACTTTTTTGTACCAGATGTTCTGTAAATACATTCTCAAGATAAGTTAAAATTCTACATAGAAAAAGAAAATTCTCTACATAAGAAAATAATTTTATTTATTTTTTAGAAATATTTGTGTACACCAGGATAATTTCACAGACTAACTTCTTCTGATCCTGGCTCCTCCTATGTGTTATTCAGCTATAAAAACTAAGTCTTCATTTTGACTAAAGTTTGTCAAATACTAATAGTAGAAACAATAGTGACAATCAATCGATTCACCATGAGAACATTCATTACTTTTAAGAATATACGTAACAATACACCAATATACAGTATTACATATAGTCAGAGTTGAATCCAGGGTAATTGTGACCTCTGAAAATGGAATTATCTTACCCAGCATCTCATTCTTTTTGCCTTTGCTGTAACATTTAAGTGTTGACATTCTGTCTTAAGGGAATAGCAAAGAGCTGGCTCTCTGTAGTGGCGACCCTCGCAGCTCTTACCAGTGTATGGCTTCTGCAAATGAACAAGGCTGTATTAAATAGAGTCCCTTGTCACAGTTCATTCGTGTGGTATATTTGCTCCTTTAATCTCTAGCTAGCAAGGAAAGGTGTTAAGGCCATCAGCGCACCAGTCTCCAGGGAGTAAGGAAAGCCAAAGATTAGCAACTGCCATTTAAAATATTGATTGGGTCACAAATGGACCTGGAAAGCAAGGAGTTAGAAGTAACAGGAACCAGAGAGGTTAGAGAAAATAGATTCCTTATTTTAATATATTCTGATAATATAAAGAACAGGGCCTGAGAATCAAATTCATTTTTCAAATTCATTATAGCTTTCTTTTTATTTTTCTTTTTATATATCATAATATTTTATGATGACAAATAAGTGTGTGTGTGTGTTTGTGTGTGTGTATGTTTGTGTGTATGTTGTGTTTGAAATACAGGCGCTTGACAAATTATCATACTGATCAACTATGACCACTTTTTTAAAAAGGTAGTAGTCGAGTTACTGGCATATATTTTAATACAAACTAAATCTCAGACTTTAGGAGCCTCCTATGATTATACAGCACAATTGTATTAGTCCATTTTCATTCAGCTGATAAAGACATACCCAAGACTAGGAAGAAAAAGAGGCTTAATTGGACTTACAGTTCCACATGTCTAGAAAGGCCTCAGAAACACGGTGGCAGGCAAAAGGCACTTCTTACATGGTGGTGGCAAGAGAGAAATGAGGAAGAAGCAAAAGCAGAAACGCCTGATAAACTTTAGGTGCCTGGTATATTTATACAACATAATTGTATTAGTGTGTTTTCACACCTCTGATAAAGACATACCCGAGACTGGGAAGAAAAAGAGGTTTAATTGGACTTAAAATTCCACATGGCTAGGGAGGTCTCAGGATTGTGGCAGGAGGTGAAAGGCACTTCTTACATGGCAGTGGGAAGAGAAAATGAAGGAGAAGCAAAAGTGGAAACTCCTGATCAACCCATCAGATCTCACTATCATGAGAACAGCATAGAAAAGTCTGGCTCTCATGATTCAATCACCTCCCCCTGGGTCCCTCCATCCCATGACATGAGGGAAATCTGGGAGAAGCAATTCAAGTTGAGATTTGGTAGGGACACAGCCAAACTATATCATTCCATCCCTGCCCCTTCAAATCTCAAGTTTTCACATTTCAAAGCCAACCATGCCTTCTCAATAGTCCCCCAAAGCCTTAACTCATTTCAGCATTAGCTCAAAAGTCCACAGTCCAAAGTCTCATCTGAGGCAAGGTAACTCCCTTCCACCTATAAGCCTGTAAAATCAAAAGCAAGGTAATTATTTCCTAGATACAACGGGAGTACAGGTATTGGGTAAATACAGCCATTCCAAATAGGAGAAATTGGTGAAAAAAGGGGATTTCAGGGCCTTTGCAAGTCCGAAATCCAGTGGGGCAGTCAAACTTTTTTTTTTTTTTTTTTTGAGACAGAGTCTTGCTCTGTCACCCAAGCTGGAGTGCAGTGGCACGATCTTGGTTCACTGCAAGTTCTGCCTCCCAGGTTCACATCATTCTCCTGCCTCAGCCTCTCTAGTAGCTGGGACTACAGGCGCACACCACCACACCTGACTAATTTTTTTTGTATTTTTAGTAGAGATGGGGTTTCATCGTGTTAGCCAGGATGGTCTCGATATCCTGACCTCATGATCCAACCACCTCAGCCTCCCAAAGTTCTGGGATTACAGGTGTGAACCACCACACCCAGCTGGGGCAGTCAAACTTCAAAGGTCCAAAATGATCTCCTTTGACACCAGGTCTGACATCCTGGTTACACTGATGCAAGAGGTAGGTAGGTTCCCATGGTCTTGGGCAGCTCAACCCCTGTGCCTTTGCAGGGTACAGCCTTCCTCCCAGATGCTTTCACAGGCTGGAGTTGAGTGCCTGTGACTTTTCCAGGTGCACAGTTTAAGCTGTTGGTGGATCTACCATTCTGGGGTCTGGAGGAAAATGACCTTATTCTCACAGCTCCACTAGGCAATGTCCCAGTGGGGACTCTGTGTGGGAGCTCTGACCCCACATTTCCTTTCCATACTGCCCTACCAGAGGTTCTCCATGGGGGCCCTGCCCCTTCAGCAAACTTTTGCCTGGGCAACCAGGCATTTCCATATATCTTCTGGAACCTAGGCAGAGGTTCCCAAACCTCAATTCTTGACTTCTGTGCACTTGCAGACTCAATACCACATGGAAGCTGCCAAAGCCTGGGGCTTCCACCCTCTGAAGCCACAGCCCAAGCTGTACATTGGCCCCTTTCAGCTATGGCTGGAGGGGCTGTGACACAAGTCACCAAGTCCCTAGGCTGCACACAGCATGGGGACTCTGGGCCTGGACGACGAAATCACCTTTTACTCCTGGACCTCCAGGCCTGTGATGGGAGAGGCTACCACGAAGGTCTCTGACGTGGTCTGGAGACATTTTCCCCATAGTCTTGGAGATTAACATTAGGTTTCTTGTTACTTATGCAAATTTCTCCCCAGAAAATGGGTTTTTCTTTTGTACTCCATCATCAGGCTGCAAATTTTTTGAACTGTTATCCTCCATTTCCCTTTTAAAACTGAATGCCTTTACCAGTACCCACGTCGCCTCTTGAATGCTTTGCTGCTTAGAAATTTCTTTGGCCAGATACCCTAAATCATCTGTCTCAAGTTCAAAGTTCCACAGATCTCTAGGGCAGGGCCAAAATGCCACCAGTCTCTTTGCTAAAACATAACAAAGTCACCTTTACACCAGTTCCCAACAAGTTCCTCATCTCTTCCTGAGACCACCTCAGCCTGTATTTTATTGTCCATATCACTATTAGCATTTTGGGCAAAACCATAAAACGAGTCTCTAGGAAGTTCCAAGCTTTCCCACATTTTCCTGTGTTCTTCTGAGCCCTTCAATCTGTTCCAGTCTCTGCCTGTTACCCAGTTCCAAAGTTACTTCCACATTTTCAGGTATCTTTTCAGCAACGCCCCACTCTACTGGTACCAATTTACTACATTAGTCCATTTTCATGCAGCTGATAAAGACATACCTGAGGCTGGGAAGAAAAAGAGGTTTAATTGGACTTACAGTTCCACATGGATGGGGAGGCCTTAGAATCTTAGTGGGAGGTGAAAGGCACTTCTTAAATGGTGGCAGCAAGAGAAAATGAGGAAGAAGCAAAAGCTGAAACCCATGATAAACCCAACAGACCTCATGAGACTTACTCACTCTCATGAGAATAGCGTGAGAAAGACCTGCCCCCATGATTCAATTACCTCCCCCCGGGTCCCTCCAACCACAGCACGTGGGAATCCTGGGAGATACAATTCCAGTTGAGATTTGGTGGAGACACAACCAAATCACATTAACAATCGACATTGTCATACTTAGTTACAAAATAATTCTTTGTAAGGGCAACACAATGCCAATTATCAATGTGTTTCCAAGTCAATGTTTCAGTGTCCCAAAGTATACTTTAGGGAAGAGTAAGTTTTTTCACAGAAATGTGTTTTCAAACTGTACTCAAGAATAAGGACTGTGTTATGGTTTTTTACTCTTCAAGATTAAACAGTATCTACTAAAAATAGAGGTGTGAATAACGGCTAGTTGTTAAAAGAACATACAGCTCAGGGTTGAAAGCAGTCCGGAGTTGATAAACTGACATTTTAATGTCACCCATACGGATAGTAGCAAGTATGCTATGAAACACACAAATGAGCTATATTTTCCATTCCAACGCTAATACATAACTTCTTACATAAG
Organism: Chlorocebus sabaeus; assembly: GCF_047675955.1. NCBI lineage: Eukaryota > Metazoa > Chordata > Mammalia > Primates > Cercopithecidae > Chlorocebus > Chlorocebus sabaeus. Next base: position 25,043,641 of record NC_132925.1, read on the forward strand.
TTATATCCTCTAAGCCCATCAAATAATGATATATAGCCAGTAAAGACTTCCCACTAAGATTAGTACTCATAAAACGCAAATATTTTTCTTTAGTTAAAAAAAGAGAACATAGCTACCAAAAGCAAACTCCAATTATGTTATACTGTTGCATACACTAATACTCAGCTAAGCGCAACTGACTCCTGTAAACTTGCATTTTTCTTTAATCTACTATATTCGGGAAGGATCACAGACAATCATGTATACAAATTATCATCAATAACTGTTGCTAAAAAGCCCACTGGCTATGCAACCAGCAACACTAGTTGATGATAATTTGGAGATACCATTGTTAGTGATCTTTACAAACACAGAGGATGGTTCTGAGGTGGATACAGATTGGGGTTTAAGTTCCTACAGGAAATGGCATTTCTTAGAGATAAAGCAATAAAGGTTATTCTAGCCACTCTAAATGTAGCAGATATGTTTTAAAAGATTACTTAAATGTGTAAAGTTTCCGATGACCTTTTTTATTTTGAGACAAAATCTGGCTCTGTCGCCCAGGCTGGAGTGCAGTGGCGCGATCTCGGCTCACTGCAACCTCCACCTCCCTGGTTCACACCATTCTCCTGCCTCAGCCTCTCGAGTAACTGGGACTACAGGCTCCCGCCACCACGCCCGGCTAATTTTTTGTATTTTTAGTAGAAACGGGGTTTCACTGTGTTTGCCAGGATGGTCTCGATCTCCTGACCTTGTGATCTGCCGCCTCGGCCACCCAAAGTGCTGGGATTACAGGCGTGAGCCACCGTGCCCAGCCTTCCATTGTTATATTTTAACCTCACAAAATTCTGTAAGGAAAGCAAGGCACCTAATGCACAGGTGAACAAATTGAGCCTCAGAGGCATTTGGTGATTTGCTTAAGTTCCCTGATTTCTCAGTGTTGTAGGTCATTTGAACCCAGGTTATAATGCAACAAACTTGCAAAAATATAACAGGATGACAGTCATTACTCTCTCTCTCTCTTTCTCTCTCTCTCTCTCTCTCTCTCTCTCTGTGCGCGCACTTGAGAATAATAGCGGGAATAATAGCGAAAACAAACAAATAAACAAACAAATAAACACAAACTTTGGTTATTTTCTCTGAGCCCCTGTTTACTCCTTCTTCTAAACAGTGGAAAAACTTATTTGCTCAGTGAGTTTGAGATAAAGGGCAATCCTCATGTCTGGCCAAGAATGTTGACTGTTGCTCTCTCTCTGGAGTTCACTTGCCTGTAAGGAGTGCACACTTATTCCTATTCTTGTCCTCTCTGCTCAAACGACAGTAGAGCATGTTATTTTTCAAATCTTTCTCTCTGTTTCCCAACTCAAATAATTTTGAATCCTGAGGTTCTCCATGCAATTGGTTAGATAAAGATCTGTTTTGTCTTCATCTCTCCATGGGCAAGTCTTATGCCTTAAATTTTAAGGGAGAACTAGAAAGAAGTAATATGTTAAGTTCAAATAAGAATTTCACTCTACAATCCCATTTTTCTGCCAATAAAGGCAATATTTTATTATATGTATATGGTCTCACAATCTTTAACATGACTCTAGGAAGCCAATACCTATTAATTAGAATTGTCACTTCAGTTGAAATCTATTTGTCAATTCTTCTCTAGGTCTTACTTTTCCTTTGAGAACCATCATATTTTTACCTGTTTTAATCAGACATTCCACAAATTACTTCGGTTTATTTTCACTTCTCACTGCTAAATTCTGATGACCTTCATTGGCTCTACCACTTGTTTCGTACTTAGTACATGCTAACTCATGATGTGAGCTATATTTTCCAATATATCTTTTCATTTCCTAGATAAATCCTAAGCCCACTCAGGAGAAGTGTGACCATCTTGCTCTCTATAGCAATTTCTTTACAGCTCCAGAGACTGACATTCAAAGCTCAGTTACTACTCCCTAATATTAATGGTGAGACTCTTAAAAAATTAGCGTGACAGATAATGTGAATATGTCAATTATGTATTGAATCATGCTTAACCCATTTATGGACACATACACACACATTATATTTATTTCCTAATATACACACTAATTGACTACATACCTTGGTCAAGTCATTCTACTTCAAGTTGATTTCCTTTCCCAGCATTAACATGAAAATATCAATGCTTCATATTTTCCAGACTTCATGAGAATAGTACAGAGCTTAGGGGATTTGCAGAAATATTTTGTGTTCTTCAAAAGGAGGCTGTTTAAATAATCACAAATCTTTGTGGTTCATTGAAATATTAAGAGGCTAATACTACTGAGGAAGGACTAACATGTAAGCTAGTTGGTCAATGAATTGAATACGTTTTAGAAATCTAAAAATTTAGCCAACATAAGGTATATCAATGCAATGACTTCTTCCTCAGTGGTTGTCTTTGTAAATAGGCCTATTAAATGTATTTGAATTCTTTTACAGAGTTTCTATGGAATAGAGAATTTATTCTTTAATTTGCATTACAACAGGATAAAAGAAATTTGTGCCATAAATGCACAATGGGGTGCATTTTTATGTGTTGACAGAATGAGCTTCTGCATCTAGAATGTAGATAATATTTAATATGCAAAGTCAACAGCAAATAGAAGAAACAAAAATAGTTATCATTACCCTTTTTATATTTAACTTGCATATTTACTCTTCTAGTGCAAACATTGAAGAAAAACTGGCCAAAGTTAACTCTATAGCTGAAAAGCCAACAGAATAAACTCCCATAATTGTTTTAATTAAAAAAAAAAAAAGCAATTTTTAAATGTACTATCAGAAGGGGGAAAAAAACTCCAAAATTTTAAAGCACTGCTGAAAAAATTACAGAAGCTTTCCCCTCGGTCCATGTAACCTAAATGTTTTTGAAGCATGACCATACAGATGCATAGAAAAACACTGGCAAAATCAAGAGAACTTCAGTAAATGCTTACAAATTGCATTAGAGAAATTGGAGTAAAGGAAATATCTTTTGTCATATCAAGGAAATTTTCTGGCGAGATCTAAATCACTTACTTATTCATAGATTTATGATCTGCTTATATCTGGGTCTAATATTCACCTGCCTCTGAGGTGTTACTTTGTGTCTCTTTCCCTTCTTTTTAGCAGCTTTTAAATTAGTTCCTCACCACTAATTGTCCAAACCAGCCCTCACCCCTCTGAACCTGAACAAAAGTGTGCTAATGTTACTCAAAGTCATTCTGTTGTTAAAATATTCTCAGCCTGTTTTTCCTCCATTTCTTCCCTCCCTTTCAATGCAATTACCATTTGTAGCTACAATTAGCTTCCAGGGAGCACCTACTGTGTGGCAAGCATTCTGAGTACTTTACACAGACTCATATCCCCACAGGCACATATGTAAGTCTATTACATAGACATGCACATACTCTCATAAACATAAATTCATAATCACATTCACAATTATAATCACATACTCTGACTCAATCACATCCTCATAAACATGGGCAGGAAAACATATACATGCTCAAATATATATGTATTCATATGATCACATACACAATAATATATACATATACTATCACACACACATATACAATCACATGTACTTACAAAAACACACACCTATGTGGAATCATTTATTTATACATCGTCACATACACAATCATATACAATACACACTACATCCTCCTAAAAATCCTGTAAGTTTGTGTTCCATTATTATCATCTTCATTTTTCAAATGAGGAAATGAGGTACAAAAGTTGTACAAAATTATACTGCTTGTAAGTGATAAAGCCTATATTTGAAATGCGAGGAGTCTGACTCCAGAGTCCACGTTCTTAATCAAAATGTTATACGTTTTGGCACCAAAACATTTGCTTTGGTATTTAATACTAATCACTGTTTTCCCTGTCCACTACTCTGTGTTTAGCCTATAGTAATTCATTGTCTGCATTATCTTTTTAACCATATTGTTTTGTTCCAAGTTATGACCTTCTACATGGCTCCAGGGTTCTAAATATAATTCCCTTTATATATTTTCCTGCATTAGTAAAGAAAGTGTATTTTCTCCATTATAACAAATTCATATAAATTAATCTGAAGGTTAAATATTTTTTAAATTAATATTTTACACATTTCTAAATATTAAATGATAACTACATTTTTCCTTGTTTTTGTTGTTTTCATTATATTCTAGCTTCATCTTTTTCCTTTTCTCATTTTATTCTATCATCTGTGGTATTCTACCTCACTTTTTGCATCTCCATTTCTCATAGGATTGTCTGAGGACCCCTTATTCAAAGCTTCTTGGGTTTATGTTTTCTCTGGGATGCAGTAATTCATATTGGCTCAGAAAAATCTCTTTGCAATATTTTACAGAGTTTATTTTCCATTAACACAAGACTTATTTTAAAATTTTAAACATTTTTGTTCATAAAGTTAATACAATTCTCACCATTTAAAATTTGAAAGTATTGAAAAACAAAGGTAATATAATAAAATCATCCACTCTCCCACACTAAAGAAGTTAATGTTATCATTTAAGTGGATTTTCTTCTGAATATGCATTATGACACAATGTATCTCCTAAAAATAGAAAAGGTGACACAAAAGCTAGGGAATTGAGAAAAAGACCAAAAACAAATACAAAAAACCATGGAACCAACATAAGTTTCCATATATATGTTATTTGGGCACTCAAAACATGACATCAACAAAATACCTCCTTTTAGTCACTAATTTCAATGTCCTTCCTCTTCAAACTTTTGTAGGGCTTTCTGAAGAAAAACTGGTAGAAATTAGAGAAATATTTGTAAGTCAAAAAAAAAAAAAAGAGAAGTTGGAGAAAATGACTTTAATGAAGCCAGGATATTTCACAAACTAAATAATCTATCTCTAGATTAAAAAACAAAAATTTACATAATGTATCCTGAAGTAATTATTCTGAGTTATTTAAGCAGATAACTCCTTATCGTTTACATCTTGCATCCAATTTTCTCTTAATGCTAATAATTTCTTAAAGGTTCATTGCTTAAAAGCTCAAGGTAAAAATCTAGACTGAAGTTTAATTATATTGATATTTCCAGGTGCTACAATATTCAAGTTGCATGAATACATTTTAAATATAGTTTACTGTTGACTATTCAACAAGAGCCTACCTACTTTATAATCATTTTGAAATCCCTTCAACTATATTTTTAACAAGAGAGACATTCATCTATTGCTAGCCTGCCAGCTGCCTGGCCCTACACTAAGCAGTGAAGCAGATTACACTAAGCAATGGAGCTGAGTATGTAAAATGTGTCAAAGCTATGGCCCACAGTGACTGGCACTTAGTATGTGCTCAGCAAATTGAGTTCCTATTTCCTTCTTTCACAAAATAGATGTGACTTTTATTATCAAGTCCTGTTTTTCTTATCTGATGCTTTATTCTTCTCATCTAGTACAATGCCTGTCACAAAATATCAATATACAAAAATAAATGATCAATAAAAAAGAGGCATCTAGGAATTTAACTTTAGATATCTTTATTTTTAAAATTCTCTTCCACTTATCTTCAAAATTATAAGAATTTGCATTTTACTACTTAATAAAAAGATTGGTTATTTTGAACAGAAATGTATTTAAATTTACTGCCATGAAATAAATTGATTGTATAGGAAGATGTACTGGGTTTGCATTAAGCATTCAGGTTCTCCCAGAATGCCATCACATATACCTGAGGCATGTGCTCCTGAGTTGAAGAATATCTGACAGAATTTTAATAAAATTAATAAAAATATTACTTGCTAACCTTTAAAAAAACTCCAAAATAATCTCAAGTTTTAAAAATCTATCTTCGTTATTACAGCAAGAACTGATTATATAAAAGATTTACGTATCAAACAACACAAAATGAATTCGAAGCCTTTAATGATGAACATAGATAATTTATCTTATTTTAAAAGCCTATCCTCATGGGCAAAGACTTCATGTCTAAAACACCAAAAGCAACGGCAGCAAAAGCCAAAATTGACAAATGGGATCTCATTAAACTAAAGAGCTTCTGCACAGCAAAAGAAACTACCATCAGAGTGAACAGGCAACCTACAGAATGGGAGAAAATTTTTGCAATCTCCTCATCTGACAAAGGGCTAATATCCAGAACCTACAAAGAACTCAAACAAATTTACAAGAAAAAAACAAACAACCCCATCAAAAAGTGGGCAAAGGATATGAACAGACATTTCTCAAAAGAAGACATTCATACAGCCAACAGACACATGAAAAAATGCTCATCATCACTGGCCGTCAGAGAAATGCAAATCAAAACCACAATGAGATACCATCTCACACCAGTTAGAATGGCGATCATTAAAAAGTCAGGAAACAACAGGTGCTGGAGAGGATGTGGAGAAATAGGAACACTTTTACACTGTTGGTGGGATTGTAAACTAGTTCAACCATTATGGAAAACAGTATGGCGATTCCTCAAGGATCTAGAACTAGATGTACCATATGACCCAGCCATCCCATTACTAGGTATATACCCAAAGGATTATAAATTATGCTGCTATAAAGACACATGCACACGTATGTTTATTGCAGCACTATTCACAATAGCAAAGACTTGGAATCAACCCAAATGTCCATCAGTGACAGATTGGATTAAGAAAATGTGGCACATATACACCATGGAATACTATGCAGCCATAAAAAAGGATGAATTTGTGTCCTTTGTAGGGACATGGATGCAGCTGGAAACCATCATTCTCAGCAAACTATCACAAGAACAGAAAACCAAACACCGCATGTTCTCACTCATAGGCGGGAACTGAACAATGGGATCAATTGGACTCGGGAAGGGGAACATCACACACCGGGGCCTATTATGGGAAGGGGGGAGGGGGGAGGGATTGCATTGGGAGTTATACCTGATGTAAATGACGAGTTGATGGGTGCAGCACACCAACATGGCACAAGTATACATATGTAGCAAACCTGCACGTTGTGCACATGTACCCTACAACTTGAAGTTTAATAATAATAAATAAATTTAAAAAAAAAAAAAAGCCTATCCTCACTCTGGCAGTTGTCTACTTCAGAACATTGACAGGGAGCCCAAAATCCACAGTGGGAATCTAAACTCCACTTTTATAAATTTGAAGCCCTACAGCAATTTGTTCTCAAACAATCTTTGACACCACTGCATTCACCTAATAATTTCACAGCAGAAAACACCAGCCTGATAACAACATATTTCAATGAGTTTTGATTGAGTAACTCTCCTTCTTGGCACAAGCTGTAATAGCTTCTACATTAGGTAGCAAATGGCTTTTGATGCAAAGCCAAAGAAAGTGTTATCAAGGAATAGAGGTAATGTATACCTTGGGAAAATCCATCTGCCACATTAGAGTCATCTTCTAAATCTCAGTACTAGTCATGTCACATTTGTCTTCAAAAACTTCAGTGGCTCCCCTTCATCTAACAAATAAGTCCAAACGTGAAGTATATGTTAGGATAGTTTAAGAGACATAAAACTGATACCTGACTATTAAGGATTAATAAAATAATGATTTTTTTTCACATATCATGAAGTCGGAAGTTAGTAAAGGAAAAGTAGAATCGCTCCAAAACATGAAAGAAATTAAAGTTTCTTTTCTGTTCATTCATATGAAGCTTTTGCTTTCACATTTGTTTTGGTGTGATTGCAAGGTTGCTATTGTCTTCATCACTGCATCTACAATTTATGCAAGAAAGAATGGAGGAGGTCCTGCATGCTGCCCAGCAATCGTTCCTGCTGCATTCCTTTCTCCACTGCCCAAGGACTATCTCATATGGTGTCTCCTTAAGCCTCCATGCCTCCATACCACATCTTCACTTTCAGCTGATGACCTTGCTTCACAGTTCACTGAGAAACCTGAAGCAAGCAATAGAAAATGTCTATAAGTTTCCATCATCATATTTACTCCTACCTGCTTCAAGGTTGTATATTTTGCCAAAATGTTTTCTTGTTTACAAGATCTCATTCCATCTCAACCATGAGAGAATGTCATTCTCCATCTCTGATTATTTCCAGTCAGCAAGTAAATATGCCATCGTTTCTCTACCTTAGTTTTTTTTTTTTTTTTTTTTTTTTTTTAACTCAGGTCCATACCTCTCTTTATTTATTGTGCATTCCCTCAAAGAATGACTTGTATATTATAACTGCTTTAGATATTTTTGTTGTCATTTTGCCTTAACCACAATTAAACCAGGTTTCAATTCCCAACCACATCAACAAAACGCTTCTTGTCAAGCTCATTGATGATCTCCACATTGCCAAATCCAGCAGATATTTTCAGTTTTCTTTTCACTTGAGTTACAAGTAAGCATTTGAAATAACTAATCTCTCTATCTGCTTTGAAACTTTCTTCACTTGACATCCAGAATGCCCCTGTCTTCGCTCCTCTTCCTATGTCTCTGGCTGATCCTTCTAAATCTCCTTTGCTAATACCCTCTCTCCAACTTGAACTCTTGACATGGGAAAGCCCCAGGACTCTTCCCTCCCCTTCCCTCTTCTCTTCTCTTCTCTTCTCTTCTCTTCTCTTCTCTTCTCTTCTCTTCTTCTCTTCTCTCCACCAAATCCTGTGATCATCTTGTGCAGTCTCAAAGCTTTAAAATTGTTTTTATGCTAACAGTAGCCAATATATATCTCCAGTCAAGGATTTTCCCCTGTCTAAACCCAAATGCCAGTTTGACAACTCTACATGAATTTCTGATAACTCTCAAATTTTCAAGACACAAAACAAATTTCTGATTTCTACACCCATTAGGAAAAGAAACAATGAAACAAACAGAAAACCCATTTTTTTCCCAAATCTTTTTTATCTTAATTTCTCAATTAGTAGCCATAACATTTTATCGTTATCTTAGTACAAATGGTCAGCATTTTCAAGTCCTAAGTTTTCTCACATTTTAACATGTAATATTCTAGAAACCTCCCTTCAAAATACAGCATACCCAGACCCTGACCACTTCTCCCCACCTTCCTATTACTACCCTGTGTTCAGCCACTATCATGTCTCACATGATGACTCTAACAGCCTTGTCACTTGCTTCTCTGATATCAACTTTGACCCTGTTCAGTCTACTATCAACGCAACCGCTAGAGAAATCCTGTTAAAAGTCATGTCAACGCTTGTCATTTCTTAGCTTGAAATTTCTAATGGCTTTCACTCTCACAGAGTAAAATGCCTACAAGATTCTAGAGCATCTACCTCTTAATAATTATTCTCTGTCCTCCTTTCCTACTGTGCTTGCAATTCCCAGTAAGCACATTCTTGACTCAGTTTTAGTACCTCATCTCCCTTATGCCCTGAATTCTCTCCCCCCAGAAATCAACAGGGTGCAGTGCACTTTCTTACCTTTAAGTCTTCGATCAACTGTTTTCTTTTCAGTGAGGCCCACTCTCATTGATCACACTATTTAAAAGTAAAACATTTTTCCTGTTTGATATTCTTTCCAGGTTACTTATCACCATATATCATATTATATATTTTGTATGGTTCTTTTTCTGATGTGTTGAGTGTCACCCCTTTGCTCCATTAGAAAATTAAGTTTATCCACATCAGAGACTGTGTCTGTTCTTTTTGTTCTATTTTATTACAGTATCTCCAGTGCCTAACTTAGGAAAAATAGTAAGAAATGTTTGTTCAAATACATAAAGAAAACACAAAAAAATTGTGTAGCATGGCCCCCCCTCCGAAGTCTTGAAACTGTACATTTTTCTTGGGTACATCATTTCAGTGAACAAAAATGGGGTTCCATTTATAAGAAAAACAGATTGAAATGGATATGGGGTAGATTGCCAATAGAGTCTTCCACACATAGTATTCAAAGAAATAACCCAAGACTGTACTTTTTAGCCTCCTTTCCCACCACTTACATAACAGAACTATTTCACAGAACAATACATATATGTTTTTAATATTTCTTAACATGTGCTCAAGTTATTTATGTTTCTGAAATTCATTTCCTGGGCACCTACCTAAAGAAATATTCTATATTACCCGACATTCAGCATTCTCTCTTCCATAGAATTCATACTGAAACTTGAAGACCCATGTCAAGTTTCACCTTTTCCAGAAAGTCTGCCCATTCCCTCCATGGGCTTCTATATGAAACCATTTACCTGTTTCTATTACTGTACCTATAGTTCTATATTTATTATTTCTGACTTCTCAATTGTTAGTTGGTAAGTTCCATAAATGCAAAATCTGCTTTTTATTAGTTTCTTAATTTCATTTTGCTAATTTTTTTTCTATTTATGCCTTCACTTTTCTTCAAAATAAATTAAATAATGTACATTGTGAAACAGTATATTTTTCAAAAATATCACTTGGGGCTATTCCTAAGTCTCACAGAGTTTGAATATAAATTTCACTTTTCAGGGCTATTTAAAGACTTTAAAGTAAGAGAAAAATCATTGTTTTATTTGCCTTAGTCCAATCTTAAAACCGGCTCAAAAATTTCACTTTTTCCCTTGTTGGATTCTTCCCACATTCCCATTGCTTTTCCCCATTGGTTTTTATTCTCACTTTCACGTCTACTTCTGTACTACTTAATCTTAGGTTCGAAGGCAAGGTCTTAAAAAAAAAATCTGAGTTCACTGAAATAAACTGAACAGAACTAGATTAGGCCAAGCAAGGTTGAACTAGGTAGAATTTTGAAAAGAGCCTTGGGTTAGTTGGAGATGGAGCTAGTTGTCCCAACACCATTTAGCTAGCCTAGTGCCTCATACACAACAATATCCAATAATTTTTAATAGATGAATGACTGAATGAATAATTGAATGAAATTAATGTAGAACAAGAAACAGAGTCAAGTATACAGGGAAATTTAGGATATGCTAACAGTGGCATTTCAAGGCCATAGTCAGGAAATGTCTGAAATTACAAAATAAATATTGAAGCCATTCTCATCACATATCAAAATTCGTTTATAATCATTTAAAACGAATTAAAGGGCCAGATGTGGTGGCTCACACCTATAATCCCAGTGCTTTGGGAGGTCAAGGCAGTAGGATCACTTGAGGTCCAGAGATTCATGGTGCATGCCTATAGTCCAAGCTACTCAGCAGGCAGAGGCAGGAGGATCTCTTGAGCCCAGTAGTTTGAGGCTGCAGTGGACTATGATTCAGCCACTGCATTCCAGCTTGAGTGACAGCAAGACAGTAAAACCCCGTCTCAAAAAAAAAAAAAAAAGTATTAAAGAAATAAGGTAAAATATAAAATCCTAAAATCAGAAGAAAAATACAAGTGCATTTATATTACCTTAATACAAAACCCCAGTATCTGAAAGGAAAAGATTGAAAGTTTTAATTACATAAACATAAAATTTTTTATTATTTTGATTAGCCAAACTAAACAAGAAAACAAAACCAAAATACCAAAAATGTTTTCAAAAAATGCGCTTAAATATTAAAAGACAAATGGAAAATGTTAGGGTGAAGGACACAATACAAATTATGAAGATTTAATATATTCAGATTACAAATAAACAAACACTAGCTCAAAAATTTTAAAGAGACATGAACAATTAACAAAAGAAGAAATACAACTTTGCAATGAGAATATGAAAAATTTCAGTTTCACTGGTAATGAAAAAATAAATATTAAAATGATATCAGTTTATTAAACATTGACAAGATTGACCCTATCCAATTTGGGTATGTATAAATAAATAAACAGTAAAAATCTATGTGCTGTTAAAGGACTTAGAAATGTTTGTAAACTTTAACTCAAATATTTCATTTCTAAGTGTATATATGTGAAATATGCATGTGTGTCAATTATATATATGGAATACATATGTAGTAGAATATTGCATAGCTACTAAAATGATGATACAGATCTACATTTTATGTGCAAAAATACTCATAATATTAGGTTAAAATATTCATTTATGAAACTATACTCAGTAGTCAAATATTTTTCTATTATATACAACACTGTGTTAGGTGCCAGCGATACTGCAATAAGCAGACAAAAAATCCTTGCCCTCATGAAGCTTATAGTCTAAAGAAGAAAAAGAAAAAGTAAACAAAAATATGAAGTATTTTGTTAGAAAGTGGTAAGTGCTACAAATAAAAATGAAAGAAAAAATAGAAATTGAAATTATTAGACTGTCCCTAGACAAGCAATACAAAATGTTAAAAATGGCTATCTTTTATGTTAGATTGCTTTCTCTTTTATAATTTTTATATTATCTAATTTTTATAATGTGTTATTTATATAGGGAAGTGTTTCACTTCCTTATATCATAAGGAGAAATGTAAATATGAAATATAAAAACAGATACAATTTTAAAATTCCTTGTCACAGTTTTCCACAGAATTCAGATTTTTACTAAAAGCAGCTGATTTTCTGGGAATGAGAGAACTTTCAATAATTTGATGGAACTTAAGAAATAAATCTGTCGAAGAGTGGCAGAACAAGCAAATATTCCCAAACCATCCATTTTACCATGCTATTTTCTAACTGAAATTACTAGTTTCAGTATTTTTAGATTCTATTTATTGCAATAGTTCTACACTGTCATGGTGCTAAGTTGTGGATTTTAATCTTACAAATATTTTCGTTTTATTCTGCTATCTCTTATTTGAACCTAGAAGCAAGTACCACCTCTAAAGCCTAATATCTAATACCGTGATTTGGTTACAAGTGTCAACAAGTGGTTCTATGGGAGTGGGAGGTTGGGGCAGCGAAAAGAGCTTAATTTGTATTATTTACCTATTTCCAAAGTCTCACCATGGCTGGTTCCATGAAGGTAGGAAGGGCTGTGCAAAATAGAGTCTTGTGAACCAGTTCAAACCAGTTGCAGGATACCATTGATCCATGTCCTTCATCTTCTGTCCGCTTCACGTGTCTACTGTATTTTCACATTCTACTATGCCTATCTACTCCTATACTATTCCTGGGCTACTACACATTCTACTATTACTCACAGGAATGCTCTCCCCAAGCTAGGTCAGAACACTCCTTACATGCTGATCTTACTCCCTGTGTTCATGCTGCTTCCCTCATTGGGACTGTCAGCCAACCTCCTGTCTATTTATATAATACCTACAGTTCCACATATTACTATAGTTCTAAGCTCCATTTAAACTAACCTTAGATCACATGATAAAGTTTTTCGGGACTCTCCATTTCTCAGTCATGTATCTTTTTTCAGAACTCCTTCAACTTATATTTTGGAAGCACTTATAAGACACTGGGTTCAGAGTCTACATACAGCAAACCAAACAGTCACAGACCATGCTCTCGTAAAACATACTTTTAGGCCATGAATTAAGTAATCGTGAAAATGTATAATGAGAAATGGACAAATGTTAAAAAGAATGCTAAGAGAACACGAGAGATGACTTGATTTCTTTTGTGAAATCACATTTTCTGCCACTGTGTGGTATGTACCTTATTTTGAAAGTGTATTATGTTCCTCAAGTTCAAGGTATCCATAAGTTACATCTACAATAATTTTGCCTTGACTCAGCATTACCTCTACATTTAGTATGTTTTCAGGGACAATATAGGTGCTTAAAAAGAACATCTTGATTAGACCACACCTGACAGAGCAACTGATGACACTCTTAGGACGACAACAGAGGCCAAGGATCTAAGAAGATGTCCAGAGAAGAAGGCAGGCAAAAACTGAGGCTGACCAAGGTCCCTGGCGAGACCACTGACTAGGACTGAAGAAAAGAAGATCGTGGATCGTGTAGTGCTTCCCATGGACCCGACAGGAGGGAGTTAATCAAAGACTGAAGGACACTGACAGCAGCTGATAGAAGATCAAATTAAAGAGGCTCTCTACTTTAATACAACTTGCTTTCCAAATTCAGAGGTCTAAAGCAGTCACTTTGATTTTCTTTCACAAACAAGCATCCCCCCAAAATTGGATATTAACAAACTTACTTCACTCCGTTAATGATAATGAATCAAAAGGATTAGGAGGAAGAGTACGGTTTTAAACAATCAATAGGTGACTTCATATGCAGAAGTGTCTTTTTTGCAAGTATCTATTGATTGGCCAAGGCAGACCTTCTGACTGCTCCAACTCTCAGTCTCATCCTTAATGTCGTTTATGGTTTGATTTGGGAGAGGTGAAAGAAGTATTTGAAAAAAAATGGTAAGTAAAACAACAAGAACAAAAAAATCTTGATATCTTGGTTACAAAAGAGACCCCCAAAAATCAGTGTGAAACATTTAGCTTCTCTTCTTACTCCATGTTTGTAGAAATACATAATATTAAAGTTGAGTTCATATGTAATATTTTATATAAATAAGCCATTCCTAAAGAAAAATCTTGTTAGACTTCAGATAATCTAAGGCCACTACTCTTTATGGGTGCACAACATTGAGGGACATGAGTTATTTAATGTAAGACTTCCAGAGTTTTCTGACTAACTCAAAACTTTGCCCTTCATCTCTTCAAAACAACTATTCTGAGAACCACTGGTACACAGCCAACAACACTCAAACCAAACTGTGGCTACATTTTCTAAATATCATTCTTCCACAATACTCATATCAGCAACTTATTTTAAACTACCACAACTATAAAAATAATTTTGTTCTTTTTATGTTAAAAGTACAAAAGTTATAGTACCTTTCTTTTATAACTCATCTTTTCTGGGGAAAAACAAGCGATTTCTACTACCAAAGGAAAAAAATGAATTTGCTGCAGTATAAAGTATATAAAGCATTAATAACTTTGTAATGAAGTAAATCTCTTCAACTTCTTTGATCTTTTAATCTCACAAAAAAACTAAACTAAATCTCAAGATCACTGTTTTCATACCAAATCAAGCTTTTATTTATAAAAACAAATGCTGAACATGAGTAGTGCCCTCAAATGATTATAATCTTTTAACATGTGCCTTATACCATTTCTTAGCTTTTATTTGTACACAGAAAAAAATTATTGGATTTCTGATACCAACATCTCAGCAGCAACCATCCTTTCCTTAATGACTTCTTTCTGCTTTTTCTCAATATTTTAATCGTTGGTTATCAAAACTGTCAAATTTCCTGAGTTCTTTCAACACTTTTAGTGACGCATTAAAGTTAAGATAAAAGCCCACCTGGGCTTAACACAAAGTCTCTTGTCTCCCTGAATGAATGTCAAAATATATATATATATATCTCCAATACAGCACAAATTCTGTTGCTAAGTCTGAGAGGTTTAACTTCTAGAAGTCTATCTTAATTTGTTTTTGTTTTAGTTTATACCAGTGGCTCTCAAATATTAATATATATCAAAATTACCTGTAAACCTTGTTAAAACACAGATAGATGGGCCTCAACCTTAGAGTTTCTGATTGAGCACACGTAGAGTAAGATCCAAGATTTTGCTTTCCAACAAGTTTCTGGATGATGCTGATGTTTCAAGTTGGGGTATCATGTTTTGGAAGACACAGACTTAGGTGAGTAAATTCCACTCTAGGGTTACCTCTAATAGTCACATTTTCTCAAATGACTCTTAGGAAAATTCACAGTAGTAGCCAAAATTCCAATCTAAGGATTAATTTTCATCTACTTTTTCAGTCTTATTTCTATAGCCTTACAGGGATATTAAAAAATATTCAGCCCTCTCATGAACACAGACACATCAAAGAACTTAATATTCCAATAAAAGAGGAATCAGTGTGTGCACGGTTGGTTGGTCAAAGGTTAACATCCAGAAGACGGCTATTATCACCTTTTTGCAGTGAAGAAATGTAAGTGCTAATAGCTTAAGGGACTTACCTGATGTCATTTAAAAATTTTCAAGTGGTATTTAGAACAGGACTTCATCAGCATTTTTAGTTCCTTATTTGTGGTAATAATCAAAAGGCAATGCTATTTGTTTCTGGATGGTAGAAACAAAAATCTTACTTCTTATTTTCATACTTAAAAGATGCTGTTTTGGAAATACTCTATAAATTTTGAATTTTAATGATAATTTTACCTAACCAAGAAAGTGAAAATATTTATGTTTGCCACACATATCATCACCAATAGATAGTAAAAAATTATTGTGATAAAGTACCTGCTTGCATGAAACCTACAAATACACAAGGGCTTTCAATAAACAAAATAAAGGAAACAAATGCATCTGCACAGAGGATTAGCTAAGCAATAACCTGGGGACCTAAAGGCCTCATCCCTCACTCCCAACTTTTTCTCTAGTGAGCTTTTAAGAAAGTCAGACCATCGCTCTGGACATAGGGATCCTCATCTGTAAAAGAAGAAGTATTGGACTAGAAGAGCTCTAAATTAATTCAAGCAATAAAGATGATCACATAGCAGTCAAGCAAAAATTTATCTCTTTCGCTTTTTATTATTTTTCTCATTTAACTGAAGATGGTAATTAATCCCAGCTAAAAAACAAATTTTTAAACATATATTAATCTGCCCATATACCTTAAAAACAGAGATTCTTTTCTGCAGCAAAATGTTTGGTCCCAAAGTGAATCTTGCATCAAAGAAAATAAGTGAACAAGCAAATAAATATATCCTGTTGAAATTATTGCACACTGTAAGAATGATAGAGAATAAATGTATACTAAATTTTAAAGCCCTACATGAGTTGTTATTATCATTGTTTGTTAACATTTATGGGCTAGTTCTTTTTCCTTAATAAACCATTAGACTCTATTTTTAAATGTTGCCTTACCTTCCATAGCTATCTCTCTCTTGCTCTCTCTCCCACACACATGTGTAGTGATTTTTATTTTCCTTCATTAAGTCAGCTTCAAAATAGTTATGAAAAAAAGGTTTAAACTGATATTACAATCAGGGTCTGATTGCACCCCCAGAAAAAAATCAAATTGGCAAATTTAGGCATCTAGGTAAACTTCAATAAAAGATACTCAGTAGGAGCCAAGTAGCGCAAATATCTATTAAGAATATAACATTGCCATTATATAAACAGAGAACATTACCTCAGAAAACATATATTTCAAATAACGTTTCATAAAAAGCATTACATTACTCTATCATTTGAATAGATGCATTAACATTCCATTTAATTTTTGCTTTCAAAGTAGTACATCTATTTTGAACTCTAAGGGCAGAAATAATCACGAATGTTTCTCATTTTAAAAAGGTTTTTCAAATCTAAATATCAGTCACAGACCTTGTTATTATGAGGTATGAAAATATGCAAAATAAATGTCTTTAAAATACTCATCAACCTCCACTGATTTGTGCCACTTGGATGCCTGTTGGCCAACATCATTATATCACCAAAAGCAATAAACCTGAGTTAGAGCATTCCATCTATCATTATTACTAGAGAAAAAATAAAACTCACCATCCTAGAAAATTCCTCTCAACTTAACATTATATTTGCTATTATGAACATTTTTACTCTGAGAAAGAGTTCAGATTTTATGAAAATTTAAACATTCTTGAGAGCAGTTAACTGTTAATCTTGATTGGCCATTTAAAACAAACCAGATATACTGATAACCTGAAGGTCACTTTGGTGGCTATCACCCCACTGTTAAATTTGGGAGGAGGGCTAAATAAAGAAAAGAATTTAAAGAAAGATTGCATCATTCTTAGTGCATTAACATCAAAATATAATATTGATTTACTTGTATAGGTGAAGGATGGATATTCCATAAATTATTTATATAATCATATATTTTCATTATTCCTTTTATAGATTACATACTTAGCAATTATCATATTAGGGGATAGGACAAATTTCTGCCTTTGTTTGTTTATTTGTTTGTTTGTTTTTCACTAAATGAACAAATCTACTGAGGCAGGCTTATCTCTTTCTCAGGCTAATCATTATGTGGAGGGCTGTGCTCTCACCAGTAGAGAATGTAATGGGCAGTGGCTCTGCTTGTTGCCTTCCCTAGAGCACTACAACATGCCCCAGTGTTCCCACAGTTCATTATGAGACTGTCTACCTCTTTCATAAACTGTGGAGTCACTTGGGAATCTATTTATACTGGCAACTAAAAGGTGCCATTCTATATGATGAAATATGACACTATTAAAATTAAGGTTTTTGAAGATAATTCGCTGATAAAAAAATGCCAAAAATGTAATATAATATAAAAACTTTATGCCACTGATTTTTTGTAAAGTATAATCCTAATTATATCCCCAAAATGCCTAGAAAAAGCAGAAGGAAATACAGTAAATTGCTATATGCAGTTTCCTTTGTTGATTATTACGGATTTTAAGTTTTTTCTTTCGCTTTGCTTCTAGTACTTTTTAATTTAAAAACAAAAACAAAAACAAAACAAAAAACAGTAAGCATGTCTCCAACATCATAAAGAAAAAAAGAGAGCTCTGAAGGGACCAGCGAAAGCAAAGGACCAAATAGAGAATTTGTGAGTGGCATGACCTTTTAAGAGTCAGCAGAAATTCTGAGCCCTCAAGGAGTAAGGGTGTTTCAGAGGAAATGAGTTTACAAACTGAGAATCATCACGTAATGGACACAAATATAAGGCAGAGGAAGAAGATGAAGCAGACAAGGTGATACTTTCAAAAATATGCATGACGTTTTAGATATTTAAATTTATGTTAATAATGTAAGTATTAATGTGAATTTAAATATGCTAATACTAGACAAAGTAAATAGTTAAAATTAAGATTTTATGTTAAACTACTACTTGAACCAAAGGAATATCAAATCCACTATTTGATAATAGTATTTAAAAAAAATGTTAGAGCCTAACAGCTTTCACTTTCCTTTGCTTTTCAATTTCTTTCAAAACTGCAAAATTATAGTAAAAGCCACTTAATTACTGATCTCTTTCAGTTTGCATGTCTGTTAACGAATGGTATAGAAGACAATAAAAACCTTTTTATCAGACAAATAATAATCTGTGTAAAATATATTCATTGTTATAATTTTGGACTTTTAAAGGTAGAATTCATTATAAGGTTTTGTGAAATGTTCTGAACGCAGTTCTCCCCAGTGACTAGGAAAAGATATTTATATGAAATATAAAATAACACAACCACTTATGAAGATGAAAAACTTGTATTCCTAGCTCTATGCCCAGAATTGAAAAGAAAAATTCCATTCCATTAAAATTCATCTTAAGTTTGTCTGAAATTAATGGATTCAAGTATATTCTAACTACTCTTCCAAAGGAGGAGGATTAGTGAACTAACATTAACAAAATAAATGGTGTAGGTTATTACAAACAACGATTTCAAAGAGATATATTTATGAAGATATTCTAAAGACAGATATCTCTGAGGTTTTAAAGATTATTAGAATTCATAAATCAATTCAGCCAAGGTTTATTATTAAAATTTTATAAACCAAATATTCAAAGTACTTCACAATCAGACCTCACTAGTTTATGGCTTTATTTTCTGTCACCCATCATTCTAGAAAGTGGAGTGAGAAAGTTTCTACAAAATTAAAATCTAAAGACTTTAGGGTTTTTGAATAATGATCCCATAAATGAAAAGTAAAACTATAAACAATCATATTTGTGCATAGGAAATTGAGCTTTTAGAAGTAGCAGTAACAACAATGATGTTCCACAAGATAAAGGCTGTAATGCTATATCAGAGTTACATTTATTTAAGTTTAAACATGTACCCATGATATTTCTTACAAAGCTTTAGAAACAAGTGCAAAGACTGCACAAAGAAAACAAAACTTCCAGTTTCAACTCAGAATTCACACAATAATAAGGTCATAGGTTTAACTAAAGCTATAATTCTGATTCCAAAGTTCCTACTTGCCTGAAAACTTCTTGAGGGTAAAAACTATATCTGTCTCAATTATCATTCCATCTGTAGCTATAAGCACAACACTCAATAACTACATCCTAAGTAAAATCCACTCATTTTAATTGAATTCACATTTACAAAATATCTACTCTGTGATAAGCAATGGTGATACAAAAATCACAGAGTATGTGTCTGAGCGTGGACCACCTGCAGTTGTTTTGGCCTTGCTTTCAACATCTTTTAAAAAAATACTGGACCAAATAATTTCTCAAGTTCTTTCCTACCCTGAAATTCTAAAATTTTATTACCTTAAGTATTAATTATACACATTTAAAAAATATTCCGAGCAACATTAGAGCAACATTATCGGTTTTAACTTGTCTGTGAAATGGTAAGGAACAGTGGCTGTAAAGGTTAAAGGTCAGAAAAGATGGACATTGAGGTCAGACAGTCTTTTTTTTCAGACAAGTTTTACTCTTATTGCTCAGACTGGAGTGCAGTGGTGCGATCTCGGCTCACTGCAACCTCCACTTCCTGGGTTCAAGCAATTCTCCTGCCTCAGCCTCCTGAGTAGCTGGGATTTCAGGTGCCCGCCACTTTGCCAGGCTAACTTTTGTATTTTTAGTAGAGACGGGGTTTCCCCACATTGGCCAGGCTGGTCTCGAACTCCTGACCTCAGGTGATCTGCCTGTCTTGGCCTCCCAAAATGCTGGGATTCAGGCATGTGCCACCAGTCCCAGCCGGTCAGACAGTCTTGAGTCTAATAAAATGAGAGAAACCACACAGTAATTTGAACACAGTTTAGTATAATGAATTTTTACCTATAACAAGGGATCAGAATAAGGACAGATTGACTAGTAAGAAATAAAAGGAGACCAGGCACGGTGGCTCACACCTGTAAGCCCAGCACTTTGGGAGGCTGAAGTGGGAGGATCACGAGGTCAAGAGTTCAAGACCAGCCTGGCCAACACAGTGAAGCCCCATCTCTACTAAAAATACAAAAAATTAGCCAGGCGTGGTGGTGAGTGCCTGTAATCCCAGCTACTTGGGAAGCTGAGGCAGGAGAATTGATTGAACCTGGTAGGCAGAGGTTGCAGTGAGCTGAGATCATGCCATTGCACTCCAGGCCAGGTGACAGTGTGAGACTCCATCTCAAAAAAATAAACAAAATAAAATTTAAAAAAACAAGAAATAAAAAGAAATCTAAAAAATATATCAAGAGCAGATATAAGAAGCAGTCACTACCCCTAGGGCTTGGATACATGCCTTATAGGAGAGGGCATAGCCATACTTGTTGAATGATGGAGAATTTGCTCAGGTGCCTAGCTTGCAGAACTTGCTGGGATGTTGTTATAGAGTTCTGTGAAAGCTAATCACTAAGGGGTGCCTTTCACTACAAAACAACCCAAGTGGAAGCTGCTGGTCATTGGCTGTGGCTGCCTGACATACACTGAAGGTACTGGATTCTAGGCAACCTGCCCACCATGCAGGAGCCATCAGTGAAGAAACTGTTCATGCTGTGAGAGAGCCTACTGAACAAGCACTCCAACACTGGAAAGCAAAGTCCTTTCCTCCCACATTATCTCTCCATCACTCAGTACTGACAAAGCTTAATATTATACCAAGTCGGCAAAGGGCCCAGATCTGTTTTCACAGAGCAGGCAAAAAGGATGAATTTGGAGCTGAGAGGCAATTAAAAAGTAAGGAGGACAGCCCACTCCTTTGATTCAGTTTCCATATGCTCCCTGATACTCACACTCTGACTCCCATACAACAACAGAAAAACTTTATGTGCTACGTAGTACTGTACAGCGATCCTTCTTAAAAGAGAAGGTTTTATTCTTCTCTCAAAGTGAGGGGCAGCTCAAAAAGTCATTGTATCCATCCCAGGCTGCATTAATTACTTCTCAAATTCAGTAGCAGTACCACTGATTATTCTGACCTAAAGACTAAATTGTAAACTGCACTACCGATATCATATATGTAATACAAAAAAGAAAAGTGACAGATGAAAAACAATAGTTAAGAAACATATATGTTTAAATGAACACATGTATCTAACACATATGTTTAGATAAACATGTATATGTAGTCAAATAAAAATACGCAAATCTTGTACAGTCTTCATTTCGGTAATTGGTTATAGGATTTTAATTAATATATTTGACTTCTTCTGTCATTACCCTTTGAGTATTACCTCTGCCATCTGCCAGAACGTTAGCCAGGTGAGGTTTGAGTGACCTAACCCTTCCCTGACAAAGAATCTGAGCCCTCAATTGTTCCATTTTTCACCTTTGGTAAGTTGCTTGAACTCTAAATTATTGCAACCTCATTTATAAAATAGCAACAAAGATAGTTACTTTTTACTTTCAGACTTTGTGATTAAATATTAAACGAGTTAAAATATTAAATGAGTTAAAGCATGATGAACTCCTAGTACGTAGTAGATATTTTCAAGCCTTTCTGTATGTTATCTATAGCAATGCTTCCTCTCATAATAAAGGTAGCAGGAGACGGGTTAGAAGAATTACACATTAAGCAATATTTCCCTTTTGACTTCCAAAATAATTTTCAAGGTAAGCTTTCAGAGATGCCCATATTATAATCCCTATGTTTGGATCTTATTTGAAAGACTGGAGAACAAATGCTATATGTCTTAAAGTTGGAATCTTTCTTCTTTCTTTGTACATTTCTGTAGTGTTTATTACTATAAATATGCATGAATTTGTCCTAGTCCCACGTCTGTACATTTTGAGTTTCATTACCTAGAACAAATCACTTTACCTATTTGTAGTTCTTTTCTCCTTTACAAAATGAAGAAATTTTCTTTCAATTATACTATGATTCTATTCCTGGTGACTTTTGAGTTCTGTCCAGATATACGCTGCATATGGTAAACAGATACATCTTTTGTTTATGTGAAGAGCACAATATTCAGACTAGAGCAATAGCAATTCAAAGGCCATCATTTGCCAAAGACATAACTTTGAGTGAGTTACTTAACTTTGGGGCCTCAGTTTCCTCATCTGTAAAATGGAAAAAAAATAAGACTTTATGAACGTTAACATTCTACAGGAGCTCAACAAATTGTAGCTGTGTTATTTTAATCAAATACGTGTCCATGTTAATTCTAAGTCATATCATCACTTTGTTGTGATCCAGAAAGAAAAAGAGAGAGAGAAAGAGAGAGAAAAGGAAGGGAGGGAGAGAGAAAGGAAGGAAGAAGAGTTTGCAATTAGATCACAGCCTATCATCATTGCAGATGCTTTCCAATTTCAACGATGGTGTAATGTAAGAAGAAAAGGTATTTTTAAAATCAGTGAAATAAGACATTACCATTATTGTTATCCATGAACATATACCACTCCAGTTGATAAGACACAGCAATCATTTTTCATCTCCATTCCATTAATTAAAACACTAGATCTATATTACAGAATGTGGAAAAGAAAGAGCAAGTACTATTTGTCCTTTATGGAAGGACGAGTTCAAAGCATTTTTAAATAAATTAATTATAGAGTGCCTACTATGTGAAATAGGATGTTAGACACTGGAGATATAACAGTGACCTAAAAGAACCAAAATCCATATTCATATTAGAGTACAAAGTCTGGAAGAGAAGAAAAGCATTAATATAATTTGGTGAGGATAGTAAGTAAAGAGAAGAAGTATATGACAAATGAACAAAAGAGAATATTGTATTTTTTGTTTTCTTAAAATAGAACATGGAAAAGAACATTCTGAAGTACCTCCTCTGGAAAATTTTACATGTATGGAATGTAAACAAAGTACTTTAAGATGAATCAATGTGAAGCAAATGATTCCGTGATCAGAGGCAAGGTGCCTCTAGGATTGGAGTAAGAACCCCAGAACATTGTAAGGAAAGAAAGAGTGAAAATATCCTTCTCCTAAGCCTGGTGAATTTATGAACCTTCTGTCTTCAAGAAGCTAAAGTTTTGATTCCTTAATTAAACAAAAAAATGCATAAGGAAAAAATAGATTTGCTAGTCCAAAACAAAAATAGAGAAAAGGTGAAGCCGTAGAACAAGTTGCCAACTTGGAAACAAAAATGACACACTTCAAGGTTTTTCTGTCGTCTCACTCAGGTACAAGCAGATATTCTCTAACTTTAGGGGAGAAAATAGATCTTTTCCTCACCTGTCTTAGGTTCATGGCTGAGGCACCTGTAACACAAACCAAATTAACAGAAAAAAAGCGGAAATATGTATTTAAAGTGAGTTTTACATGACACAGGAGCCATTATAAAGAAATGAGAACCCAGAGAAATGTGTAAATTTGTATACTTTTTATGCTAAATTTTATGAAGTGGAGAGTCACAGAGAAGTATGACTGGATATAAAAGCAGGATCTAATCATAATAAATTGCAGAAAACATAGCAAGATCTGTTTGTTCAGATTTTCATGTGTCCCTGTGTCTTCAGGGAAAAGGATGTTCTTTTCTTCTAGGTATAGGAAGATCACCTCTGGAATGATCTACTTCAGGGGAAGGTCAGAAAATCTTTCCTAGGTTTTATGACCTGCTTCTGGAGAGAAGGGCAGAGAGAAAGTGAGAATGATATTCCTGCTTCTGCTGTTTTCTCAAATGCCAAGGGTACCATATTTTAGGATACTGTGTCCTAAACTCCATCACTAGATAATAGTGGTTATGGTAATACTGGTCTAGCAACAAGGCCAGAAGGCAATCAGCAATCAATCACTTACTTAAAAGCATACTTTGTACATCTTTCTGAGGGTAAAATAACGTATTTGGTTTTTTTTCTTCCACCTTTAGAAACTGTTTTGTTTTAGCTTCGAAGCTACTGTAAATAAGCATTTTGCTTAGTGTTTTTAACAACAAAGCAAGTACTGAAAAAAAATTAATGACTAACATACAAAACAGACTTTAATGCATAATTTTGGCAAATCTTTTTCTCTCCAGAAAGCATCACAGGCAGAGTATTACAGTATAAAACTCTATAGACTTCTGCAAAAATAAATTCTCCATTCTAACAAATCCATTTGGTATTTCTACATGTTGCCAAGTGCTTTCCATGTGTTTCAAATTATATGAACATTAGAAATTGAATATGCAATATACTCTGCCTTCCGGACCCATTGACATTAACTTCTTCAAGAAGCACTCAGCTATGAAGTTCTGGATTTCACCTGTGACCCTGTGGCAACAGGTCATCTTACCATGGAAACAGAGTTACAAGTAAGGCATGGGAGAAAAGATAGTAACAACACACTTCTAATACTGAGTACAAAAAAAGAAGAAGAACAGGAAGATATAACTCTAGGAGATACCAGTCCTAATAAAGGCCAATCTATGAAGAGCAGACATATGAAAAAAAAAAAAAAAAAAAAAAAAACAGGAAGAGTTTATAGAATTCAGAATTTCCATTTCCACTATAGGCTTTAGTATCAAGCCTGTCTCTGGGGGAATTCTTGAGCACCTGATTTTTACTCGTGAAAGAAATAGACTTAGAATGATCTGGTTAAGCATTATGAATTTAGCACATGTATGTATGTTTGCTCTATCTCAAACACCACAAAATTGCCACAATTAAAATAAAAGACTAGAGTCACAAAGTTGAAGAAAACTAGAACAATGCTGAGTAGAGACATTAACTAAATTTCAGAAACTGGAAGGCAAGCAGGCAGTTATTATTGCTTTAGGTGACCTGTGTAGAGAAGGCGTATGTGTGAGGAGAAGGTGGAGTTCACAGTGAATCTAGCAGATTCACACCACAGGAGACTGAGGAATTGGATCAGTTACTTCACCGAAGATGCAAGGAAGAGCAGAAAGCAAACTAAGTGGCCGAGAGTCTTTACAAAAGCTGATAGATCCTCTTCCCAGATCCCAATCAGCCAAGCAATTATCTCTCTTCATGTTTGTGTTATAGACCTAAGACTTAGTCTCTGGAAAGTTTGAACAATGGAGGAACTCATCTAAAACTATAAGGCACAGAGGAGAGAAGAGGTAAGTGAGGTACTAAAAATGGAGTTCAAATAAAAGCATTCACTGAATACTGAGCCCACTGGCATTCCCCATCTTGGTGCTTAGACTACTAGCATCTGGGTCTATATTCCCCAGGCAAAGATATAATGAAAAATCAGATTTTAAAAAATCCTGGTCAGGCGCGGTGGCTCACATCTGTAATACAAGCACTTTAGGAGGCTGAGGCGGGTAGATGGCTTGAGTCCAAGAGTTCTACACCAGCCTGGGCAACATAGTGAAACCCTATCTCTACTAAAAATACAATAAATTAGCAGAGTGTGGAGGTGCACGCCTGTGGCCCCAGCTGCTCGATAAGCCGAGGTTGGAGGTCGACTTGAGCCTGGGAAGTCGAGGCTGCAGTGAGCCCTGATTGTGTCACAGTAATCCAGCCTAAGTGACAGTGACCCTGACTCAAAAATCAGAAACAAACAACAAACAAAAATCCTACTGACACTGACAATAGGGGATCCTCTCAAACGCAACAAAAAACTGGAGTTCTCCCATGGGTAAAACCCGGCAGGAGACCCACCCCACCCCAAGAAACAACAGCTTCAGTAAGCTCTCCCAGTGCTTCTCTCTTAATAGAAATGGAGGCCAATAATCACCAGAATGTTGGGGGAAACCTCTAATGTAAAACGTGGAAATTAAAACAGAAAAAAAAAAGGCAATTTAAACAGCAAAAAATGTTTTAAAAATATTTTGTTGTCTTAAAGAAATCAGAGAAACATTGTAACTGAGGCTTC
The DNA here is from genome assembly GCF_047675955.1 of Chlorocebus sabaeus. Lineage (NCBI taxonomy): Eukaryota > Metazoa > Chordata > Mammalia > Primates > Cercopithecidae > Chlorocebus > Chlorocebus sabaeus. The sequence continues at coordinate 25,070,065 of NC_132925.1, forward strand.
AAATCAGAATGCTATTTATTTTATTTTATTTTATTTTATTTTATTTTATTTTATTTTATTTTATTTTATTTTATTTTATTGAGACGGAGTTTCGCTCTGTCGCCCAGGCTGGAGTGCAGTGGCACGATCTCGGCTCACTGCAAACTCTGCCTCCCGGGTTCACGCTGTTCTCCTGCCTCAGCCTCCCAAGTAGTTGGGACTACAGGCACCCGCGACCATGCCCAGCTAAATTTTTTTTTTTTTTTGTATTTTTAGCAGAGACGGAGTTTCGCCGTGTTAGCCAGGATGGTCTCGATCTCCTGACCTTGTCATCCACCGGCCTCAGCCTCCCAAAGTACTGGGATTACAGGCATAAGCCACTGCGCCCGGCCCAGAATACTATTTTTTATAAAAGTATTATTCCAAATAACATCATCAACAACACACACAATCTTAGAAAATTAAAATATAATAGCAAACACTAAAGATAACAGAAGCATTGAAAAATAAAATTCTGGGATATCTTTCGGAAAATGAAAATAAAACAAAACAAAGAAAAATGGGACAGAAAATATATGAAAGAAAAAAATATTGATTCAGGGAGTTCAACATTTACATAATATGAGCTCCAGATATAAAGAAGGCAGAGAAAATGGGAAGGGAAACATTATTATAATGTAAGAAAAATTCCCCAGATTTAACTGAAGGACATGGATTTACACATTGAAAAGAGTATAAGTCATCCAAAAGAAGCAAGTGGAAAAACAAAATAAAACAAAACGAAAACTCAGACCAAAGTGCATCACTGCAAAATTTTATCAACTGAACAATAAAAAATGACCCTGAACATTTTCAGATGAAGAGAGAAAAAAAACACAAAGACTTAAGTAACACTGGCCTTTGCAACAGCAATACAGAATGCAATGAAAAAAATGTAAAAGTGTTTTAAGATTCTGAGGCATGATTTGTTACCAACTTTATGTCTGAACTAATTACCAACATTGAGGGAAGAAATAAAAATTTCTGACATTCATGCTGTCAAATTTTCTCTCTCCATTACTTATAAAAAACTGCTAGAGGATGTTCTCCAGCAAATCAATGGAGTAAATAAGTAAAGAAGGTGAAATATTATCTTCTAGCTCTATATCAGTCAGTTCCTAGTTTTGAGCAGCAAAAGAGGACTCATATGATTATCTAAATGGAGTTGATCTGGAAGATAATTTATAGCATAGTTGGAAGGGTTAGAAAAGCCACACCATAGCACTGTCATCAAAGAGATGTGATATTTTACACCCCAGCTGTTTCTACACCAGGAACCACACCTTACAAATACCGCTATTTCTGCTACTACCAACGACCACTCCCCATCTCTTCCTTAGAGCATCTTAAACTGAGTCAGACTCCACTATGGGTACATTTGACTGAACCATACTGGCTGACACATTTGTATCTTGGATAAAAAGGAGTCTGGGAAAATGAACTGTACTATGCCGCTCTTTACCTTCCTGAAGAATCCTTAAGCGGAGGGATTTCCCTAACTATAGAAAAGGCTTCAGATGCCGCCCATACAAAACAAATAACAAATAACAAATGTCCTTTTAAAAATGATATCCAGCCTGGGAGAGAAATGAAGGAAAAGTCCTGGAGAACAGCAAGAGAAATGTGAAAATGAAGGATGTTCAACAAGCCTGGAGAACAACTGGGCAAGACTGAAGCAGGAGATTTAAAAATTAAATTTCTGGGAAGAATATTCCAAGAAAAAAATATAATTCATAGATTCTTTGGCAACTCTGATTTAGTGGAAAATGGGACTGAGAAGTTTTGGAAAGTGTGGGAATATTGAGCCACAGCTTATAAGAAACAACAGCAGAAACAACAATGCTAATGGGCATATAACTCCACAAAATGTAAACAAGAAAGGAAATTTAATTATAGTGCTCAACTTGGTTCTGAATTAAACAACATACACACAGCCACAATAATTTAAAACTCTGAATAATGACTCAAGTAAAATGTTAATAAATGAGGGTGAGTTGATGGGAAGAGGAGAAATATATATCTGTGAAAAGGACATGAAAGTGTGATGGAGATTAAGAGACCTAAATCCTCGGTTTTTATAGTAGGAAGTCAATACATAGTATATAAAAGTTATGAAGATATTAAGAATAAGTTAGTTTGGAGCTTAGGCCCAAATGCTAGAGATGATGGCTAAAAGACTTGAAAGTGGATCCATTAGGGGAGTAGGGAACTATTGTAAAGGCAACGGACACAAGACTGTAGTTTTATACCTTATATTGTTACCTTTTAGTTTTTAAACCATTTCCAAAATTGCTTTAAAAAGTGACACACCTCAATCTGTACAAAATAAAAATCTGTAGCTAGGAAGAGCACAGTACTTACTGCTGGTAGAATTACAAATTATATTATTTGTTACAGCCATAATCAAAATATAGCAAGGACGATAAAGATTTTTACATGTTTAGACTCAGGAATTTCATTGATGACAAATTATCATAAGTAAACATTCAATAAAGCAAATGCTGTTCATTATAAAATTATCTATAGTAGCAAAAAAGCACAAAACAAGAAAAGGAAGGATTAATAAATTATGGTAAACAAGGATATAATAAAATTTGCAATTAATATTTGTAATTATAGGTATAATATAGAAATATAGGAAAATATTTATGATCTATAGTTAAATTTAAAAGGAAGAATATAAAGATTATGGGTTTAGCTTATATGCTGTTGGTGGCAATGTACACCGCTAGATCAACCACTGTGGAAAGCAGTTTGACGAGCTCTCAAAGAACTAGAAATAGAACTATTATTTGACCTAGCAACCCCATTACTGGGTACATATTGCAAGCGAGAATAAATTATCCTACCAAAAAGACATATGCACAGATATGTTCATTGAAGCACTATTCACAATAGCAAAAACATGGAATCAACCCAGGTTTGTGCCATTCAGTGGCAGATTGGATTAAAAAAATGTGGTGTATATACACCATTATACGTATAATGGAGGCCATTATACGAAGTGAATTAATGCAGAAACAGAAAACCAATTATCACATGTTCTCATTTCTTTTTTCTTTTTTTTTTTTTTTTTTTTTTTTGAGATGGATTCTCGCTCTGTCGCCCAAGCTGGAGTGCAGTGTCGCGATCTCGGTTCACTGCAACCTCCGCCTCCCGGGTTCATGCCATTCTCCTGCCTCAGCCTCCCAAGTAGCTGGGACTACAGGCACTCACCACCACGCCCAGTTGATTTTTTGTATTTTTTAGTAAAGACGGGGTTTCACCGTATTAGCCAGGATGGTCTCGATCTCCTGACCTAGTGATCCAACTGCCTCGGCCTCCCAAAGTGCTGGGATTACAGGTGTGAGCCACCGCACCTGGCCCCACATGTTCTCATTTTTAAGTGGGAGCAAAATCTTGGGTACACTCAGACACAAAGATGGGAACAATAAATACCAGGACTCCAAAAGGTGGGAGAATAGGAGAGGGGAAAGGGCTGAAAAACTTCCTATTGGGTACTATGTTCACTATCTGGGTGATGGAATAAATAGAAGCCCAAACCTCAGCACCCCACAATACACCTTTGTAGCAATCCTGCACACCTAACCCTGAATCTTAAATAAAAATTGAAATTAAATAAATACATAATTAATTGCTACCATTTAAACCATGTTTGCATATGGAAGAAAAAACAGCAAGAGGAAGTAAAAGTAAAAATAAAAAGCAAATTTAAAATGAAAACAGGTACACAAAGGAAAAAAAAAAAAAATCAGCCCCTATAGCCATTAAATAAAGACAATGTACAAACTGAAGAAAATGATTGCAACCATTAATGGCAAAAGAACTGATATTGTGTGAACTTTTGCTGTATAACAAAGCACCTAAAATTTAAAGGTTTAAAACAAAAATAATTTATTTAAGTTATGGTTCTGAGGTTAGAATTTTGGATTGGATATACGGTTCTTCTGGTTTCTGCCATGCTCACTCATGTTGCCAGGTCTAGATTGACCTTAGTAATGATGGCTCTTCTCTGCTACATGTAAAATCTCATCCTCTAGCAGGCTAGTCAGGGCTAGCTCACAAGGCAGCTAGGCAGGGCTCCAAGAAAGTGAGAGAAGCATGCAAGTTCTCCAGAGACCTAAGCAGGGAACTGGAACAAGGTCACCTCTGCTATATTCTATTGGCCAAAATAAATCCCAAGTTGAACCTTGGTCCAAATTGAGGGAAAATTGAATTCCAACTTTTCATAGGAAGAGCTGCACATTAACATTGTAAAGGGAATGAGTACAGGAAGGAATGAAGGAGCATGGTCATTTTTGGAACTTGCCATAAGTTCTAACACATAAAAATTTATTTTATGAGAAAACCAAAATGCCAACAATCATATATAAAACAGTCTAAAGATGTGATCATATACCTTACCAAGAACAAACACAAAAATTTATTAAACATGTTTTAAAATCACCTCTTAATAAGATAAATGAAAATTCAACTATACAGGGTTACAGTGTTTTACTTATCAATATAGTACAAATACAAACGATGAATAATACACTCTGTTGGGAGAAGCTGTGGGAAAACAAGTCTTTTCATACATTGAAGTGAGAATGCAAAATGGTGGCAAAAAGTTTGACAACGTATAGCAAAATTACGTATACATTTATTCTTTGATCCAGAAATTTCACTTCTAAGAATCTGTTCTACAAAGTACTGTGGCAAAAAAATTGGTAAAATTATGTAAAATAATTCATTATGTGTAATGTTCATTAAAGTTATAAATTGCATAACTGTTATAATCTAAGGAAACCCATGGTCATCAATAGAAAACTAGCTGCATAAACTCTAGTAAACTCTAATAATGGAATATATGCAACCATTAAAAGGAAGAACAGATAGCTTCAGAAACAGCTGTAAACTTCAAAATTTAATCTTAAGTGAATAAAGAAAACCATGCTACCATTTATCTAACAAGTCCTATGACTATATATGTAGTTTTTTTAGTCTCAAATGAGAATGAGAGGTTAAACCATAATATTAGAAAAATGATTGTCTATGAGAATGGGAGGAATAGGATTGAGGGACCAATGATAGAGGTTAGGCTTCTCTGAATATACTTACTTTATAGAAATGTTTTGAACCATGTAAATATTTTATAATGATAAGATAAAATTATATCAAAATAAAAAACAGCAAACCTCCAAATTCAGAAACAAAATCACACTTACCATGTGCTTAGTTACTAGCTCAACCAACAAAGAAAAATAATTTCAAGTGACTGAAAATAATGATTTTTACTTCTCTATCCTGCATGGCATTTACCTTAAAGACAGAAAGAGATAAAGAAAAAAAAAAGATATATAATTGGTTAAGACAACATTATAAAGTATTAAATATGCAAAATAGCAATTAAGTAAATATGAAATTATGGAGTTAATTAAAACCCAAAATAATAAATTGGAATTAGAAATGTTATTATCAACTTGTGGCTTATTTTATATTAAAAATGATATCGATAAACCTGTCCAAGACAAAATGGCCTAGAAACAATAAGGAAGTGTTGCTTAAAGCCAAGCAGTGAAGAAGCCCTAGCTTTCACATTTAATCTCAAAATAGCATTTCTCACAAAAAGGAACCAGAAATCATTGAGGCAATGGCTAATGCCAGATTTGGAAAAAGAAATGTTGAAGATGAGCCTGATAGCAAAGAGTCCATCAAAAACCACTGTGGTCGCATCTAGAGGATGAAAAAGACAACTTGAAAAGTCTCTTCATGCTGAAGATGGACTAACTGACTATGAATAAAAACAAAAACTGCAATAAATTGATGACAATCAAATATGCTAAAATCCATACGTGCAAAAATGAGATTTAGAAAATTTATTAATCACTTTGGATGATAGTAGAAAACGAATTCATTACTTAGGGTAAATAGAAAGAAACAAGTAAGCATTTAACATCTTTTTCCCACATTAAAAGAAAAAAAAAAAAGTTAAGGTAACAAAATACTCGACTGTATCTTCAAGAGAGACAGAACCTGATACTATGTTTCTCTTTACAGAAAATACAGCACTACATATAAAGTGTTTTTGCCAAAGGTAGTGAGCCTGAATCGGATCAAGACACACAAATAATCTGGTTTTCAACAAATAAGTCACAAATAAAGTAATAGGAGGGATAACTTAAATGTCTTAAAATATGCAAAAATAAATATGTAGTTTTAACTTGATAAATTTTAAAATATGCAAAAATAGCTCTTTTCCTTTCTCCGCCATCGTGGTGTGTTCTTGCCTCCGCTTCCCGCCACGTCTTCTCACAAGACTTTCAGGATTAAGCGATTCCTGGCCAAGAAACAAAAACAAAATCGTCCCATTCCCCAGTGGATTCGGATGAAAACTGGAAATAAAATAAGGTACAACTCCAAAAGGAGACACTGGAGAAGAACCAAGCTGGGTCTATAAGGAATTGCACATGAGATGGCACAAATATTTGTGCTGTCTGAAGGTCACGATCACATTACCATATCAAACTGAAAATGTCACCACTCTCTGGAGAGTTCAACGTATTTTCCTCTCTGAATCTATTATGAATGCGTTGGTTGGCTGGGTTCAGTAATAAATATGTGAGGCCTTTCATTTCAAAAAAAAAAAAATGCAAAAATAAATACGTGGTTTTAACTTTATTTGGACACTGCTTCAAACAAACCAACTAAAAATAAACAGTGTGACCATGGATTTAATATTTTACAAAATTAATAAATAATTTCTAATGGGTTTTTTAGAAATTATAATAAAAATAATCCTATTCTGAGTTGACAAGAGTAGGAGGAAATAGAGAGATGAAGCAAGATCACAATCAAGATGAATATCAAGTGACCATATTGTCTTTAACATACGTGGTTACTTTCCCACTCTCAAAAGGGACACATACTAGTAATATTTTGCACATTTTCTTCTTGAAATATTTTCTATGTTAAAATGACTAAAATAAAATGTAAAACTTGCCTGCTCTTTTTTCCCCTTTTTCAACTTTTATTTTAGAATAGGGGGTATGTGTGCAGGATTGCTACAGAGTATATTGTGTGATGCTGAGGTTTCGGGTATGACTGAAACTGTCACTCTGGTATTGAGCAAAATAACCAATAGTTAGTTTTTCTGCCCTTGCCCCCTCCCTCTTTCCCACCTCTAGTATCCCCAGCATTTATTGTTCCCATCTTTAAATTTAAGTGCACCTAATATTTAACTTCCACATAAATGAGAACATGTGGTATTTGTTTTTCTATTTTTGCATTAGTTCACTTAGGATAATGGCCTCCTGCTGCATCCATGTTGCTGTAAAGCACATTATTTTGTTCTTTACTGTGGCTGTGTAGTATTCCATGGTGTATATGTACCATATTTTCTTTATTCAATTAACCATAGATAGGCACCTGGGTTGATTCCATATCTTTGCTATTATAAATAGCACTTTGATGAACGTATGAGTGCATGTGTCCTTTTAGTAAAATGATAATTTCTTTAGAGAACATACTCAGTAATGAGCTTGCTGGGTCAAACAGTAGTTCAACATTCAGTTCTTTGAGAAATCTCCAAACTGCTTTCCAAAGAGGCTGAACTAATTTATATTCCCACCAACCATGTATAAGTGTCCTTTATCTCTGCAGCTTCACCAGAATCTGTTATTTTCTGACTTTTTAAAAAAGCCATTCTGTCTAATTTTTATATGCCATTCCATCTGTGAGATGGTATTTCATTGTGGTTTTGATTTGCATTCCTCTGTGATTAGTGATGATGAGCATTATTTTATGTTTGTTGGTCACGTGTAAGTCTTCTTTTGAGAAGTTCCTGTTCATGTCCTTTGCCCAATTTTTAATGGAGCCCATTTGTTTTTTGTTATTGATTTGTTTAACTTCCTTATAGATTCTGGATATTAGATCTTTTTTAGATGAATAGTTTGCAAATATTTTCTCCTATTCTGTAGGTTGTCTGTATATTTCCTTGATAGTTTCTCTTGCCAAGCAGAAGCTTTTTAGTTTAATTAGGTCCCACTTTTCAATTTTTGCTTTTAATGCAATTGCTTTTGGGGACTCAGCCATAAATTCTTTGCCATAAAGGCTGATATTGAAAAGGGTATTACCTAGGTTTTCTGCTATGACTATTATAGATTGAGATCTTACGTCTCAGTCTTTAGTCCATCTTGAGTTAATTTTTGTATGTGGTGATAAGCAAAAGTCTAGTTTCATTCTTCTGCATATGGAGAGCCAATTATCCTAGCAACATTTATTGAATAAAGAGTCTTTTCTCACCATTGCTTATCTTTGTCAAGTTTTTCAAAGATCAGGTGGTTTAAATGCAGGCTTTATTTGTGGCTTCTCTATTCTGTTTCATTGGTCTATTTGCCTGTTTTGGTACCAGTACCACGCTGTTACGGTTACTTTAGCCTTGTAGTATACTCTGAAATCAGATAACGTGATGCCTTCTGCTTTGTTCTTTTTGCTTAAGATTGTTTTGTCTGCCATTTCTAACATTAAAAGTCAGTTGTGTAAACCAAAGAGAATTTCAGATATTTTATCCAATATCATAAAGTTAACAATTCAAACTAAGTGAAATTATATCTGTCTCATTCCTCCTTCTTCTTTCTCCTCATTCTTGTTTGTTTTTCACTTATTCCCTATTGATTAAATTTTACCTTCTTCTTCATATTATTTACTTATTCCCCCCCCCCATTTTTTTAATCAAATAAATTCCTCTTTAAGGGAATTTTATGTGGAAGTGCATTCTGAATATCCACAGTGAGTATCCAGTTTCAGAAAGTGGGATCTGTTAATACCAAATTTATCTGCAATGGTTACTCCACAGTATAGTTTTATAATAGTTATCTACTGGTATACGTATAAAGATTCAATCACAGCAGTAACACCAGAGTTCTCACATGGTCCAACTGTTAAATAACTCAGCATCATAAATTTAGCTGTTTGCACATGAACCACTGATGCGCAAAAATAATTTCCTGCTAATCAGTAATAATGACTATATACTCAGTGAGTCACCGTTACACTTTAAGAAGAAGACTGTGCTAATGCATGAATAATTATTGACCCGATTAAGTGTCCAATCTTGCTCTTGGAAAAAAAAAAGTGCACATCATTTAACAATTTAGCTGTGTATTGTCTGTGTGATAAAAGAAAGAGGTAATTTGGATAACTAATGCAGCAGCTAAATTCTGTTAGGCAGTTCCCAAAAGTAGATGATTTTCATGTCCCTTAAACATTTTAGGAACCTACATTTTTCTCTGCCTTGTGTCCTTAATGTGATGCCAACTATTTTCTCTTCTCTTTTTTCCAAAGGCAAAGGGGAAAAAAAGAATTAGAGAAAATGAAATAGATGATATGGTTTTATCTGTCTCTCATTTAAGACGGCTTGCGGTTCAGAGAAAAGCTATCACAAGTTAACACCACAGAACATTCCTCTGCAAGGCCATGTTTCAATGCTATTAGAAAGGTAAGCCTTTTTGGGAAACAAAAAATTTATGGAATTTTATTCCAAATATTTAACAAAGAGCAAGTTGGAGTGTGATGAAAAGCAAGGAGCTATTGTCAGGTTACAGTTCTCTCCGATCAAATTGTTACTTCTCTTTATTTCCCTGAAATTCTCTCCCGTTAAGTACAAAGAGAGCAGTTGTGCTCTCAAGAAATGTCATGACATTGTAAATCAGATCAGATATATGAAAAAGTCTGCAATCTGGAAAGGATAGCAATACTCCATTTATGAATGAGCGTGGTGAGATTATGGATGCTATGTTAATAGCTGGATAAATACACTCTGTCTCAAAAACTTTCTTAAATTTAGAATGCACCCTGAAAAAATAATTTAAAGGCTGCAGCAAGTCAGTTGGGACAGCATCATAACAAGTCTCACTGAATACCATTACTCAGAATGTTCAGTTCTATCGGGAGAAGGATAATGAACCCACAATCCGTCAAGGGACATGAGAGCAAAGCAAAGTTTTTCTCCTTTCAAAGGGAGTGTTTGTTACCCACTATGATACTATGTGTTCATTAATTAAACTATACCAGAGCTAAATCACAATAGAAAGTGTCCCTGGAACAGACATTTAATCAAAACAACTTTAATGACTCTGATGGGTGATGTAAAGGGCTTCCCCAATAACTGAAAACCTTTACTGCAGCTCTGGAAAGGACATAACATTTTCACTTAATGTTGCATTTGGACATAGTCAAAAATGGAAAGCAGTGGACCAGCTAGAGCCATCTTCCTTTTGGGCATGTTGTCCTTATATCTGTTCTGCCCATTTCAACTATTTGCTTTAATTTTAAGGAGAAATGGGAAGCTAGCTCAGAGGCATTTAGAAACAGAGCAATATTGAATTTGGGTCTCATGAGACAAATATATCTATAAGTTGTTTGCACCTCAATATTAACACTAGGCTTTAAACACTTAACCTTTCAACTTCTCACTTATTAAATGGCATTCTCTCACATCATGCCATAAGAATACTGAGTTCCCCAATGTATCGCACTAGTGATTCACTAAGAATGTTCTGCTCACTTCAGACTGTTGACAATATCTCTGTATTATAGCACCAAATAATAGTTGTTATTCATTTTGATGACTCTTGGTTATTAATAGAATGAGTATATAATGATCATTATGCTCTGTTGAGAAAGGTAAATCAGTATATAATACCTTTTAGATGACTTCCATCTCAAGTGATCAAAATGTAAAGCTATGACGAATAAAGGACAATTTAGTTTATCAAGAAAATTTACTAGCTTGAAACCATTTATTCTCAACTGTGTTGTATAAATTAGGCACTACTACGTCAGCATAATAGTGCTTATCAAAATATTTATTCCAATGTAGATTTTTCTCACCCTAAAGAGACTCAATATGGCATTTCTTCCCCTGGGATATGCTCCTGACTAGATTTAGATCAAGCAGAAGGGATTCTGAATGGTGCAAACAAAATATTAGATGAAGACGCCCTAATGTTTCTGCACACAGAAATGAAGTTTATGCTTTTCTTGGACTGATTCGGTGTAGTAGGATTTGTATTGCTCGTGGTTGTGAGGATTCCATTAGTCTGCCCCATCTTAATGCTGAACATCTGTCTTCGGGGCTTGCTTATCAGGAGAACTGAAGTAAATATTCCACTCGACTGCCCAGTTAAGCTTCTGAACTCAGGTAGTTCACATAAATGCATATTCTTTATCTTATTGCTGAAATAAAAATATCTCTCCCTTACTGGCATTACACAAACATTCTCAATTCTCCCTTTTAGTTGAAATTACTGACTTGGTGAGTATTGCCTTTATGATCTGCAAGGAAATTTGAGGTCACTTCTGGCTTCAGCCCCGTTTCCAGGGGAGTGAACAGTTCTGTGTCACTAGGGTTCCAGGTGTCATTGGGGTAAAAAAAAAAAAAAAAAAGAAAAAGAAAAAACCTCCTGGTATATGGGTTGCAAAAATCGTGGGAAAAGTGTAGTATCTGGGCCGGATAGCAGAGTTCCTCATGGCACAGTCCCTCATGGCTTCCCTTGGCTATGGGAGGGAGCTCCCCAACCCCTTGGGCTTACCCGGATGAGGTGAAGCTCCACCCTGCTTCTGCTTGCCCTCTGTGGACTGCACCCACTGTCTAAACAGTCCCAATGAGATGAACCACGTACCTCAGTTGGAAATGCAGAAATCACCTGCCTTCTGTGTTGGTCTTGCTGGTAGCTGCAAACTGGAGCTGTTCCTGTTCAGTCTGTTTGGCCATCTTGCCAGACACCAGTGAGGCTACCATTGACTTTCTTCACAGAACTAGAAAAAACTGCTTTAAATTTCATATGGAACCAAAAAAGAGCCTGTATAGCCAAGACAATTCTAAGCAACAAGAACAAAGCTGGAGGGATCACACTACCTGACTTCAAACTATACTACAGGGCTACAGTAACCAAAACAGCATGGTATGGGTACCAAAACAAAAATATAGACCAATGGAACAGAACAGTGGTCTCAGAAATAACACCACACATTTACAACCATCTGACCTTTGACAAACCTGACAAAAACAAGCAGTGGAGAAAGGATTTCCTATTTAATAAATGGTTCTGGGAATATACAGAAAACTCTATAGCCATATACAGAAAACTGAAACTGGACCCCTTCCTTACACCTTATACAAAAATTAACTCAAGATTAAATGTAAAACCTAAAACCATAAAAACCCTAGAAGAAAACCTAGGCAATACCATTCAGGATATAGGCATGGGTAAAGACTTCATGACTAAAACACCAAAAGCAATGGCAACAAAAGCCAAAATTGATAAACAGGATCTATTTAAACTAACGAACTTCTGCACAGCAAAAGAAACTATCATCAAAGTGAACAGGCAACCTACAGAATGGGAGAAAATTTTTCCAACCTATCCATCTGACAAAGGTCTAATATCCAGAATCTACAAGGAACTTAAACAAATTCAAAAGAGAAAAACAACCCCATCAAAAAGTGGGTGAAGGATATGAACAGGCACTTGTCAAAAGAAGACATTTATGTGGCCAACAAACACATGAAAAAAAGCTCATCATCACTGGTCATTAAAGAAATGCAAATCAAAACCACAGTGAGATACCATCTCACACCAGTTAGAATGGCGATCATTAGAAAGTCAAGAAACAACAAATGCTGGAGAAGATGTGAAGAAATAGGAACCTTTTTACTCTGTTGGTGGGAGTGCCAATTAGTTCAACCATTGTGGAAGACAGTGTGACAATTCCTCAAGGATCTGGAACCAGAAATACCATTTGACCTAGCAATCCCATTACTGCATATATACCCAAAGGATTATAAATCATTCCACTCTAAAGACACATGTGCACGTATGTTTGTTGCAGCACTATTCACAATGGCAAAGACTTGGAATCAACCCAAATGACCATCAATGATAGACCAGATAAAGAAAATGTGGCACATATACACCATGGAATGCTATGCAGCCATAAAAAAGAATGAATTTATGTCCTTTGCAGGGACATGGATGAAGCTGGCAACCATCATTCTCAGCAAACACAGGAACAGAAAACCAGACACTGCATGTTTTCACTCATTAGGGGGAGTTGAACAATGAGAACACATAGACACAGGGAGGGGAATATCATACACTGGGGCCTGTTAGGGGGTGTGGGGCAAGGGGAGGGATAGCATTAGGAGAAATACCTAATGCATGTGGGGCTTAAAATCTAGATGACAGGTTGATGGGTGCAGCAAACCACCATGGCACATGTATACCTATGTAACAAACTTGCACATTCTGCACATGTATTCCAGAACTTAAAGTATAATAATAAAATATTTATATAATATATGAGATCACATCTTCTCAAGGCCAGAGTAATCGAGAGACCCCACTGCAAATACACATTCTCAAAGTATAGCAACATTTTGTGCATTGTCTAGAGCAGAGAAGGAGGGAAAGCATGTTGATGTAATAAATCATTTTATTTTGAATATCAAGTGGAATATTTGCTTGTGATCATAGGCCAAATTTTTAAAAAATAATATTATTTGCCCAATTTTCTTCTAAAAAGCTTTTTGAAGGTGAAATTTAGAGAAACAGTGAATTCAGCAATATGTTTTTTACAAATAACTCACCAGAAAAATTGGGTAAAGGAGAAGTAGAGAAATAAAAATATTATGGCAAAAAATCTCAACTCATGAAAAGCCCTATAGTATTATGAAAACTTTCTGACTACCAAGAGAAAGAAAGAAAAAGCCAACATTTCCATTGTTCTCATTATCAACATATAGAAAACTGATTGTTGTGAGAGACAAAGTTTTCTTACACACAAGATCTAAAAGGAACCAATAGTGGACAAATTCAATATCGAAATCAACACTTGTTTGTTTGAGAGCCCAGAGCAGTGACAGAGGCTGACATAAATGGGCAGATTTCTCAAATATGCACTACAGATTAGGACCGAGAGATCTTTATGTCTTTCTTACCTCTTTGACCATATTTCTGTAATATGAGATATTGCCAAATATCTCTTTAGCTTCTGTTGTGTTTTGTGGATGATGTGTATATTTCTCCAAGAAGAGCAAAATTAGCACAGTTAGAGATTTGTCATGGTTAATTTTATCTGTCAACTTCAGTGGGCCATAGAGTGCCCAGAGAAAGCATTGTTTCTGGGTGTGTCTGTGAGGGTGTGTTCTAATGCGATTAGCATTTGAATGGGTGGTTTTAGTAAAGTAGATTGCCTCCACCTCCACTGTGGGTGGGCATCATCTAATCTGTTGAGAGCCCCAGTAAAACCAAAGGCAAAGAAGAGAGGAATTCTTCCATTTCCTTTCCCATTGTATGAGTTGGCATATCTCACCCCATCGTCTGCAGCCCTCACACTGGGATGTACTTCATTGGTTTCCCTGGTTCTCAGTCCTTCAGAATCAAAATGAATAATTATGCCCCCCACCGGCTTTCTTGGTGAAAAGCTGGGAATGCAGTTTGCAGATAGCAGATCATGACTTCTCAGCCTCCATAACTGAGGGAGCCAATTCCTCATAACAAATCTCATATATTTATCTATTATATCTATCTATTGATCAGTTGATCTAACTCCTATTGGCTTTATTTCTCTGCAGAACCCTAACACAAGATTCAGACTAATAGGAATAATTTCAATTAGCTAATATCTAAAATTTCACTCTCTTCCCATCTTAGGCTGTTGTCCTATAGTCATTCTTATTGACATCTCCAGTTCTACAAGAAGAGAAAAATGAAACAAAAGGTTAGTTTTATAACTTCTTTGAAGCTCTCTTCAAAGATTTGGTGAGCAAAAAAAAGTAGAAGCACAGACCCAATGGAGCTTTAGTAGACACTGTAGATTTCTGCCTTCCAGTCTCTCCATGCCGTCTTATAATTCACTTCAATTTAGTAAAGATTTGTTGAGCACTTCCACACGTGAAAGTGCTAGGACACTCTTCAGGCAGGGTTCAGATGGTGCTAGGAGCTATAATGATTAAAAAAGAAATATATGGAGTGATTTCTTTCCTAGAGAACCTTTAATCTTATTAGAGAGAAAATACACACAGATTTTGAAAAAGTAGAAAACTCTAATACAGCAAATGATTAAGGACACAAGTGAAAAATATAACAAAATAATATTAGAAAAGGACAACTCACAGAAGACATGGGACTGGGACTAAACCTTGAAATAAAATTGATAATCTGGTCTGGGAACATAGCATCAATCAATACATGGAGAAAAGGATAAGTATCAGACTACTGGAGATCAAGAACTGCATACTGACAGGACTGAAGAGTTGACAGCAGGAGATAAATGTGGATAGTAATAATTAATGGTAAATAAAAGAAAAATGATGTACAGTGGTCAGAGAAGAAAGTATAGAGGTTGCCCTAATCAATGTATGTAATTTATATATTAAATGTCATCACATAAGTTCTTATACCATAAACTAAGACATTGTTTTGTTTCTACATCAACATGAGTCTGTAGAAATTGGAGAGTTAAATTTTATTTCCTTTCTGTACTGACTGGCAGAGTGAGTCAGAAATTCTGGCAAGCTCTGAGGGCAAGACATGCTTTACTTTTGCTTAAAAACATTAGCAGCTATTAAAATAATTCTCTTCATTTCATCTGTTATACAATAGGGAGGAAACACGTGGGGAAAAAAACACATATACCCAGGATCCATTAGTCCTTTCACAGCTGGGTAGAAATGAAACCCTGCTTTATCAAAGTAATTGGGTTATTATATGAGACTAACTTCATTCTAGACTCCTTTTCTCTCTGTGGAGAATTTGTAAGTGACCAGCTTTTCATATTCTCACCTCACTACACCCCCTTTTGATAATATTTACTTTATACCTGAATAGGTAATGCATATACTTTGTTGCTTAAACTACAGCTTATTATGCATTCAATAATTATGTGAGTGCCCACTCTATGTCAGGTACTCTTATAAGTACTAGAAATAGAGTGATAAACACAGAGACTCAAGTCCCAGTCATTGTGGAATTACACACCAGTGAAGAAAAACAGCAACAAACAAGGAAGCAGAAGGTAGATATAATTATTTCAGCCTGTGTTTGGTTCTATAAAGGAAATAAGCAAGGTGATATGACAGAAAGTAATAGGAAGGGGTCAAGATCCTCCTTTGAACAGAGTGGTGAGGGAAGTGATCCCTGGGGATATACCCTGAAGTTCAGCCCAAACCATGTAAAGAAGCAGTAGATACAGCTGGAATCAGAGGAAGAACATTCCAGGCAAACAGAATAGCAAATGCAGTAGTCTTGAAGTAGCTGCAAAGAGCTTGGTATGTTCAAGGAAAAGAAAAGGGGTCAGTGTAGCTTGGCTACAGGAGCTAAGAGGGAGAGTGAATCACGTGAACTCAAAAGTTGGAAATGGACTTCATTACAGAGAGTTCTGCAGGATTTGCTTAGAGGAGAGAATTGGGGAGAAAAGAGTAGATTAGGCAAGAAGTTGAGAACTATAGGAGAAAAAAGAAAAATAATCTTCAAACAAAGGTTAAAAGAAATCTTCTAAAACCTCTCTATCTTGACAAAATTGTACTCTTCAGTTTGCCAGTTTCTTAAGCAGGGAATTTTATTTTTAATTAGCTATTTTAACCTGTGAAAGGCTACAAGACAAAATGAATTGAAATTTCATTTTCTTTTCGTACTGGACTGTTTCCAAGAATGTATATACAAAGGAATCTAGATGGAAAACTTTCAAACCATTACTTACCTAAATTATACAAATCTTTATTAATTACTTACTGCATACTTCACTCTCACAGGCACTAAAAATTTGCAAAAGAAGACAGAGGCATTGTTCCTAACCTCACAGAACTTATAATCCATTTGAGAAAACCTCTATAAATGCAAAAATCAGAGAGCAATGCTGTGACAAACATCTGAATCAGAAGAAGGGATCAGCACAAATCATATGCTTAATTTTTTTAAAAGATTGTGGAATGATATAAAAATTACTGTGGGGTGAACTTATCTGAAAATATTGCGTGGAATAGTAGAGGCAAGGCCAAGTTGAAAAAACAAAAAACAAACAAACAAACAAAAAAGTGTAAGGGGGATTGGATTTTAAATGGCATAACATTCACAAAGTTGGAATTTGGTATTCAGTTTCTAGAGAAGGATAGGGACTACGACTGAAGGTTTACCCTAAAGAATGAAAAGCATTGAAAATAATTAATCAAAGAAAGATGAATTAACTTAGTAGAAGACCTGTACAACTAGACTAAGGAATTTGTATCCAGAAATTGAAACAAAGCTACTAGACTCTTAAACAGTAAACATAAAAGTGGATTTTATTTTCTGATAACAGATTTAAAAAATAGCAAACACATGTACTATTCCCCATATGATAGATACTTTAAATAGTGTCCTTGAAATCCTTATAGTAACTCTCTGAGGTAGACCATTAACCTAGGTAATAGTAAACGACAAAAAGGGCACCAAAGCTTATCTAACTTACTCAGTGTCACTGTATAATCTTTCCTAAAACCAGACCAAGAAACCCACAGAATATCTCTTGCTGATCAGGATTTTGACTTTATCAAATAATAAGCATTGCATCTATTTTACAAGCAAATATGGTAAGTAAAAGGAGACCAGAGACAAAGACCAGGTTGAAGGGTATGGTACCTGTGAGTTGGGGGTCTACACCTCAATGCTAGTTTCCAAGAGTTTAAGAAAATGTAAGAATTTCCCTAGGAAGCTGTCCATAGCTATCCACAAAGCAGGTAAAGAACCAATTTAGAGCTTCATATCAAGTAGACTTTAAGTCAAAGTAACTTTTCTATCTCTTTTTAGCTTTAAATCTGCAAAGATTAAGATCAAGAACTGATCTTGATTTAACTTCAGATAAACTAGAGGAACTGTGTCTAAGACTAGTCATTCTGGCAGGTGAAGGGGTCAAGCTTTATAGTAAATGTGACATTTTGTTCAAACTGAGCAGCCCATCTGCTCTCCTAGGCTAATAGTGCTGCAGTTCACAAAAAGAGCATAGCTTGTTCACCTATGACTAAATTTGGGAAGCAGACAAAAAATGATGGATGGTTTTACCTCTGCAGAATGCAGAGCAGAAATAGGGGAGGACAAAAATGAGTGAGCAAGTTTACAAAAGGTTGAGAAAAAGGTCGGCTTTCCATTACTAAATGCTTTGGTTCTTTACTCTTTCATCCCTCTTATCTTGGGGTTTAAGGAGGTTCACCTCTCTTATCTTGAAACTTCCCTTTCACTTTGATTTTAATGCTGTTAACACCATAGTAATGATGCATAAGGTAACTGCATGCAAAAATCTCCTCTTCTTCTATCTCAGAAGACCTATAACAATAGATGCTAACTGGTTCTGAGACAGCCTCCCTAAAATCAACGAGATGGTCATTTATTTTTCAAAATAATTCACCTATGATCCCTTCTTACCATATGTCCTTTTCTTTTCATAGGAAAACAAACAGCAAAAGTAGGTTATTACAAAGACTTCATTTAACACTAGTCTTGAAGAAAAATCAGTTTAAACTTCTTTGACCCTGCAAAGATCCCAAAGAAACGATACTATAGCAGGGAGTGAGAGAAAAGGATCGTTCCCACGCAAGTCACAGCAATGCCATATGTTCCACAGTTCATGAAAAAACTCAGTAGATAAATCTTGACCAGCCATCCTAGTTTCATTTCAGCAAGTCATCAATCTACAAATAATAATCTGTATAAAGATTCATGACACAAACCTAAGATTTCATTTTATTGATATAGGCGGCGGTAATGCAGATACTTTGGGGCCAACATTTAATGTCTTACCAGATTTTGTTCAAGATGTATATTTATGTAATAGAAAAAGAAGAATTTTGCCCCACATGTGATATATGTGGCAATTTACTTGCTTGCCTAATAATACTATATCACTTTTGTATATTGCAAATGAAAGCTATAAAAATATGGATTCACAGGTTGTCTTTTAAACCCTTTAGCCTGAAGGAAAATAGCTAACTTCTATCTGCAAATCTCATATCACCTTTATATTTCTTTTTTTTTTTTTTTGGTGTCTCTCTTTTATCTTTTTTGTCTTTTTTATACAGTAGGAGAATGCTGGAAACCTTTGATTTCTCAAAACTTTATTTGATTTTCTATTAGCTCCATAGATAGCCAGTAATCAAAATAAAATTGTACAAAAATATCAGGCTATTATTTTAAACCTGAAGAGCCTACTAACTATATATAGCTTTGTGAAAGATATTCAAAAGACAAGTGTTTGCTTTTGTACTGACTTGCTATAAATTTGCCATTTCCTTTATGGAACAGCTTTCAGGTTTTTCAAAATGGTTGCAATTTGAAGTCACAAATGGCTTATTTATGTCTTTATAAAATGTTTACCAAGACCCAGTCATCAAACTCTGTGCTATTCACAAAGGCAGAACACATTATTTCTAAAATATAATATTCTTTAATCTCTCGTGTCAACAGTCATTTGTCTGACAAATTCATGCACTTAGTACCTGGCTTAAACAAAATAATACTATAACACCACCAAGAATCCTTTCCACCTTAAGGACACTGAAGGCAACTTGGTTTTCAGGATGCCTGACAGTTTCCAGCCAGGCATGCAGCATTTAGGATACAGAGCCATTTTATTATTTGGTCCTGTTGCCTTACCATCAAAGTCCGTGTAAAAGTAACTCACATTCAGGTTAGTTAAGTCTTCTTACAACGAAAAATTACTTTTCTACAGTAGAGTATGTGGATGTGGA
The DNA here is from genome assembly GCF_047675955.1 of Chlorocebus sabaeus. Lineage (NCBI taxonomy): Eukaryota > Metazoa > Chordata > Mammalia > Primates > Cercopithecidae > Chlorocebus > Chlorocebus sabaeus. The sequence continues at coordinate 25,089,845 of NC_132925.1, forward strand.
AGAGGTGCTAATGATGGAATCTGTTGCATAATTTACGACCACTTGTTGTTTTTGCTGTCAAATGATGCCAACAGACTCACTCAAATACATTCACTTTCCTAACTGGATCACCACACTTGGTGGGAACAATATTAGAAAAGCTTATTGTCATGAGCTTTCCATCAGAAGGTTAGCATTTTGTTTTCATGTTAATAAACATGAAAAGTAGTCGAGATTTATTTATTCCTTTAAATGAAATAACCATTGTCTTGCATTGTAGCATACACCAAGTACATAAGAAGATAGAAAGTCATGTGATTCTATCCCAGGTCATATGTTAAGGTAAATGCCTGCTGGTGATGTGTAGTGGTGTTTTAAATATAATATTTAAGAAGATTTAAATAAATTTAGAAGAGTTGATGAAATGCTTTGTTTCTTTTTTGCTCTTTTCTTCAAATTTTAAACTCAGGGGAAAGTGGCCTGTCTCTAATTCCAGGGTTAAATCTTAATTGGACTAAGCCAATTATAAAACCCCCAAGTCACGTTTCAAACGACTGGCTTAAATAAGGGTATTTGACACAATTTTGGCCAATAAAACCTGGGACAGGTTTTACTAGGAACTTCTGAGGGAAGTTCTTTACTGATATAAAGGCAGATGTACATGCTGACATTGGCATATCTGCATCTAAGCCCTGGAACCACAACACCTATATTGTAATCACAAAGGGGACCAGGTGAGGAAAAACCCAATACACTGAGGAAATAGAAGATAAGGATGGAAGATCTCTTTGTCTTGATGACATTTTTAATTAACTATCTCTGGGGCTCCTCACCTTACAACATTTCATTATGTAAGCCTGTAAATATTAATTACTGTTTAGGCTATTCGAGTTGGACTTTTTTTTTCATATTTAGGTGAAAAACCACAACCACCTAACTGGGAAGAAAACAAACAAACAAAAAATCATAAATTTGATCTTCAATGGGAGAAACAGAATCATAAATTCAGGAGGGATTGAAAAGATTTTTAAAACTATCAAAATCTGTTTAGTAGTACTTTCCTTTTGTCAAAAGAGCACCGAATATGTTTTAAATTTAAACTGAAATTTCTCATACTCAGAAGCCATCAATGTAAAAAGAGGCTGGATCCCTTTTGTATTAGTCCATTCTCACATTGCTATAAAGAAATACCTGAGACTGAGTAATTGATAAAGAAATGAAGTTTAGTTGGCTCACAGCTCAGCAGGCTGTAAAGGAAGCATAATGCCATCATCTGCTTGGCTTCTGGGGCGGCCTCGGGAAAGTTACAATTAGGCGGAATTGGGAACTAGCACTACACATGTCTAGAGCAGTAGAAAGAGAGTGGCAGGGTGGGGAAGGTGTCACACACTTTTAAACATCAACCAGATCTCAGGATAACTCATCATCACAATGATAGCATCGAGGCAAGGTTGGTTCAACCATGAGAAACCACTCCCATGATCCAATCACCTCCCAACAGGCCCCACCTCCAGCACTGGGGATTGCAATTCAACATGAGATTTGGGCAAGGATGGAGATCCAAATCATGGCACATTTGATGATATAAAAAAGCAAATATATAGAGTAAAGATTTCCCCAGTCTTCAAAAAGAGGCCTTTTATCTTCTATTAAGTAAATATAAACTGTATAAAGAGCAATTTATTTGAAAGGATGTTAGATACTCAAAGATCCAAACTCTATTATGATCCACCTATTAGTGTTAAGTGTTACAGAGTTATATAATAATGGGAGATCTGATCCATTCTGCTTTATATAGACAGGTTTGTAATTGCCTTTCAGTTTCTGAATGTGAAATCAGAATGGGCATGCTTTATAGTTGGTGAAATTCTCACATTAATGTCCATGATAAACTCAGTGCTCCCAATTGCACAAAGTCACAAATTGGGAAAAGCCCAATAGAAATCCAGCCTAAGACAGAAGTAATACTGCATTCAAACAGAATTAGTATATTTGGGATTGAATTTGAGCAGATTCAGACTGTACAAATTAGCTACACAAATAAGTGGTTCAGACTCCTATGTCATCTATCTCTTTTGTATCTATGTCTCTCCCTTAGCTCATACCTCTGGCCTTATATACAGTTCTCTATGATCACCTATCAAAGAAAGAATAATGGCCAAGTGCAGTGGCCCATGCCTGTAATCTAGCACTTTGAGAGGCCAAGACAGGCAGATATCTTGAGCTCAGGAGTTCGAGACAAGCCTGGGCAACATGGCAAAACCCTGTCTCTACAAAAAAATAAAATAAAATAAAATAAACTTACGCTTGATTCATAGAATTGGTCTGCTGGATATGTCAGTCTTAGTTGAAAACTGATGCTATTGTACTGTAACTGAAATGAAGAGTAACCCTGAAAAACAGGCTGATTTCAATTTACATAATATTCCAAAATTTCTTCTGACATATACTACAATATGAATAACTTTTAAAGCTGATTAATAATCTATTGTATTTATATAACTTTGCTTATCCATTCATCTTTCAGTGGCTTTATAAAACAAGTTACTGTCGGCCAGGCGCGGTGGCACGCCTGTAATCCCAGTACTTTGGGAGGCTGAGGTGGGCAGATCACAAGGTCAGGAGATCAAGACTATCCTGCCAACACGGTGAAACCCCGTCTCTACTAAAAATACAAAAAAAAAAAAAAAAAATTAGACAGATGTGATGGCGGGCGCCTGTAGTCCCAGCTACTCGGGAGGCTGAGGCGGGAGAATGGCATGAACCCGGGAGGTGGAGCTTGCAGCTTGCAGTGAGCCGGGATGGCGCCACTGCACTCCAGCTTGGGGGACAGAGCAAGATTCCGTTTCAAAACAAAAAACAAAAAACAAAACAAAACAAAAAAATCACAAGTGACTGTCTAGTGTCCTTTAATTTCAACCTGCAAGACACCTTTGAGCATTTTGTATAGCACAGGTATAGAGATAACAAATTCTCTCACTTTTGTTTATCTGGGAATTCCATAATTTCCCCCTCACTTTTGAAGGACAGTTTTTCTAAATATAGGATTCTTGGTTGGCTGTTTTTTGTTTGTTTTTCTGTTCTAGCACTTTGAATATTCTAGATCACTTCCTTCTGACCTCCAATGTGTCCAGTGAGAAACATCTGATAATTCTATTGAGGATCACTTAAATGTGAGTCATTGAATCTTTCTTGCTGCTTTCAAGAAGGTTTTATTATAATGTGTTTCAATGTGGGTCCCTTTAAGTTCACCTTATTTAGAGTTTGTCACAATTCTTGGATGTATATATTCATGTATTTCTTCAAATCTGAAAGTTTTAGCCATTACTTCTTCAAGTATTCTGTCATCTTTCTCTTCTTTTTCGAGAACTGCCACAACACATATATTTGTCCATTTGAGTGTCCCAAAGATTCTTTATGCTCTGTTCACCTTTCTTGAATTATTTTTCTTTCTGTTTCTCAGATTCTATTATTTATATTGTTCTAGCTTCAAATTCAGTGGCTCTCTCTTTTGCCTACTAAAATATGCCTTGGAATATCTGTAGTGAATTTGTCGTTTCATTTATTATGCTTTTCAATTTAAGTATTTTTCTTGTTGTTTCTTTTTAGATTTCCTATCTCTTTACTGATATTTTCTTTGGGCTTATCCATCTCTTTATTAATATGCTCTACATCTTCTTTTACTTCTTTGAATATCTTTAAGACAGTTGTGTCAATGTCTTTGTGCAGTAGATCTGCCATAGATCTTTATCAAGGTTAGTTTCTGTTGATTTATTTGTTTTTTTTCTTTGAATAGACTACATACTTCCCTGGGTATTTTTTTTTTTTTTGGATGTCTTATTATTTTTTGTTGAAAACTGGACATTTGAAAAAATAATAATTATATATTAGTATATTACATAATATTATTTCATAATCTGGAGATCAGATTCCTCCCTTCCCCAGGGTTTGCTGAGTTTTGTTAATATTTGTGTTTATTATTTTTAAATTGTCGTAGCCTGTATTTGAGTCAACAATCAGTCTGTTGTATAAACTTAAGGTCTTCTGTATTTTTTAAGCCTGTCACTTTTGCTGGGTATGTGCAGCCACTTTCTAATTTTCCCCCATGTGCAGTTGCTTCTGAATCCTATTCTTTAATGTCTGATTCCCAAAAAGGTAAAAAGATAAAAATGAAAGTAGGTAGGACCCTAGACCTTTAACTCCTCTGAACATCATTTAAGATAAAGCAGGAGTGGCGTGCACAATGGGGGATGTGCAAAAACAATGTCCTCTTGCTTTTTTGTCTGCACCTCTGTGATTAAAAGCATCAACTAGTGATCAGTGCAGATCTCCAGTATTTGGAGGACAGCGTCCTTTTTGCACCCAATGGATCCCTCCAGCAGTGTGCAAGCTGCCCCAGAAATGTGCACAGCTGCCTGATATGGAGTTTGGGGTGGAGGTTGGGTAGCTGCTACCGTGCCAAGAGCTGAAATTAACTTCAATTTACTGTCCAACGTTTCCCCTAAAAATTGCAAGCCTTCCATAGACTCCCGAGTTCCAAAACAATTACATTAGACAGATTCTGTCTACGCAATTGTTATCTAATTGAGGAACTAAATTCCTAGTGTTTTCTACTCCAACACTTTCCTGGAATCCTCCTCTCAGCTACATTTTGTGAAGAGAAAATTGGTCCATGTTAAGAACTCATATGGATTTATGGGCAGTGTCTCATTACTTGACTGGTTGGCCAGTAACTCGAAGCAGCAAGATTGGAGAATTGGAAATAAGTAGGTGAGGGAAAATAGCATTTGGAGGGACTGCATACGAAATGCCATACAATTCATTTGTGGTTGACTACAAAGAGTGATGAAATGAACTCAGAGTTGTGAGATAGCTTGGAATTACAACCTGCAATGATAGAGCAATATCCTTCAGGATGCATAATCCAATGGCCACTGTATGGTACTGTATGCCCATTAGACAAAATTCATGGGTCTACGAACCAAGACAAGTATCTTATCTGCCTCCTCTTCAATTACAACAACCCACTTGGAATTTCTGCCTTCTTTCCTGTCTATCTGGATTCTTTAAAGCTGGAAGTCTTCAATCTGAGAGGAACGATACTTCCACCAGAAGATACAACAGAGGTAGCGATGACTACTATCAGATTGAGTCTCTTATTCCAGTACATCAGCAGTCAAAGAAAGGAATTGTCATACTAGCAGGAGCATTTGACCCTTGCCATAATTAGGAGGTGGGGTTGCTGCTACCTAGTGTGGGCTAGAAGGAATGTTTGACACCCAGGTCATACATTGAGGTAGTTATCTACACTAAGTAGAACAGCTTTGTGAATTGAGAATGGAAAATAACTGTGTCTAAGACTGGTCCAGTGAGAGCAGAACTTCTTCCTTAGAATGTACCACACTGGTATTTGCAGTGAAAATCACAGTGACAATTAAGATGTATAGAAAATTAGAAGTATTTTCCAATTTCTTTTTTTCTGGACATGGTAAATCTCCAAGAACTCTTGAATGATTCTGGAAAAGAAGCAATAACTGCCAATAAGCATGACTGATATTCTGTTTCCTAGATACTGCTGAAAACATATGGGTTCAAACCAGATTATTTAAATTTAGGAAACAGCAAGATATAAGTTATTTCTATTCATTCTATATATTGTCATGTTATGGAATAAGTTCCTATTCAGTATCTGTCCAAATACTATGTTTAGTTTTATTTCATCTGGTAATAATGATACTAGACCACGAGATCTACTAGACAAGGATCTGCCTCTAAATTACTAAAATACATGTAAAATACTAAAATTATTTTTGGAAATTTCTTTAAGTATGTAATGCATTTACACAAGAGGTCGTCAAAAAGTTCATGAATATGCACATTAGGAAAAAACCACATGTGGATTTCAAAACATTTTTTTTTCACCACTATAAATGTATACTAACTTGTTACAACACATCTGAACAGGATCTAGTTTGAAGCACAGAGAAAGATCAGTTTGTAAAGAACCCCTATCAAAGCAACATGAATTCTGGTAAAATTGAAGCAAGAACAAATATAAAATTTACAGTGAATGTTGTGTAGAAGAATGGTGAAATTATTATTGCTTTACAAAAGTATATGAAGACAATGCTTCCAAGAAATAACCAGTTTACAAATGGCTAACTCATTTTAGAAGGAATTAGATGATATTGAAGATGAAGCTGACTGTGGCAAAGCATCCATATCAATTTCCAAGAAAAAAATTCATCTTCTTCATGCTTACTTGAAGAGGATCAACAATTATCAGGGAAACAATAGCCAACACCACAGTCATCTCAAGGGGTTTAGCTTACACAGTTCTGACTAAATAATGAAAGTTGAATAAATGTTTCACTTGATGGGTGCCGAAACCATTGCACCCAGATCAGCTGTAGACAAAAGTAGAGCTTTCAATGGAAATTTTAAACAAGCAATATCAAGATCCTGAAGGAGTTCTTTGAAAAACAGTAATAAGAGATAAACTATGGCTTCGCCAGTATGATCCTCAAGATAAAGCACAATTATAGCAATGGCTATCAAGAGGGGAAAGTGGTCCAGGCAAAGCAAAAGAGAACAAGTCAAGATCAGAGATCATGGCAATAGGTTTTTGGGATGCTCAAGGCATTTTGCTTGCTGGAGGGTCATAAAACAATAACATCTGCTTATTAAGAGAGTGTTTTGAGGAAGTCAGTAATAACTTTAGCAGAAAAATGCTTAGAAAAGTTTCACTAGAGAGTCCTCTTCCATCATGACAATGTTCCTGCTTACTCCTTTCTTCATACAAGAGCAATTTGATGAGAGTTTCAATGGAAAATAATTAGGCATCTGCCTTATAGTTCTGATTTGTCTCCTTCTGACTTATTTTTGTTTCCTAATCTAAAAAATCTTTAAGGGGCACCTATTATTCTTCAGTTAATAATGTAAAAAGATTGCATTGGCATGGTTAAATTCCCAGAAACCTCAGTGATTTAGGGATGGACTAAATGGCTAATGCTATCACTTACCAAAGTGTCTTGAACTTGATGGAGCTTATGTTGAGAAATTAAGTTTATATTTTTTATTTTTATATGTTAATTCCTTTTCTCCATAAAGTGCTTGAAGTGCCATTGTGTGTGTATATGAGATGTATATATGTATGTATATGAATAAATAAAAAACATATGTTTATATGTTTATATTTACATATAATATCTTCATAACCAGATACTGAAGATCCAATTATTTGGATTTTGTTAGTATGTTTTTAAAATATTTTCTAAATTGTTTAAAGTTATTTTTCCTTTTTAGTGATGTTTTTATATTTTTTCAATTATAGAAGATGCTTAGAAAGAGATGGGCCTGTGTTTAAAGGCTAGCTTAGCAAAGATTTTTCTAGCTATGTGACCTTGAACAAGTTAAATTCTTTAGTACTTAGTCTCTTTACAGTATTATCAATAACGTTGAAATTATTCTTTATCAATAATGATTCTTACCTTTAGGGTTCTTGTGAGTATTACATGAAATAATTTATGCAAAAGATACAGCATATAAGTGGCACTAGGTGGATTTTATTATTTTAAAAAGGAATAATTACATATCCTACGATGGGTGTTTTTTAAAAAAGATCATTAATGGCTCCCAGAGTTATGACATATATAGGGCCCACAGAGTTTATAGTGTTTCTTTGTTACTCATTGGTTATAAACATCTATTGTGAAGCTGCCCAGGTCCATCCTCATAGATATACCATGTAGTCTTTTTTTGCAGGCTTAGAAAGAGTGCAGGTTCTTTCTGCTAATCTCAACTTCCCAGTGTAGACTGTACCTCTATGGTTTGTGTGCAAAGTACCTAATCTTCCCACTTGTTTCCAACTGCTTTTCCTCACCCACCCCCACCACACCTCTATACCCATGTATTAATTAGGAATTGGCTAAACTGTGAATAACAGGAACCCAAAATGACAGTGGCTGAGTAAAAGTACAATTCTCTCTTATGCAGATGTCAGCAGTGGTTTGTCCTGAAGTGATAGGATGTATCTGCTACAATAAATCTTCCTACTGTGTTGTTCTGCTATTCCTTACCACCATTACCAAGACAAACTCATGGACCAAAACGGCCACACTGACTTCAGCTATCATGCCTGCATTCAGGAAGACAGAAGAGGCAAAGAAGTAAATGGAGGCAAAGTGTACATCAGATTGACTGTGAAGAAACGTTCCCAGATCTGGAGTATAGTACATTACCCTAGACGAAATTTATTCACATGTCCAAACCTAATTTGCATAGAAGGCTAGGAAATAACGTTATTTATTTCTGGGCAGAAATATCTAGAACTAAAAGTGGAACTATTCCTATGGAAGAAGGGGAAAAGAGATACTGGGGAAAATTAAGAGTATCTGGCATAAGCCACCACAAATTGCCTGACTTAGCCTGAAAATTATCTAAACCTTCATCAAGGCTTTGACTTATGGAACATAAAAATCAGTAAGGTGTGCAGACTATTTCCACCTTCTGCCCTTCTTCATATCTCCTCTGAGGCACTAAACAGGAACAGGCCTCCTTCATAAATAGATAAAGAAAATTCAAGGGGAAATGAAGCTTAAATTACATCTGAAAAATTATGAAATTATATATGTCAAGTGGCTGACTCAGCAAGTACTCAGAAAGAGGTAGTCATTATAAATTATTATCCTGATTAATCCAGGGTATTATACAAAGCATAGGATATTTTTAAAAATCCATGTAGTGGTTCCACTATTAGCCTCAGATTCTTCCTGGTCTACTGTTAACATTTACTTTACATTAACTTTAAAGAGGAAACACAAATAAATACATAACCATACTTACAACTCACAAAATTCTCCTTTATAGGCACATCTACCATCAGAATATAATATTTTTTGTTCATTTTGCTTAGATATTGATATAATCTACATACGTATCTGTGATAGTGATAATACATTGTACTGGAAATAAATCCTGGGCTAGAAATCACAAATAAATTATTGAAAGAAAGTGGTAATACAATTTTTAGTTATTAGTTCTTTGACTGTGGGCAAGTAAATAATGTTTCAAGTTTTTAACACGAAATTTTCAGCAACTAATCAACTTACATTCTTGTTTTAATGTTTGTTTCTATTCCAATGTACCTTATTTACTCTACAGGTAATTCATTAACATTGAATACAACCAACAGCACCACAACTCATGTGTGAATAAAGCTTCTCTAACACGTGTATTTTCTCCAAATAGTACATCATACCTTTCTGGTGCTTAGGGACACTAGACAGCACTTCTCACAGCGTTCCAGAAACATATTAAACTGCAAATCACCAAAAAAAAATCACAAAAAGTGTGAAAAACGTGACATTAAATAGACTACAAAAGGACACTAATTTACAGCATGAGACTTAATACGAGAAGGCAGAACTACTGCTACTGCCTTATTCAGTCTGAGCTAGGAACACGTACATTGGCAATTAAAATTTTTTACCACTTCGCACATGTGCATGTCCACAAATGGCTGTGAATGTGCTTAAAGTATTAATTTGGGATTACAAATAAATTTTATTGAGAAGGCAAATCTACAAATATGGAATCTGGAAATAATGAAAATTAACTATCCACACACAAACATCCTCCCCCAAACACAAACATATATACTTATATAAAATTAATTCATATTTTAATAACAGTATAATATTCCACAGTCTGAGTGCACTACATTTATTTAAGCATCGTTGAATGCATGTTTGCTCTGTCAGTATTCCCTTTTGAATATTTGAATGGTGACGCCAATATCTTATCCTTATAAGCAGTGCTGCAATAAATATCCAGGCACATTTATCCTCAGAACATTTATATTTATAGAAATTTATGAAAAATGGCATTGCTGGAAAAGACTATTGTTTTTGTTTGAAATAAAAGATTATTGTTTTTATTTATGTATTGTTTTTATTTGAATATATAATTCTTTAAAAGTAATTTTTTAAAGATATAGCAATTGACACTGTAACTGGAAAGATATAGAAGCACCAATATAAGGAAAAGCTACTTAACCTAGTTATCCATACTTCATTTGCAAAAAGTAAGAACACATCAATTTCACATAATTGTAATACATCTATGAAATAATATATGTGGAAATATCATATATGCTTAAGTGTTATATATCTGCTTACTTGAAGTTGCCCTGTTGTGAGTATCCCATTAAAACAATGAATCAATATTTAACCATTTTCCTAATGGGCCTTCTTTGGGATATTTACATTTATTATTATTATATATTATATCCTTCTGGACCTTTTTCCTGAGAGGAGGTAAATAAAGAAAAAAATTTTCTTTATATATTTTGTGGAATAATTCTATTTTTTATTTAAGATTATAAAATAATAAACTTTTTCTAGAAACAATTCTAATAGCCAAATAATGTTCAAACATGTATATAAAGATATCACTATATTTATATTGCCCTATATAAGACATTTAGATTTTTTCTCAAACATTATATTCAAGTAATCTTATTGCTATATATTATTGCACAATAAACTGAACTCAAATTGTACAATTCAATGAATTTTGACAGTTATATACATTTTTAAAGCCATTACTGCAATCAAGATACACAACATTTTCTCTCCCTGAGAGAATTTTCTCATGCACTTACATAGTCAGTTCCTTCTTCCACCCCAGAACCCTCAAAATGGAATGATCTATTTTCATCACTGTAGGTTTGTCTGCATTTTATAAAAGTTCATGTAAATGGAATTATAGTGTGTGCACTTTTTGCTGTCTGGCTTCTTTCAATGAGGATACTATTTGTGATACTCATACGTGTTATATGTATGCCTGGTGCATTTTTATTGCCAAGTGGTGTGCCATTTCCTGAATATACTATCATTTTGATTATCCATTTACATAGTGATTGAAATTTGAGTGTTTTCCACTTTGGGCCAATTTAGAACAAAGCTGCTATGAACATTGATGTATAAATCTTTGTGTGTTCATATGTTTTCACTGTGAAAGTACAAGATACTGTAGTAAGTACATGTTTAACTTTACAAGGAAACTAAGAAATAGTTTTCCAAAAGTGCTGGTGTAATTTCCCATTTTCACCAGAAATGTATGAGGAAGTTTCCAGTTTCTCCATATTCTCATCAATGTTACTCTTGCTAGGATTTTTTAATTACAGCTATGTTAATGTGTATATAATGACATTTTGTTGTGGTTTTAATTCACATTGTCCCAATGACTAATGATGCAGAATATTTTTCATCTACTTTTTAGACATTTATATATCTTTTTTTGTGAAATTCTCACTTAAGTATTTTGTCTACTTTTTATCATGTCCTATTTAAAACTTTAAAAATGTAAGAGTTTTAAGAATGCTTTACATATTCTTGAAACAAGTTCTTTGCCAGATAAATGTAACATAAATGTTTTCTCTCCTTTCATGGTTTGTCTTTTTACTTTCATAATGCTGTCTTTTGCAAACCAATTTTTTTGTTTTTATAAAAGTTTAATATATTATCACGTACGTTCCTTTTCAAGTTAATTTTTCTAAATAATATGAAGTAAGGACTGAGTTCATTTTTTTAACATTACTCTCTGGATGTTTCAGCACTTTTTTTTAAAGAATACCCTTTCCTCATTATATTACCTTACTAAGTTTCTCAAAAATCAATTTACCATGTTGATCTATTTCCAGATTCTTTATTTTTAAATTAATCTATATTTATCTTTTCACAAATACCACATATATCTTGACTATGGTAGCATTAGTAAAAATCTTGAAATTCAGTATTATGAATCCTCCAACTTCTTTCTTTCTAAATTGTTTTTTTTATTTCATTTGCATTCCCATTTAAATTTTAAAATCAACCTGTCAAAACCAGCTGAGATATTTTAGTCTTTTATTTCTGGTCTTTTTCAATTATATGTCTTTCACTTATTTTTGAGTTACTGAAATTGCTAAGACTGCCGATAGATATCTTAACATTTTTGCCTTGGGCCCACTCTTAGAGGAAAAAAGAATTTTTCTCCATTAAGTATATTACCTATATAATTTCCATTAAGGTCTTTAATCAGGATAGGGAAATTCCTTCTAATTCCCAGCTAGCCAAAAATTTGTAACTTCAATGAATAGTGATATGGTCAAGTGCTTTTTTTGATGCATCATAATTTTTATATTGCTGGATTTGATATGTAAATACTTTGTTAAAGTTGTTTTATTTATGTTCATGAAAGATATTAACTTGTAATGTTTCTTGAAATACATTTGTCTGGTTTTGGTATCAGAGGATTACAGATATGATAACATGAGTTGGAATGTATTCATTCCTTATCTATTTTCTGAAATAATTTTTGTAGGATTGGCATTCTTTCTTTGTACAAATCTTTTTTTTTTTTTTTTTTTTTTTGAGAATTTACCAGTGAAAGTCTCTGGGTCTGATATTTATTAGCAGGAAAGATTAAATTTTGAATACAATACATTTTGTTAATTAGAAGTAATCAGGATTTCTATTTATATTATTGTCAGTTTTGTACTTTTTATTTTCAAGGAATATTTCCAGTTCAAATAAGTTGTCAAACATACTAGTATACAGTTTTAAATAATACTATTGTTTTAAAGATTTTGGATTCTGTATTAGCATCTTCCCTGTCATTCCTGATATTTATAATACTGCTTTCCTTTTTAAATATTGTAATCAATCTTTCTAATAGGGGATGGTAAGCTACAACTCGTGGGCAAATCTATCTTGCTAACTGTTTTTGTATCATCCACAGACTAAGAATGGCTTTTATAATTTTAAATATTTGAAAAAATACCAAAAGTAAAAAAGCACTTTATAATACACTAAGATTATATAAAATTCAAATTCCAGTGTCAATAAACAAAGTTTTATTGGAAGACATCTGTGTACATTTATTTACAAATAATATATGCTTGCTTTTATGCTACATCAACAGAGTTGAGTTTTTGTAACAAAGATCTCATGGCAGTAAATCCTAAGAAGTATATCATTTAGCCCTTTTCTGAAAATGCTTGCTAATATGAGTTTAGGCTTTTATAAAGTTTATTGATATTTCAAAAAACTATCATTTACTTTTATTGATTTTTCTCTATTGGACATCTATTTTCTGTTTTACCAATTTCTGCTATTATCTTTATTATTTCTTCCACATGATATTGAATTAATTTTTCTCTCCTCCATTTTTATCTTTACAAGATGGAATCGTTCATTATTGACTTTCTTGTTTTATCATATAAGCATTTAAAACTATAAAATTTTCTCTGAGCAAAAATAAGCTGTAGTCCACAAATTTGAATATGCTGTATTTTCATTTTTATGCAATCTATTTAAAAAAAATTGGTGGCTTCTCTTTGTTGTGTAAAGTGGAAATGTTTAATTCCAAATATTGGGGTATTTTCTACATATGTTATTGATTATTTATAATATAATCTTCTTGTGGTCAGAGAATATAGTTTATAATATTTCAATATTTTGAAGTCTATTAAGACATTCTTATGGCCCACTATGAAGTCTACTTTGATGACTGTTCTGTGTGCACGTAAAATTATATTCTTCAGTTGTTGGTTGGAGTATTCTATAAACATCATTTAGCTAAATATGGTTGACCAATGCATTCTGATTCTTATATATTGATTTGGTGTCTAGTTGAACCATTAATAATGGAGAGACTTGGTTTAAGTCTCCCACTATGATTGTGGATTTGTGTATTTATCACTTTAGTTCTGTCAATATTTACTTCATGTATGTTGAAGCTCTATGCTATGGTTTGAATGTGTACCCTCCAAAATTCAGGTATTGGAACCTAATACCCAAGAAGATGGTATTAAGAACTGGCTTTTAAGGGGTCATAGGGGCTTATCCCATCATGAATGGGATTAGGGTTCTTATAGAAGAGGCTTCAGACAGCATTCAGTTTTCACTTGCTCTCCCACATTCCACTAGTTGATGACACAGAGTTCCTCCTCTTAAGAGGATTTAGGACGAGACTACCACCTTGGAAGCGGAGTTCAGCCCTCCCGAGACGACCAAAGTACTAGCGCTTTGGTCTTCTACTTGCCAATTTCTAGAACTGTGAGAAATACATTTCTATTATTTATAAATTACCTAGTCTGAGGTATTTTGTTTTAGCAGCACAAACAGACTGAGACTATTAAATTATTAGATGTTTATACATCGGTAATTACTTTATTCCTGATATTATGAACCTTTTCTTATTAGAAGTGTCTTGTTTCTATCAACAAGGCATCAACAAGATGCCTTGCCTTGAAGCAAGTGCTGCCTGATACGAATATTGTCACTCCAATATTTTCATGCTTAGTATTGGTATTGTATGCAATTTTTCATCCTTTATCTATGTCTTTTTATTTACGTGCATCTCTTAAAGATAAAATACCATTGATTCTTACTTTTAAACTTGGTCAATATATGAATTTTGATTGAAGTTTTTAGTCCATGTGTACATAAATTACGGATATGAGTTTATGTCTATCACTTTACTATTCATTTTTCTGTATATCACATATTTTTCTTTGTTCCTCATTTCCTGCCTTCCTTAGTTTTAATATCTACTTAAGTTTCTTTATTTTTGCCTATCTGCAACTTTTTGGATTATTTTTAATGATTTAAGTATTAAAATAATACCATTTAGATTATGCTAATCTATATAGAGTTCATAGTGAAACACATTACATAAAATACCTATCTATCTCTCTCTCTCTAGATAAGGATATAAATTCACAAATGGTGTTATAGTTTTTGCTTTAAATTATCATGTCTTTTAAAAAATTATCACATATCTATATATACACATGTACTCTGTTTATGTGTATACTGTTAATATATGTTATCATTTCTATTCACTTCATGTTTAGCATTCCCAGTGCTCTTCACTTATTTGCATAGGTTCAAGTTGCTATATAATATAATTTCCTTTTCAGCTGAAGAACTCATATTAAACGTTTCACAAAGCAGACCCACTGGCAACAAATACTCCTAAATGTTATTTTTGCAGGACAGTTTCACTTAATATAGACTTCTTATTTGGTATATTTTCTTTTAGCACTTGGGATATGTCAATCTAATAGCTTCTAGCCACCACAGTCTCAGGTTAGAAGTGAGTCATTAATTATATGACTAATTTCCTTTATGTGAATTTTCATTCCTCTGGATGCTTTCAAGATTTACTCTTAATGTTTGGTTTTCTGAAGTACGATTATGATATGCCTTGGAGTATTTGTGAATATTTATCTCGGTTGGGGTATATCAAGTTTCTTCATTATGCAAGTAAATGTTTTACATGAGACTTTGGAGGATTTTGGTCATTAATTGTTTTGACTTTTCTTTTTCTTCATTGTTTCTTTGTCTTAAGAATGTTTTCTTGTTGGTCATTTATATGTCTTCTTGGAAGAAATGTCTATTCAGCTCTTTTATTTATTTTTAAATCAAGGTTATTTGAGTTTTTTTTGTTTTGTTTTTTGGGTTTTTTTTTTTTTTTTCCGCTATTGAGCTATGAGTTCCAAGAGTTCCTTATATATTTTGGATATTAACTCTATCAGATATATGGTATAAAAATATTTTCTCCCATTCTGTTGATTGCCCTTCAGTTTGTTGATTGTTTCTTTTGTTGTAAAGAAACTTTTAATCTGATATAACCTTACTTACCTGTTTTTTCCTTTTGTTGCCCATGCTTTTAAAGTCATAGCCAAGAAATCATTACTGATGCCAATGTCCAGAAGCTTTTTCCTGTTTTTGTTTTTCTTTTCTAGGAGTTTAATGGTTTCTAGTTTATTTAAGTCTTTAATCCATTTTGAGTTGGTTGTTGTGCATGGTATGAGATCAGGCCCCAGCTTCATTGTTTCGCACATATAGAAGTTTTCCCAACATCATTTATTAAAGAGACTATTCTTTCTTCATTGTCTATTCTTGACACCCTTGTCAAAAATCAGTTGATCATATATGTATAGTTTGATTTCTAGTCTCTCTGTTCCATTGGTCTATATATTTGATTTTATGCCAGTATCATGCTCCATTTTCCTTGCTCAAAATTCTTCTGGATATTTGGTGTCCTTTGTAGTTTCATATAAATTGTAAGATTGTTTTATCTACTGTAAAAAGTGCCACTAAGATTTGGTAGGAATTACATTAAATCTATAGATTGCTTTGGGTACTGTGAACATTTTAATGATGTTAAATTCTTATAATCTATAAGTATGGATGTCTTTTCCACTCATTTGTATCTGCTTTGCTTTTTTTTTCAATCAGTGTTTTATAGTTTTCAGTGTACAAGTCTTTCACCTCCTAGGTTAAGTTTATTCTTAGTTACAAAAGGTAAAAATAGATTACCACATGACCCAGTAGCCCCATTTCTGGATACAGAGCCTAAGGAATTTAAGTCAAGATTTTGAAGAGATATTTACATTTCCATTTTAATTATAACATTATTCATAATAATCAAGATGGAAACAACTGAAATATCCATAAATGGATTTAAAAATGTGACATATATAAACTAAGTATTTTTATTCAGCATTAAAAAAGAGAAGGAAATTTTGCCATTTTCAACAACTTGGATGAACTCGGAGGACATTAGGTTGCGTGAAATAAGCCAGACACAGAAAGACAAATACTACATGATATCACTTATATGATGAATCTAAAATAATCAGACTCATAGAAGCAGAGAGTGGTAGTTGCCAAAGGAGGAAACAAGGAGATATTAGTCAAAGAGTACAAAAATTTCTGTTATATGAGATTTATAAGTCCCAGAGATCTACCGTACAGCATAGTGCTTACAGCTAACAATATTGTATTATACACTTAGAAATTTGCTGAGAGAGTACATCTTGTATTAAGTGTTCTTATCACAAGAAAACAACAATAATAATAAGTAAGAGGGCAGGAGCAAATTTTGGGAGGCAATAGATAGTCTTATGACATAAATTGTGGTGATGTTTTCCATAGTGCATACTTACATCCAAACTTTTTTAAGTTGCACAGATTGAGTACATATACTTCTTTGTCAAAAAAGATAATGACTTAAAAAGATTTTTAAAGAGTGCTAGTTAACTCAATGCAAAACAATATTTGAAAATCTCACATTATGAATAGGTGAAAAGTTTTCCAAGAACAAAAGTTGCTCCAATATAAAAAAAAATCTACCAATATAATTCTCTAAATTAACAGAACCAAGTAGAAAAAAAATAAACTATTGTTACAGTTAATTTCATATCAACTTGACTAGCAAAGGTATGCCCAAATAGCTGTTAAAACTTTATATCTGGTTGCATCTGTAAGGGTATTTCTGTAAGAGGTTAGCATTTAAATAAGTAAGTTGAGTAAAGAAAATCCACTGTCACCAATGTGAGTGGGCATATGTCATGCCTTGGAAGGACTGAAAGACAGAGGAAGGGAGAATTCACTCTCTCTCTTCTTGAGCTGGGACATCCCTCTTCTCCTGACCTCAAACATAAGAGCTCCTGGCTCTTGGACTTTTGGACTAGGGAATTTAACCAAGAACTCACCCTCCACCCCCAAGAACACACCCATTCCATTACACCTTTACCTTACCCCCCATTTTCTAGACCTTGTGACCCAGATTGAATTACACCACTGGCTTTCCTAGTTCTCCAACTTACATACGGCATGTTGCAGAACTTTCGGCCTGCATAATAGCATAAGCCAATGCCCATAATAAATATTATGTGTTTATATCTATATCTATGTATGCTACTGGTTCTGTTCCTCTAGAGAATTCTGAGAATACAACCATTTCAAGAAATAATTATTAAGAATTTTAAAACTGTATACAAATTAAATAGATGGAAACTTCATGACTTGGTAAAAGCTATATATTAAAAATCAACAGTAAATATATAACAATTAATAGAGGCACTTTATTTTTATTAAGGTCAGAGAGAATGCTGACACTATCAATTCTGCTCTTTTTAATTGTATTGAAAGTTCTGTCCAATGTTATAATAAAATACACAATTTGTCTTTTCATAGATATTCACAAGAATAATTTCTACTCACAGGCTTCTGCAATGTGATCTTGTTACTTCCCTACCAAGAGACAGAGTTCGTCTTTCCACTTCCTCGAATCATCAAAGTCTCTGTGAGTTCAATGACAAATAGAATATGGCATACTCTTCCAACTTGACCTACTATAAAATTTACCTTTCATACTTACTCGTAGAATGTACCTGCTATGTTGCTAGATGTTTAAGCTACCTGAAGAAGCTACATATAGAAGTTATAGCAGATGGATACCAGCTGAAATCCCAGCTGGCAGCCAATATCAACTGTCAGTTATATGAATGAATCACCTTGAATAGCTATCCTGGTGAAGCTTCAGATGCCTGCAACACTGGCCAACATTCTAACCATACAAAAGACCAAAATTATAACCACACAAAGACCAAAGACAAAACTCAATCAAATAAGCCAAGTCAACCCAGAGAAATGTAAGAAATATTTTATTTTTCTTTAAAGGCCTTAAGTTTTGGAGTGTTCAGTACACAGCAATAAAAACAGGAAGAAAACAAGCAACATGGTATAAATATTAGAAGAGAAAACAGAATCAACAGGTAGACAAACCATTAATTATTATCTTATTCTGACAGCTAACAGATAATCACTTTAAGAGAGGTCAGCAAGCTTGAAGGATAAAAGAATTAATGACCATAAGCAATAGCATTTCTGGGTTTTTGTTGTTGTTGTTTTAGTTAGAAAGTTTATTTTCTACTTTTTTGTCAATAGCTTTCGAGGGAACAGGTGGTGTTTGGTTACATGAATAAATTCTTTAGTGGTGATCTCTGAGATTTCAGTGCACCCATCACCTGAGCAGTGTACCCTGTACCCAATGTGTAGTCATTTATCCCTCACCCACTCCCACACTTTTACCTGAGTCCCCAAAGTCCATTGTATCATTCCTATGCCTTTGCTTCCTCATAGCTTAGCTCCCACTTATGAGTGAGAATGTACGATGTTTGGTTTTCTATTCCTGAGTTACTTCACCTAGAATAATGTTCTCTAATTCCATCTAGGTTGCTGTGAATGCCACTGTTTCATTTCTTTTTATGGCTAAGTAGTAGTCTATGATATGTTTATGTGTGTGTGTGTGTGTGTGTGTGTGTGTGTGTATACTACATTTTCTTTATCTACTCATTGACTGATGGGCATTTGGACTGGCTGTATTTTTTGCAATTATGAATTGTGCTGCTATAAACGTAGGTGCAGGTATCTTTTTCGGGTTATGACTTCTTTTCCTCTGGGTAGATACCCAGGAGTGGGATTGCTGGATCAAATGGTAGATTTACTTTTAGATCTTTACAGAATCTCCATACTGTTTTCCATAGTGGTTGTACTAGCATTTCTTTACAACTAACTACAAAATATAACAAAATGTATGAATTTTCCAGGAATTAACTTACTAAAGAATATACAAGATTTCTATGGATAAAACTTTCAGATTCCAAAAAGGAAATTGATCATGATTTGAATAAGTGAAAAGACATTCCATATTCATGGATGAGATTATAGTGAAATAAAGTTACAAATTTTGCATATTTGTCAATAAATTTGATGCAAATTAAATTAAATTCCAACTGTATTTCAAAAGCTCAGTGAACTTACTCTAAAAAGTATGAAGAAGAAAAATTAACAAATACCAAAGTTGACTTTAAAATAAAAAGAAGGTGAAGCGGGGGAAATACTGTATTATACATGGGCATACAGCAAATCTATAGCAATAAATGAGTAGAATTAATGATTCAATGATATGGTTACATACAATTCAATAAAGAAAAGACAATAAATTAATTAAATGGTGTATTAGAGATTTCTGCTACATAACAAATTCCCCCAACATTAGCAACTTAAAACAATAACCATTTATTATCTCACAGTTTCTAAGTGTCTGGAGTTCAGGTACAGCTTAGGTGAATCCTTTCATTAGGGTCTCTCATAGTGCTGCCAATAAGGTGGAAGTCAGGCCTACAGTCATTTTAATCTACTTCCAAGCTCTCTTACATGGCTGCTGACAAGCCTCAGGTCCTCAGTGGCTGTTGGTTGCATCAGTTTCTTGTCATGTGGCCCTCTTCTTAGCACAGCTTACAACATGGCAGAGGAAAGAGTTTCCCCAGAGGAAAAAGAAAAAACAAGAAGAGAGCAAATGAGACAGAAATCTCAGACTTTTTAGAACCTAACCTCAGAAGTGACATCACACAACTTTTGCCATGGTTTGCTGGTTGGAAGCAAATTACTAGGTTACAGCCCACTCTTACCGGGAAGGGATTAAACAAAGGAGTAAATACCATAAAGTGTGGACCATTGGAGCCTATTGTAGAGGCTGACTACCACAGTGGTTTTGATAGACTAGTTCACCCTACAGAGAAGAGTGAAACTAGACCTCCACCTGATACCAAATAAAAAGATAAAATTCCAGTGAATTAATAATCTACATGTGAAAGATATGATAATAAATTTAGTATGAAATATAAAGTTAGAAATTAAAAATAATTTTTAAACAAAACTCCCAAAACAAAAGCCATAAAGCAAAAATATGAATCCTTTGATTCTATCAAAAATAAAGATTTCTGTAAGACAAAAGACATGAAGAAAAGCATTAATTACTACATGATGAAATGGGATAAACTTTTTTTAAATCCTAAATTTGCAAGGGATTCATATCAAAATTATACTACAAACTTCTCTACTTCAACAACAACAAAAAAATCACAGAACCTCTCCAAAAAAGTGAGCAAAAGTTGTGAAGATATAACTCAAAAGGAAGAAACTCAGAGGCTGACAATCTAGAAAAAGATGTTCAAATTCATTATTAATCCATGGAATACAAAACAAAAGCAAAATGAAATAACATTTTAAGTCTCTTAGACTTGTAAAAATTAAAAAAACAAAAAACAAACAAACAAACAAAAAAAACAAAAAAAAACCTGTGCCTGTAATCCCAGCACTTTGGGAGGCCGAGGCAGGAGGATCACAAGGTCAGGAGATCGAGACCATCCTGACTAACACGGTGAAACCCTGTCTCTACTAAAAATACAAAAAATTAGCTGGGCGTGGCAGCGGGCGCCTGTAGTCCCAGCTACTCGGCAGGCTGAGGCAGGAGAATGGCTTGAACCCGGGAGGCGGAGCTTACAGTGAGCTGAGATCGTGCCACTGCACTCCAGCCTGGGCGACAGAGAGAGACTCCATCTCAAACAAACAAACAAACAACCAAAAAAAAAAAAAAACCCCTGAATAATACAAAAAGTGGAAAGGAAGTATGAGTTATAGGAACCTTCTTATAGTAGAGCTAGTGATAGGGCAATCTGGCAATATTTAGCCATGTTAGGTATATTTACACTCTATTATTCAGCCATTCAGTTTCTGGTTCTTTGCATCCCAAAGAAGTCTCACAAAATTCCTTAAGGGGCATTTGTAAAAAGACATTTATTGCAGAATTATGTGACTTGGCAGATAGTTGGAGGGAATCTAGATACTCCTTACTGGTAGAGAAAATAGGCATAATATGAAATATAGACTCTATTGAGCAATATGCAAGGGTAAGATAAAAGAGAGTAGATACTCTACATAGCCACATTGAGGTACCTTAAGAATGTAGTACTAACTGAAAAAAAGAATAGAATGAAATATCTAACTAATACTTTTTAATACGTTAAAAACTGATATACACCAGAAAGCATATTTTTTACAAGAACACTTACAAACACAAATTAAACAAATTAGAATTATTGCCTAAGGGAGGGAAGTCAAAAGAAAATGTAAAATGATATATGGTAATGACCCTGCAAGCACTAATTGTACATCCATCCTTAAGATAGTTAAGTATTGGAGAAAATAGGCAGCCTCTATGAAGCTGGTGGTGGTTGCCTCAAAAAAATGAAATAAAAATTTCATGTGAAAAGTGTCTATGGATCTAGGTAAACTTATTTACAACACAATGATAAATTAATAGGGCACTGTGAGGAGGTTTGGGAGGACGGAGAGAGGCAGGAAGTTGAGGTAGGAGAAAGACACCACTGAGAATTTGAAAAATACAGTACATGTGGGAATCAATTTGATGCCTGCAAAAAATCACATTTTTGGTGATGATCAAGGAAAAAAAGAAGTTAGCCACGATGAATTGGATCTGAACAGTTTCCTGAAGATAGGAAACAACTCAAATTCATCGAATTCAGCCCTAGGCTAGAATAAAAGATGACTCTATTGTGATGTCAGACATTTCTCCTAGCCTTTAGTGAGAGGTTCAGTAAAATCAGAGAAGCGGGAGAGCCTAAGCTTTGTGGTCCACAGGTAGAGGTGGGAGATGGTGGCAGCATTCCCTCTGGAAGGTAGCATACTGCTGCAAAATGGGATGTGGTTCCCACATGGGCATGCCTCATGAAGTTGCAGCCAATGAGCGCAGATGAACAACACAACAATCTAAAATATAAACCTTACGACGAAAGGCACAACATCTGCTGTGTTCATTACTCTGTTCAGAAAACCTAGGAGAATTAATAAAATAAGTACTTACTAGATGAATGAATTAGATAAAAAAGAAAAAACTGGAAACATCTTAACAAAAGGGGATTAGTCAAATACATTATGGTATATATTTACTATGGAATTTGATTAAAGGAAAATTATAACTTGTAAGTATGAGTAATATGAATAATACTTATATAATAAAACATTAAGACAGATTACAAACATAACTTTATGATCCTATTTTGGAAGTAAATACGTATGCATTAAAAATTTGGAAAGAATGTACACTGAAATATTAACTATACTTATTACTGGATGTTATTAGCAATGTTTTCTTTTTGCTAATATACATTCCTGAATTTTTCAACAGCTAATGTGGATTATGGTGAAATTTTAAAACTACAAAAATTTAAATAGATTTTGAGAATTGATATCTGAAATGGGAATAAATCAGTTAAAAAAAAAAGTCTCATCTATACTAAGGATTTATATTTAATTTTTATTATTCCAGTTAAATAGGTGTAAAATACATTAACTGTCCTCTCCTAATTTGCACGTCTTGACCATGTTTACTTGGTTAACAGCTCCAAAGCACCTTGAGGGCAGTGATAATATTTTTCTATTATCCTGAGAGGTTGGTTGTTCAATAAATGTCTGTTGAGCTAAGTAACTCTTTTATAATATCCTCTAATTAACTGCTATATTGTCCAGAATTTTCTCAAAATGTTAATCAAACATTTTATATAATTCTGATTTAAAGATTTTTTTTCACTTTTTCTGAAAGTTTTTAATTTAGTTGCAATTTATCTGCAGTTTTAAATTTAGCTTGCAATTTATTTATTTATTATTTATTTATTTATTTATTTATTTATTTATTTATTTGAGATGGAGTCTCACTCTGCTGCCCAGGCTGGAGTGCAGTGTGGCGATCTCGGCTCATTGCAACCTCTCCCACACAGGTTCAAGTGATTCTCCTGCCTCAGCCTCCTGAGTAGCTGCCACCTGCCACCAGACCCGGCTAGTTTTTGTATTTTTAATGGCGACGGGGTTTCACCATCTTGGCCAGGCTGGTCGTGAACTCCTGATCCACCCACCTCGGCCTCCCAAAGTGCTGGGATTACAGGCGTGAGCTACTGCACCCGGCCGGTTGCAATCTTTTTTAACAGAAGCTAAAAGCTGTAGTATAATCTGTGGTTCTTTTTCCATTTGGGTATTTTCTATCACCTTTCTACTTACAAAGTGACCACAATAATGTTCTAGCCAACAGTCATTTTTTTCTTTGTTTCTATAAAATAAAATTTTGTATTTAAAATTTTAATATACCTGATGTTTATTTATTTTGTTTTATTTTCATTAAAAGGAAGCTTTGGTTTTATTATTTTCATTTTGCTCTAGACACAGACATTTACTAAGTCTCAATTCTTTTTCAGAAAACTCTGATTATTCTGACCTATTTATGCTCCCAGATGCATTCTTAGAATTATCATTTATAAAGTCATGTTTATGCTTTCACTGAGGCTGTACCAAAGCTATAACGAAAGTTGGGAACATCTGACATCTTTAGAATATGATAGTCTTTATATTCAGAAAATATAGTCTGCCTCTCTGTTTATTTCAATATTCTCCCAATAAACCTCAGTAGTTTTTTGCATCATTTGTAGCTTTGTAATTTATTCCTAAATATTTACTAAATGTTTACTTTATTGTAAATTGGATTCCTTTTGCATTGTTTTCCCCATATACTTTCAATTTTATTTTTTATTATTTCCTTTTGGCATGTTGTTTTAATGTTTTCCTGAATATGTTAGGTAGAGGCTTAGTTCATCTTTTTGCTATTATTATTCTTTACTTCTGTATAAATTGTGGAATTTTGAGTGATAAATTGTTTACTAAGTGCTATTTTGGCAGCATTCCATACTTTTTCAACATATTGTATGTATATTTTCAATACATTTTCTTGCTCTGGGTTCCTTCCCTGACCTAGGCACTTTTTAAAAACACTTTTAAAAAGTTTTTATGCATTTGACTCATTTTAATTCCATTTTTATTATTTGTTTCTCTTTTTAATGTATTGTAGTAGAAAATGTAACCCGTAGGATATCAGCTTTTAAAAATCGCTTGAATACATTTTCATTCCAGCGTGTGATCCTTTTGAAAAGGGTTCGAGTACACTTGAAAAGCAAGTGCATTTCCATATCCTGCTTCTATGCTCTCTACAAATAATAGTTAATTCTATTTTACTAATCATGTTATTCAATTAGAATTCTGATCATTAATTCTTTGTCTCTTTGTTATCCGTCTAATTAGAATAATCTTAATATGGCAGTTTCACTTATTTTTTCTCTCTTGGATCTATTATTGAAGAACTGATAGCCAGTCCTTTACTGTCTAACCAGTAGCATATGAGCCAGGTAATAATATGACTTATCATACAAACTGGGAACATTTTGACAGTGAAAAGAGATGCTATTAATTATGCTGGACCAACAGTTGTAAACCAGGACTCTGAGCCAATCCAAGATAACTTTACTCTATCTGAGCGTAATCTGGTATGAGACCTCCAATCACTAGGGATGTTCTACACTAGCCTAAATGGTGTTTGGGCAGTCAATCAGGTCATATCTTGGAGGGTTTAAATGTAAACTACTCAGAGAAAAACATAACAGAAGGATGAAGAGAAAAAGAGATACAGATTGAGAAACGACACTGGTCAGACATCTTGAGGCAAAAGAAGTTACATTCAAGAAAACACAATAC
Source organism: Chlorocebus sabaeus (assembly GCF_047675955.1). Lineage (NCBI taxonomy): Eukaryota > Metazoa > Chordata > Mammalia > Primates > Cercopithecidae > Chlorocebus > Chlorocebus sabaeus. The sequence goes on from NC_132925.1 coordinate 25,115,104, forward strand.
CTGTAATGCCAGCACTTTGGGAGGCCAAGGCAAGAGGATCACCTGAGGTCAGGAGTTTGAGACCAGCCTAACCAATATGGTGAAACCCTGTCTCTACTAAAAATACAAAAATAAGCCAGGTGTGGTGCTGTGTGCCTGTAGTACCAGCTACTCAGGAGGCTGAGGCAGGAGAATCGCTTGAACCCAGGAGGTGGAGGTTGTGGTGAGCCAAGATCGTGCCACTGCACTCCAGCCTGGGTGACAAAGCAAGACTTTGTCTAGGAAAAAAAAAAAAAGGAAGAAAAAAGAAAAAGAAACAGCAATGAAGAGGAGTGGGGAGAGAAGACATTTCTTTGATGACAAAAGAAAATGTACAATAGGAGAAGAGAAGGCTGTGAAAATGCTCACAAGAAATTGTGAACTTAGAGCATAGGGAGCAGCAACGTCGGGGAGATGTTACCTAGAATTAATAGTAAATAACTAGTTATCTTTGCTTCCTGAACTATGCTCCAGTTTCACAAAACAAGCTATATAGCTACTGAGACGTTTTCTGTTTCTCTATATTTCTCTACTCATTTAATAGATCATTGGTTGAATTAGCATGAATGTGTATCTGTGACTTGAAAGTTGAAAAAGTTTCACAAAGTTCTATATCTGTACAGACTTAACATATAAGAGATGTCCAGTGAATGTCAGTTGCACGTGTTAATATGTATTTCACACCTACCAAAGGTGATAACACCGCTTGCTCTTGGATGAAGGAGTTGTGGGTGGTTTTTGTTTTCTTCTTTTGCTCATCTCTATTTTCTAAATTCCTTATAATTACTAATGAAGAGAGAAAAAAATAAAGTTATCAAGATCAATAGGTGATTCGATAAGTTTGGGTATTTGGAGAAATTCTTAAACTTAATAGCCAAAAGAATTTTAGGAAAAGGAAGGAGTAATATTCACAAAGTAAATTTATCAAGAGGCAAGCCATGAAAATCAGACTATCACATCATTTACTAGAGATGCAACAGTTAGACCTACCTTCACTTACTTCCTGCTTTGGTACAATGAAGACGACAGAAATATTTTCCCTATGGAATTTCAATGTGTATTAAATAAGATAATGTTAAGTGAAGTACTTAGACCAGTGCCAGGCATGACATAAGTGCTCAAGGTACTGGCTATGAACTAGCGGCTTAGAGAGCTATAGAGGAAATAGCAGCATCAATGACGACGACAACAGTAACAACAACAAAATAAAGAAGTGGCATAAATATAGAAGAGCAATTATCAAACAGGAGCTGCCTTCCTTCGCTCCATTAAATCTTGGTCCTCAGCATGACCGTGACTGTTCTGAAAACCCACAGGACATGTTTCAGTTCACAGAGAGGCCTTCCTTCTTAAACACTTCACCTCCCTCTTCCAGATTGTCCAGGCTACAGAGATCCTGCACTGCCCTGCTCTGCCCCTCGGTGCCAGCCAGATGTCGGGCTCTTTGAGATTTATCATTTGCCACATACAGAGAAGCAAAAGTTTGCTGGTTACAGAATTATAGCATTTCATTAGAACAACTCAGAAAGTTTCTCCATGTGGTTGGTATGTGTCATTTTCTTTCTTTTATAGCAACAAACCAAACGGAAAAATGTATAAGAAAATACGCTAGAAAAGAATTTTAAAAAGGAAAAAGTATTTTGTGTATGTGAATATACAGAGTTTGGGAGCAAGAGGTGTAGTAATAATTGGGAAAATTAGATGAATATTAACATCAATTTTTGTTATTTTTATTTCTTTTATAAGTATTATGCTGTTAATGCTAGCACTTCAGATGCTACCCCTTAAAGCATGTCTATAAACAGATAACATCTGTTTTCCTTAAATTCCTTATACTTAACTCCTCAAAGATACAGCCCGTACATCTCAATATTCCTTTGCACATAGTAGGTGCTCAACATGTGACAGTTAAACAAACATGGGAGAGAATAAACACATACTATAGACCCAGTCTACAAAATATTATATGACCTATAAAGGAATCAAAACTCTTTAAGATGCTTCGGGGAACTGCAGAGCTGTAATATATCTGGGCCCACAATAAAAGCTGACTGTAGGAGGTAAGTATTTAGTAAACTAAATTTATTGGTGCTGTCAGTGCCTCTAAATTTCTTGCTCTTAAATCTAATATGTCGCTCTAAAGCTCCTAACGGGGGCCTTTCGTTTTCTTACCTGTTTAATTAGTTCCAAATTCCCAAACCAGAGGCAACACATTAACAACTGCAAAACAAAACAAAACCAAAATATTATTATCTCAAATTTTATTTAGGGTATTGCTCTAGGCTCAAATTAATTCTGCTATCTCATAAACCTTACACATAACAGCTCCCTTTAATAACTGACTAACTTGAGTCAGTATCTATCATTTAACCAAAATTATAAAGAACTTACTTTATGCCAAGAACCATCTCAGACATTTTGGATTAAAAGCTAATTCAGCCAGCTTCTTACATTCTGGTTTTCTTTTGCATTGTAGGAGTTTAACTGCTTGGTTCAGGATTGCTGCTTCAGATAATCTGGCTCTTGTAGTTTGAGTAATGCTAACTCCTATAATCAGTGAACTGCATATCATTGGTGGCTTAATCCAGAAGAAATTTATTTCTTTCTCACATGATGTTTTTGATCAGTAGTTGACTCTCTCCTGTCATGTGCCAAGGCTCCCTTCCTCTCAGGCTCTACCATATTCAACTTGGATCTTAAAAAGTCACACTTGAGATCATCTCTATTCTTTTCATGCTGAAGTAGAAAAAACATGGAAGATTGTGCATGGGAGACTTTAGTGCTTGCCTGAATATGGTGTACATAACTTCTATTTACATTGCTCTAGCTAGAAATCAGTCACATGTCCACACCTACCTTCAAAGAAAGATCTAAACTGTGTGCCCAGGAATAAGAGGAATAAGAGTCAATGAGTTTGCTTAAATAGCTATCCATGCTTTGACATATCTCTCAACCCTGTATACCTCAAGTAGACAAGAGACACCACATTGCTACGACCCACCCAGACATCTGGGATACAACCTGTCAACTGGGCTCATAGAGCCTCCACCTCCCCCTACCTTCATGTATTCCTAGGCCAAGATGACTTTCCTTCAGTGTTTTCCAATATTTCATTATACAAACTACGCATATGTGATAGGCAACCCTTAAGATGACTCACAGTGATTCTCACCTTTTGCTATGCATGCCCTGTGCAATCCTTTCCACTTGAATATATGAACTTCTAACAATGAACTTCAACCAAAAAAAGAAAAAGAAAAAAAGAGGTAGAGGTGATGTTATGTCACTTCCAGAAATAAGTTATAAAATGACTGATTTTCTTGATCACCTACTTGCTATCATGTTCTGAAGAAAGTCAGCTCCCACAGCATGTGCTGCCCAAGGGTAAACACACTTGTCAAGGAACTAAGGAAGGCCCCTTGCCAACTGTCAGTGAGAAACTGAGGATCTCAACAGTCAGTGAGGAACTGAATCTTTCCAACAACCACGTGTGCAAACTTGGAAGCAGATCCTTCCCTAACTGTGCCATCAGATCAGACCACAGCCCCAACTCTGACACCTTTACTGAAACCTCATTCATAAGAAACCTTCAACTGGAGCCTGCACCCAGATTCATTATCCACAGAAACTGGGAAATTATTTTTTGTTGCTTTCAGCCACTAAGTTTGGCGGTAATTCATTACACAATAATTAATAAATATGTGACTTAATGCCAATAGGGTTTCCCTCTTCCCTTAGCTGTTCTCGCAAAACACCCATATTCAGATTCCTCCAAGATTCTGTTTCTGCACAGTATACTCATACATGGTCTGAGAATGCCACATATACATATTTTATAAACAAATATATTGATAGTAAATTATATACAAATGCATGCATATAAGTTCAAAAGTCCCATTTTTATACAACTTTGTTTTTTTATGTTCTTTTTAGCACAGCAAAATTTTTACTGTACAAATTTGATCTGTCTTTTTGAAACTTAAAATCTTCACAGTTACTTTTTGTCTAATATTTGGTTGTTAAAAATACAATCACGTTATGATACATTAAACTAATCATAGAATATATATGAGAAATATATTGCCTAATTTAGGTTTAGTGAAAAGAAGAGTCAAACAATACATAGCCAAATTATTGAGGACAATAATCTTAATGTATTCATTATTGTATCGCCTATAACTTCTAGCAGAGAGCATAGCACATATTCTTTTTGGAGCAAATAATAAAACTTGTTCTACTTTAAGGTAGATTTTCTCACAGATTCTAACAAATTCTTGATGTGAAAAGAACAAAAGTTTTAGAGCCATGCTTTTTCATCTGGAAAATATAGAAGTCAGTGTTTATTCTTTTATCACTGTAAGGGCGCTGTGAAAAATAATGTGATAAAATGTTGAAAACAAAACTTTGGAGCAATATCTTCAAGACTTTTTTTAATTTAAAACTTCTGGAGAGTTGATATTTCCTAAAAGGCAGGCTTACACACTTTAAAGAGCCTGGGCTTTGAAATCAGAATATGTCATCCCCACTCTGGCATTTACCTATGATCTCCAAAAAGCCGCTTAACTTCTTTGAACTGGTTTCTCCATCTGTAAAATGGAGATTGTATTGTACCAAAATAGCTTATAGTGATGTTGTGAAGCTCCATATATATATATATACACACACACACACACACATATTTTTTATATGCCATTATTTTATAAACTATAAAACACTATATAAATGTTAATTATAATCATTATGATTCAACACAAGTGTTCCTGTATAGGCAGATATATAAGCTCATATTTTCACATTATTTCATTTTTCCAGTTAATAAGAATAATAATGAACATTTGTGCATGATGGCACATGCCTGTAGTCCCAGCTACTTGAGAGTCTGAGGCAGCAGTTCTAGTTCAGCCTGGGCAATATAGCAAGATCCTCTCTCTAAAAAATAAATAAATAAATAATAAAAAGTAGTAATAATGAACAAAGAAATCTTCTATGGGCTAGATACTATCCTAAAATATTTATATGTATTAACTTTACAATTTAAAAGTTTGAGGAAGAGAGATGTCAAATAACTACCCAAAGCTACACAGCTAAAAATTATTGACAGAGCCCGGAATTGAACCCTGGAAATCAGCCTCTGGAGTCTGCCCTTAATGATGGCACAATATCATATTCCAAATAAATTGTATTACATTTGCAGAGATGTGTTCACACATACATACAAACACACACAATATTTTTAAAACTACAGTCCGTATGATATGCAGATGATCTTAGGTTTTCTTTGTTCTTTTTTTTCTTCTGGGATACTGTATTACACTGAGTAGTCATGTTTCCTTAGGCCCTTCTGGCTGTGACAGTTTCTCAGACTTTCTGTATTTTTATGACCTTGACAGTTTTGAGGATTACTGGTCAGGTGTCTTGTAGATATACTTCCATTGGGATTTGTCTTATTTTTTTCTCATTATTGGGCAGGGGTAATGTGTTTTTTGGAGGAAGAGCACAGAAGTAAATGACTCTTCTCATCACATAATATCAAGGGCATATAATATCAATATCACATACCACTGTTGATGTCAACCTTGATTATTTGGCTTCAGATACAATTTTTCAAGTTTCTCCACTGTAAAGTTAATTTTTTATCTGGTTCCCATACTGAATTCTTTGGGAGAAAGTCACTATGCTTAGCCTCCACTTAAGAACTGGGAAAATAGTTCTAAAGCGTTGAGTACCTACATTAATTATTTGAAAATCACAGGAGATTTGCCTGTTCTTCCAAACGTATTTATTTGTCCAATCTTTTATTTAGGCAGCATAAGACTTACAGATTTTTATTTTGTACTTTGGATTATAATCCAATACTACATCAATGTTCTTGCCCAGATTGTTTTAGCATTGGCCATAGGGAGCTCTTTTGGTTGTGTCTGTGTACTTTTGACATACAGCCATCATTGGAGAGGTTGTTTGATTTGCTTGGTTTGAATACCTTTTTGCTTTCTGGCACAATATGTTTTAGAATTCTATTAAGATAATAATATCTCCTGCAAGCTTTTATTTTGAATCCTGGCTCATACTAGAAAGGAAGTAGGAAAGTATCAGCCTAACCACTTCAACTCCTGTCCGGTCTTGTCTAGAAGGATCTCATAGGCTCTCTAATACTTTCCTTTTTAGGGCAATTGTTTGGGGTCATAAGTTCCCTTGAGAATCTGATTTTAAAAAACATAAACAAAAAAAACAAAAACCCGTGATGCCCAGAAAATGCCTATAAGCACTCATCCATTAGATGTGCGCGAGTACTTCTGGTTTCACAAACCAACTGAGGCTTACCCATGCACACTGCATTAGGGCTGGTGCCTCTGATCTCAGAGGAAACATACAAGCAAGCATCTATTCTGGAGAAGCCCTTATCAACCTCAGAAGTAGGAGAAATAATCGGTTTCTATTTATAATCTTAGACTTTTAGGGCTAAGAACCATGAAGGATCATGGCAGTACATTTCTATAGATGAAAAAGCGAGGCTTGTCGAAATAAGCTGACCTGCCTAGTACACTCTGTACCCACATGGCCAGCCTTGGCTTCTCTTCTGATCCCAAGACCACGGCTGGTTCCATCCACTGTGTTATTGAAGGAGGGTTTGACATTTCCGAATTTAGGGTAACATAGCATTTAATCTTTACGCTTTTTGACAAATTACTGAATGAAAGATTCCTTCAAATTCATACTATTATTTACCAACATCTTTCTCCCAAATCACTTCAAATGGGAAACTACAGGACAAAATAAACCACCATCCTTAGAAAGGGAGAAAACCCTATTCTGAGGATCTGCAGTTCTCCCCGACATTTACATTCCCTTACTTCCCTAGTTTCACTCTCCCCTGTCATTATATAGTTTTCTTTCTTTCTCCCAAATCACTTCAAATGGAAAACTACAGGACAAAATAAACTACCATCCTTAGGCAGAAAACCCTGTTCTGAGGATCTGCTGCTCTCCTGGTACTTGCATTCCCATGCTTCCCTAGTTTCACTCTCCCCTGTCATTGTATAGTTTCCTTTCTCTCAGAAGTTCAAAGAGTTGAAACAGCTCAGAAGGAAATGAGGGTCTGAACATAGGTTCTCTGGGGAAGCACTTAAGAAAATAAGCCTCCTATTCCTTTTTAAGTCATATCCTTCTCATTTTCCATGGTGAAGATAAACTCCAGTCTGGGATTTGGAAATCCATATTGTTGTCCCTGGAGCTGGAACTAGAGAAGTCAGGCTGGCTGCCCTAGGACTGGGGGACAAGGAGTACCTAATGGATTTATCTTCAACCACTTCCTTGAGGTGTCCTGCCATTTCAAATCGAAAACCTCCTTAGAATAACAAGACTATTTGGAAAGAAAAGTTCTTCGAAGAGCAGTCCCAACACGACCACCGCCCGCCCCGCCCTCCGCCCGCCCAAAAAAAGCACTGGAGAGATGTTCTTATATGTACCCTTCAACTAACAGATAAGAATGGAAATGTCCATGTACTTGAATGCATAGAGCTATTTGGGCCTATTCTAATATGCTCTTCAGTGAGATTTACCTGCATATAGCAGTAGAGAAATGGGATGAAAAGCATGAATATGTTGCACACTCAGTGTCAAGAATTGTATCCGAAATAAGAATCTGGAATTCCCCAGCTCCCTGTTATGAAATGGAATTCAGCATGTCTGTGGGCATGAGTCAAGGCCAGCTCTCAACTACCACTCTCATCTCCTCCTTCCAGTTAATTAACTTGGGCGTCCAAGGTCCAAAGTTGTCCCCAGTCATTGAAGGAAATAAATGGTATCTTTCCAGCTTACAGTAAAACTAGCAAGTAGGGAACCACAGCACAAATGCAGATTTAACACAACTAATCTGCAACTGCCACTTTATTTCAAATTAAAACATTGAAGAAAAACAGCCTGCCTTCATGAAGTAGAAACATAAAGCTATAGTTAACATTAAGGAAGTCGCATGGAAATTATTTGCTTTTTTCATGAGAGTAAATAATAGAAAAGACAGGATGTGTACCCAAAAGCATAGCACTTTTCATCCGATAAGGATCACTGCAAGCACCTAAACCCAGACAACAAATCACCTAAACCCAGAAAATAAATCACTTATCCCTTCAAAAGCAGGTTCATTTGAGTAAAAATTAGAGAAGATGGTCATTTTAAGAAGTTTTTAAAAAAGAAAACAGGCTGAGGTGCCTTTCTAGGTTATTAACAAATCGAAATTGAGCCACAAAGAAAAAGGGAGATGCTATTCAATAGTTTTTGGTAACGTAATCCAAAAAAATCAACTAATAAATTAAGATTCCAACATCTTCCAGTAAGTAGGTGAAGTTCAAGGTCTTCAACCGAAGCTGGAATATTGACATGTTAAAATCGTGTTCTTCTCAGTGTACTCCGAGGGTCTTCATAGACAGCTGCATCAGAATGACATGGGGAGTGAGGAAATGATGGGGGACTGCATATAATACAGATTTCTGGATCCAACTGCAGATCAATTGAATCTGAATCTCCAAGTGATTCTGCTACACCCTGAAGGGGGAAATTCTCTGCCTTCGAAACAATGCAATGTAGGGAAAATGCCTTTTCAACCGATAGTGTACATTCTTAGACAAAATTGGTTTTGAATTTATGATATGATATAGTTCAATTTGATCAGCCACTACACATCATAAATTTTTAAAACAAAATGATTTTCGTTAAGGCAAGCAACCACTGTGATACTTGAGCAGTTTTATATCTGGAGACTTCAAAATAGTCTTATAAAATAGGAAGTTAGACTCTTGGCAAAATGCTCAGTTAAGGGTTTTTGTTTTGTTTTTAATTTTATAAGTATATATCTACCTAAAATATAGGAAAGTTTTAGAGTAGGTTACACAACTTATTCCTTAATTAGCTTTCTATATCACTTTCCAGAAAATATCCTTAAATGCACATTGGCTTAGAGTTGAGTTTTATTGTTTCCTCAAACTTGAATGTGGTTAAAAATTGTTTCACAAGTTGCTGTTTTTAGTTTTCCAATTTCCAAGAAGGTGTGATGACTAACAACACATATTCCATGCATTCTAGACATACTGATCTTTTAAAATTGCTCTTTGGCATTTTTGATCCAGGCAATAAGTAAAATCTTTATCAGGCAGTGAGTGAAAATTAAAGAACCTGTGAAAGTATAAACAAATCTTGTTATAATTATCACTAGGTTCTGAATCATTAAAACATATTTGTACAAGCAAAATATTATGTGTTCCAAAACCCACCGCTCACAGATCAACAGCATGTCTTAGAAAGAGTGCCAAGAGCCATGGGCCCAATCTGAACTGAGCATGAGCATGAACTCAGTTCAAGATGCAGAAACCAAGGTAAGAAACTATGTCTGTTCTTTGCATCTTAAGCAGGCAAAAGAAATGTATTTTATGGGCTTTCACACTTTATTTGAAGATTATCATAAACTGAGAATTTCATATTGTAAAACCTCGAAACAGTAAACCTCTAATACAGCCTGTCATGCATTTCACAGCCTTCCATGAAATGGTGGTGTCTGAATTTCTCCCGCAGGGTTGAAAGTTTTAGACTGAAAGTTAAAATTCCACATGTTGGAATTAAGAATTATTTTGCAATGAGCAAAGCCCTCCTAGACAAAACTTATTTACATTGATCCTGTCAACACATTTTCCTTGTTTTTTTTTTTAAGTATTTATTTTAATAACTATTATATTTAAATACACTATTAGTAAACTTCAGGGTAGATTAGATTTACTGCAGCTTTGGGGCAAACGTTGCTTATCAAGTGTAATAGTGAGTAATCAGTATAACCAGACACATGTGCTGTTACATATATTTGTGTTAGCATTTAACTGATCTATGGAAACAATAAAATGGGTTTGGTAATCAAGCAGCGTGAGAGCTCATTGGAAAGACCTCACAGAGAAGCACCCTACCTAAAAGGGGGTGTCACATGCCTTCCATTTATTAACTAGAGTCATTTTTTAGCTTCTGCTTAGGAGACTATGCTTCTAATTTGCTTAATTGCCACTGAACAAGACAGCTGAAAAGTGCACAAGGAGAATTTAAAAAAAAAAAAAAAAAAAAAGTCCCTGATAACACATGAAGTAAATTAATCCCCTCCTGAACAAATAAATCAAAAATTTAAAGATACTGAATGTAGACAAAACCAATCCAAGGAGAAATTTCACTGTGAGAAATGTGAGGAAGTGAAAAAGAACTGTATGTTCTCCACACAAAGCAACTCCACATTGGATAGATAAAGTGATGGGATAAGAGGGTTTTGTGGGAGCTCTGCCCTCGTGAAGTTATCTAATGGGATAAAAACCTTAACAAAGAATTAAAACAAAGATGGCAGGCTTTAATTGAAAACTTGATCAATTAGCACAGAGGCCATAAGATAGAGGCAGCAGAGCATAAAATCTGATTAAAAAGAACCATACATCCTGCTTTATTTCCAGCGATGCGGTGAAACAGATGACCTTGGGGGGGAGGGGGGAAGATGGTTGTTGAGGATGAAGTAAAGTTCTTATGAGAAGTTTTGTGTCTACGAAGACTTTAAATTAAAATTCACATTTATATTCAAAGGAGAAATCACAGAGAAGTAAGTTTAGATCATTGACATATAATCCAAATTTATGACACTGTATAAGGACAGATGGGATGCAGAAAATCATTTTATTTCATAAATGTGAAGAACTGAGCATATAATGGTTTGCTGACTACTCAAATTTTCTCACTCATTTTGACCCTATTTTCACTCATTCTGTAACGACAGAATGAAACAGATCCAAATTACAGACTTGAGCCCAGTTAGAACAAAAGTATGTGATAAATCTCTCCGGAGAAGCCACTCTGTTGTGGTGCTCAGTTTAGTCTTTCAGAAGGTGATGAGGAAGAAGAACTAGAAGAAAGCTGGAATATCCTTCCACACTTGCTACAATTTAGAATAAATTGTGTTCTGTGTTCTGTTCATTGACTGTCAGGAATAATAGCAAAAGTAGGCATGAAAACTTTTATATTCAAATATGAAAGAGTTAATACTGAGACCATGTAACAATTTTTCCATCATTTTTTCCTCAGCTAGTTATGGCTGAGTGTTCCTTCCTCTTTTCATGACTTACTTATTCACCTTATTTCATTTCTAATTTCATCTTGCTTTTTTTTACTTTTGTGTAGTGTCCTCCCACCACCTCCCCCAGTGCTTGTACACTTGAAGACCAGAGTTAGCTTTTGCTGCTGCCTCCAGGTAAAATGCACACTTACTACTAGGAAATAAGTGACACGAGAAGGGACTTTAGGAAAAAATAAGAAAACCATTAAGGCGATAGAAACAGAATATGTTTGAGGAGAAAGCAGCAACTTTTTACTTCAAAAACTACCAATAAAAGCACTGCTGCAAAAAAACCTGTTTATTACAAAGCTAAAGATGTTTAATGTAAACGGAGAGTGAGAAGGCTTGCCCTTCTGGTCTGCAGAGAAGACAGAGACTAAATGAAAAATCAGTGGCGTTCTTTTCTCCATAAAAGCAGCCCTCTTCACCCATGCACTCGCACTCACAAGAGGCTGTGGAAGTGGCAGAGGCTCATGGAAGCTGTCATTAAGGGAGACAATGATTCTGCCAGTCAATATTAAAATGTATCTGCAGGTTCGGATGAGTATACTCTGCTCTTAAGCCCATTACTGTTTCCAAAACAAAAAAATGCATCTTCTTTCTCCTCTCATTTCAACTGCCTTCAATCTTTACTTCTGTGATTCCATCCACAGCCCATTCTTTCCTCATGATTTTTCCTGTATACAAATGTTAAAGCAAGAGGACAGAGCAGCCTACACCACCCAGACTATACCCCATCTCTAAATATTACACTAAGTACTAGATTAGAATATTGAGTGAGGAACCTCACATTTTAGCAGCTCATGCTCCTGTGTAATGAGGATACACACCAAAATCTACAAGTCTCTCAAGTGAATTTATGTATACATTGGGATCTCCAAGAAACGCCTGCTTTGTCTTTATACTAGAGATAAATGTGGCCTCTTAAATTAAATAATAAATCTTGAGGTGAATTTTGTAAAGTTTCTTCCGAAGTGATTCTCAAACTTTAATGTGTAGGTGCATCACCTGAGGATCTTGTTAAAAGGCTGAATTTGAAGCAGCAAGTCAGGAGTGGGGCCTGAGATTCTATATTTCTTTTTTTTTTTTTTTTTTTTTGAGACGGAGTCTCGCTGTGTCGCCCAGGCTGGAGTGCAGTGGCGCAATCTCGGCTCACTGCAAGCTCCGCCTCCCGGGTTCACGCCATTCTCCTGCCTCAGCCTCCCGAGTAGCTGGCACTACAGGCGCCCGCCACTGCGCCCGGCTAATTTTTTCTATTTTTAGTAGAGACGGGGTTTCACCATGGTCTCGATCTCCTGACCTTGTGATCCGCCCGCCTCGGCCTCCCAAAGTGCTGGGATTACAGGCGTGAGCCACCGCGCCCGGCCGAGATTCTATATTTCTATCAAGCTGCCTGCTGTGGACTGAATATGCTCTCCTCACATTTATAAGTTGAAATTCTAACACCTAATATGATGGTTTTAGAAGGTGATAAACAGATGAATGTAGAGCTCTTATAAATGGAACTAGTGCCCTTATAAAAAAGACCCTAGAGAGTTCTTCATCCCTCTTTCTGCCATGTAAGGACACAATGAGAAGTTGACAATCTGTAGCCCAGAAGAGGGTCTTCACCAGAACCCTATCATGCTGGCACCTGATCTGGAACTGCCAGCCTCCAGAACTGTGGGAATGTGGTTTATAAGCCACCTAGTCTATGGTACTTTGTCATAGTAGCCTGAACTGACTAAGCACTTCTAGATGAGGCTAGACTGATAGTGCTGGTCACGGCAGCAAGGAGCTAGTATACCTATGTTCTGATACATAGCAGGTATTGGATAAAAGCTGGTTACTGATAATGTTTCTATTGTCAACCTAAATAATAAACAGAGAGTGGCTATCTAAAATAAAACGCTATTTATTTGGGAATAGAGTATTGCAATGGGACTACACATACCATAGTAAACTATGTACATATTCAGGATATAAAGGAAGACTAAGGTTTTTAAAGGAAACATGAGAAGAATTGCATAATTGCTTTGAGATCATTAACCTTGGCTACAAATCAACAACAAGGATGACACTAGTATGAGGTTGAACAGGCAATTGTGGGGCAGATGTCCTTGCAGCAGTATTTTTTTGTGTAATATTACAATAGTGTTTGTGCAAGGTTGCAGGTTTTGTGGTCTTTTGTGATGGTTTTCTTATCAGAAATATAAACACGAGAACCTTCTCTTCACAGACTTCCCTGGCTGTATTTATCAGGAGTTTTGTTTGTTTGTTTTGTTTTTGAACACAAATGACTCCATTTGCATTCTGATTATCTTTCATACTATTGATATTTTTTAGAGCTTCTACGCTAAGATTTTCTCTGAAAAGCTCATGTGAGCTCCTAGAATGAATTTCTACTACCTATGACTTGATTCCTAGCATTAATCACATCACTTCCCACTCGCGATTGGCCCAAAGAATGTTAAAGATTGCCAACCCAATGAACAGGGTTAATTAGAATAAAAGCTGCAAGCCTCACTGGGTACATGCAGCTCTTTCTTGCATAATAAAAGCTGCCTTCCTTCTGATGCTGCAAACAGATAGCACACATTTTCATTCCCAAGTGGTGTCACTGACAATTTCCATTAAACAACATCTAGCTGGAAAATCTTTTTCACTTCCAGGAAGTCCTGTACTATTCTGTGTCTTCTCCTTGCATTTAAAGAGAAAAATTAAAGTAAGGTACAGCCACACAATTTCTTTAAAAAAAAAAAACTATTATACTTTAAGTTCTAGGATATATGTGCAGAACGTGCAGGTTCGTTACCTAGGTATACACATGCCATGGTGGTTTGCTGCACCCATCAACCCATCATCTACATTAGTTATTTCTCCTAATGTTATCCCTCCTCTAGCCCTCCACCCTCCGACAGGCCGCGGTGTGTGATGTTCCCTGCCCCGTGTCCAGGTGTTCTCATTGTTCAACTCCCACCTGTGAGTGAGAACACGAAGTGTTTGGTTTTCTGTTCTTGTGTTAGTTTGCTGAGAATGATGTTTTTTTCCTTCAAAATTTTGCTCACCCTTTGATTCTGTATGGTAAACACCCAGCCTACCTGAGAACTTCTTTGTTTTCTCTCAGGCATCTGTTGTTGCCGACACCTCACTTTGTGTATGAAAAAGTGGTCTATCTGCTATGCGCTAACATTGCTTGAAATATGTCACACCAAATGAAGCATGCACATGAGCACTACCTTCCAGGATAAAACAGAGGCCCATTGTTGCAGAAACCCAACAATAAAAGTAATCCACGTGGTGGGATCGGTTGTACAGTATTTTGTGAGCACTATTAGTTTAAATGATCAGTTTAAAATCAGTGTCTTGGAAAAAAAATAAAATAAGCAAAAGCTGGTGATAATTTTTATGCATATTAAATTGCAGGGCTCATGAGATGGGAAACTTTTTAATGTGTGTGGGGTTTTTTAAGAACCACTTATAAGCTAACCAAATTAAAAGATTCAGCGTGCGAGCAAGCGAGAAAGCGACTTTGTGAAGGGTGCCAATCTAATTACAGTACAGCATGTCCCCAGAGGCTCATTGGGAGCTGCATCATCACTTATGTATGTCACCTTAAACCAGTTAACTGACTCTCCACCATTTTTAAGGGAAAATAACATTGCTTTAAAATTATTCCTCATTTGGCGATACTTAAATTTTATCGTTTATAGGATAATTTTTATTTTGTGTTCAGATAAATTGTAACAAAATAAAATGGAAAGACCTTAAGTTTCTGTAATGTGGAATGTAATTTTTCTTTTTCTCATGGTCCTTACTTCTCCAGTATTCATTTTTATCTTTAACTGAGATAGTTTAAAGGTCATTTCCCTCATCACAATTTTGTTTACTCCTCACAATTTCTCCCACAATCACTTTCACTTCAGTGTACCTATCTCTCACTTGAAAATTCAAAAAATTCCCAGTACAAATTGTCTTTTGTCTTCAGGCTGATCACATGCAATGCCTTTTGTATCTGTTTACTGATATACTGGGTTTCCTGCCTTCAATTTACCACCAGAATCTGAAATTCATGCCTGTTGCTTTGGTTTTAAGACTCTATCTTGGTACTGTGGCATTTTGATTAATTCTCAGAGCAAACTACAAAACAAACATGCTAGCCCAACAAGAAATCTATGTAATCACAGGCATTAATATTTTCCAGAGTATAGAGTACAATGGAAATCCCCAATTAAAAATTCCATTTGTTCTGAAAGTTGGTTTTTAAATCTGTTTTTTCAAAAATCTTTTATTTTATGGGGAATTGGATTTGCAACTAGTAACTGTAAGAACAAATATACTCTTTTAAGTCATGGTTCTAAAGGGAGTTGTATTGATATAGATTTGAAACACAATTTTTCTCAATGTAATACAACACTACAATAATGAAAACAAAAATTTCATGCTAAACAGCTCTTCACAAAACCACTACAAAATTTCCCAAGCTGGTTCAATACCCTTTAAAATATTTCCTTTTTTTTTTGAGTGTATCGATGTGGCAAGAAATAATCAGATAAAATAAAATAATGAGAGGCAGAAAGGAAAGAAAATCTGGAAAAAGAAAAACAATATGTGACCACAGGATGGAAAGTTGGAGCAAAATGAGAGACAAATAGGAGAAAGAAAGGGGAAAAATGAAGCAGAACTAAACGCAATGTAATATCCTAGGTTGGGTTTGGAAGAGAAAAAGGATATTAGTGGAGAAAACTGGCAGAATCCAAATAAAGTCTCCAGTTTAGTTACAATAATGTAGCAATGCTAATTTCTCATTAGCATTGATTTGACAAAAAGAATAGGATTTGACAAGAGTAGCATGCTTTTGTAAGATATTAGCTAAGAGGAAAGTGGGTGAAAAGTGAAAGAACTATCTTTGCAACTTTTCTGTATATCTAAAAGTATCACAAAATTAAAGCTTATGTTTAAAAATAAAAAGAATTAGACAAAGAAAGAAAATAAAATACAGTCAACTCACTTTTTTGTTTGATTTTTAGGGAAGGCAGAAGAATAGAGTGATAAGAAGACAGATTTGGTTTGGTTCTGGTACCAACAGATCATAGTGACTTGACATAAGAGATCTGTAGACCTCAGTCCTTCTACCTGTAAATTACGAATAATACATTGTCCCTTGAATAACATGGATTTGAACTATGTGGTTCCACTTATATGTGGATGATTTTCAATAAATATTGTAGAAAATGTTTTGGAGATTTGTCACAATTTGAAAAAGGTTGCAGACTAATTGCATAGTCTAGAAACTCTTCAAGTTCAATCTACTAAGGTTTCTTGTTTTTATTTTCAACTTTAAAGCGCTATCTTAATAACAATTCTTTTTTTTTCTTTCTTATCTTAAGATATAAATGGCATGACTTATTTCTGTGACTGGCCTCTTATAAACAGAAATGATATTTAAAATATTTGAAAAACGGTTTTACCAAGTGCAACAGATTCCACAACCAATCAGAATAGACACTAGCCACAACCAATCAAGTCAATAAGGAATATACTCATGACAATCGGCTTTAATTATAAGAGTCGCAGATCACAGTGGCTGCCAGTTCATAACGACTACCTCAAGGGAGAAATCTGTATCATCCACCACCTCTCTATTTTCTTTGTTCTGGAACCCTGCCATTATCTCAGACACAGTGCTAGATCTAAAGGACAACATCTAGTCTGAGTGGAGCCAATAGTTATACCTCAATGCCCGAGCAACAGTGATTACTCTGAGGGGTGGACAGATGACTTAAGATGGCACTGAGAAGATTCCGCATCCTCACTCATCGTGGGATAAGGCCTGGGTTGTTTGCTCCAGGGAACAGCATGTGAATCAACTTGAGCCAAATAGAGAGGTTTTTAAAATAATTTTCCCAAACATAGCCTTTCTTCTCAGGATAAGACTTCGCAAGGATATGAGTGTAAGAGCAGCTGAAAAAATCATGGTTATTTTTTTTTACAGAGTTAGTTTCAAAAACTAAAATTGACACATAGAAGCAAAGACATGGAGAGAGATAGAGAAAGAGAAAGCAGGGGAAGAGCAGTTTGGATCAATAAAGTTTTCCTCTTTTTGGTCATGACTAGTTTAAACTAGGTTTCAGTCACTTGTAACCAGAGTTCTGTCTGATACACCTCTCCATATGTATTCCTAAATCCTATCCACTGCCAATTCCTTTGGGATCTTCCATATACACTCAATTATCCTTTCCTCTTCCCAAAATATTTCATCATTCTTACTTCAGTGAATTCTCCTGTCTGCCTTGAAATATTCACTTGCCTGGATCCCTCATCTTGAAATAAATCTTCATATGACTCGTAAGCTCCTCAAGTTACACTCATATTTCTTTCTAGCTGTTTACAACCAAACTTCCTGAATATAGTTTTATATTCTCAACTCTCATTCCTTGACTTCCTATAATGTGAGCTATTTTCAGTACTCAGAAGTACACTTCCAAGATTTCAAAAGCCTTCAGATCACACTTCGACTTTTCTGTTTGTTCTTATTCATCATTACAAATCTCCATCAGAGTATATATTCCCTGTTATAATACATTAACTATCGCACTTCTACTGGATGGTGATTAAAACAATAGGCTTAGCCTTGAACATATTTGTAAGTTCTAGAGTCTCATCAACTACCTACCATATGTTTACATTTAGATATCCTACAATTACTTTAAAGTCATTATGTCTATAAATGAATCTATCCTTATAAACCAAGCTTACTTCCCCTGCCTTTTTTATGTTAACCCATTAGGAAAAGGTCCAGCAACTTTTTCTGAGCAAGGCTTGATAGTAAATACTATAGGATTTGCAGACTATAAAAACATGGTCTGTGATCCAACTATTCAACTCTTCTTTTGTAATGTGAAAGCAGTCATAGATAATGGTCACTGAATTCTGATTTGATGCATATATAGTGTTATCCATATGAAAGCTGTGTGTGCAAAATAAGAAGGCCTCGTGTGCAAAATTACAGGCTATGATCTCCTCAAAAGAAAGAATTGCCATTTATTCCCTTTGTATGTCACAGTTCGTTATACCATGACTTGCACAGAATGGAAGGATAATTAGCAAGGATTTCCTAGAGTAATCTGTCCGCTTCTTTTGTTGTTGTTAATTCCAGGGGTTACACAGAGTGAACATCATGCAACAACAACAAATCAGCATACTACCTGGAAGTTGTATGAAAATAGTAACTTCCTGACTGCTACATTTTGCTTGAAGAGTGGAGAAAACAATCTCTTAACTGCTAGCGTTGGCTTGGAGGGAGGAGTGATGTGGAAAGTTCTTGGTAAATAAAAATTTAGTTTGTAAAGAAGATACAGGAAGCATCATGAATATGAAATCTTTTCTACAGGTTCCAGAATCATCCACAATCCTAATTGCACTTATTCTTCCTGATAATGTCATCTAATTTTTCATATCTAGTAGGTACACCCATTAGGAATATAACCAATAGCTATATGGTGAAGAGTTTAAATGTTATTTGTCCTTTAATGGGGGGTCATCATGACTTTTTATATCTATCAAAGACTAAAATAATCCCTCTAATCCTCAAAGCCTTGACTTCTATAATTGCTTACAAATTCATTTTCACTCTGGGAAAGCCTTAGCTACATAAAACCACAAGAAAGATAAATTGTAGTCAATCTAAACAAGAATTTAATGTAGTAGAAATGAAAATAAAGCATCATACTTTAATGACTTCCTAGATCAAACAATCTGAATGAACATACTACAAACTAGACAGTTTTGTTTCCTAATGGGTATTAGTTTTGGACTTCTTGTAGTTTCTGGCAGATATATGTAAAGCCCAGCCATTATTTTTAAGTATGTGACCTATAGCATTTTCCAAGTATAGTAGCATAATAAGACATGTAAATAATGATCTAAGAGCAGGAAAGAAAGAGGTTAAACCTCTATATTAGTGGGAATTTTCTGCTTTTAGACTAATCAGTTATCAATGAATAAGTTTTAAAAAGTAATTTACTGTTACTAAATGGTCTACAATTTAATATTTCTCTGAAAATTGGTCAGAGGTTACAACTCTTTAAAATATTAAATCAGTTACAGGGCATCTGCTGACCTTGTCACACTGACAAGAAGATTCTTTAGACCTCTAAGTTGTTCAAAAGCATTTGTTTTGATAGACGAGTAATGGAATATCTGGTATTTTCCAGTCATTTAATTAACCTCTTACTCAAAACATGTACTCAAATTTTTCACTCAGTATAATGTACATGCCAATCTTTCACATATATATGCTAATATTATAATTCCAAATTTTCAAACATTATAAAATATTAGTTGATTCAAATGAGATTATATGTGCAAACGAGAAGAACCCCATAAAGTAGCTTTGTGCCAAATATCCTGTCTTTTTCTAAAACACTCAGGAATGAAGTCAGATTCTATAAAGCCTAAGCTTAACTGAACGAGTGGAAACTGATCAGGACAAGACATCACCTTGTATTACGTTTTGATATGAACATTAGGAAAGATAAGTACAGTCACAACACTGGTAGAACAATCCAGACTAAGGTTATGACATGTGTAACTGGCTCATGACAAGACATTTATAACACAGTGACAAATCAGGAAGCAACATTTCTGTAATTCATCTATGACCAAGAAGTTTCAAAATGGAGTCATATTATTAAAGGAAGTAAAAAATTTTGATTGTGGATTTAATGATGAAGATCTGTTTAAAGCCATTGCTAAATACAAGGAAGAGAATAGGGAAACTATTATTTTTGTTAAAAAGGGAAAAATCGAGGTAAAGACATAGTTCCTCCAAAGTTTGAGAAAAGTAAGAGTGAGATATTGAAAACCTCAAGAGACTTAAAAATATATTTCCTGACCTGGAAAGGGAACTCAGGAATGGTCATTAAAGAAGATTATTTCAAAGAACTAATAGATCTCCCATAAGTTTAAAAAAAAAAAAATGACCACTGTTCTAACTGATCAGGACCTCTGTGAGGATGAAACCAGGTTAATGGCTTAATATGTTGGAATTCACTACTGGAAAAAAAGTGAACAAAAGGTTACCATCTCTGTGGAAAACAACTTGGTCACTACTCACATTGAGTTAAAATGTGATTTAAAGAGTATTTCTCTAATGCATGCTGCTTCCCAAGTAGGGAAGCAACTGATACACAGACAACAAATGAGATTCCTAACCTCAGATCCTGCCATATTCCAAGTTGATTAAATTATGTGAGAGATATTTCAAGTGAAGACAGTCAGACAGGAAAAAATATTTACTTTCTATGTTGTACTGGAAACCATAAGGAGTTTTCTTCAAATCATATGGATGAAAAAGAAGCTGTAATTTAGCAATTTCTAATGAGCTCTGGTTCTGTCTGAGCCTGAGTTCATGCTTTGATAAGGTTCTTTAAAAATGCATTTCCAGAGATATGCTTTCATAATGAATAATTTATTTTTATATATGTAATTTATGTGAAAGATCAGCAGGGAAAAAAAAAAAAACTAGCATCATTCTAATCTCAGAAGGTATTTTTCCTTTTACCGATAGATTTGTGTGGTCCTCTAGAAATCACTGCAAGTACCACAGCTGTAGACTCATGTCCTTAGGAGTACATGTAATATGCACACTTTGATGCTCTTATTGCTTAAGAAGAATATTTTCCAGCTGTGCTTTTGCATTAAAGAAAATGACTCTGTTAGCATAAAGCTCTCTGCCATCAAACCCCTTGAGAATCCTGTGGCATATGGTGTATCTCGGTGGCGTGTAGATTGGAGGGTGTGGCCCGGTGGTTACTTCTCTGGGGAGGTGCAGCTTCACTTTCACTCCAGGAGTCACAGTAAAAAGTATAAATTTGCATCATACGCTAAGAGCATAAATGCCTTTGCCAGCCTTTTGGCAATATCTTTTCCTCAAGCTGGCAAACAAAATTCAGCAGATGCTTCCCCAGATGATTCCACACTGATGAGCATTATATATGCAATCTATCTCATATGATTGTACAACACAGATCACCATAAACATTCCATGTTTCACAGTCTGCCTGCCAACTGATCTATGATTCTTTAGGTTTCCTGGGCATAAAATCACTGTGTATTTGGTGATCTGCCCACTAATCCGGGTGGGAAAAATAAAATTTGTGACGACAAGCCTTGGCTTCCCTGATTTATTAGTATAGATGTATGTGAAAAGGATGAGTTCTGAGCAAGCTTTCTTATTGTGGATAGCACAGATGCAAGAAAAGTCAAAACAAACTCAGATACCTTAGCCAGAAAATATTTAAAATTTCAGGTCATAACATCTTCCTTTGCTTTGTGGCAATTAAAAATCCCCATGCATCCAATTCAGAAACACATTGATCCATTGCTGGATTGGCATTCATCTGTCCTCCAGTCTGCTGTTCCTTTCAATCTAAACAATGCTGCAAGATAAGAAAAAAAAACAGTTTGTTGGAACTCAAGTGGCCCGGCTTCCAGTCTCTCATCTGTTATTTATTAGTTATATGACTTTTGATGTGTTAATTAACTTGCAATGTGTAATAATGATTATTATTTTTTCTGAGGCATAGTATAGTCTCTATGAAAAAGGCACTATGAAGACCCTGAGTAATCACTTAAACTTCACCATAATACGAGATATAGTCTAATATTATCTCCATTTAAAAATAAAACAACAAAGCTTACAGCGCTTAAATTACCTAAGTCATACAGCAAGTAAGTCACAAATCTTTCCCACACTTATCTTTTCTTACACATCAAGGCTACCAGTGCCTAAAATCAGGCTTCATATATCCTGCCTAAATAATAGCAAAAGCCTCTTGGGGATGAAGAAAATGGAAGATTCAATCATTACTTGTAGGTTTCTAAGAAAGTGGATCATTGATAGTGCTTTTAAACAAGATTCACTAAATAGAGAGAATACACACACACACACACACACACACACACACACACATATATATAGCAGTGAGATAGATAGAAGGAGATAATGAGTTCAGGTTGGGAAAATTGTAATGTACTGTGTAGTGTACAAGAGGGTAATGCTCATCGGGCAAGCAGGTTTAGGTAGTATCTGGATTCTGGCCAGAGCATGGAAATATACCATGAAACTACACTACATGAAAAAGAAGAGGAAAACTGTACCAAACAAGACCAAGAACGTAAACTAGAAAAAAGTCAATCTTACAGAAAGGAAGAAATTGCCTCATAATTGCTCCATGTTATACAAAAATAATAAATCC
This sequence comes from Chlorocebus sabaeus, assembly GCF_047675955.1. Taxonomy (NCBI): domain Eukaryota; kingdom Metazoa; phylum Chordata; class Mammalia; order Primates; family Cercopithecidae; genus Chlorocebus; species Chlorocebus sabaeus. The sequence goes on from NC_132925.1 coordinate 25,137,487, forward strand.
ATTGATTCAGTGAAACAAACACTCAAAGATTGGATAATGAAATAAAAGAATAAGATAAAAAGGAGTTCCTTAAGATGCAACAAACAAAGTTGAAGACTAAAATAATCTTCTGTGACTGAATATCTGTGGCCCCCTCCAAAATTTATATGTTGAAACCTAATCACCAAAGTGATAGTATCAGTAGGAAGGGCCTTTGGGAAGTGACAAGGTCATAACATTGGAGCCCTCAAGAAAGGAATTAGTACCTTTATAACAGAGGCCACAAAGAGCTGCCTTGCTCCCTCTACCATGTGAGGACTTGGGAAAAAGATGGATGTCCATGAACTAGTAAGCAGGCCCTCATCAGACACTACATCTATTGACAACTTGATCTTAGACTTCTGAGCCTCCAGAACTGTAAACTTCTGTTGTTTATAAGCTATCCTGTTTATGATGTTTTGTTAAAGTGGCTTGAAAGGGTTGATCTGTGCAGCAAACCACAATGGCATATACGTTTACCTGTGTAACAAACCTGCACATCCTGCACATGTTCCCCAGAAGTTACAATAAAAGTTTCAGGAAAATAAAATAAAACAAAACAAAAATTTTAAGTGACTTGAAAAGATTGACACCATCTCTACGTTACTGACAAATAAGTTAGATTAGCACAAAGAAAGCAATAGAATAAAGGCATTTAGAATTTGAAAAATTAAGAAAGAAAATATTATCATCAAGCTAAATGTAGATTTAAAAATAGTTTCAAGAAACTAGACAGAAGCAAATTATATTTAAAAATCAGGCAAAATTTCCATTATAATAATTGCTGTCCCTCTTAGTCTGTTTTCTGTTGCTAATAACAGACTATGATACAGTTTGAATATCTGTCTGCCAAATCTCATGTTGAATTGTAATCCCCAATATTGAAGGTAGGGCCCAGTAGGGGATGCTTGGTTCACAGAGGCAGATTCCCCATAGTTTGGTGCTGTCCTTGGAATAGTGAGTGAGTTCTCATGAGATCTGGCCATTTAAAAGTGTGTGGCACCGCCCCACCCCCACCCCCCACAGCCTTTTGCTCCTGCTTTTTCCATGTGATGTGTCTGCTCCTACTTCACCTTCTGCTACTGTGAGTAAAAGTTTTCTGAGGCCTCTTCAGAAAACAAGCAGATGCCGGGTGCACCACGCTTCCTGTGCAGCCTGCAGAACGGCGAGCCAATTAAATCTCTTTTCTTTATAAATTACCCAGTCTTACAGCAATGCAAGAACAGCCTAATCCAGATTACTTGACACTGAATAAAACTTATAAAGAAAAGAGATTTATTTAGCTCATGGTTGGCCAGGCTGTAAAGTTCAAGGGCATGGCCCTGGCTTCCAGAGAAGGCTTTCATGCTATATTACAACATAGTAGAGAAGTTCAAAGGGGAAACGCTCATGTGCAAAGAGGGGAAAACCTGAGGAGCTCCTGGCTTTATAATAGTCCACTCTCACAGAAAGCAATCTATTCCTTGAGAATTAATTCAACATCCAGAGAACAAGGACTCACTCACTGCAATGAACACAGCACCAATCCATTCATGAGAGATCTATAATAACACCATAACCCAAACACCTCCCACTAGTCCCCTCTCCCAAAACGGCCACACTGGGGATAAAATTTTGGTAAAGATAATAAACTATTAATGTATCCAAACCATAGCATTGTTCCTGTGGAAATCTAGCCATAAAATGAATAAATAGCAAACTTCATTCAATGATGTAGTTCAAGAAAATTTCCTTTGAAAAAAGAGAAAACTGCAGATTAAAAGAGCATACAGGAAAATGTAATGTAGACTCTTTAAACCAAGACATATTGTACTGAACAACTTAACTGCAGTGACACAATAATTATTTAGATATAAAGATGGGCTTCTGTTTCCTGCTGGGAAGGATAAGGGGAGTTAGGGAAAGATGATCCAGAATTGCAGAGAGAGAGGAGCCTGCAGAAATAGACAGTATGAGAACACATGTTGATCTGAGGCAGACACAACTCAATCCAGTAAGAACAATTCAGCTAGAGTAGTTAACAAGTTGATGGAGGTAAATGTGGGTTGCTAAGAGAGTGTGGGAATCCATGGAGCTGAAAATACAAGCAGAATTTGCACCCTCTTGCCAACTTTTGTTACTTGGGCCCAACTTGTTGAGAGTACCGAAGAGTTGCTCTTCATGGTGTAGTTTAAGGGAGAACGGCATCCATTCTAGAGATGATAAAGTCTTCACTGGGACCCTTCCAAACATCACTATATGGAATAAGAGATTTAACTTGTAGGGGAAGGGCAGTATAATTGGCCACTCTTAGTGCACTGGTAAAACCCATTGCCGCTGTGGAAGGGGAGAGAAAAAAAAAATCTTTAGTTCTGAGGAAGGAGCAGAAATGACTGCTGGCCCCAGAGCTACAGCTGAAGGAGGGATATGAGCACAAAGAAGGTCACGGCATGGACACTTAGGAATATAGTGCCTGCCTGAGACTGAAGCTTAATCAGAGAAATAAAAAATGCAATTTTCCTCTACCTCCATTATCAGACTAATATCAATGGACTACTGCACCAAGATCATGGAGATAATTTCTCCCAGAGATGCAGCACAAAGAAGCAGCCAAAAGTTAAGAGTGCAGCAACCCTGAGAGAAAACCACTGGAATATCAGTCCCCATGCTAAATACAAGGTAATACAAGGTATCACTGCAGGTATTCGATGCCTATGGTACCACAAGGATAATTAAGGCAACCACAAACCCCCAGTGCAGCCCAACTCCAGATTAGATTAAGTTAAACATTTGCTCTAAAGGCCTCATAGAATAAAAGGTATATTGGCCGGGCGTGGTGGCTCACGCCTGTAATACCAACTTTGAAAGGCCAAGATGGGAGGATCATGAGGTCAGGAGATCGAGACCATCCTGGCCAACACGATGAAACCCCATCTCTAGTCCCAACTACTCAGGAGGCTGAGGCTGGAGAATCACTTGAAACCAGAAGGCGGAGGTTGCAGTGAGCCAAGATCATGCCACTTCACTCCAGCCTGGGTGACAGAGTGAGACTCTGCCTCAAAAAAAAAAAAAAAAAAAAAAAAAAACAGAAAAGAAAAGAAAAAAGGTATATCCACTTCCGGGGATACAATCCAGTTATCGCCATCTCTATTCTTCTACACAAGATGGTTGCTATCAACAAATAATTTTAAGCATATGAAAAGACAAGACAAAATAACACATCCAAAGAGCCAAAGGAATCAACACAACTAGACCCAGATATGACACCAATGCAGAAAATAGACAGATAACTTAAAATAACTAGGATTAAAATGTTAAAGGCTCTAATGAAGAAAGTAAATGACAAGCAAAATGAAGATTGCTTTGAAATGCATATCAAGGCAGAAAAAAACTAACCTACAAAAGATTAAAAAAAAAAAAAATCAGGCTGGCCTCTAACTTCACATCAACATTCAAATATAGGAAAACTAACTGAGGTCTACAAAGTGATCCAACATACCCACAATATACCCACACCAGATACCATTCAGTTACCAACGCCAAGAAGTCTCTCTTTATTTACCTAGACAGGCTCTTACTCCGTTGCTCAAGCTGGAGTTCAGTGGCACAATCACAGCTCACTGCAGCCTGGACTTCCTGGGTTCAGGTGATTCTCTTACCTCAGCCTCCTGAGTAACTGGGACTCTCAGTGTGTGCTACCACGCCCTGCTAATTTTCTGTATTTTTTGTAGAGATGGGGTTTTGTCAAGCTGCTCAGGCTGGTATTGAACTCCTGGGCTCAAGCACTCTGTCAAGAAGTCATTACTAAACACAAAAAAAATTTTTTCAGAAATTTGCTACCTATACTCATCAAGAAAAAAATAATAAAAACAGCCAATTTTAGATTGAAATTAATATTCGTACCTGAAAAATAAAAATATTATATTAAGAGACATAGAAGTGAACACTAAATTCATTCTACAAAAATATGGACACTTAATTCAAAGAAATACTCTTCAAATAAATAAAACCCAACTGAATATATATTGAGTGGCTACTGTGTTCCAGGCGTTACCGTAAATAATGGGAATTGAGCAGAGAAAAGGAACAAACAAAAATATTTGTGTGCATGAAGTGACCCATTTAGACCTGAAATTACCAAATAACAAGGGAATTGTGACTGCAAAACTAGATGTGAATTCTATAATCGTAGAAAATTCAAAATCAATTGTTTAAGTGATAAGAACCAGAACATAAGGATAGGAAAGCTGAGAAGATGTGTCAAAAGTGCTAAATTCTCCTCTTTCATAGCATGGCTTCAATTGTTTCAATTATAAACATGTTCCTTTAAAAATATAACTCAAAAATTTTAATTATTTTCATAATTCTTTCCTGAAGAATTTCTTTTAAATCCTTTGTTGTAAATTTATTTGAGATTCAACTGTTCTTTTAATTTCATTTTAGTCTCCTTTTCTTGTTGATTTCAAGTAAAAGTAAAATCAATCATTTTATTTTTCTAAGTTTCTATAGTACTGTTCAATAGTTCTAAAATTATTTTTCTATTATTTATCTGAATTATGTATTGTATAATGTTTGCCTGGAGTAATGAGGTTTATTTTCAAATAGTGGGGTTTGCTTTTTTCTTAATTTTATTTTGTACATTTCTGTACTGTTTAAATTCTCTACAATGAGCATAAATTATTTTTACAAATAACAATATAACATTTTTCTCAAAAGGGAAGTTATTAGTGGGTGGTGAGAATATGAATGATGGTAATTTTCTTCTTTTTCTTTTTCTTTAGTTTACAAAAAAAAAAAAGGATTTAAATAAAGTAACAGTATAAAACACTGAGTAACATTAAATGTGACAATGTTTTAAAAAATAAGTAACAGGCAGTCTGGTAGATAAATAAGCTTCTGGAGGACAGAGGTGTACCCTCCAGGAACTACCAGGTTCATCCCTTTTCAGCACTGAATGAGGTCAGAGTCAGAGATCTTTGAGAAATACTTTTGCTCATTGAGGAGTCGTGACGGACAGAAAATCTGCATGGGGAACAAAGGTTGCTGGATCTGTCTGTCTGGCTTGCTCCAAGAGGTACACGTGCAATATTAGCCACTGTCACCAAATGGTCTGTATTTCCTCTGTTTTGGTAATAGGATCCTAATTCTGAACTAGTGAACCAGACTAATACGCAAGCTGCCTTTTTTTTTTTTTTTTTTTTTTTTTTTAAATCCCTGAGATAAGCTAATGGCTACATGGTAAACTTTCCAGGAAATAGTCAAACGGAAACAGGGAATGAGTCCAGGTTCCCTTTCATTGTTTTTGTCAACCAATAGCACAAATCCTCTTGAAACCTGCAGCTCATTCTGCTCATTATCTGAAGTGGAACAAAAACTGCCGTTAGTGTTCCAGAGGGGGCCTTGGCTGAGAGGGTGGAGAGATGAGAAGCTTTAAAATATGGAACACTTAGTTTAGGCTGGGAAGTGTCTGAAGTAAAATTTTTTAAAAGAATCATAGTAGAAAATAGATTGCATATTTTCATAAAGTAAATTGCCTGGGTAAGATATAAATTTAAAAGAGAGTAGTTCTTGTTACTTTCACAATGTGCCCCGTGTTCTGAATATACCTGCTGTCAGATTCTGTCTATTCACGAATAGCAATGCTTCAAATTCTATGGCCATAAGAAGATTTCTGTTAAAACAACAGAGAAAGTCATCAATTAGCAGCAAAAAAAGAAAAAATAAATAAAGAAAAAAGAAAGAGAAAAAGAGATTCCTTGTTCAGCAGGGATGCCCTTTAATGCTTTTTTGTCAGACTTCTATGGCTCCATGCGCTCTGTCAGTCACTTTAGGTCTCAGACATGGAAAGTTTCTTTCAAAAGGTCATCCCTATGTGGCATTTTCCGCCATTTACTTTTAGAAGTTCTAACCCTAGTAAGTTTAACCACCTAGGAGCCCGGGAGCGACAACATACTTCAGTGCTGCTGAAACTGGAGTTGGATTAAATACAGACCTTCATGGATGTTTTCCATATGACATCTTTGTAGCTGCAACAGCCAACTCAAAAACCATCAGCTTTCAAGGTGCTGAGGTTTGCAAGGCATCAAGAAAATTGAAGAGCAGAACACTGTTAGATTTTTAAACTATGGTCAAAGTATAACCTATTTTAAACGTAATGAATTTTCAACCAATAAAAGGTCACCAATAGCTCTTGAGTCATGAGTACATGTATAACCCTGGAGCACCACACAGTACGATCTGGACAATTTGCAGAGTAACCGCAATCTGGGAGGTGCATTGCCTGCTAGAAAATCACCTTTCAAGTCATTGTTTGCTTTTGCCTTTATGGAGAAGGTTAAATATACTTCAAAGGTTTAAACACATTCTCGAATTTAGGGACTTGTCACCATTTAGAAACTGTTTGAGGACAATGAAGGTTAAAAGGCTTCAGCCTATAAAGTCCCTCAGGATTTGTGATCAAAGCTGAGGCCAGTTCAAGAAATCCGTAGCCGATGGTAGCTTAATACATGGGAGAAATGGTCAGTTAGCCTTTGTTATCATTTGAGGCAGAAAAGAAGATTTCCTACCCATGATGATTTCATCATTAAGTCTAAATAGGGCCTAACAACACCATCATTAGTGAACCCTCTTAGTACCTTAGCGTGCCTGCAAGTGGGGTGTGGGTGTGTGTGTTAAAATTAAGAGGTAAAAATTGGTGATGGGGTGGAAATCAGTACACCAATAACAACATGTAATTAAATTCATTAAGTGTTTATAAGGTAAAACCTATGTGTCCTATACAAGGGCCCATGCTACATTGCTTCATACTGGAGGCAGTGAAGTATAGTGACTTTTAGGATAGATTTTTAAAAATCTTACAATTTAAAGAAACATAAATTGATTTTTTTCTTTTAGAAAGAATACAAATTGAGAGCTCAAATTTGTATTCAATAAGCAAAGCAAATACTTCATTTATGCATTAGCTCTATTAGTACGTGAAAGAAAGAAAACTGAAGAAGAAAAAGAAGGGCAGAAGGGTTCAGAAAGAATGAAAAAGGGAAGGAAAACATTGAGGAAAGATACACACGGAGAAAGGTTAACACACAAGACAAATGAAAACATGTGAGAAGGAAGGAATACTATATGAGAAAATCAGGGGAAGAGAAATGAGAAATGGAAAAGACAAAAGAAGCAAAAAAATAAAAAAATAAATAAAGGAGAAAAACTCAGAATGATGGGGAAGACAGAGGTAAAAGAAAAGAGATTCCAGAATTTTTAAAAATGCCGTAAAAAAGAAGAAAAGTGAGACTGAAATACAGACACTGACTGAGGTAGAAGGAATACAGATAAGTATCACAGATTCTGAAGTATTAGGTAGAAATAAACTGTTCATGTCCTATTCTGCTGCTCTTTACTCTGGTAAATTTAGACAACATGATTAATTCTCTTTGAAGTCCTGAGTGAGCATTGGTCATAGCCCAGAAGATCCCCTCTGAGTATATAGCCACATTAGCCAAGTAAAAAGAAACATTTTCTCAGACTTGCCAAGGTATACCTGGTGAGATTACACTCTAGAGGATATTCCACCAAAAAAAAAAAAAATCTAGATTTGGCTGAGAGATTTCCAAGCGATAATTCAAGCAAGGTTTTCAGAAGACTTCCTGAATATGCAAATCTCCATATCATATTTCTCAACTGTGGCACTGTTGACATTTCAAACCGGATAATTCCTTCTGTGCCAGGGTTGTCTGTGTTTTGTAGGATTTTAGCAGAATCCGTGACCTCTCTGTACTGGATGCCAGTAGCACCTGCCTGTAGTTACAATCAAAACCAGACATTGCCAACTGTCCCCTGGGGAGTCTGGGTGGAGTGCAAAATCATGCTGTGGAGCACCACTGCTCTAATGCATTAACATTAATGAGTTTGCACAATCAGATAGCAAAGAGTAGGAAATAGGTATCTCCTGGGTAAGGTGCGATGCTGCACAGAAATTAACCATGTCGAGTCCAATGCTTTAACCACTCAGCCATCACAGCCACAGAAATTAATCATACCTAAATTGTAGTTGGTTCCAGTTTCCTCTCACCCACCTTCACAAACCCATAATGTTAGCTTAGTTGTACATCCTCCTTCTAAGAGACCTGGGACCACTGGTCTAACTAGAGTTTGGAGACAGTCCCCAGAGCACCAGCTATAATCAGGACAGTCGGCTGGGTGCTTCCCATCAACTCTGGATTGAGGGCGGTGGCCACAGTATCAAATGGGCCAACACAAATACTGAATGACAAATGCTTTAGAGTCAGATTAACTACAGTACAGGATGGGGGCACGATTTTCTGGCACAGAATCCTCCACTAGAGTGCCATTTTCCTCTCTCAGGCTTTCTATTTGAAAACCCTCAGAGAACATTAAAAACCTCACTTTTAGCAGGTGCCTGGCTTTGCTGAGTTCAATTAAGTTGCACAGTTTCTAAATTACCCCCCAGATATTAGCCATAGGCTATTGAAACACAAATCAGGCAGGACGCAGGCCAGGGTCTAAGGATTCTAGTCAACTCCAAAGAGGAATTTCAGCTCCTAAAATGACCCTGGAATTTTGCCATGCGCGGGTCCCTGAGTTCAGCTACTTTATTTAGATAGCACTATGATGAGGAATAACATCAGGATATTGCTACGTTATCTTTCATGTGTAATTTTCTTGCTTACGATGCCAGCTTTCAGTCAGCCTTTATCCCATGTTTTTTTGTTTGTTTGTTTGCTTTTGTTTTTATTATTTGGATATACAGATCTCTTTTCAATACTTTTTTATTATGCAGAAAATAAACTTAACTACCCAGATAACCCAGTGTATATTTGTTAGCAGACAAAAAATGTGATAAAAACACAGATTAGATTAGAAAAATAGAAACTATACCCAAAAGATAGAAAATGAAACATGAAAATCTGTCTCTCCTTACACTCCCCTCCCTCGTCCTTTTCCTCAAGAGAAATCATTCTCTGCAGTTTCGACTGACTCTGGGCATGGAGAATCACCATAACTGAATGCACACATATATTCACTGTCCGCTAATGATGAGGCTTTGGATATGCAGCATATTGTTAGAAAATAAATATCAATTATGATTTCACATAGAAAGATTTTAGATTAAGCATCTTGTTCTCTACTTTTATGAAAATCTGTTTTAGAGATTATCCCATCTGTTTTTCTAGTGACCTAGATCAGTCTTTTGAGGATTGTTCCACACAAAATTGTGTGGATATAGAACTATAATCTGTATGCTATTGAAAGCAACTTTAAGTTTTTGTTGTTGGTGGTGATGATTTTGATACTACACAGAAAGATAAAAAGAATTCTCTTGTACATAAATCTTAGTAAACTTTTGCAAATGTATCCATAAGAAACATTTTCTAATGATTTTAGAAGTGTATTATCTCTATACTTCCTCCTGGAATGATTCATTCTGGGAAAAGTTTCAAAATGGTCTCTCATCTAGTCAAAAAGTACATATTTGAATAAGATAGAAAAGACCACACACATATTACATATTTCCATTTATATCAAATGTTCAGAATAGGCAAATCTATACAGAGAGAAAGTAGACTAAAGGCTGCCAAGGGCCTGTGTAGAAAGGGAAATGGGGAGTGACTGAAATGGAAATAACCTTCATTTGGGGGTGATAAAAATGTTCTGGTATTAGATAGTAGTAACAATCACACAACTGCAAATATACTACAAAGCACTCCATCATTCACTTTAAAAGTGCAAAATTCATGGTATGTCAATCATGCCTTAACAAAGTTATAATTAAAACTATGTATGTGTACATGTAATTTCTACATAAACAAGCAACTATTTTTGTATATGAATGTAAATAAGAACAAAGTTGGAAATCTCTATCCAGTTGGTCCTGGACTGACCCAGAGAAAAAAAAAGGTGACAAAAGAGGCCAGACTACATTCTAGGACCAAGATATTTGTTCAGTATTTGAAGGGTATCTCTAGCTACATATGGATGCTAATTATATTTTCTGAACCAATACTCAGAGATTTGATGTAAGTGGTACAAGTTCACTTGTAATCAGACTTACAGTTAGACAGAATGCTTGAGAGCATGTGTGTTCTGGGAAGCTGAGAAGTGAAGTTTCAACTCATGCATAGAGATATTTCTGAAAGCCAGCGTTATCCTGAAAGCTGGAAATAAGAAACAGCGGTTCAAACAAACACTAAATTACTTCTTATTATGTATTCATTTGGAAATTATCTATTTCACTTACAAGGGTCAATTGAAATACAGAAGTGTTAAAATAAAAGCTGCCCAAGTCACAGAAGGCATCCAAAAAGAGGAGGTTAACCATAAGAATTATATATATATATAATTATATATATATACAATTACTCTAGAAAGAATATTAAAGAATTTTTTTTTACTACTACCATGAGAATCTTTGTTTGACAGTCATCTGATTTACATAAAATCGAATGTGGAAACTGAAAAGAAAGAGATAATTATATGCAATTACTTTGCCATGGAAGGTGGTTCCTATTCCTAAATAGATTTACGTTTCTTTTTTCTTTCCCAATTATCACTACCTGAAAAGAAAAAGAAAAGTCCCTTACATTAACATTCTTGTGTAACCACATGTATTATTTGGGGATAAAGGAAGGATCCTCTTTTAAGTTTCACTCTCTGCTAGTGATGAGCCTTTGAATATGCAGCACATTGTTAGAAAATAAAAATCAATTCATTTACTCCTCCAGGTTTATGTGCTGATTTGGATACTAGTATGTTCTTTTCAGATCAAATACTTAGTTCTAAAAGTTTTGTGCTTTCTCACTGCAGAATGGTACAAGCATCAATGAGCTTTTGCCTTATTCTCTAACAGTCTGACATTTTTCCAGACCAGAAAAAATTATGTAAATCAGAGAAAAAGAAAAATCTACTATGTGCTTTATGGAAATTTGAAGAATAAAAGAAGAAACAATGAGAATAACCTGAGAAAGCTGAGCTGGCTGTTATTACAATTTTAAAAGGAAATTTTTAAACACATTGGAATCTTAAGGTATGTATCTAATAATCTGACCTAGATCAGTCTGTAAATTGCATACATATAATGTATATATATGTAATGTTAGGGATTTTCTTCTTACTCATTTGATTTGGATTAAATATAAACTGTAAATATATATTATATATTATATATAATATGTATGTAGCTATATATAATAATATAGGTACATTTAACTATATATAATAATATATAAAGTAACTACATTATATATATAGTTATATATTTATATTTCTTAGAATATCAGTCTTATAAATTATATGTATCTATAAGGTGTGTATATATATAAGGTGTGTGTGGGTACATATATATATACACACACAGGTATATATGTGTGCAGAGAGAGCATTTGTGTGAGAGCAAGAATGCTGAGTTGGCTTTATTTACAAGGGAGAAAAGATGTAGAGTAAGTGCAAAATTCTAGAATATGTTATTAAAAGTTTTTCTCACTACCTTTAAACCAATGTAACTCACATATTATACACCATAATTTGTATAAAAATTAAAATTATACCTGTCACCTACATTTCAATGGTTTGAGTCAGAAATCTGCTCTTTACTTTTTAGATAGTGGAACATTATGCTTACATGGAATTACCTGAATTCAAACATCCACTTTTACCTGTTAAGCTTTTATTCCTACCAAAAATATAATGTTTTAAATGTGAAGAGTCAACAGAAAGCCTATAATAAAGGTAGGAGAGTAGCATTCATTTAAAACACTTAATCTGCTCATAGAAAAATTCATTAATTATAACACTGCTTTGCAAAATGATGACAGCAAGAGAAATGTAGCGTGGCTGACTCCATCTTGCTTCTAGCCTCACAGGCTGGTTGTCTTCACTCATTCCTGAGTGTAGGCCAAGCTAAACATGTGAGGATTTTAGTTTACGGCTTAACTTTGAAACAAGGATGGCAACAGTCCCTCCCTAAAACTAACCCCCTCCTTGCTCAGGGATGGAAAACTATCTTTATGAAACAAATAGTAAGCCAGGAGGTTAAGAGTATAGGAGGGATCTGAATTCTGCTAAAATGTAGGCATAGTTTCTATCATCCCTTACTGCTTAAGTGTCCTGTGGCCAGAGGTCACAAGATTTATGATTTCCTCAATTGCTTCTGTAGATAACATCACCATTATAGAACCTAAGATGGCTCTTTGAGATGTTTTTCAGATTGTTGCACTCTGGCAACAGACTAATTCCACTTGGACCATGACTCATGACTCATGACTCATCCAGTCCCGTGGCCCCCACCCAAAAGTGAACATGAGGACCGTTTTCCACACCCCTAATGTTTTCATCCCCAACCAAGCAGCAGCACCCATTCTCTAGCCCTCTGCACACCAAATTATCCATAAAAACCTTAGCCTCTGAGTTCTCAGGGAGGCTAATTTGATTAACAATAAACTCCATGTTCCACATTGCAAGGTTTGCATTAATTAAATTATTTGTTTTACTGCAATACTGCTGGCTCACTGAATTGCTTTTGTCTATGCAATGACCATGAAAAACCCATCAGGCGATCATATTTACAATTAAAAAATAGATTGAATAAAATATTGATTTTCCTATTCATGAAGAAGCAATGAGAAAAGGTAAGTAATACATATTTTTTAAAAGGTAGTCTTTTAAAGGTTTTTTTCATGATCAGGATCAGAAAAACCACAGAAATGGTTTTGAACATTGTGCTTTTCTGTGGATGAAATAATTCCCAAGGACATCCCTTGACATGGAACCAGGTCCAGAGAGGGAAGGGGAAGAGAAATGAATTCTTCAGGTTCAGCTTCCCAGGCACCTTGTCTGTGAAATGAACTTTGCTTTCTAAGAAAAGCCTAAAGGATTTCATCTTTCCAGCTACTCCATAGTTGAAACAGGATTACTAATCTGGCTGATTGACACCCACCACTAAATTATCTATAAGGGAGAAATTTTTCCCCTTTGCACTAGTCTCAAATTTATACATATATATACACACACATTCACACAAACTTATAAACATATATATAGATATGTGCTTGTGTGTGTATATATAAAATTAGTTAAGACTACAATTTGTGATGTGCTTCAGTTTTCAAAGCAATTTTATCGTATGTTCTTCCTTCTGATTACCATACAGGGCAGATTATTATCCCTAAACATAAGGAGATGGCGAGGTAATGTCACTTGCCTGATGTCACACAGATATAATGATGGTTCCCCAATGTATACACGTATCAAATCATCATGTTGTATGCCTTGAATGTATACAATTTGTATTTGTCAATAAAATATTTCAAAATTTAAAAATAGAAAAAAGACGTTGCTAGGAGCACATAAAAAATACACCTTGTTTTAAACTTTAGTTTTTATATTATGTAATTATATATATACAACACCACTTTGATTTTATTGAACAGACACCACTGATCAGTTAGCAATGGTTACTAAGCAATTAGTTGAATCAGTTTTTAAACTCAGCCCCAAGTTGGAAATTTCTTTTGGACTGCAATATTTTGAATTACCACTTCTGAATTTCTGGTAAATGTAATAGAATCATCTTGAGCTCAGGCAAAAGAGGTTTATTTTCCTTCTTATCGGGTGGAAAGTACAGTTGTTACATTTTAATTTGATACATTTTACTGAAGCCAAATCTCAGATACACTTGAAGGATAATATCTGTGAGGAGAGAGAAGATAGAGAATTTGGAGTCATCCAAGAGCTGAGGAAAAGTCTACACTGTAATTCCAATTTATCTATTAAATTCATTTATTCAGAATCATTAGTTTCATTTTCTATGGGACCATTTCCCTGAGGTGAAGCCCCAGCATGTCAGACCCCTTAACAACAGAGAACATTATGAATAATAAATGAGACTAGTGAAGCACTTTAACTGAGTGCTATGTAAGTAATATTATCTTAAGGGGAAGAAAAATATTCATGTGGGAATTGAATCTGATTTCTTTTTAGCACCATGTGGTGATCCCTATGTTAGTAAAAAGAATGGCTTGATCTTTTTTTAATGGAATAAGATTTTGGTTGAGGTCAAGACAGGCTCACACTGCAGTGATATCTCTAGAATATCACAACACACACCACACAGTAAAATAAAACTAAAATTCTCAAAAATCTACATTCAAATCCTCAAGATCAAAACTGAAAACACTGATAACATTAGGATAGAAATGTGGCAAGGCATATCTTCAAGGTAATGAAATTCCTGTCTTTATGACATAAAAGAGAAACTATCATTCATACAATATATACTGAGAAATTTTTGGCTAGAAATGAAGAAAATCATAATTATTATCAATACACAAAATGTTGATAATAAACCAAAAAATTATATCAAGAAATTGATTTCTTAGTGTGGTTATTTCAAGGCACCTTCTAGTCAACCAATATAGGACTGATTCAAAACATCAAACTTCAGGAATAAAGACTTATTTTTTAAGGGACCTCTAATCCTTTATGGGCCAAGGACCCATTTAAGAATCTGTAAATTAATCATTAATGTACATAATTGTTAAATGCTGTGCAATATTTCAAAGAATTTACAGCACTTAGTAAGATCTATTGGAGGACCCTCTAGAAATCCACTTCTTTTTTCTAATGGTTGTGTACAATTCTCCAACCTTCCCCCTCCTAAAAATTAGTGAAGAATGTCCCAAAACGTGCCTGGAGGATGGTGGCAATGTAAGGGCAGAAAACTAAATAAGGTATACAGTGTTACCAGCACATGCAGGTTTGGAATACTAAATACTTAAATAGCAGTGTTCCAAAACACCATTGCCTGGGAGATGTTGGGTGGCGTTACGCAAAAAGTGCCAAAGTATTGCATAAGTGGAAAAACTGCTTTCATGTTAGACTAATTGCTACTAAAGGACTTTTAACCTTTTTTCTTCAAATGCACACACATACACACAAATCAGTTACCAGTAGAAACTCTTTTTCTTATTCTGGAAAGTGAATGAAGACCCCCACTCCCAATGCACATAGATGCAGAGCGCTTAGGTTTCAGTGACAGAGCTATACTGCCGCACAGCTATTGCTGAAGTTAACAATTAGACTTAAAAAAAAAAAAAAAAAAAAAAAAAAAAGGTAAAGACCCTAAAGCTGGAAGAAGACATGTTACCATAGACAAGATGTCATGAGAAAAGAATAAACCATAAGAGAATGGACAAGATCAACACAGTTACTGTTCTACTAACCACACTACAGAAGAAATAGTACTACCGTACTTTCACTGAGATAATGTATTAGAGACTGATACCAGAATCTGCTATATATCCTTCAGAACACATTGAATATTATATTTTATGCTATTTGTTTTATAGGCTTAGAACATGTTGTATAGTTTTCTTTAAGGAGTAGATTCAGTAATTTTCAGAAAATTATGTTCTCATTATCATTTAAGTCCAGCTAAAGATAATAATCTTTCAGATTATTGCTGTAGTTAGATATACTTCCTTAAGTGATTCATCTAGCTTATATATCCTGCATTTTCCTCAATAATTTCTTCATTAACGTACATTTATTTAGGTCATTATACATAAGACTTTACTTTTAAATCTTTTACAATATAAGCCTATGATGTCATAGCTTTATAGCACAAACATAGAATGTCTAACAATAACTAATTAGAAAAAAATCAGAAGCAATCTAAAAGGATAATTTACAACTCGCATATTATTAACCTCTACTTTTAAAAGCCTATTTTACATTTCCTATTGAACGATTCTTTCCAGATGTAATAGCACAAAAAACACTGTTAGAGAAGGGGAAAAAAGTGAGAAAAATGGAAATAGGAGATAAATTGAGGGAAATATGGAAAAGCAAAATAGCATAAAACACCATTCTAGCTAATGCTTTTACTTTACATTTTATCAAATACACTAATCTGAAGTTTCTCTATTCATGAGTTTTTGTAAAAGTAACATCATTATTTGGATCTGATCCATTTGGAACATCAAGAAAGTCCATGCATACGTTTTTCAGAATTGTTGAATTCTTTCTATAATCTTCTACAAGTAAAATAAGACACTAGTAATTTCTAGCAGAATTTAATAGGTCAGGTAAAAATTTAAAGGTAAGCTAAAGTCATAGTTATTTAGTGCTGGAAGATCAGTTTTTGTTTTTACTTTTGTACGATGCTATTTGATAGAGAGTGGTTGTTTTCTTCTAATCCAGCATCACTTTTTACTACTTAAGTAATAGGATGTTATCAGATTCTCTCTTAGGGAAATATGTTTTGAAAAATAAAAGTTAATCTTCATTCACCTACCCATCTTCCAAACATGCTAGAGGTGAACATATTTGGCCAATCACAATATTTCTTCTTCTGTGATGAGTTAGTTCAAGGTTTGGTACATGAACTCAACAAGAATAACCCTCAGGATATTTTGACCAGAGCTTTCAGGGAGATGCTCTTTTGCTTAAGCTACTTTACTTTGAGTTTAGTTTCTATTGCTTACAACCCAAAGTCTTGAATAATACATTAATGTAATGTTTCCTCTATGGAAAATTAATATTTTTGAATAGTAAACAGTGAATTGATGAAAAGTAAAGAGATTATTTTTAATCATGCATAAATTCTAATGTAGTGTATTTTTATTTCCCCAAGAGTTGGTGTATATTAGCAAGACAGATCCTTTGGAATTAGAGTATGGTCTATGTTTACAGAATTTTTGTCTTACATCATAAGATTCAGCACACTGAGTCACAACCAAGAAATAAAAAGAATACAAAATCCTTACCTGCATGTGTGTGAAAAGGAGACATAAAATGAGTGGTGATGGATGGCTGACATCGTGTTTCAAACTGGGAAGTTGAATAATCATTACTACCTGCAAGTTCTACCTACAAGTTCAAAGATGTTTTCTGTAAATCTATAAGATTGATCATGTTTGTTTTATTTTTGAATAATAATGAAGCTCTAAAAACTCAAATCAGGTTAAAAATGCATGTAGAATAATTATGATTCATAGAAAAACAATAGAAATGAACAAAATATACTACTCTAAATTCTACAAATTAATATGGGTAAAGAAATTCATGAATACACACAGTCAAGAATGACAAAACAAAAGGAAATTTTCAACTCTAGGGTAATTAGTAACATAGACTATACATTGACTTGGATTTCTAACCAAAATACAGTTCATACTTTATTGACAGATACAAAAGGAGGTTTCATTTTTTATTTCGGAAGGAGCAGTCAAACGCTGCCAGCTTGAGCAACTGAATGAATTAGCTTCCTCAGGAAGAAATTATGGAGAACTGCCAAATTCTCAAAATTGATGCTTTAGAAATCAATGAGCAAAAGTCAATTTGATGAAAACATTCTTTCTGAACGTGAGATCTTCCTCTGTGACCCAATGATATTTTTAAACACATAGTCGACTTTTACAGATTAAAAAGAGAAAAAAAAAAGCATTGCTGCAATTTCTAGAACATGGCACTAGATTTTGGAATTTTTCCATTTTAATAAAAGTAGATAAATGGCTAATGACAAACATAATTATGGTAGTATTATCAAAACCAAAAAAAAAAATCCTTCAACAATATAGTACCTTTAATACTTGTAATCTCATTCAGTCTAATATGCTTGTGAGGAAGCTTCAAAATAAGTGTTGACACTATTTTACCCCAAAGGAAAACAAATCTTACAGTGCCTTTTGCATTAACCCTTTTAGAAAATAACAAATTACTCTGAATCTCTGACCTAGGTGAAGATTGGACAAAAATGATTGCATGTAACTAAAAAGAAATTTCCTATTCAGAATTCAATTAACATACAACAGCAGTTCCACCTTAAAATCTGCCTTCAGAGATGGGTTCAATAGAAACCCAAACCCCAGCATTATAATATACCCATGTAACAAACATGCACATGTACCCCCTGAATCTAAAACAATATAAATAAATAAATATATATATATATATATATATAAAATTAACAGATTAAATTGAGAGAAAAGGGGAAGTGTTGTGCAGAAAAGTCTGGTTTCTAAAACAAAAAAAAAATAATTTACATAAATAAATTTAAGTGGAGTAGATACTTGTAAGTCTTTTCTGTTCTTAAAATATTCAGGCCAGGTGCAGTGGCTTAAGCCTGTAATCCCCGCACTTTGGGAGGCCGAGGCAAGCAGATCACTTGAGGTCAGGAATTTGAAACCAGACTGGTCAACATGGTGAAACTCCTAGAACTAAAAATATAAAAATTAGTCAGGCATGGTAGCACCTGCCTGTAGTCCTAGTTACTCGGGAGGTTGAGGCAGAAGAATTGCTTGAAACCAGGAGGGAGAGATTGCAGTGAGCCAAGATCCCACCACTACACTCCAGCCTGTGCAATAGAGTAAGAGTCTATTTCAAACAAAAAATAAAATACAATAAAAAATAAACTAATCAAACAGGATCATTAATTTTGGGAATCCCAAAGGCCTAAACGAGTTGTTCTCAACCCCAGCTACATATTAGAATCATCTAGAGAACTCTATAGGATTATGGATTCCTTAGGCTTACCACCATAGGCATCCTGAGATTCTACAATAGGTGTAGTCTGGGACTCAGGCATCTGTAACAATTTTTAAAGGTTCCCAGGTAATTTTAACGTGTAGCCATGACTAAGAAACACTGGCCAAGACAGATACATAATACGTAGGTACCCACACATCTTATCACATGAATGAACAACTGAATAAATTAATCAAAGTAGAGCAGTCATATACCTCTATTTAGAACTGTTCTCTTTCTAGCTGGTTTGCTCCTAAAGATAAGTCACTATATACAGCTCAACTTAAATTTGACCCTATTGCTTCCTAATAGTCCACAATTATGCAGCATCTTTTAACTTGGCAAGGTAATATGTTTTTAAATAGTTCTTCCGCCCACCTTGATTCAGACCATCTTATGTCTGCCAATGTGAGACACTTAAAACACTAATACTATGACTATATCTCTTTCACAACAGACAAAGGGAAAGTATTGAAACTACTGTCCTCTACATGCTTGAGAAATATTGACTTTTCTCTGAAGATACTCTAATTAGGTAACTTCAATTTAAGAAATGTAAAGACTATTTTGTGGGGAAGAGGTGTTTTAAAAGAAAGAAAATTATCACTGTTTTAAAAATATTAAATCTATGAATACAGTGACCATAGTTTATACGTACACAGTAGATATTCAATAAATATTTGCTGAAGTTAAGAATAAAGGAACCAAATTTTTCAAAAGGAAAATTCTCAGATCTAACCTAGATTTGTTTTAAGTATAGGAATTAAAATATGCAAAATTTTTCCACTCAAAAACATACTATGTATTTACAGTAATATACTGAGCTACATAAAATTTGTACATAATATTTTAGAAGAAAAAATGATGTTAAATAGAACTGAGAGCAGCAAGAAATTCATGATTATACTACAGTATTGTCTTGGTGCTTTTTTCTCCCTCTCTTAGATGGATAATAAGTCACCAAATATGATCTCATGGTTTATGTTGTCTTGTATATTGCAAGTCACCAAAATATGCCCTGATCAGCTTCCTCCATCCATCTTACCTTTGAGCTGAAAATGCAGGATGATTTTTTTCTTTCCTGTCAACTGAATGTACAATAACTGCCCAATATTATGAAACATGTTCACCTTCTTAGGACTACAGTCATTTCAAAAATGTTAGAAGATCTCACAGTATATCCAGTTTCAAATCAGAGCCAGGTTAACCTGTTACTATCGCTACTAAATCCCCAAAAGAAATGCATGCAAGCACATAGACAGTGTGTGTGTGGAATACTGATATGATTTGTCTGTGTCCCCACCCAAATCTCATCTTGAATTGTAATCCCCATAATCCCCACATGTCTAGGGAAAGGCCTGGTGGGAGGTGATTGAATCATGGGGGCCGTTTCCCCCATGCTGTTCTTGTGATAGTGAGTGAATTCTCATGAGATCTAATGGTTTTATAAGGGGCTCTTTGCCTTTTCATATTCAATCTGTCTCTCACCTGCTACCGTGTAAGATGTGCCTTCCACCTTCCACCAGGACTGTAAGGTTCCTGAGGCCTCCCCAGCCATTCAGAACTGTGAGTCAATCAAACCTCTTTTCTTTAAAAATTACCCAAGCTCAGGCACTTCTTTTATAGCAGTGTGAAAAATGACTAATATTATATAAATATGAATCTTTTTAGTTTTAAAACTTTGAGAAACAGAAGAATTATATAAACTAGAGCAATGGTTCTTAGTAATGAAATGAAATACAGAGTCTGTAGATGCAAATGTATGATGCACTTGTGAGCTTATTTACTTACCTTCATATGTATACTCTCTACGTTTATAAAGGAAATCCTTCCAATATAACTAAGGAAAAGTGAAATATTTAAATTTCAAAAGTAAAACATTATATCTCCCTACGAATCTCAAATATTAAAAATATCTTCAGTGATACCTCGATGTGCAAATTTCCTAGAGTACATTCCTTTTGTATGGCTATAATGTCAGCTCTATTATAAAACTAACAAACCATTCATGTTAATAACACAAAAAGCGGGCCTTTTCTATTTTAAATTATTTGAAGATGTATGTGTATATACATGTGCACATGTGTGTATTCAAAGCTTTTGTTATCTGTGATGGTTAATATTAGGTGTCAACTTGATTGTATTGATGGATGCCTAAATGGCTGGAAAAGTATTGTTTCTGGGTGTGTCTGTGAGGGTGTTGCCAGAGGAGACTGATATTTGAGTTGGTGAAAAGGGAAAGGAAGGTCCATCTTTAACGTAGGTGGGTACCATCCAATTTGCTACCAGTGTGCCTGTAACAAAGCAGGCAGAAGAAGGCGGAATAAGTTTGTTTGCTGAGTCTTCTGGCTCCTTTATCTTCTTCCTGTGCTGGAAGCTTGCTCTGCTCCTCATGCCTTTGGACATCAGACTCCAGGTTCTTCAGTCTTTGAACTCTGGGGCTTGCACTAGCCGCTGCCCAGGGGCTCTTTGCATAGTAGTATCTCATTGCAGTTTTAACTTGCATTTCTCTAATGACTAATGTTCTTGAATATCTTTCACAAACTTTCTTGACTCTTCTTTGGTAAAGTGTCTCTCCAAATCTTTTACCCATTTTTAGTTTCATTTTTCCTATTATTTAGTTTTAAAGCACTTTTTATATATTTTAGATACTAACCCTTATCAGATACTACATGATTTGAAAATACGTTCTCCACTCTTCTTGATCTTCTCAATCTTTTAAAAGTCAGCATCTTTTGCAGATAAAATGTTTTAATTTTGATAAAGAGAAATTTATCTATTTTTTCCTTGTAAGTATCTTGCCTTTGGGGTATCTAAAAACATATTGACTAACCCAATGTCATAAAAATGTTCTCTTATGTTTTATCTACATGTTTTACAATTTCACATTTAGGCATATCATCCATTTAAATTAATTCTATATAAGGCATGAGATATGTGTTGAGATTTATATTTTCACATGTATATTTCTAGTTGCACTGCACAGTTTTTGGAAAACATCATTTTTTTGTCTTTCCACTTTTGTCAAATAGCAATCTCATTTGTATAGGTCTATTTTGGTACTCTATTATCTCCCATTGATCTATTTGTCCATTCTTCTGCCAATACAACACTGTTTTGAGTGCTGTAAATTCAATGTGAATCTTAAAATTAGAAAAAGTGGATCCCCAAATTTTGTGATTTTTTAAAAGAATTTTGTCTCTACTAGTTCCTTCTCCTGTACAAAGTAAGAAATGTTATATCAGCTTTTTAACATCTAATTCTTGCCATCATTTTGACTGGAATTGCTTTCAACATAGATCAACCTGGGAAAACAGTACATCTGAACAATACTAAGTCTTTCAGTCCAAAAAGAGGATATATCTCTTTATTTGATGGCACATGAGAAGGAATGTGAATTGGTATTAAAGACCTAAGAGAAGCCCCCCGTTGACTACCAAAAAGGAAATGGGAACCTTAGGCCAAAAATCACAAGAAAGTAAATTCAACCAATGACATGAATGAATTTGAAAGTGAATTCTTCTATACACCCTGCAGATGAAAGACTAACCCAGACTACACCTTAATTTTGGCCTTCTGAGACTGTCTAGGCAGAGAACCCAGAATGTCAGAATGTTTACCTGCAAAATTGTTAGGTAATTAGTTTGTTTTATTTTAAGTCACTATGTTTGCTGTTATTTGCTAAACTACAATGAAAAACTAATACAATACCTTTGTATAATCCCTTCTTCTTGAGTGTGAGTTGGGCCTCATTACTGACTTCTAATGAACACAACACATCAAAAAGGATGGATATCAATTCCATAATTAGGTTATAAATGACTCTGGCTTTCACCCTGCTGACAATCTCTCACTATTGCCTGCTCCACTTGCATGTTTTAATGAAGCAAGCTGCCATAGTAGAGAGGCCAGTGTGTGAAGGAACTAAGGGCAGCCTTTGGTTAATAGCCTGTAAGTAATTGAGAACCCGACAGTAACAGCCCATGAGTAACTGAACTCTGACAAGAACTATGTGAGCTTTCCCAGTTGAGCATTCACATGAGACTCCAACCTTGATAGATTTCTTCATGGTAAGATAACAAATGTGTGTAGTCTTAAGCCATTAAATTTTGGAATAATTTATTATGAAGCAGTAGATATCTGATACATATTTTATTTAACTTACCTATAACCAATTTGTGTGTGTGTGTGAGTGTGTGTGTTATATATAACTTAGCGATTGCTCTAGGAATTACAACATACATGTATACCTTATCGGAGTCTATTAAAATTAATATTTACAATTTCAAGTAAATGGTAAAAAAAAATTTTCAACCATATAGGTCTTGTTTAACCTCTCTCCCTTTATGTTGTAGTTTCCTATGAGGTAGTAGGCAGTATCATGTTCCCTCCCCAACACAAAAAGATATTCACACTCTGAATCTTGAAACCGATTAATATGTAAACGTACAAGGCAAAAGGGTCTTTGTGAGTGTGATTAAAGTTAAGGACTACTATGGTTTGAATGCAAATGTCCCTCCAAAATTCATATGTTAGAACTTCAACCCCAAGAAGATAGTATTAAGAGGTGGGGGGCTTTTGGGAGGTGACTAGGTCATGAGGGCTCTGCCTTCACCAGTAGGATTAGTTCCTTTATAAAGGAGACCTTCGAAAGTTGCCTGGGACTTCCATTTCTTTTTCCATATTTTTTGCTTTTCTGTTCTTCCACCATGTGAGGACACATCGTTTGTCTTCTTCTCTAGAGGATGCAGCAACAAGGTGCCATCTTGGAAGCATCTTGGATCCAAGCACCCTGAGAACAACCCTTTAGCAGACACTAAATCTGCCAGCACCTTGATCTTGAACTTTCAAGCCTCCAGAAATGTGAGAAATAAACTTATATTATTTATAATTACCCAGTCTGGGATTTTGTTATAGCAACCCAAATACACTAAAACAAAGACCTAAGTCTTATCCCAGATTTATTTGGATGGGCTCGGTCTAATCACATGCATCCTTAAAAGTTGAGATCCTTTCCTGGCTGCAGTCAAATAAATGTAATGAAAAAAAGAAAGAGGAAGATTTGAAGTGTGAGAGGGACCTGACTCACTGTTGCTGACTTTGAAGATGACAGAAAGGGACTATGATCCAAAGAATGTAGGCATCCTCTAGAAGCTGGGAACAACTCTCAGCTGTACAATCACAATAAACTGAATTCTATTAGCACCCTAAGTGAGCAAGAAAATAATTTCGTATGGGCTCCAAGAAAGAATACAGCCAAAACCATGGTTTTAGCCAAGTGAGACGCATATCAGACTTCTGATGTACAGAACTATAAGATAATAAATCTGTATTGTTTAAGTTACTAAAGTTGTAGTAATTTTATGGCAACAATAGAAAACTAATGTATATGAATCACATGTGTGTGTGTGTGTGTGTGTGAGTCTATGTATGTGTATATATACACATACACAAATGAGCAGGTGCGTGCACACACACACACACACAATTGTAAACTCCATTATACAATATGATGTTTTTGCTCTCAAGCATTATAAATAGTTTAATAAACTAAAGAGAATAGAAATAGGGATTATATTTACTCATACATTTATTATTTCTACTGCTCTTCCTTAATTCTTAAATTTTTATGTTTTTATCATTTTTCTTCAGCCAAAAGATATTTAGCTTTTTTCTTTTTTTAGAGAAGGTCTGCTGCCAACGAATTCCCTTAGTTTTCTTTCATTTAACAAAGTCTTTATTTCACCGTCATTCTTAACAGATAATTTACTGGTTATAGAATTCTAGGTTGACAATTATTTGTATTTATCATGTTAAAAAATAATGTTTCACTCTCTTCTAGTGTCAATGACTACTAATTTTTTTTTTTTTTTTTTTTTTTTTTTGAGACGGAGTCTCGCTCTGTCGCCCAGGCTGGAGTGCAGTGGCCGGATCTCAGCTCACTGCAAGCTCTGCCTCCCGGGTTCACGCCATTCTCCTGCCTCAGCCTCCTGAGCAGCTGGGACTACAGGCGCCCGCCACCACACCTGGCTAGTTTTTTTGTATTTTTTAGTAGAGATGGGGTTTCACCGGGTTAGCAAGGATGGTTTCGATAATTTTTTATTTATCTTTGTCTTCATCGGTTGATTTTTATATACATAAAATTTTATTTTTTGTTTATACTACTGGGGTTCATTGAGTCTCTTGATTCTGTAAATTTTTTATGTTCTTTATTTAATGTGAGATGTTTTAAAGTAATATTTCTTTTACTTTTTGCACCAGTCTCTTTCCTATCTCCTCAATCTTCAATGACATCAATGTTAGGCCTTTTAATACTGTTCCACAAGTCTCCAAGACTCAGTTTATTCCTATAGTATTTTTTTCTTTCCTATACAATTTGAATAATTTGTATTGACCTATATTCAAAATCAAAATATACACTCTCTCATATACGCTGAGAGCCTCTAATAAACATTTTTTTTGGTTTTGCATCTTCTTAAGTCTCAAATTGTCATATGATTATTTGTAGCTCTTTTCTCTTTGCTGAGAACATTTACCTTTCCATTCATTTCAAGAGTGTTTGCCCTTACTCCATGGACAAAATTGTTGAGAATAGTTCTAAACTTAGGGCCATCTTGGGGCTGGTATATGATAATCATCTTTTCTCTTAAGAGAATTAAGGTTTTTCTGGTTCTTTGTCTGTCAAATAATTCTGGAACATTTTACATACAGTGGGACTGTGAGTACTGTAAAAAGCCTCTAGAGAATATTGTTTGTTTGCTTTTTGTGTTAGCATGCAATCAAACCAGTTAGGTTCAGGTTACAATTCCCAAATCACTGCCTTCTGTGAGTTGTGGTTCCAATATCAGTTTAGCTTTTGTAAGCTGCTTTGCAAACCCACTTCCAATGTGTACCACCTAGGGCCAAGTCTGGGACCGGAGGAGTGGTGTACAGCATAATTTCATTATCTAAGCATTTCTATGGTGCTTTGTTTCAGTTGCACAGTGCAGCCCAGGGATTAGTCTAAGGCTTCATACATAAATTTAAAATATTCAATTCTCTCTTCTCTATAGTTTACCTCACACTTTCTGGTTTCCAGGGGCTCTTTGCCTAGACCCTGGCTATAAACTCATTATGTTGTCCTCACTTCTTATGACTGAATCATCCTCTGGACAAAGTAGTGAGTAAAAAAGAGAATAAAAATAATGGTATCCCCTTGATACTCTTTAGAACATATATATTTCTTTTCCAAATTCATGTGGTGAGAGAGAATTTTGTCTCAGAATTTTAAGCACCTAAGCAACTGCTGCTGTCACCCTGCCAACACAGTAGTGCACCTTCATAAATGGGGCTTGCCTCAGGTCAGAGCTAGAAGAGTAAAAAGGGAAGAAGAATTATGGTAATTTTCTCCTACATGCACATTTTCTGCCTCAGAGAAGCCCATTTCCCAGGCTTCTACTGTGAAAGAGGATTTTTCTTGGAGCTTTCTTTGTCAATGCACAAAGTGAAATTCCATGGTTTAGGGCACCTAAAATCTAAACCCAGAGATATGGGAAAGAAAAACAAAACAAACCAGGAAAGTTGGTGATGGCTCTTGCCTATTATCCCAGTGTTTTAGGAAGCTGCGGGGGGAGGATCACTCGATGTGAGGTGTTCCAAACCAGCCTGAGTAACATAGCAAAACCCGTGTCTCAACAAAACAAAACAAAACAAAGCAAAACAAAACAAAACAAACCCAGGAAACTTACCTCTGTATTGCTCATTTTTCAGATTTTGATTTCTCTAGTAAATCTGTCTGGTATTATTTACTTTTCAGAGTCATCAGATAGTTGTCTTGTGTAATCTGTCCAGGAATTTTAGTTGTTTTCAGTGGAAGAAATAGGGTGGAGTGGGTTTACTCCTTCTTAGCTGAAACTAGAGATTGCTATTTTAAGATGACATTTACATTGCCTACATTCCTTCACCTCTTTCACTACTCTAAGGTTTCAACTACCAACTTCTTTCTTTGAGGCTCATTTTTTTTGTAATAAATCATATTTTATCATATGACTCCCTAGCACACATCACAATGTTATTTCCATCTTTAATGATGACTATCTCTTAAAAAGAAGCGATCCATTTTTTCTTTCCAAACCTGTTTGGGAAAAGCTAGGCTAGTAAAATGAAACAATTCCTTTACTATAGAACTTCTGAAGCTTTTAATATGTTAATCTGGATTCTAATTTTCTAAAAGGGGAATACAGTGCATTTCAATTTCCAAACATATTTAACCTGCAAATATTTTCCCCATGAAACTAACATTCTTCAGAACACAATTTGTAAAATAGTCTTACTACTAGCTCCACATATCTTACAATATTTATGTTATTCACCCCAACTTATTTTCCTTCTAAACTTATTAGATGCTATTCTAGGATCACTGTAGGGTGTACCTTTTATAAATTTAAAGAACTGTTCCATATCTTTGCTAAAATAATTCTGCTTTTACCAACATTAAACATATGCTGCCACCTAACATTGCCAAGTATTCTGAAGACAATTCCCAGAAAGAATGTATAGAATGGCTTAATTTTAAACATAGCCTATGAATGTTGTAACTAATTCAGTTAGAGATAGGCACATTTACTAAACTTTATAAAAATAGTCTTAAAATTAAAGGTGCAAAGATTGGAGGATAATGGTACTGTTTCTATCTTTTGAATGAGATAGCAATAAAAAAATTTGGTGACTATGAATACCAAGGTAATACATAAGAAAGTACTTTACCCAAATGAGAAACTCAAGAAGAAAGTAATAAAAATCACTATCATGTAAAAGAAACTCCATATATGAAATATTATGCCAAATGCTTATGGTGCCAATCTGTTGTAGCTTCCACAGTATCCATTCTTTCTTTCCTGAGAATTCTTGATACAAGTTTGGGAATTTCTCCAATTCTGAGGAAGAGCTAAATATCTCAAGATATGACAATAATTACATTACAAATGCCTGGATACCAAAATTATTTGAGGGGTGGCCATGGGATTCAAGATGATATTTAATGTCAGGCTCCTTTCTGGGAATATTTGAACAAAAGTGACCTCTTTGCTCTGAACTATATATTATACAGATATGAAACAGTGGAACAAATGTAGCTATTTTCTTCTGAGTGAATAAAGCCAATATACAAAGGAAGCCAGAATTTAGAAAAATAATTGCAGAGAAATATAGCCAATCTTTGACATTACCTTTTGATTTTTTCTGTAAAGCAAATTGTATTCATTATGTATTGCTGAATAACAAATCGTTCTAAAATTTATTGGCTTAAAATAATAGTAAGCATTTATTATCTTCTATGTTCTCAATAAGTCCAAATTCAGACTGCACACCATGGGATAGCTTATCTGATTCATAGTCAGAGGGCCTCAGCTGAAACACCCAAAGGCTTGAAGGTTGTGAGCTGGAGTCATTTGAAGTTTATTCACATGTGCATTTGGACACTGATGCTGACTGACAGTTGGGGAACTAGCTGGGATCACTGGTTGAAACACCTACACATGACTTCTCCATGCGAAATAGGCTTTGTCTCACCATGGTAGCTAGGTTCCAAAAGAAACCATGCAGAGAGAGAGGAGGGAGGTGAGGGAGAGAGGGAGAGAAAGAGGGGGGAGAGAAAGAGAGAGAGAAAACTATGGTGCCTATTATGACCTAATCAAAATTCATGCAAGATTTTCTCTGCTTCATTCTGTTGCATCTCTTATTTGGAGAAGTGTGTCCACTTTTTTAGGGAAAGGAAATATAAACTTCCATATTTCCATGGAAGTGGTCAATATCACATTATAAGAAGGGCATTGTGGAGTATGTTTTTGCAGACCCATCTTTTAAAATGATAATCTACAACCTAAACCATTAACATATATTTATTGCATATGCCAATTTGAGTTAGATTATTTGTCGTGTGCACTAAAAATACACAATTTGCATCACACTTACATGTTATTTTCATTTAATGTGCACAACATCTCCAGGATAAAGTTACTTTTAGTACTTGTATCAGAGTTCTCCAGAGAATCACAGCAAATAGGATGATAAGACAGATAACAGATAGATAGATAGATAGATAGATAGATAGATAGATAGATAGATGATTGATTGATAGATAGATAGATAGATAGATAGATGTAGATTTTACGGAACTGACTCATGCAATTGTGGGAGTTGACAACTCCCAAATCCACAGGGCAGGGCAACAGGCTGTAAACTCAAGTAAGAATAACGCTGTAGTCTTGAGTTTGAAATCTACAGAGCAGCTGGTGGGCTAGCAACTCACACTGGAGCTGATGTTACAGTCATGAATTTAAAATCTTTAGGGCAGACCAGCAGGTTGGAGACACAGACAGGCTTTCAATGTTGTAGCCATGAGTCAGACTTTCTTCTTGAAAGTAAAGTCCTCCTTGGAAACCAGGTTTTTTAACACTTTTGATTCATTGGATGATGTTCACCCACATTATCAAAGGTAATCTCTTTACTTAAAATCACTGATTACATATGTTAATCACATTTACAAAATACCTTCACAGCAACATCTAAACTAGTGTTTGACCAAAAGACTGAGGACCATAGCCTAGCCAAGTTGACACATAAAATTTAATCATCACAGCTTACCCCTTGTTAGTTTGGCACCCATACACATGTACTTAAGCCATACTTAATCTCTAAAGAAAGACAATAGCAAAGTCATACTTTCAATTAACATGATAGAACTGTCCTGTGTACAAATTAAAACATGCTAGGCAAGGTAGAGTGGCTCATGCCTGTAATACCAGAACTTTTTGAGGCTGAGGCAAGTGCATTGCTTGAGCCCAGGAATTTGAGACCAGACTGGGAAACATGGCAAAACTCCATCTCTACAAAATAACACACACACAAAAAAGCTGGGCATGGTAGTACATACCTGTCGTCCCACCTACTTGGGAGGCAGTGGGAGAATCCCCTGAGACCAGGAGGTCGAGAGGCTGCAGTGAGCCATGATCGTGCCACTGCACTCCAGCCTGAGCAACAGAGCGAGACTGTCTAAAAAACAAAAAGCTAACAAACTAACCCTCAGAAGAGTACACAAAGTCCTTCGGTGTCATTCACTCTTCCCTTGATACCCTGTAATTTAAATACTATGGTGTTAACTTAAAAATACCTAAAAACTGTGATGTAAACTTAATGTATCTTATGTGATAAGGGGACAAGAGAAGAAAGAAAACAAATATGTTTGCCTAACAACACACATATATATATTTATAACAAAACAAAATACTCATAAAAATTGTGATCTTCATCTCTGCAATGGTCATATGGTCATAGTGCTATTTATAATTGCTTTTTACTCTCAATTTCATTTCCCCTTTGTCCTCAGCCAGCACCTCTACTAGTCATGGTTCTTTGCCTGGTGGGGTAAACTAAACATTTATTCCTGACACTTTTCACTGTTAGTAACCCTGTCTGAATTTTGTTGTCGTAGTTTTCACTAGATTTAATCACAGGGAATGATACTACTAAGAGAAGTGCTAAGGGATCTTCTGTATTTTGCACACTCATTCTTTCCCGCATTGTGTAGTAGCAGTCGATTCTCCCTGGATAAGCAGGATCAATTACATCAGCCAGTAATTCCCTTCTTTGCCTGTTGATTCAGAGGCATGAGGAATCCACAGTGGCCACATAGCAATCTTAACTTCCAGTTTAAGGAATCATTGTTTTATCTCCTGGTGGAAACAGTCTTCACTTTGAAACAAAGTCCTTCAGGCCGACAGAGCACAAAGTCTCAGAAATAAGATGCAAAAATCTTGCTAGGATATCCCTAAAGCTGAGTGGTGCCACTGCCTTTTTCAACCATTGATTCCTGGACTCATAAACCCTGGCTATGGGAGAAACAACCCGATACAGTGAACACTGAGTATAGACAGTACCCATTCTGAAAATATTTTAATATTGAACATCAGAATGTTTAAGAACTATTCTATGGTCACTCAACTAATAAATGGCAGAGAAAATACTTGATGTCAAGCTCTCTGACATAAAGATATCTTCTATAATAACTCAGTGTGGCGTATTGAGTTTGAGAGTTTTAAAAAGGCTTTCAGCATTGTGACTACATCTAGATTTGACTCTGATTACTTCATGAACTGCTTTTAGGTTTTAGAAAGTTTTCTATTTACCTCCTCAGCTTCATTCTTCACCCTTCTTTACCCAACTCTGTACCCATACGCTGGACACTGACTTTATAGACTGCATCAAACGGCTCCTTTGTCTCCCAGTTTCTGGTTGAGTATAACCAGAAGGAGATGCAAAGGTGGAAGAAAAGATAAGTCATGATATTTATTCTCCTCCTCTGTTGCTGATGCTTATAATGTGTGTGTGGCTATTTTACTTGGACAGTTTCATCATCTGTGGAGTTAGACAATGTCTTCTCTTTCACTGTGGCATTCCACACAATGTCACCTCTGGGAAAGCGATTTATGTTGAAAAAGTTGTGACAATTGGCACACACTCATATTACCATGTGCCTTAACAATAATAAACAACTGGCTCAAAAGAATAGTTGAATGGTCATTTGAAGGCTCATTAGTTATATATCTGAAAAACCATCCTGGGAGTCTTCTGAGGTTTTTACCCCATTAAGATATCTATATCTAGCCAAAAGAAAATAGTTACATCAAAAAGATAGCTGCACTCGTATGTTTCTTTCTTTCTCTTTCTTTCTTTGTTCTTTCTGTCTTCCTTCCTTCCTTCCTTCCTTCCTTCCTTCCTTCCTTCCTTCCTTCCTTTTCTTTCTTTTGACAAGATCTCACTGTGTTGCCCAGACTGGAGTGCAATGGCACTATCATGGCTTACTGTAGCTTCAATTTTCTGGGCTCATATTATCCTCTTGCCTCAACCTCCATGTAGCGGGGACTACAAGCACAAGCCACCAGGCCCAGTTAATTATTTTTTATTTTTGTAGACGTTGGGTCTCACTGTGTTTCCCAGGCTGGTCTCAAACCTCTAGGCTCAAGTGATCCTCCCACCTTGGCATCCCAAAGTACTGGAATTACAGGCATGAGTTACCACACCTGGTCAGATTTGTAATAACATAGACATGGAATCAACCTAATTGTCAATTGACAGATGATTGGATAAAGAAAATGATATATATATCATTTTGTTATATATATATAATGAATTGGTTATATATATTATATATATCTATATTATATTTTATATATGATATATAATATATCTATATTATATTATATATCTATATTATATATGATATATAATATATAATATGTCTATATGATATGTAACATATAATATATAATAGGTCTATATTATATATAAATTAATATATATAACATTTCATGATATATATTTTGTTATATATGTATATATATGTACGTATACATAGATATATAATGAAATACTATCCACCCATTAAAAATGAATGAAATCATGTCTTTAGTAGAAACATGGATGAAACTAGTGGCCGTTATCTTAAGTGAAACAACTCAGAAACAAAAGTCAAATACCATATGTTCTCACTTATAAGTTGGAGCTGAATAATGTGTACACATGGGCGTGGAGTGTGGAGTGATAAACACTGGAGGTTCCAAACATTGGATGTGGGGGAGGAAGGACAAAGGGTTACAAGAAATTACTTGATGGTTAAAATATACATTATTCAGATGATGGATATACTAAAAACCAAGATTTCACTGCTACATAATATATGTGTGTAACAAAATTGCATTTAAACTCCTTAAATGTATATAAATAATAATAATATAAAGGTAGAATGGTTGCTTAAGGGCTCATTAGTTATACATCCAACAAACCATCCTGTGAGGCTTCTTAGGTTTATACATTTTAAAGATGAAGTCTAAATGTTTAACCTGTATAGAACCTAAAAGGTGGAGATGGGATGACCTTTCTTATTATTACCCCAAATAATTCACTTAAGAAATGTATGCTTCTGGTCCCTGAAATATGGAACTTGGTGAATTTGGTGGTCCTGTGCTTAAGGGAGACATAGTTCCACTAGGGGAGCACAGTTAACGCTTGTAATAAATGGAAGCTGAGGCTGGAAGCTGGCCATTTCGTACTCCTCATTAAACCAGGAGGGAGAGAAAGACAACATTCTACTGAATGGGTGATTGATCTCAATTACCAAGTGGAAATTCGCTTGCTGCCTCATAATGAGGGCAAGGAGGATTAAGGCTAAAACTTGAGAATTCACTAGATCACTCCTTAGTTCTCCGTTACCGATATCCCTAATCAATAGAAACAATCGAATAAAAACAGAACCATCAATAATTTATATTCTGGGAGTTGTGTCTCTCAAAATGATAAAATCCTCAGTCACAGTGCTGATAGATAGTAAGGGTTATGAAGCACACATGTGATGGTTAATGTGTTATGTTTTGGGGGAAATATGACTGAATTGACATTACTGCATAATGATATAGTTGCTGATTAGAATTTCTGATTCCTGTGTAAGGGACACAGAATTTTCATTCAGAAAACAAAGGGCTAATATCCAGAACCTACAAAGAACTCAAACAAATTTATGAGAAAAAAACAAACAACATCATCAAAAAGTGGGCAAAGGATATGAACAGACATTTCTCAAAAAAAGACATGCATACAGCCAACAGGCACATGAAAAAATGCTCGTCATCACAGGCCATCAGAGAAATGCAAATTAAAACCACAATGAGATACCATCTCACGCCAGTTAGAATGGCAATCATTAAAAAGTCAGGAAGCAACAAGTGCTGGAGAGGATGTGGAGAAATAGGAACACTTTTACACTGTTGGTGGGATTGTAAACTGGTTCAACCATTGTGGAAAACAGTATGGCGATTCCTCAAGGATCTAGAACTAGAAATACCATATGACCCAGCCATCCTATTACTGGGTATATATCCAAAGGATTATAAATCATGCTGCTATAAAGACTCATGCACATGTATGTTTATTGCAGCACTATTCACAATAGCAAAGACTTGGAATCAACCCAAATGTCCATCAGTGACAGACTGGATTAAGAAAATGTGGCACATATACACCATGGAATACTATGCAACCATAAAAAAGGATGAGTTCATGTCCTTTGTAGGGACATGGATGCAGCTGGAAACCATCATTCTCAGCAAACTATCGCAAGAACAGAAAACCAAACACTGCATGTTCTCACTCATAGGTGGGAATTGAACAATGAGATCACTTGGACTCGGGAAGGGGAACATCACACACCAGGGCCTATTATGGGAAGGGGGGAGGGGGGAGGGGGGAGGGATTGCATTGGGAGTTATACCTGATATAAATGACGAGTTGATGGGTGCTGACGAGTTGATGGGTGCAGCACACCAATATGGCACAAGTATCATATGTAACAAACCTGCACATTGTCCACATGTACCCTAGGACTTAAAGTATAATAAATAAATAAATAAATAAATAAATAAATAAATAAAAAGAAAAAGAGTAGCAAAAAAAAAAAAAAAAGGAATGAATGCTGAAAGACAAAAGAGGTTTTCTGTGATGGATACTCTGTCCTACTGGAACCACCCTCTACACTTCTTTTCCTTCTCCTTGCTCTGAGAATCTTCCTTGCTTTTCAGCTTCTGGTTAGGTTTTGTTGATGGAAGGCAATAGAAGATCAAAGAGCAGGAAGAGAGACATCAGCAGAGACTGTCTGCTTTATCAAGACCACAGCTCTTGTCAAGCAGCCACCGCCCTTGGTTCTGATAAGGACTCCTTTCTCTCTTCCTTCAAGCTCAAGGGTGATAATATTTTCTTGGGTTGTTAGTCCCAGAGTGCTTCACCATCCATGTTAGTTTCTATTAATTTTGTCCACACACATAAATGATTTATTTATTAAACTCTCTTCAATCACTCTTTTGAGAATATCATCTGTTTCTAACAAATGTATCATTCCAGGCAGTGATGTTATATTCTAAGAAGGCTTGTCCTCATATTTAAACTATCATCCTATAATCCCCTACATCCACCTGAAGCTGCTGTAGTTATATGAACCTAGTCCCTTCCTGCCTCAGTATTCTAGAGTCTGGCTAGCTCTGCAAAAGATAAAAAGTGGATATAGTGGTATTATGACTACTTCAGGGTCTAGAGAGTTATCTGCCCCTCTCAAGATACCATGATTTGAAAAGTCAGCAAAGTTACACGTATCACAATTTTAAATGAAAAAAGTTAATATAAATGTTAATCTAAAACAACAAAGTTCTAAAATAAATCAAATTGATAACATGCATAACTGAAAGAAGTTTAAAAAATCACTAAGAATTTAAGGCTGATAAAGAAAAAAAAATTTCAGAGAAAATTAATTCCAGGACTGTAGCTTAATGTTCTAAGAAAACAGCCATGTAGAACATCCACGCTGTGATGCAATGCACCATGTGGGATCTCCCATGCCATCGCCCACTCTGCAACTGCTAATAGAACGATGTCAGCACAGAGGACACAAAAGAAACTAAATAAAAGGTTCTCTTTGAAATATGCTATATGAAATAATATACTTTCTTTCTGAACACAGGAGTGCCTTTATTGTAGTGAGTGTTCAGCTTTGCATTACCTCCCACCCAAAGCTAAACCAGCAGGAAAAATCTGAGGAGTCTCCCTCACTGCATGAAATCATGAATTTCTGTGCATCGAATGCTGCAGAAGAATGGATTTAGCACTGACCCTATGGCAAGCATTTCTGAGACAACTCAAGGAATATACAGCTATGATAAACACTCCTCTTTCCGATGAGATAGAAAACTGAATTTATAATTTATTTAGTCTGTTTTTTAAAAAAATCAAATAGAATCTACCAGAAGCTGAAACTTTGACAGCTTACATTAATTAAGACACAGTGACTGGGAATCCCTCTATATGAGTTCTTTTAAAAAGTGTCAACAGCGGACAATGCATGGAACCAGATATATTCATAATTTTATTTTACAGTAATGATTTTTACAATAATAATATGTTATCAGCACTGAATTCTACTAAAAGAAAATATACCCAGAAGTCATACATTTAACTCCTCAAGTTTACGTCATGTTGAATTTGTAAGCATTATAAGTTGTGAGTTACCAAAGTGAAGATGTAAAATTTACCCCTTGCTAATTTTCACTTATCTTATTTAGAGCAGACTTGGCCATGTGTAATATGCAGGATGATCCATGGCAAAAGATCTGGTGCTAAGTTCTCTTCCTCTCTCTCCACCTTCTCTTGCAATATTTTCCTTCTAGCAAAATGTACCTAAACAGGCCACCAACAGCAGCCTTTGATGAGAGAAAGCCTGACCAAAAAGAAAAAAGGTAGGAATTTCAGAATTAAGATTTGGCAGTCCTTTCCCTTCATTTGATGGTGGAATAAGATTTGGTCTTACTGATACTATGCTTTAATGTAGAAGAAACATGGCACTCCAAGAAAATCAGATCCAGTCATCTCTTACTGTTAGATGTGGATTTTCTCTTAACTTTTTTCTATTCTGGCTTTTTAATAAAAAAGAAAAACCAATGAATACTTAAGAAAATTTTTTGAAATAAATGCATGCTAGTTACAAATATATATATTCCAGATCTATTGCATGGAAATAAGGTTCCTAGAATTAAGATGCCCTGTTTGGTTTATTTTTATAATTTTTGTAGAATGGATTCTTTAATTCACTATTTTTCTATTCATTCTTATATTTCACTATGTACTAATATGAAAACTTGTAAAGATTTTCTATAGAATTTTTTGGTTTGTGGAGACTGAAAATTAATATGACTGAAGTCAATGAGATTAGAAAGGTACTCCAGAGGGGGTGGATATTATGTATTCTGTCTGGAGAGAAAAATTATTAGTGTTTCTTCTTATCTCTTTTGAAAAAAACATTTTAAAAATTACAAGCAACAAATAAGCAGCAAAATACTGAAACTCTTTGAGAAATTTAAAATATCATTACTTCATAAATACTCCCTTTAGTACCTCAGTCATTTCAAAAATAAAGTGTAAGAAGCATACAAAATAGTTGAGACAGAGTCATAAGATATAATTCTGAATAAGCATCAGCATTGGCTGAACACTTCAGAAAACAATTGTTAATGATATGCACACTTAACGTTTCTGTTCCAAGAACATGAAAGAAAATAGAGAGTAACTGAGGAAATAGCTACACAATGCCTAGTAACTATAAAACTAATCCCTGGATATTTTGAATTAGCCAAATAATAGCCAGCAGAGATATAGAGAGAAAAATCCTGCATACTCGACTTTCTAAATTTTCATCAAATTATAAAATTTGGAAACAACAGCCTGTTAATTTGTTTTATAAGAAAGGAGCTTATATTTAAATAAATCTTCTACATTTAAAGATGAGAAAAATGAGAGTCAATGATGTTATTAGGTTGGTGACATAGCTACATTTTCTGTCTCTTTTCTCTCTCTTTCTACCCAGCTCTCTAAATCAGTTACTCACCATAACCATGGGATAAAAACAAATTGATTACTCATAAAAAGGACAATTTTTATGTGGTATTCAGATTAGTCATGAATATCTTGCAGGCATCTTCATCAAATAACAGGCAACATCAAGAAGGTTAAAGAGGATAACTGATTTGCCTAAGATCACACAGTCAATAAGAAATTACAACTGGTGTTCTTCACTGTTGTTTTAAGTGTGAGTAGAGTCTTCAATAGTTTACCAAGATTCAAATATCAAATCAATGTCAGTGAATAGGATATAAATTATATAAGAAAAATCAAAGACCATTCTTTTTGTAAACTCTGAAAAGAACTACAGATAACTACAAATAGAGTGTGTATATTTCATATGGCCCAGTGGTTTAATTTAAAAAAGACCCCTAAATAGTTTGAAGATGTCATATCTTAATCAGCTGAAGGGACATGCATAGACAAATATCAAAGTATAAGGAAAAATTGGACTATAATTGAAATATTTCCTTGTTTTTCCATCATACTGCTTCACACTTACACTAAAATGAAGTAACTTTGTTTCAACTGAATACATAAACTCCTCAACAAATAGTTTAATTTTTGGATTGAATTGAAATTGTGCATATCATAGAATTCTATAAATTTTATATAATTTTTCCAGTTCACTATGAACACCTTCTATGTGCCAGACATTGTGCTGGAGATTGGCATATTGGACAATATTTAAGCTATGATGGCACTGCTGTATTATTTGACCTGCTCTGGGCCACTTTGAATGAATTTATCAGAATTCTATGACAAGAAAATGAAAAGAACAAATCATAGCTGACAGTAATAAAGCATGACTGAGCTTTGATTGATTACACTCACAGTCATACACAAGAGTGGTTTTCCTTCAATGTTCACTATGAGAACATTAATAAAAAAATGTAATGCAGGGATGGTCAATTCTAGACTGCTGCCAAAATATAAAGAAACAGGTAATTATTTTCCAGGTATTGGTCAACCATCATCACTCATCCTTTTCTTCCCAGGCAAGCATTACATTTGTCTACCTTTTGGTGTTTGGAAATATTCGTCGTAGTTATATGTGTTCTTCA
The DNA here is from genome assembly GCF_047675955.1 of Chlorocebus sabaeus. Taxonomy (NCBI): domain Eukaryota; kingdom Metazoa; phylum Chordata; class Mammalia; order Primates; family Cercopithecidae; genus Chlorocebus; species Chlorocebus sabaeus. The sequence goes on from NC_132925.1 coordinate 25,175,553, forward strand.
AAAGGTCTGAATTCATGTTTGGGATAACAAATCTTGCATGAACTACATAGGTCCAGCGATTTAGACTTCTTATGATTCTCTTCCTCCTCAATTACACTCCTTCATTTTCTACCCAATACTCTCCAGTGCAGTACTTACCAAACCTCAGTGTACATCAAAATCCTAAGGAAAGTTTGTTAAAATATGGATTTTGGAGCCTTTCTCAAAAATTTTGAGACATTAGGTTAGAGAAGACAATCAAGAACCTGTATTTCCTACAAGTAGTACTGATGCTGCCAATCTACTAACCAGACCCCGAGTAGCACTACTCTAGTGGCTTGCTACAGAAAGTGTGCTCTGCAGACCAACAGCATCACTATCACCTCAAAGTTTGTCAGAAATGAAGAATTTTGGCTCCACCACTGATCTACAAAATGCTTTCCTGAGGCAGAGTCATTGGGTGAAATTATACACCCATAGGATATAATGTCATTGCTAGCAGACACAAAGAACAGACCCTTTAATCCTCTAGGACCTGTGCTCAGTTTACTTGCCTACGGGTTAGGCCTGTGTTTGCTTGTAGCAGTTTGCAAATGTAGCCACAATACTTGTAGCCACTGCCATAAAGGGGTGACGTGTATATCCTTGTTTCTTGAATCTGGACAGGCCATGTCATTTGTTTTGATCCATAGAATGCACTGAATTTGGCACTAGGAAAATACAGACCAAGGCTTTAGGAAACCTAGCAGTTTCTTCTCTTGATGTTCTAGGGACTTCTGCCACTTGCACCATAAGAAAAAAGTTCAGACTAGACTGCAGAATGATAAGGCACATGTGACCCACTGTTGCCCTAATCCACAGTCTGCCAACCCCAGAAGAAGAACTGCCTATTTGACTGGCAGCTGACTACAGTTACATGAGTGAATCTAGTCAGGGTCAGCAGAAGAACTGCACAGTGGAACCCAGACAATAATAGGCATGCCACAAAATTGTGAGCTAAATATATGCTTGTTGGTTTGAGTCACGAAGATTTGAGGTGGTTTGTATGTAGAAAAAGATACTGATATTTGCTTCTCCTTAATAATTTCCTTTGAGACGTATGAAGACGAATAAAAAGAGAATTACGATAGAATAGGTTCTGAGGCTTCTCCTGTTATTAACTGCCTGGCTCTATTTTTCTCCAGTAGGCTAGAAACAATCACTGAGAATAGATCAAAATCCGAATTGTAATTTTTTAGAAAATAAAACAAGCAAACAGCAATCCAAAAAATTAAAAAAAAAACAAAAACTGTCTTACTTCTATAAATCACATATAGGAAAAATATTGAATGTTGAATGTGTTCTTGCAGGATATAGAAGAACTCATTTGGGAAATCCAAGTCAATCATCAAGAAGGAGCCTCAGGAGTGGCTGTTATAGGCACTCACAATCTCTATTTCCTTGGATCTCTATGGCACTAAGGACTTGTAAACGTGTACTGATATATCCAGATTGATTTGGCAAAGTTTTAGCCTCATGGTCTGGACATATTTCTCTTACAAGATAGTACAAATATAAAAAGATGCCAAATTTTCTCAGATAAATTCCTTGTATTAGCCAAATTACTACTAAGATTCTATTAAAATTGTCTTCAATTAGAAAAACTAACATTTGAGTGCATTTAGTAATATAAGCAGCTGGAAATAACTTAAGAAAAAATTACTAAATAGTAATAACAATGGGAAGTTTCCCTAAGAAAATTTTGCAAAAAATCTGAAACTACTAAAATTTAATCAGGGTAAAACTTGCACAAAGAGACAAATCAATGTATAAAATTAAGGCCTGCAAATAGACCCTATTTTAATATGAGAATTGAACATTTGATGAAGGAAAATCAGTAAATTCTATGACGTATTAAATATATTATGCAGCTATACTTATCTGATAATGTAGTATTGGTTAAGTAGACAGAAAAATGGAAAACAGTATAGTTCATTATAAGACACAATTTACTATATGTTAAATGAAGCTGGCATCCCATATAGGTGGAAAACAGATAACTTAATCAATAAGGAGTGCTTGGTTAAATGTGTAAAAAAAAGTAAAGTTATAATCTATCATACCTTATACATAAAATATATTCATATGATCAAAGTTTAAATTTTAAAAAGTTAACTATACATAACAAAAAACTGGAAGAATTCTTCTTTTACTATTGATTGAAAATGACATTCTAATGTATAACAATGAAAGCAGAAACCAGTAAAGAAAAAAAAATGACATAATAAGCTACAATAATAAACAAGAAATCTGCTTGACAAAACTTAGCATAAATAAAATTAAAAGAAGAAAAGGGGGGGGGGGGCGGTTCCAAGATGGCCAAATAGGAACAGCTCCAGGCTACAGCTCCCAGAGTGAACGACACAGAAGTCGGGTGATTTCTGCATTTCCAACTGAAGTACTAGGTTCATCTCACTGGGGTGTGTCAGACAGTGGGTGCAAGACAGTAGGTGCAGCCCATCGAGCAAGAGCTGAAGCAGGTCGAAGCATTGCCTCACCCAGGAAACACAAGGGGGAAAGGAATTTCCTTTCCTTGCCAAGGGAAACCCTAACACACAGCAACTGGAAAATCGGGTCACTTCCACCCTAAGACTGCGCTTTTCCAAGGGTCTTAGCAAACGGCACACCAGGAGATTATATCCTGCACCTGGCTCAGAGGGTCCCACGCCCACAGGGCCTCCCTTATTGCTAGCACAGCAGTCTGAGATCTAACTGCAAGGCAGCAGCGAGGCTGAGGGAGAGGCACCCGCCATTGCTGAGGCTTGAGTAGGTAAACAAAGCAGCCAGGAAGCTCCAACTGGGTGGAGCCCACCACAGCTCAAGGAGGCCTGCCTGTCTCTGTAGAGTACACCTCTGAAGACAGGGCATAGCCAAACAAAAGGCGGCAGAAACCTCTGCAGATTTAAATGTCCCTAGAAACCTCTGCAGATTTAAATGTCCCTGTATGACAGCTTTGAAGAGACTAGTGATTCTCCCACCACGAGTTTGAGATCTGAGAATCGACTGACTGCCTCCTCAAGTGGGTCCCTGACCCCTGAGTAGCCTAAATGGGAGGCACCCCCCAGTAGGGGCAGACTGACACCTTACCTCACATGGCCAGGTACTCCTCTGAGATGAAGCTTCCAGAGGAACGATCAGGCAGCAACATTTCCTGTTCAGCAATATTCACTATTCTGCAGCCTCTGCTGCTGATACCCAGGCAAACAGGGTCTGGAGTGGACCTCCAGCAAACTCCAACAGACCTGCAGCTGAGGGTCCTGACTGTTAGAAGGAAAACTAACAAACAGAAAGGACATCTACACCAAAACCCCATCTGTACGTCACCATCATCAAAGACCAAAGGTAGATAAAACCACAAAGATGGGGAAAAAACAGAGCAGAAAAACTGAAAATTCTAAAAATCAGAGCACCTCACCCCCTCCAAAGGAATGCAACTCCTCGCCAGCAATGGAACAAAGCTGGACTGAGAATGACTCTGACGAGTTGAGAGAAGACTTCAGATGATCAAACTTCTCCGAGCTAAAGGAGGAAGTTTGAACCCATCACAAAGAATCTAAAAACTTTGAAAAAAGATGAGACAAATGGCTAACGAGAATAACCAATGCAGGGAAGTCCTTAAATGACCTGATAGAATTGAAAACCATGGCACGAGAACTACGTGACAAATTAACAAGCTTCAATAAACTGGAAGAAAGGGTGTCAGAGACTGAAGATCAAATGAGTGAAATGAAGCAAGAAGAGAAATTTAGGGGGAAAAAAAAAAAAAGAGTAAAAAGAAACAAACAAAGCCCCCAAGAAATATGGGACTATGTGAAAAGACCAAATCTACATCTGACTGGTGTACCTGAAAGTGATGGGGAGAATGGAACCAAGTTGGAAAACACTCTGCAGGATATCGTCCAGGAGAACTCCCCCAATCTAGCAAGGCAGGCCAACATTCAAATTCAGGAAACACAGAGAACGCCACAAAGATACTACTCGAGAAGAGCAACTCCAAGACACATAATTGTCAGACTGACCAAAGTTGAAATGAAGGAAAAAATGTTAAGGGCAGCCAGAGAGAAAGGTCAGGTTATCCACAAAGGGAAGCCCATCAGACTAAAAGCAGATCTCTCAGCAGAAACTCTACAAGCCAGAAGACAGTGGCTTATCTTTAAGAATATTCAACATTCTTAAAGAAAAGAATTTTCAACTCCAGAATTTCATATCCAGCCAAACTAAGTTTCGTAAGTGAAGGAGAAATAAAATCCTTTACAGACAAGTGAATGCTTAGAGATTTTGTCACCACCAGTCCTGCACTACAAGAGATCCTGAAGGAAGCACTAAACATGGAAAGGAACAATCAGTACCAGCCACTGCAAAAACATGCCAAAATGTAAAGACCATGGATGTCAGGAAGAAACTGCATCAACTAACAAGCAAAATAACCAGCTAACATCATAATGACAGGAACAAATTCACACATAACAATATTAACCTTAAATGTAAATGGGCTAAATGGTCCAATTAAAAGACAGACTGGCAAATTGGATAAAGAGTCAAGACATATCAGTGTGCTGTATTCAGGAGACTCATCTCACGTGCAGAGACACACAGGGGTTCAAAATAAGGGATGGAGGAAGATCTACCAAGAAAATGGAAAACAAAAAATGGCAGGGGTTGCAATCCTAGTATCTGATAAAACAGACTTTAAGCCAACAAGATTAAAAGAGACAAAGAAGGCAATTACATAATGGTAAAGGGATCAATTCAACCAGAAGAGCTAACTATCCTAAATATATATGTACCCAATACAAAGGCACCCAGATTCATAAAGCAAGTCCTTAGAGACTTACAAGGTGACTTAGAATTGCACACAATAATAATGGGAGACTTTAACACCCCACTGTCAACATTAGACAGATCAACGAGACAGAAAGTTAACAAGGATATCCAGGAATTGAACTCAGCTCTGCACCAAGTGGACCTAATAGACATCTACAGTACTCTCCACCCCAAATCAACAGAATATACATTCTTCTCAGCACCACATCTCACTTATTCCAAAATTGACCACATAGTTGGAAGTAAAGCACTCCTCAGCAAATGTAAAAGAACAGAAATTATAACAAACTGTCTCTCAGACCACAGTGCAATCAAACTAGAACTCAGGATTAAGAAACTCACTCAAAACTGCTCAACTACATGGAAACTAAACAACCTGCTCCTGAATGACTACTGAATACATAATGAAATGAAGGTAGAAATAAAGATGTTCTTTGAAACCAATGAGAATAAAGATACAACACACCAGAATCTCTGGGACACATTTAAAGCAGTGTGTAGCACTAAATGCCCACAGAGAAAGCAGGAATGATCTAAAATTGACACCCTAACATCAGAATTAAAAGAACTAGAGAAGCAAGAGCAAACACATTCCAAAGCTAGCAGAAGGCAAGAAATAACTAAGATCAGAGCAGAACTGAAGGAGATAGAGACACAAAAAACCCTCCAAAAAATCAATGAATCCAGGAGCTGGTTTTTTGAAAAGATCAATAAAATTGATAGACCACTAGCAAGACTAATAAAGAAGAAAAGAGAGAAGAATCAAATAGATGCAATAAAAAATTATAAAGGGGATATCACCACCAACCCCACAGAAATACAAACCACCATCACAGAATACTATAAACACCTGTATGCAAGTAAACTAGAAAACCTAGAAGAAATGAATAAATTCCTGGACACTTACACTCTCCCAGGACTATACCAGGAAGAAGTTGAATCCCTGAATAGACCAATAACAGGCTCTGAAATTAAGGCAATAAGTAATAGCCTACCAACCAAAAAAAGTCCAGGACCAGATGGATTCACAGCCAAATCCTACCAGAGGTACAAGGAGAATCTGGTACCATTCCTTCTACAACTATTTCAACCAATAGAAAAAGAAGGAATCATCCCTAACTCATTTTATGAGGCCAACATCATCCTGATACCAAAGCCTAGCAGAGACATAACAAAAGAAGAGAATTTTATACCAATATGCCTGATGAACATTGATGCAAAAATTCTCAATAAAATACTGGCAAACCAAATGCAGCAGCACATCAAAAAGCTTATCCACCATGATCAAGTAGGCTTCATCCCTGGGATGCAAGGTTGGTTCAATATAGGCAAATCAATAAATGTAATCCATCATATAAACAGAACCAAAGACAAAAACCACATGATTATCTCAATAGATGCAAAGAAGGCCTTTGACAAAATTCAACAGCCCTTCATGCCAAAAACTCTCAATATATTCAGTATTGATGGAACGTATCTCAAAATAATAAGAACTATTTATGACAAACCCACAGCCAATATCATACTGAATGGGCAAAAACTGGAAGCATTCCCTTTGAAAACTGGCACAAGACAGGGATGCCCTCTCTCACCACTCCTATTCAACATAGTGTTGGAAGTTCTGGCCAGGACAATCAGGCAGGAGAAAGAAATAAAAGGTATTAAATTAGGAAAAGAGGAAGTCAAATTGTCCCTGTTTGCAGATGACATGATTATGTTTTTAGAAAACACCATCATATCAGCCCAAAATCTCCTTAAGCTGATAAGCAACTTCAGCAAAGTCTCAGGATACAAAATTAATGTGCAAAAATCACAAGCATTCTTGTACACCAATAACAGACAAACAGAGAGCAAAATCATGAGTGAACTCCCATTCACAATTGCTTCAAATAGAATAAAACACCTAGGAATCCAACTTACAAGGGATGTGAAGGACCTCTTCAAGGAGAACTACAAACCACTGCTCAATGAAATAAAAGAGGACACAAACAAATGGAAGAACATTCCATACTCATGGCTAGGAAGAATCAATATCATGAAAATGGCCACATTGTCCAAGGTAATTTATAGATTCAATGCCATCCCCATTAAGCTACCAATGACTTTCTTCACAGAATTGGAAAAAACTACTTTAAAGTTCATATGGAACCAAAAAAGAGCCTGCATTGCCAAGACAATCCTAAGCCAAAAGAACAAAGCTGGAGGCATTATGCTATCTAACTTCAAACTATACTACAAGGCTACAGTAACCAAAACAGCATGGTACTGCTACCAAAACAGAGATATAGAACAATGGAACAGAACAGAAGTCTCAGAAATAATACCACACAACTACAACCATCTGATCTTTGACAAATCTGACAAAAACGAGAAATGGGGAAAGGATTCTCTATTTAATAAATGGTTCTGGGAAAACTGGCTAGGCATATGTAGAAAGCTGAAACTGGATCCCTTCCTTACACCTATACGGAAATTAATTCAAGATGGATTAGAGACTTAAATGTTAGACCTAAAACCATAAAAACCCTAGAAGAAAACCTAGGCAATACCATTCAGGACATAGGCATGGGCAAGGACTTCATGTCTAAAACACCAAAAGCAATGGCAACAAAAGCCAAAATTAGCAAATGGGATCTAATTAAACTAAAGAGCTTCTGCATAGCAAAAGAAACTACTGGCAGAGTGAACAGGCAACCTATAGAATGGGAGAAAATTTTGCAATCTACTCATCTGACAAAGGGTGAGATATCCAGAATCTACAAAGAACTCAAACAAATTTACAGGAAAAAAATAAACTACCCCATCAAAAATTGGGCGAAGGATATGAATAGACACTTCTCAAAAGAAGACATTTATGCATCCAATAGACACATGAAAAAATGCTCATCATCACTCGCCGTCAGAGAAATGCAAATCAAACCCACAATGAGATACCATCTCACGCCAGTTAGAATGGCAATCATTAAAAAGTCAGGAAACAACAGGTGCTGGAGAGGATGTGGAGAAATAGGAACACTTTTACACTGCTGGTGGGACTGTTAACTAGTTCAACCATTGTGGAACACAGTGTGGAGATTCCTCAAGGATCTAGAACTAGAAATACCATTTGACCCAGCCATCCCATTATTGGGGAAATGCACAAAGAATTATAAATCATGCTGCTATAAAGACACATGCACACGTATGTTTATTGCAGCACTATTCATGGTAGCAAAGACTTGGAACCAACTCAAATGTCCATCAATGACAGACTGGATTAAGCAAATGTGGCACATATACACCATGAAATACTTTGCAACCATAAAAAAGGATGAATTCACATGTCCTTTGTAGGGACATGGATGCAGCTGGAAACCATCATTCTCAGCAAACTATCACAAGAACAGAAAACCAAACACCGCATGTTCTCACTCATAGGTGGGAACCGAACCATGAGAACACCTGGACACAGGAAGGGGAACATCACACACTGGGGCCTGTCGTAGGGTGGGGGGAAGGGAAGGGATAGCATTAGGAGATATACCTAATATAAATGACAAGTTAATGGGTGCAGTACACCAACATGGTACACGTATACATATGTAACAAACCTGCAAGTTGTGCATATGTACCCTAGAACTTAAAGTATAATAAAAATTAAAAAAGAAAAAGAAAAGGATAATTCTTGAAAAATATAGAAAAAAAATTCCCACAAACGTAAGAATAGTTTTGAATATATGTAAAGATGTTAAAATCTCATTCATAGTAAAATAAATGCAAAATAAAACAAGATATTTTATTTTGTTTTGACAGATGAAGATCAAAAGTTTTGTTACTCAGGGAATAAACAGTAACAAGGGAAAGTAAACCAGTATTCCCTTACAGAGGGCAATTTGAAAGTATCAATCAAAATTACAATCCATACAATATTTTACTCAGCATTTCAACTTCTAAAAGGTATTCCTATAGCTATAATCGCATGTGAGCAAAGTGACATATTTAGGTTTATAATTAAAGACTTTTTTGAAATGATAAAGGAATCTAAATAGAATATATGTTTGTCAATAAAGGACTGGATAGATAGGATATTATGAAGCTATTATAATAAATTAGACAGTTCAGATGAAACTGATATGGAATTATTACCAAGATGTACATTTTTAAGTGGAAAAAAGTTGAGGTCCATAACAGCTTATGTAGTATGCTATCAACTTAAAATTTCAAATAATATATATGTACATGCATAAATTTGCATACAATTCAATGAAAACATGCAAATAAAAAAGGTAAGAATGGTTGTGGTGCAAAAGAAAGATGAAAAATTGGAGAACGTGAATAGGTGGAAGATTTCATTTCCAACATTAATTCTTTCTTAAGTTTTTAAATATAAGTGTCTAATTGTAGACATTATCATTATTAATAATAATTTAAAACAAATTCATATAAAAATATTTAAATGTGGTCCTAGAGCAATTTGTTAGTTACTTGGGAAAATGAATTTTAGAGTTTCAATATATACCTAATCAAAATAAATGCCAGGTGGCTGGTAAATTAATGGGAAAACAAATAAAGTAAGTTCAAATTTTTAGAAAGAAATACATATTTATGTAAACCATGAGAGAGAATAAAACTTTCAAATTTTAAAAATAATTTCGAATTACATGAAATTACTGTTAGATTTGACAACACTGAAAAGTCAATTTATATTTGAAAAGAATAACAGTTAAATGAAGAACATTTTCACTTATGTTATGAGAGATTTCCTTGATTTTAACTTCCAGATTACCAGTTTGGTCATTAGCACTAATCAGTCTATTATTGTATCTACTTATTAATTGTATTTTTAATATTGGTAACCAAATTTTTATTTTCAAAGAACTCTTTATTATTTTCTGCTTCATTCTCATTGCAGTCTTTTCTAGTTTTACTAGTGAAATACATTCTCAAATCTCCCAGATGATTTTAAGTTCTCTCCTACCTCTTCCAAGCAATTACTTGAATATCCTTGTTTATGCTATGAATATTCCCCAAGAGTTTGTTCGTACTGATGCATCAAGGGCTGTTAATGGGAATAGATAGATGGCACATATTTCATTTAGAGTTGTGTACATCTATTTCCTTAACAGGACTTACTCATAAATGATAAAGGTGACAGCATTAGGTTTTCCTCTTGGGCAGCCTTGGAAATAATAGCTCACACCTCTAACGCTTCAGGTTATTGTGTTTCCTGAATGGTTTTCCCTACTAGTTCTGTATTCCAAATTCTATTTTCCAAGATTTCTACTGTCTTCTGGCTTCCTTTCTTTCTTTCTTTCTTTCTTTTTTTTTTTTTTTTTTTTTTTTTTTTTTAGTAATTTTGGCTTTATTATTTTTCTTTATGTATTTTTCCAATGGGAATTTGAAGGAAGATGAGATAGATGAGTCTTCTCCATCTTGCATCCTTATAGTTCTATGTAACCTTTTAAAGTTTCTAATCATATTCTGCTTTGTATTATGTTTATGTACAAATGTGTGATGCAGCATATCATCAGCTCCTTGATTCTTCTGAATCATTGTGCATTAGTCACAACACCTGACAGAACACTATTTTTTTTTAGTTTGTATTAAGCAAATACTAACGGCCAGATTCTATTTCTAAAATATTTTTATATTTGTTTCCCCCACTTCACTCTCCTTATGATAGTCAAACTTTGATCACCTCTTTCTTGAGATGTATATACAGCCACCAACTGTTCCCAACACTTCCAATCTCTCCTCCCTTCAGTCCACATTGCTACCAAAGTTAATTATCCTGAAACTGAACCCAGATTATATTATTTCTGTGCTCCAAAATCTCCAATAACCTATGATACTAATTCCAAAAATTTAGCCTAACATACAAAATTCTCCATCATTTAAGTACAACACAATTTGCTAGCTTAGGTTATTAAAATTGCCTTACAGCTTGCCTTGCTAATAGGCCAAGCACTTTCGTCTTTTTAAACATCTCCCACCTCTCCTGCCTCACGCATTCTTACACAGTCCCAATACTGTCCAGCCTTCAAGTGGAGCTCAAGTGCCACCACCTCCATAAAACTTTTTTTCCTTTCCGGTTATCGTTCCTTTCTCTGAATCTATATAGCTAACTAACAGTACTGTTGTTATAAAACTTTCTTTTTTGAATTTTTAATGTATCTATTTTATAGTCATTTCCAGAAAGCAGGCTTATTGAAGATAAAATCTGAGTCATTATTTGTGTAACCTGTCATAACAGTTAACACAGGAGCTTGTGGGGTAAAAAACATTTTTTTCATTAAAAATAACAATAAAATCAGATATCAAGTACTCACATTAATAAACGGAACAGATCCACTAGAGGTCATTAAAATCCAGGTAGTTCAAACTTTATTAATTATCAGCTTTTAAATTATTCACTCCTTACTCTTAAGAAGCAATACAAAATAAACTGATCCTCTTTTGAATTAAAAAAAAGGATTTTTATAGATGCACGATAGGATCCTAGAATGCAGTTTCTCATTATTCACAGTTAAATGCATCAGTGGTCATTCATGTGCTTCTTTTCTCCTAACAAACAGAAATAATCAAAATATATAATACAAAACAAAATTTCATTTAGTCCCTGACATGTATTTTAAAAAATACTATAAAAGTTCCTAGTATAATCCCTGGCACATACTGCTCAATAACTATTGAATTGACCATGAATGGGAATTCTTGGGTGAATGTTCTTCACTTCGAAGGAAAACAATACATTTAAAAACACACATTTGCACAAATGATAAAGTTATTTTAAAAAGTTATCCTATGAATATTATTTATACATATCTTTAGAATATTCAAGGCATGATGAAATTTGTCAAATAAGGATATAACCAAAATTTTATAGAGCACAGCATACAAAATGAGATATAATTTACACTGAAAACTTATTTCAAGAACAGAACATGGTAAATTTCACTATGCCTTGGATATGGAAAGCTACACAAGAACAATGTTACTACTCTAATAAGAAAAAAGAGCAGGACTCTCTCTATCATCATAACTATTCTTGAGCCCATCAGAGAGTTGAGATTGCAAGCCAACTACATGAATCAAATTTCAAGGTTAGCGAGTCCCTATAAGCAGTGATATAACATAGGAAGTTTTCTTTTCACACAATGTGGAAAGAAGAGATAGTAACCATGAAAAATGGGTAAGAAAAAAACTGCTGAAATTATAATGATTATATAAGAGTGAAGCATGGCTAGCATGAAAGTTTACAATGCCTATAAGCCTCAGAAGTTTGCTCCTACTCACCAGCAGTTTTCCAGAATCCACAGAAGTTCATAAGAAAGGTTAAGGGCAGAGCCAAAGGCCAGAGAAAGGCTTTTTCAGTGGGACACAGGCACAAAATCTCACCTGCTTTCCAGTCTCTTCTCTCAAAAAAATCAAAAGCATAGACTGCTATGGAAAGGCAGGAAATCATTTCAACCACATGGGAACAAGGGAAATATTTGCTGCTTTTGAGGGAGGAGTATAAGCAAGAGCCAATTGCAACTGAGGAAATCGCCAAAAGATCTCCTGCTACTGGTCCCACCCAAAGTTATGCTGCCTGTGAAGAAGGAATAGAAGGAAAAGCCTCTGCTACTGCAGAGTGATAGGAACCTGCCTGGGTCTAGGATTCTGCGTAGATACAAAGCAGAGTGCCACTTATGCTAGGAAAGGGGTAGAAAATTTGTTCCTGCAAGGCCTTCCATGATGCAAAACAGAGTTCAGCTACTATAGGGGATGAAGAGGAGAAGGAATGTGCAAAAATGTTGACAATGTGTTAACTCTTAAGTCCAAGTATACAGTGACAGCCTAAGACCAAGACTTGACTGAGAAACTTTTGCATCACTACCATGGGCCTCAGAACAAGTGATTAAGAAGCAACAACAGCACTATTCACAATAGTAAAGACATAGAATCAACCTAAGTGCCCATCAGTGATAGACTGGATAAAGAAAATGTGGTACATGTACACCATGGAATACTATGCAGCCATAAAAAGGGACAAGGTCATGTCCTTTGCAGCGACATGAATGGAGCTGGAGGCCATTATCCTTAGCAAACTAACGCAGGAACAGAAAACCAAATACTACATGTTCTCATGTCTAAGTGGGAGCTGAACAATGAGAAGGCATGAACACATGAAGGGGAACAACGCATGCTGGGGCCTACCAGAGGGCAGAGGGTAGGAGGAGAAAGAGTCTCAGAAAAAATAACCAATGGATACTAGGCTTAATATCTGTGTGATGAAATAATCTGTACAATAAACCCCCGTGACACATGGTTACCTATGTAACAAACCTGCACATTCTACATATAGATGCCTGAACTTGAAAGTTAAAAAAAAAAACAACAACAGAAATCTGCCACTTGCAAAGGTATGTTGATTTCCAGGCAAATGCTATATCCTCTGTTCTATCTTTTTTCTTTTTTTTACAAAAAAAAAAAGCAGCATTCAGTCAATAACTATGAAACACACACCAGAAAGAAAAAGAAGAAGAAGAAGAAGAAAAATTACTCATTCTTACAAAAAACAGCAGAATCAAACCAAGAAACTACCCAAATATTGGAACTATCAGACAGAATTGTTAAAATAACTGTAAAGGACACGTTAAAACATCTAGTTGGGGGACGACAACACGTATGAACAGAGAGGTAATTTCAGTACAGAGATGGGAACTGTAAACAAAGCCACATGAAAATTCTAGGTATCATGATATCAGAGGTAAAGAACTCCTCTAATGAAATTTTATCGGCAGATTAGACACAATAAAGTATAGTGAACTTAAAGATAGATCAGTAGATACATAATAAGGAAAGAGATTGAGAAGTGAAGAGGGAGATGAAGAGAAAAGAACAACTCAGAGTTATGGAAAAATATTACATGGCATAAAAAAACATAAAATTGGGGTCCCAGGAGGACAAAAAATAAAGGAGCAGAAGAAATAGTTGAAAAGAAAATTGTCAACAAGATTCTGAAATTAAAGAAAAGCAATAACCACATATACAAGATCATAGAATCTCAGCAAAATAAATACGAGAAAAACCTACCTTGGCACATTATAGTACAATGACTGAAAACTGAAGATAACGAGAAGATCTTGAGGGCAGCGAGTAAAAAGAATTGTAACAGAGAAACAAATAAAAGGATGTCAGAAGGTTAATTCATCAGAAACTATGCAAGCTGCAAGATAATAAAGCAAAATGTTTCTTGAACTGAAAAAAAAAATATATCAACACATAATTCTGCACCCAGGAAATACATCTTTCTAAATAAAGGTAAAAGAATTAGCTTTCAAAAAACAGAAGCTGGGATAGTTTAGTGACAGCAGATCTGCACTACAAGAAAAGAATTTAAAAGGTGTTCTTCAGACAGAGTAAAATTTCTGACAGAAATTTATATTGACATAAATAAATGGAGAACACTGAGAGGAGCAAAAGGATGGGTGAATATAAAAATATATTTTTGTAATGTTTAATCTCTTTGAAAAATAATTGGCTGTCATTTTAGTCAGGGTTCTTCAAAGAGAACCAATAGGATGTATATGTGTATATATATAGAGAGAGAAAGAGAGCTATATGGGAAGAGATTTATTAGGGAAATTGGCTCGTTTAATTATGGTGACTAAGAAGTTCCACAATAAGCTGTCTGCAAACTGGAAAATAAAGGAAGACAGGCACACAGCTTGGCTCCAGTCCAAAGGCCTCAGAAGCAGGGAAGACAGTAGTGTGGTTTAGTCTAAGTCTGAAGGCCACAAAACCAAGGAAGCCAATAGTGATCTCTCAGTCTGAGTCTGAAGGCCTGAGAGCCTGAGAGCCTTGGTGGGTACTCAGAGCTCAGAACTCTTAGAACTCTGGGACACAATTCCCAGAGTTCAAAAGCCATAGAACCCAGAGTTCTGACATCCAAGGGCAGAAAAGGCCATCCTGGCTCTAGAACAGAAAGCGAGAATTCACCCTTTCTCTTTCTTTTTGGTCTGTCTGACCCCTTGGCCAACTGGATGGTGCCCACCCACATTGAAAACAGATCTTCTCCACTCTGTCTACCAATTCCCATGCCAATCTCTTCTGGAAGCACCCTCACAGACACACCTGGAACCCAATCATTCTAACCAAAAGCAAAACCACCTGAATTCCCTTTCAACAGAAGAGGGACAGGCTCAGTGCCTACTAAAGCATTGAAAATAAATGCTCTATTGGCTATGTGAGTACCCCATAATCTAGTCAATTTGACACCCAAAATCAACCATCATGATTTTCTAAAGAAAAAAGTAGGAAAACTATATTGTGGTGTTTACAATTTGCTTACAAGATAAATGTGTGGAAAGTGTAACACAAAAAAATGGAAGAGAGTAGGTGAAAGTATACTGTTGCAAAACTCCTATTATATGTAAAGTTCTATAACATTATTTGATGTCATTTGGCAAAACTGAAAATCATTAACCACAGAGTAAACTTTAAAAATGTACAAAGGAGTTATAACTAATAATCCAATAGTGAAGAGAAAATAAAATCATAAAAAATGTTTACTTTAGGAAAAAGAGCCAAAGAAATGATAGAACAAATGGGAAATAAATGGCAAGATCTAATGAGGAAATTGTATCAAAAATGTCAGCAAGATGGTGGAATTCACCAAATGAACATGTACACATGGATCAGTTCTCTCTGAGAGAAAGTCAGAATCTCGCTGAATAACTCTTACACACTGGGCAAAATCTGTGTGGAGAAAATATCCACACAGATATGGGTAGAAAAAACTGAGACACTCTCAGATATAAATCTTGCCCTGTACACTGTGCCACAGAATTAGAAAGAATCCCCAAGTCTCAATTTCTTTGTCAGAAACAAAGGGTTTAGGCCACAGATATTATGCCACAATTTTCCTATATCCTCCCAAAGGATTTTGCTCTTAAATTATCTAGCTCTGAGAGTGGAAGGGACTCAGCATCCACAAGTCTTTCTACAACATAAAACAAAAAAGCGATTTTAAACCAGAATGCAAACACTGCCAGGGACTATAATCCCCAGGACCAGTGCAGAGATAACTGACCAAAACACTCAGCTCCCAGTTTCTCCCTGGAAGAGGGTTGTCTGCATACTTTCCAGCTGCTGCTGGAAAGTCAGGCTTTTAACTAGCTTACTTCTGAGAGTCTAGGAAACAAGCCATAGACCTCTAGGAGCCTGAACAGGAAAGGAGTCATTTCCCACAAATTCTTCCCAGGCTTGCTCCAGCAATAAGTCTAGGTCTTCAAATTATCTCTGGAAGGAATTTGTGCACACATTAAACATTGAAATTTGACAGCTCCTACTTAAGGAAGTGTCTCCTTAATCACCTAGCTCTGGTAGTTGACTAGACTCTGCATTCTTAAGTCTCCCACATGACAGAGACCAAAAGATGGTTTTTCAACTAGCACACATCCATACGCTATTCCCCCAGGCTTGGAGTGTGCAGTCTAAATAAAAGTGTAGGTATTTGCCATAGATCTCCTCCTCAGCTTAATGCAGAGTGAGCCAGAGATAAACTCCAGCTCTCAGCTTCTCCCTGAAGATAGAAAGCACTAGCACACACATCTAACACCTCAACTTTTCCAGTTGCATCACAAAGAAATGACTTCTATCTTGCCTGTCTTTTGGCATTTATAATACTCGTCACACCCTACTCTCTTGAGGGGGCAATAAGAATGAAGACAGTTGTTTAGACAAACACAAAGGTTTGAAAGGCACCTAGAATCTCTGACTAGGCTGATTGGCAATGTCTACCTTCTATACAGGACCAGTGTGAAAAACCTGGGGGATGTGGTTTTCTTCTCTAATGAGTAGAAGCCAACACAAACAACTAAGGATAATAAGGAAATGAATTTTTTTCCAAATAAAAGAGCAATGTAAACCTCCACAACCAACCCTCATGACATGAAGATATCTGACTTACATGACTGAAAATTAAAAAAAAAAAAAAAAAATGGCCACAAAGATGATCACCGAAAGACAGGAGAACAATGCAAGAACAAAGTGAGAATTTCAAAACATATAAAATATAAAAAGCACCAAACAGAAATTATAGAGCTGAAGAATACAATAACTGGACAGAAAAATTCAATAGAGAGGCTCAGTAGCAGACTAGCTGGAGTGGACTTAAGGATTAGTGAGCTTAAAGACAGGTCATTTGAAATTATCCAATCTGAGGTGCATAAAAAGAATAGAAAGAAAATAAGTGGATCTTTTTCTTAAGGTGTATACACACACACACACACACACACACGTATATATATGACACCGTCAGACTGAGCAATGTATGCAATATTGTAATATGAGAAGGAGAATAAGGAGAGAAAGAAAAGACAGCTTATGCAAAGAAATAATGGCTGAAAACTTCCCTAACCTAAGGAATAAAATAGAAACCAAGATCCAAGAAGCTCGCATCAAATAAAATGAATCCAAAGGGACTCAAGATTTCAAGACACATTATTATCTGATTGTCGAAAGTTAAAGACAGAGGTATTTGAAAGTAGCAAGACAAAAACAACTTATAACCTGAAATAAAACCTCTATAAGACTACTAGTGAATTTTTCTGCAGAAATCTTGCAGGCTGGAAAGGGAGATAAATAATATATTTAAAGTGCTAATGGAAAAAGACTGGTCAGGTGTAGTGGCTAATGTCTGTATTCTCACCACTTTGGAGGCTGAGGTGGGAGGATCACTTTAGCCCAGGAGTTCAAGACCAGCCTGGGCAATATAGTGAGACGCAGTCTCTACAAAAAACACAATAATAAAAATTATTTGGGCATGGTGGCACTTGCCTGTAGTCTGGGCTACTTGGAAGGCTGAGTTGGGAGGATCATTTCAACCAGTTGAAGTTGTAGTGAACTATGAGCTCACCACTGTACTCCAGCCTGGGCAACAAGGAGAGAGATCCCATCTAAAAGAAAAAAGAAAAGACTGTTCACTAAAAATGCTATACCCAACTGATGTATTATTCAGAAATGAAGTGGAGAAAAATGTTTTCTCAGACAAAAAAGGCTGAAAGAAGTTATCATTACTGGATCTGCCATTCAAGAAATACTAAAGAGAATTCTTTGAGTAGAAATGAAAGGATGCTAAATAGCAACACAAGAGCATAAGAAAGTATGAAACTCATTGGCAAAGGTAAATATATAGTCAAAAAATTGTATTATTACTGTAACAGTAATGACTAAATCACTTGTAATCCTCCTACAAAAGTGAAAAGACAAAGGTATTTAAAACAACTATAACTAAATTATGTTAATTAAAACATAAACTAGATAGTTGTAAATTGTGACTTATATAATACATAATGTAGAGGAATATAAGCAAGAGTGGAGAGTCTTGCATGCAAGGAAAATTAAGTTATCAGCTTAAAATAGACGGTTATAACTGTAAGATATTTTATGTAGATCCCTTAGGAATGAAAATCCCTATACAAGCTACACAAAAGAAAAATAGAAAGAAATCAAAGCCTGCTAGTACAGACAGACAAATAAATAATGAAACACATACCAAAAAAGACAGTAAGAGAGGAAAAGAGAGATAAAAAAAGGATAAACAGAACACAGCTAACAAAACAGCAACAGTAAATCCTTCCTTATCAATAATTAAATGTAAATGAAGTAAAATCCCCAATAGAAATACACAAAGTCGCTAAGTGGCTAAAAATACAAAATTATATTACATGTCTACAAGAAACTCAATTTAGATTCAATGACACACATAGACTAAAAGTAAAGGGATGGAAAAAAATCCCATGCAAATGGTAACTAAAAGAAAGCAGGAGTGGCTATACTTATAGCAAAGTAGATTTTTAAGCCAAAAACTTTCTCTAGAGAAAAACTCATTACATAATATTAAAAGGATAACTCAACAGGAAGATATAACAATTGTAATTGTAAATAAACATGTTTTCAACACCAGAACACCTAAGTATATAAAGCAAATGTTGACAGATCTGAAGGAGAAATTGACTACAATACTGCAATCCAAAAACAGTAGATTTCAATATACTATTTTCAATAATAAATAGATTATTGAAAGAGGAAATCAATAAAACCATGAAACTCTTGGAAGAAAACACAGAGGTAATGCTCCTTGACATTGGCTTGGCAATATTTTTTTGAATATAACACTGAAAGCTCAGGTAACAAAAGCAAAGTTAAAGAAGTAGGACTACATTACACTGAAAAGCTTTAGCACAGAAAAGAAAAAAAGAAATCACCAAAATGGAAAGCCAGTCAATGAACTGGGAGAAAATATTTGCAATTCATATTTCCAATTGGGTTAATATCCAAAATATTTAAGAAATAGCTACAACTCAATAACATAATAATAACAATAACCTGATTTTAAAACGGGCAAAAGACCTGATAGACATTTTTCCAAAGGAGACATAAAAATGGCCAGCAATTCTTTTGCATTTGCTGAGGAGTGTTTTACTTCCAATTTTGTGGTCAATTTTAGAATAAGCGTCAGGTGGTGCTGAGAAGAATGTATATTCTGTTGATTTGGGGTGGAGAGTTCTGCAGATGTCTATTAGGTCCACCTGGTCCAGAGCTGAGTTCAGATCCTAAATATCCTTGTTAATTTTCTGTCTTGTTGATCTGTCTAATATTGACAGTGGGTGTTAAAGCCTCCCACTACTGTTGTTTGGAGGTCTAAATCTCTTTGTATGTCTCTAAGGACTTGCTTTATGAATCTGGGTGCTCCTGTGTTGGGTGCATATATATATTTAGGATAGTTAGCTCTTCTTGTTGTGTTGATCCCTTTACCATTATGTAATGCCCTTCTTTGTCTTTTCTGATCTTTGTTGGTTTGAAGTCTCTTTTATTAGACACTAGGATTGCAACCTTGCTTTTTTTGGCTTTCCATTGGCTTGGTAAATCTTCCTCCATCCCTTTATTTTGAGCATATGTGTGTCTTTGAACGTGAGATAGGTCTCCTGAATACAGCACACCAATAGGTCTTGAGTCTTTATCCATTTGCCAGTCTGTGTCTTCTAATTGGAGCATTTAGCCCATTTACATTTAAGGTTAATATTGTTATGTATGAATTTGTTCCTATCATTATGATGTTAGCTGGTTATTTTGCCTGTTAGTCGATGCAATTTCTTCATAGTGTTGATGGTCTTTACAATTTGGTATTTTTTGCAGTGACTGGGACAAGTTTTTCCTTTCCATATTTAGTGCTTCCTTCAGGAGTTCTTGTAAGGCAGGCATGGTGGTGACAAAATCTCTCAGCATTTGCTTGTCTGTTAAGGATTTTATTTCTCCTTCGCTTATGAAGCTTAGTTTGGCTGGATATGAAATTCTGGGTTGAAAATTCTTTTCTTTAAGAATGTTAAATATTGGCCCCCATTCTCTTCTGGATTATAAGGCTTCTTCACAGAGATCTGCTGTTAGTCTGATGACCTTCCCTTTGTGGGTAATGTGACCTTTCTCTCTGACTGCCCTTAACATTTTTTCCTTCATTTCAACCTTGGTGAGTCTGACGGTTATGTGTCTTGGGGTTGTTCTTCTCGAGGATTATCTTTATGGTGTTCTCTGTATTTCCTGAATTTGAACATTGGACTGTCTTACTAGATTAATAATAAATATATAAACATATAAATATATATATTATAATAAAGTATAAACAACCCAGTTAATAAGTACATAAATTGTGATACATATGAACAATAAAATAATATGCAGCCATAAGAAAAGAACAAACTATTAATACACAATAACATGGGTCAATATGAAGTGCTTCATTCTAAGAGAAGGAAGACAAACTCAGATGGCTACAATGAATGATTCCATACTGTATAGCATTATGGTCTGAAAAAGGCAAAGCTGTAGAGAGAGTTATCAGATCAGTTATTAATATGGGCTAAGCATGGAGCGAGAGGAGTGACTGAAAAGGAGAAGAGAATTTTGGGGCTAATGGAAATGTTCTCTATGATAACTGCTATATTAGTTTGCTGTAATTAAACACCACAGATTGGGTGGCTTCAACAACTGAAATTTGTTTTCTCACGGTTTGGGTTCCTAGAAGTCTAAGATCAAGAAGCCAGCAGGGATGGTGTCTTCCAAAGCTTTGCTCTTTGGCTTGCAGATGGCCAGCCTTTTGCTACTGCCTCTTTATGTGGTCATTTATCTGCACAAGCCCATTCGTGGTATCTCTTTGTGTGTTCAAAATATGTATCTTTTTATAAGGACATGAGTCAGATTGAATTAGGGTCCAGCCATATGACCTCACTGAACCTTAGTTACCTCTTTACAGACCCTACCTGTGAACAGTCACATTCTGAGGTACTGGTGGTTAGGCCTTCAGCATAAAAATTCTGGTGGACACAATTCACCCCATAACAACTGTAGTGGTAGTTACACAACTATATATATTTGTCTCAAATCATCAACTTGTACTCTTCAAGGGTGATTTTTATTATATACATATTCGATACCAATAACTAATAACTCAATAAAAGTTGTTTTTTTAAAAAAAACAGAAAATGGTCATTCATTCTATTTCTTTTAGTTTTGTGTTGATATAAATTTTTTAACTTGCACATTAATGCAAATTTCTAAGGAAGTCATAAAATGTACTATTAAAGATTTAGGATTTTTCCACAGAAAATAATTTTGAGGAGTTTGGTAACTTTGTATAAATAATGGCATTTGCCTAAGGTCATTATTTTTAAAAATAGAAAATTTTAATGATAAATTGTAACCTGCTTCCATGTTTGTATTTACTTTTTTCAAAGTACAGCTTTTGAAAATGCAACTGGTGAAAAATCACCAGAATCCTGTACAACTACATTACATATACCACGGTCGGCCCATTCATACAGAATGAATATTGTTAAGCTTAAAATATGCCAGTGATCGTTAACTGATACCATGCTGTAATTGTTCAAATGTTTAGTGATTGCATCACCTCAGAAAAGACTGTATTGGAAGTACAAAAGCAGGTTTCAACTAAAGTTTCTATGAAAGATCTCAAATGCCTCTCTTATTCTTCCATTATTATTTACACAATTTTGGTAAATATCTGCTAGGAACATCTGGAAGGACACAAAAGATGACGTGTTTCCACGAATGAGCTAGACCAGCTTGCTTGCCAAATATCAGCATATGTGGGTGAAGAAGACTATTACTTTTATTTATGGAGGTCACACTCTGTGGGATTAACAGTGAACATCTCTATCATAGAATACCACTGTAACAAATAAATAATAATAAAAGAAAAAAAACCACCACTCTATGTCTTAGCTTAAGTTCATCCTCACAATGTATAAACAGTTTAAGAATGCAAAAATAAGTGCTGTAATTTTCCCACATGGAAATCATTACCGAAAACTAGGATTGTCACTAAAATATAAACCAGCAAATGGCAGGCCTAAATGTCGGTTACGGTGGTAGTGCCAGTACACGTTACTTTAGGATCTACAAATAAAGTGATATAGCTGGCAACTTCTTCAAAATGGATAGCACTTTATGAAGATGAAAAAACCTTTATTTTTTTTCAATCTGACAGAGTGGTGGTGGTGGTATCATCTGACAAAAGCTTTCGCTAAGTAAATACATATGGTCCAGATTGAACACTACTGCTGGCAGGAGAGATTTCCAGCAGGCTCGCATAGTCTTACAGCATACTTCTTGGGAAAATGCATTCAGTCCTGATCTGTAAAAGGTACAGGAGAAATCTCTAAGACATCCAACTGTTCACCACTTTGTGGTGCATAGCTGGACTCCGCCCTAAACTCAACAAACTAATCTGCGAGGCAGTTCAGTGTAGGCACACGATTTTGTAATGATCTAACAAGAAAATATGTACTCAAAGCACATTGTATGTATAGTAGATTTGGGGTTAGCCTCACTAAATACTTAAAAAAGATAGAAGCAGCAGGTGCAAAAAAAAGTTTTCAATTGTTGAAAATGCACAGAAGTAATTTCCATTCTTTTCAGCTTCATTTGTAATAAATGCTTTTTCCCCATCAAGCATGGACACAGAAAGAGAAATGTCATTGCTTCCTGCAGGACCACCTCATGTCCTAGTCATTCCTAGAAAAGAGAAGTCATATGTCAAGCAAAACATACTATCACCCTGGTGACTGAAAAACTGTAGAAATGATTTTGAAAACAACTGTACAGCATGTGGTCTGGAAATTCCCACACACTGCACATTAGTTCAGAAAATTCCAAGTCTTGCCTTTTTATAAAATATTCAAATCCAATAAAAGAAAATGACATGTTTCTAGATATATTCCTTAAGGAAAGTGCTTCTCAAATTTTACATGCCTAAGCAGCACACGGGAATTTGCTTAAAACTGTAGATGCTAATTCAGTAGTTCTAGTGTAGGATCCAAGACTCTGCATACCTAACAAACTCAGATGATGTTGATGCTGCTGGTCTGCAGATACAGTTTGAATAGCAAGGATTTGGAATATTCTACACTGATAGCTGAATGCTGTCGGACCTATAATATATGGGAGCAGTAGAATTCTATTAGTGTTGGTGAGGTTTCGTTAAGAAAATTAATATTTGAAAATATAGCCTATTTATGTGAAAGGTGTGTTCTTGGAGCTGGGAGCTGTGTTAGGGAGCATGAGGACTAAGTTGAATTTCAGAGCCCTAGAAGAACAGGCGGTGGAAACTTGGGCTACGAGTGCCAAGTGGCTACAGTTGGTATCCTGTCCTTTTTTTCAAAATGATCACATACACTTTACTCTTGGTCTCCTTCTGCATTTCTTTACTGATGCTTGACATTCTTTTAGTAGTCCATATATTGGTTTTCTAAGGCTGCCATAGCAAAGTACCAGAGATCAATGGTTAAACAAAGGAAATTTATTTCCACCGCTCTGGAGGCTCAAAGTCCAAGATCAAAGTGTCAGCAAAGTTGGATTATTCTGAGACCTCTTTCCTTGGCTTGTAGATGGCCGTCTTTTCCCTGTTTCTTCATATTGTCTCCCTCTGTATGCCTCTATGTCCCAATCTCTTCTTATAACAACACTGGTCCATGAATTAGGGTATACCTTAATGATCTCATTTTAGCTCCATTACCTCTTAAAGACCCTATCTCCAAATACAATTATGTTCTGAAATACTGAGACTGAGGACTTAGCATATGAGTCTCAGGGAGGGAGACAGAATTCGGTCTATAACAGTCCATATAATAAAACTGTAAAATTATATAATTGGTATATAATTATATGGAGACACATATACTTCTTAAAATACTTACACTGAAATTATATGGAGACACACATACTTCTTAAAATACATACCTACCAAACTAAGTAACACTAAAACATAGTAAGAAAGTGACTTCAGAGTCTTTGTGGTCCTCTTGGTCTTATTGCCTAAAATGAGAAACTAGAAGGCATGATCTATCTGATATATTAAAAGGTAGGAAATCAGAGGCTTTGGGTGACTCCTCATTCCAAATTTCTGAATCCCAACTCCACATTTAATGGTTTCATAGCAGTTCATAACAATATAAAGACACAGTATGCTTTTTCCACTGTGTTAATATTTGCATTGCTGCTGCAAAAGCAAAATGGGTGAAACTGCTGATACCTAAGCACACACACACAAAAAGCAGAAGCACCAAATGGAATTAGTAGTCATTACATTTTTCCCTGCTATACACTTGCAGTAAGTATGTCAGTTTCACTTAATAATTCAGTTTCCTTAATAATTCAGTAAAGATTGATTTTATTTTATCCCAACTCTTGAGTACATGACTTTCAATCTAAATTACTTTTGCTATAATGCACATGAGGGTTGTCTCCAGGAAGAGCTCTTGTGCTATTATTTGAGTTGCAAGCTGAACTAGCTGCTTTTTGCATGGAGGACTAAGTTTACTTGAAGAAACCATGAACATACAAACTGTGGTAATTCAGACTTGGGCATTTGATAGACATTGTCTCAAAAATGAACACAGTGTGCCTGACACTTCAAGGAAACAACTGACAGTACTTATTGGCAAGTATAAAATTTGAGATTTTAAGCAAAGCCAGAATATTGGAAAACTTATATCTGTAACTATAATCTTGACAGCTTCTCAATACAAACTTGTCTAATGAGATTAACTAATGTTTCTGTTTAAAAATGTATAATAAAATGTTTCAACATTTTGAAGGTCTGCATGATTCAGTAGACCAACATTTTCCAAATGAAGAATGAATGATGTTACAAAATAAGGCATAGCAGAATATGCAAAGATAGCCTAATGATTCTGATGTGACAAGGTAAAAAAGTTCATTCATATTATTTCAGTTTTCTCATTGCAACTAACTGTTACTTGTAGAGTTTTGATGTAGTGTGAAAAAGAAAATCCAAAATTGCTGTAAAAAGCTATGAAAATACACCTTCTTTATTCAACTATGTACTTGTCTTTGTAACACTGGAATAATTTTGTTTCCTTCAATCAAAACAACACATCACAACAGACTGAATGCAGAAGCAGACATTTGAATTCAGTTGTCTTCTATTAAACTAGAAATTAAGAATATATAAATTAAATATATATAATTTAATAAGAATTTAATAAGAATATATAAATTTAATATATAAATTAAAAATATATAAAATAGTTCCACTCTGTTCATTGTGTTTTTGCTTTCCAAAATAGTTATTTCATAAAAATACTTATTTTACATTAATATGTAATGTTCACAATATTAAGACATGGCGCGCTAAAATTATTGCTACTTTTAAATGAGCTAAAAAATTTTCATTTTTCAAAATTAATTTTAATACAATGAATATCAATGACTAGATCCCACATCAACAAAACTGTCTGTCATCTTCAATAATTTTTAAGCAAAAGGGTCATGAAACCAAAAAGTCTGAGAACCAATGCTCCAGGAAATGGACACTCTGTTACTGTGACTGGAGATTCTGCATGAATACCTGTGTGCCCATTTATTCTTAGTACGCAAGGTAGACCAAGTATAAACTTCAAAAAGCCCCTTTCATCTTTATCCTCAGAAAGCATAATAGAGCTTGGCCCTTTCTTTTATCCAAAATTAACCCAGACATACTTGTCTTTGCAGAGGTGGCAAGTGGCTCAAAGAGGAAAGCCAATCAGTCTGTCTTATTCCTACAATTAGAGAATGAAAACTTCCATTACATTTTATACTTCTTCCTGAAATTATAATGCAGAACTATTCCTGAGGAAGTCTTCATTCTTCCTACCTGGGGCTTTTCAGACTCTGAGAGCAGGTGTTTCTTCAGAGGGAAGCTAAAGATGCAGCCCTATGATATGAATTTAAAAGATTGTAAAGAAAGAGAGCTGTCCTCATCTAGGTTTACCTTCACTGATGTCATCATCATCGTCACCATACTTATCATCATCTTCATCACCTATAATATTCACATATAAATACCCATAGTTACTAAGTCCTGAACATAACATGCTAGGTGTCATCCTAAGTGTTTTTTTAAGAATTACCTCAGGAAATCTTCACCACAATCCCAGGAAGCAGGCATTTTGCTATTTCCACTTTACAGATGGGAAGCCAAAATTGATAGATTAAGTAAATTAGAACAAGGCACCAGCTAATAAGGAGAGTGATCTGGGGTTTAATTAAACCCAGAAAGTCGTTCTCCAGAGTCTTAACACTCAACAGAAAAGCTCCACTGCTTCCCATGAAGTTTATGTAAAGGGGGATTAATGAACATCATTCTGTGAGGTCTCCCTTGCCATTTTGCTTTTATCAGTCTCATTTCCCTAAATGATGGGGTAGGAAAAGGAGTTGTGTTCAAAATCAATGTTTTACAACTTTTAGAAGTTATTCTGGGAGACTTCTTGTTAAGTTACAATAGAAAGAGCTTTACTTTGCATAATTTTATGAAGTTCTGTTTGTTTATTGTGTCTTTTTTTTTTTTGCTTATGTACTATCATTATGAGACCTGCTGTCTCATGTGGCTTTCAGTTGCTGATAAAGTCATACAAGTTTGCCTAACAAAACAAAATTTTTCCCTCAACCTTAAATTTAGGAAGTCTTTATCATGTGGAATCTTACGTAAGATATTCTAAGTCACATAATGGACTGTGTCTTCAACTACCATTCTCAAGTAAAAAAAAGAAACATTTCTGAGGTGGACATGTCTTATACTGACTCTCTATAAAAGCTTGCAGCGTAACATTAAATCATATATCCGTGAAAATATTTCTGAAAGAAACTAAGCTAATATCACTCAGATGTGTTATTCTGGCTGACCTGACTTGATATAGAGACTCAACTAAGAGAACTTAGAGAAATGAATAGTTAATATATTTTTAGCCTCCATTATTATATCTCAACAGAGCTGATGGCAAGTGTTGGCTTACAGTCAACTCTTGATTAGACTTCCTGACACAGCCTGAAGAAGCAATATTATGTTTTGTTTATTAGAAAGAAATCCTAATGCTTTAGATGCCAAGCATTCAGGCAGCTGGCAAATCTGTTTTAAAAGTGTAGAAGCCTGTCATGTTCTCAACAAGAGAAATATTGTAAACTATATGTAGGTGAGTCCCAGGCAGATAGAGAATTTAATCTCATTTTTTTTTTCTTTATAGGAATAGACATGGATTTATCTAAATTCCCCTTATAGACAAGTAAAAGTCCTGGGAACTATGACTGAGTTTGGGTGAGACTGGCTCAGGTTTCCAGGACTATGAAGTTGAAGAAATTAACTGTTATCTCTGATGAACCTGCTCAGACAACATTCGATCAAGATCTGAAAGAAATATTCAGTTGAGACTACAACCACTACCATGGTTTTGTGGTTTTATTTTTCTCTGATAAATGTGTAAGAGAAAAATTTGAAATAGAAGTTCATTATGATAGGTTAAATTAAGGATTATAAGATTAAAATACCATTCATTTGAACTTACTTTATACTTTTATACACTTTTTGTATTATAAACAATTTCTGTATTTATCTATTCATAGTGTATTAACAGTTAATAGTGAATCATATGTATATGGACATTGTGGAAGATAATAGGTCAAAGATCAGTCAAAATTCATTGAGAAAGATGTTAGTACTGCACATTGACAAAATAATCATGAAAAAATGGCTTTTTAAATTCTGGGCAGGTAAAAGAATTCTCATTAATGTAAAATACACTAAACTTTGAGTCTATCCTAAGGAAAATATGTCTGAATTTTTTATTACAATAACATAGATATGATCCAACCACTCAGTGTTGAGATTGAGATATTCTTTTGAAAAACAACTTTTCTAAGCTCTTTTTCAGCTTTAAATTTTAAAATCAATGAAGTTACTGGATCTATCTTAAAGAAAATCCTGGAAGTTAGAAAATGTAAATGAGTACCTCATAAAACTGTAAAACCTAGAGAAATAATATGCTTAGTCATCATTAGATGATGTCAATCAATCATTCATATCACAGAAGTAATTCCACGAGAAACAGTATTCCCTACCCTATCTTCATTATTAGATTGGGCCTGACTGCTTAGCCCAGGCCTCCTACTGATTTAAATCATTTTTTAAATAAATGGTTTATTTCATAAAATAATTTAAAACTAATACATTTATGTGTGATTTCATATGAATTCTATAAGAGTTGTCATCTCTCTAACTTTGCCAATTATTTTAATAGTTTATCTTATTTATGTTTTTTCAACTTCCTGGAAGCCTTGTTCAAAAAACAGGGTTGGAAAATGTGGTTTAAGGGCAGAGTAGTTAAAGTTTATTTAAGCCTTCCCATCAACAGTTCTTTCTAAAAGACAAGTGAGAGGATTTGTCATAATTCTTTGGTCTCAGAACATTACCTGCAAAACTAAAGCAACTGTTTCTCTATTTTAACCTTCTGTCCATCAACAACAGTATGAAGGACAAGATAAGAATATAAGGACTGTGATCATTTTCAACTCTGATGATACTACCCAATTCTGGAATTGGGCCAAACAACTAAAAAAGGATGATTATTGTTAAGAAATAATGTTGGGCTTTTAGTTGGAGATAATCCTTTAGATTTATTCCTTAGACCATGTGTAGGAGAGATACAATTTTCAGCATGTATTAATAATTTATCACTTGACTCCCAGCTCTACTCAACAATGCCACCTTCCTCACCTCAGTGCTCCAATTCCATCTGGGTTCCCACCTTCTTCCTTGCAACCATGTGCTCAAAACAGATAACTATCCCCAGCCCTAATCTCCACTCCCGTCCTCATGAGGCAGTCAAAAACTTTAATGACATGAACTCTATTATAATTTATCTTGTAGCTTAAAAAACCCTCAAAATGAAAATACATCATGGAAAATCTCTAAAAGAATACATAAATGAAATCAATATAATGAGCAGTGATCCCCCATTCTTTCACTATCACTAAGCCTTTAAGCTACCTCCCTCCCTTGATGTATCTGTGTGAATCACCAAGGGACAAATTCTCTGCTTAACCCTGTAATAATTCTGGGGACATGTAAGAGATTGAATCACTTAATGTATTTCTTGAAGATATTTCATTTAAAATATTTTAAATTAGTTTTAGCTAATTTAAAGAGCTTCTGGCTCTTTTATTTCTAATCAGTATTCTTTACAGAAACTAACCAAACGACTGCTGAAGCCTTTGGGAGCCCTCATTCTTACGAGGGCAAGGCTTTGTGGCTGCTTCAGCATGAAGGCAAGAGACTGGCAACTCAGCTGACAAACTCCCCTTTACAACACAGCAGAAAGAAAAAAAAAATCTGCTTAAGTGAAAACATGATGGCAAATACCTTTTGTTTTGAGAAAACCCCTTGATGAGTCACATTGGGTCTTTCAGATGAGAAATATGAGAGTCCCTAGGCAACTAGATTTGTAATTCCCTGTATAATAAAGGGAGGGCAACACAAGAGAGGAAGTGTAGGATGAGGAGAGGGGAGAGAGAGGGAGAAAAAAAAAAAAAAAAAAAGATGATCTGCAGTCTTCTCAGTATCAAACTCTTCCAGGGCAGCAGTAGCTCAGTACGTGAGAAAACATTCAGAGATACAGAATATATATGGTCTCATGTGTGCTGTGATTTCAGTAAAAACACAAGAAAAAGGAAGAGCAAGAGCAGTAGCACCATGGCCTCTACTATTGAAGCCAAAAGTCTAACATTTTAAGGACTGAATACTAAGCAATTTTAAACAGAAAGCATAAGTGCATTACAGTGAACGTATCAACTTGGATCAAACCACTATGGATAACGTGAGATAACAGTAACAACACTGATTAAAGATACAAAAAGAAGATGACCAAAGAATATATAAGAGGTTCCAAAGCTGACAGAAACACTAGCAGATTCACTAAGTGTTTGGGAAGTGATTTTGTGCAGAAAGCAGTGTGGTGTAGTGAATTGAGCATGAATTTGCTACAAAGAGATCTAGGTTGAAAATCTGACTCTAGTAAACCAGTGATGTGAGCTTTGGCAAATTTCTTTTCCCCCTCTTAAACCTCAGTTTCTCTATGTATAAAAACTCATGTATTACATATGACCTTTATAAAGTTCCTGGAACATATTAGGAACTTACTTCATCATTAAATATTGGCACTAATATTCAGATACATTCAGATACCCTTTGTTTTTTATAAATGTATATTGATCATTTGATTCATACATTTATGCTCGTATTAACTCCGGTTTTATGAAATTGATTATAGTATATATTAGTCAGTTTTCACATTGCTATAAAAACAATACCTAAGACTGGATAATTTCTAAAGACAAAGAAGTGTAATCGGCACGTTTCTGCCTGCTGTACGGGAAGCATGACAGCTTCTGGTGGGGAGTTCAGGAAACTTTCAATCATGGCAGAAGGGGAAGCAGGCACATCTTACATGCCCAGAGCAGTAGGAAGAGAATGAAATGGAGGTGCCACACACTTTTAAACAGCCAGATCTCATAAGAACTCACTGTCACAGGAACAGCACTAACAGGTAAATCTGCCCCCATGATCCAATCACCGCCCACCAGGCCCCACCTCCAACATTGTGGATTACAATTCAACATGAGATTTGGGTGAGGACACAGATCCAAATCATATCACAGTGGGGATTTATTGACTAATCCTTTGTTGTCATTATATAATCCTGAGATTAAAAAACAACTTCAGAGGCCAGGCGCAGGGGCTCACGTCTGTAATCCCAGCCCTTTGGGAGACTGAGGCAGGCAGATAACAAGGTCAGGAGTTCGAGACCAGTCTGGCCAACATAGTGAAACCCCATCTCTGCTAAAAATCCAAAACTTTAGCCAGGTCCGGTGGTGTGCGCCTGTAACCCCAGCTACTTGGGAGACTGAGGCAAGCGAATCGTGTGAACCCGGGAGGCAGAGGTTGCAGTGAGCCGAGATCACGCCATTGCACTCCAGCCTGGGTGACAAGAGTGAAACTGTCTCAAAAAAACAAACCAACAACAACAACAAAAAAAACTTCAGCTCTTGCTAAGGAGAAGTATTCAGTTGTGTTGGATTCAACCAGCATATCTATACCCTAGCGTCCAAATTGGGTAGACACATCCCTTATATTTCATTTCATTTCACCACAGTGATAAGAAATAGAAACTTGAAGCATTTTGTATGTTTCTGACATACAATAAATCTTAATAAAATATGTCATCTTTATGCCACAAAAGTTCCCTGAACAACAAATGTGTTGAAATAGACCACAACATAATATCAAAATATTTTCTGTTTTCAAATCTGTTCTTATATAGGTTTTCACTATGTATCTCTTTAGCACAGCTTTTACTGGCATCAGTTATCTAAAAACAAGCTCTGGCATACTTTTTATCATGTAGACATGTGCACTAAAAGCTTAGAACATTAGCTGCAGAGTTAGAACTGAAATAAAGTGATACTAAGCCAGAATATTTCGAATAAAAATTGTTACAGTTGTGTGTGCATATCTCAGTGCAGCCCACCCTCTGGTGTCCTACACAAGGTCTCCACCCTGCCTGCCAATATTCAGTTTATTAGATTTGACTGAATGAAATACTTTGATTTGCATTAAACAGTTTTTGTTTGTTTTTTTTGGCTTGAGATTCTGTGATCACTGAAAAATGCTAATGTCATGTACACCAGCCAAACAGTTTTGCTCATAAATATTGGATATACTACTATTTTGCATGTTTTATACATCTTTTGAATTTTAACATTTAAATGAGCACAATATTATTTACTTGCATTACTCATTAAACTAGAAATAGAAATGTAAAAGTGATGATATGATGATTGTGATCTTTTTGATATTAACTATCAATATTAAGTGACAGTAAAAAAGAAAAATATTTCTCATTGTGATAGGAGCAGGAAAACGGGTCTTGAGAACAGAACAAATTACCTGATTACATTCAGTGTACCAAAAGTTTCCATGAGTTATTTTGCTAAGAATAATATCATTTATCTTCCACTTAATAATTATCATCTTCAGTGATTTTTTTTTTTATTTTCGGTGTTTAAAAAATCCTTACTTTTGGTCAACAGGTTGACCTCACTACTTACAATATCTCTGACTCAGTCATAGAATAGCAAGTTGAAAACAAAGGCTTTGTGATACTCTAAAGTACTTATGTGAAGCTCCATATATTTCTTTTATTAAAAAATTTTAGTGATTCCATATATCTCAAGTATTTTATAATATTTTACATTTCCTATCATCACTCCAACCTACGGCTTAAACTTTAAAACAAAAGCCAACTAAAAGATATGGTTTTTTGTTTTTGTTTGTTTGTTTGTTTGTTTTTAGAGATGGAGTCTCGCTCTGTTGCCCACGTTGCAGTGCAGTGGCACGATCTCAGCTCACTGCAACCTCTGCCTCGCAGGTTCAAGCAATTCTCCTGCCTCAGCCTCCAAGTAGCCGGAATTACAAAAAGAATGTGTTGCACATCTCTCACATTAAACCAAAATCTGGAAATTATTAAGTTTGGTGAGGAAGGCATGACAAAAGCTAATGTGGGCAGAAAGCCAGGTCTCCTGCAACCAACAGCCAAGTTATGAATGCAAAGAGAAAGTTCTTGAAGAACATTAAAGTGCTACTTCAATGTACACACAAATGATAAGAAAGCCTAACAGCCTTATTGCTGATATGAAGAACGTCTTAGTGGTTTGGATAGAAGATCAAACCAGCCACATTATTTCCGTAAGCCAAAGCCTAATTCAGAGGAAAACCCTAATTCTCTTTAATTCTGTGAAGGCCAAAAGAGGTGAGGAATCTGCAGAAGTTTGAAGCTAACAGAGGTTAGTTCATGAAATTAAAGGAAAGAGGCCATCTCCGGAACACAAAAGTGCAGGGTGAAGCAGCAAGTGCTAATATTGAAGCTGCAGCAAGTTATCCAGGTCTAGTTAAAATAATTGTGACTACACTAAACAATAGATTTTCAGTGTAGATGAAACCGTCTTCTATTGGAAGAAGATGCCATCTAGGACTTTCAGAGTTAAAGAAGAGAAGTCAATGCCTGGCTTCAAAGATTCAAAGGACAGGCTAACTCTCTTGCCAGGGGCTAATGCAACTGGTGATCTTAAGGTGAAGTCAGTGTTCATTTATCATTCTGAAAATCCTAAGAGCCTTATGAATTATGCTGAATCTACCTTGCCTGTACTTTATAAATTAACACCTGGATTACAACAAAACTTTTTGCAGCATGGTTTACAGAATATTTTAAGCCCATTGTTGAGACCTGCTGCTCAGAAAACAAAATTTCCTTTCAAAATATTACTCCCCATTGACAATGCACCTAGTAATCCAAGAGCTCTAATGCAGATATATAAGGAGATGAATGTTGTTTTCATGCCTGCCAACACTGGACCAAGAAGTAATTTCAACTTTCAAGTTTTATTATTTAAGAAGTAATAGTTCATATAAACGCCATGGATGGTGATTCCTCTAATGGATTTTGGCAAAGTAAATTGAAAACCTTTTAGAGATAATTCACTATTTTAGACACCATCAAGGACATTGGTGATTCATGGGAGTAAATCAAAACATCAACATTAACAGGAGTTTATAAGAAGTTCATTCCAGCCCTTATGGAAGACCTGACTGGTTCGAGACTGCAGTGGAAGAAGGAACTGCAGATGTGCTAGAAACAGCAAGAGCTAGAATTAGAAGTGGAGCCTGAAGGTGTGATGGAATTGCTGCAATCTCATGATAAAATTTGAACAGAAGAGGACTTGCTTTTTACGGATGAGCCAAAAAAGTGGTTTCTAGAGATGGAATCTATTCCTGATGTTCCTGATGAAGATGCTGTGAACATTGTTGAAATTATAACAAAGCTTTTAGAATATTACATGAACTTAGTTGACAAAGCAGCAGCAGAGTTTGTGAGGTTTCACTCCAATTTTGAAAAAAAGTTCTATTGTGAGTAAAAGGCTATCAACAACGTCACATTCTAAGGCTAATCTTTCATGAAAGAGTCAGTCAATGTGGCAAACTTCCCT
This sequence comes from Chlorocebus sabaeus, assembly GCF_047675955.1. Classification (NCBI taxonomy): domain Eukaryota; kingdom Metazoa; phylum Chordata; class Mammalia; order Primates; family Cercopithecidae; genus Chlorocebus; species Chlorocebus sabaeus. The sequence goes on from NC_132925.1 coordinate 25,209,807, forward strand.
GGTGTCTTATTTTAAGAAACTGCCACAATCACCTCAACCTTCAGCAAAGCAACCACCTCCCTGATCTGTCAGGAATCACTAACATCTAGGCAAGACTCTGCACCAGCAAAAAAACGACAACTAGCTGAGGGCTCAGATGACTGTTAGCATTTTTCAGCAATAAAGTACTTTTAAATTAGGGTCTGTACATTGTTTTTAGACATGCTTTTGCACCCTTAATAGACTATAGTACAGTATAAACATAACTTTGTATGCACTGGGAAACAAAAAAAAAAAAGTTGTGTTACTCACTTTATTGCAATATTTGCTTTATTGCAGTGGTCTGGAACCAAATCTGCAATATCTCCAAGGTATACTTGTAATAAGACACAAATTTCACAAATGCAGCTCATGTTTACAATCTGACTGTAACAAATGTTGTATAGATACATAAATACATAAATAGTCAGTAATTTTACCCATTTACCCTATTTTCCCAAAATATGCACACTGATTTAGGATGCACACATTTTCTTGTGATTTCTGGCTCACCATGTAGTCAAAGCACAGCAGAGCAATAATGGCTTCAGCCATTCCCAGAGGGAAACCAAGAAAGATCCAAATGGTCACTCAGACAAACTGACTCAGAAAATGAGACCTTTGGGCACCACATGGGCTACACCACCAGCAACAAAATGAATCATTGTAATAGAGTCAGCCACCTCAGTTTACATGGCAAACAGTGTGTTCGGGCTTGTTTTCAAATAACTTTTGGCATTCAGTTCTTTGAAATTCCCAGGAGAGCTCAGGAGGGCACATGCATTTAACTACCGAGTATTTATTGCAAAGCTGCATAGTGAAGTGGACAAGAATAAGAAGGGAGTGTAGCCACATATAATCTTTGACTCTGGCACTTACTGTGTACCCATTGGCAACTTTTTATACTTCTTTGAACCTCTGTTTCTTTCAGTGTGAATTGAAAAAAAAACAAAAACAAAAACAAAAACAAAAAACACTATTTAATGAGGATTTTCTGATGATTAAATAAGAAAACATATGTACTGTATAACCACTAGCAACTATAATGTTTACAATTATAATGCCATTAAAGATATATACATTAGTATAAGACATGAACATAAATTTTAACTTGCTTGGGCACAACTAAACTTTAATATTAAACTTAAACTTAAGATTTTATGTTTAGTTACTCCCAAGCAAGTTAATTTATTGGGAGCACTAGACTTAAAATCTTAAAATATTCATCCACTCATTCATGGCATTGATGTTTTTCCTACACTCTCCTCATCAAAGAGTATATTAAATGCTGATGTAGCTGGGTGTGGTGGCTCATGCCTGTAATCCCAGCACTTTGAGAGGCCAAGGTAGGTGGATCACTTGAGGTCAGGAATTCAAGACCAGCCTGGCCAACATGGTGATACCCCATCTCTATTGAAAATACAAAAATTAGCCAGGTGTGGTAGCACATGCCTGTAAATCCCAGCTACTCAGAAGGCTGAGGCACAAGAATCGCTTGAACCTGAGAGGCGGAGGTTGCAGTGAGCTGAGATAGTGCCACTGCACTCCAGCCTGGGCAGCAGAGTGAGACTCCATCGAAAAAAAAAAAAAAAAGCCAGGCACAGTGGCTCACGTCAGTAATCCAAACACTTTGGGAGACCGATGGGGGTGGATCACGAGGTCAGGAGATCGAGACCAGTCTGGCTAACATGGTGAAACCCTGTCTGTACTAAAAATACAAAAAGTTAGCTGAGTGTGGTGTGTGCACCTGTAATCCCAGCTACCCAGGAGGCTGAGGTAGGAGAATCGCGTGAACTCGGGAGGCGGAGGTTACAGTGAGCTGAGATTGTGCCATTGCACACCAGCCTGGGTGAAAGAGTGAAAGTACATCTCAAAAAAAACCTTGTAATAATAATATAAGGTGAAACACTTCACTAGAAAATCAGTTTTAAAGTCAAAACTTGAATCTTAGATGTGTTGCTTACTGATTTGGGACAACTGTTTAAACGTTCTAAGCTTTAGTTTCTTAGATTTTAGAATAGAGATACTAATGGGGATATTTTGAGGATTTAATATATTTATTTAGCACATGGTAAAGATTAATTTAGTATTTTAGAATAGGTGATATATGGAAGGGGAGGGAGATATTAAATGTGTGGCACAAATTGTCAGATTTAAGAGAAACAGGAGACATGATGGCTAGAATTATTAAAGAAAATAAAATTTAGAAAAAATAAAATTAAAATATAATTCTATTATTGAACTTTAAAACAAAAATAGAATTTGATGCAAGCAAATGCATGGCTAAACTATAGAAATAAATCTGAATCAGATGGCACACCATCTTAAATGCCCCATTGAGGAGTTTGAATTCAAAGAGAAATTATTGGAATATATAACAATTGGGAATAACATGATTAATTCAGTGTTTTACATGTTAGGGGTTACATAAATTATTCATGTGAAGGGATTTTATAATGTATGTAAGGTGGATGGAAAAAGGAAGAAACTGACAGGAAGAATAATTAGGAAACCATAAGATGATAAGCATCAGACAAAGTTGAAAGCAGTGAGATCTGAGATGCATTTCAAAGGATCAATCCAATGGTCTTGTTTAAGTGCTTGCTTGCTTGTTTTGCAAAAGAACTGATACTCATGCTACCAGTTTTGTTCTTTTTGTTCAAGATTGCTTTCGCAATTCAGAGTCCTTGGTGCTTCCATAGGAATTTTAGGATTGATTTCTTCTGTTTCTATGAAAAAATTTCATTTGTATTTTGATAGAGATTGCATTGAAGCCGTAGATTTTTGGGGGGCCATTGAGAAGAATGTGTGTATTCTAGAGCTATTGGAAGGAATGTTCTGAAGATGTCTGTACCTGGTTTTAAAATATAATGCAAAACATAGCAACAAAAACAGCACAGTAGTAGCATAAAAACAAAAACAAAACAGATACATAGTCAAATGAAACAGAATATAAACCCTGGAAATTAACACATACATCTGCAGCCAACTTGTTTTTGACAAACATACCAAGGACATACACTGAACAAAGGACACCCTTTTCAATAAATGGTGCTGAGAAAGCTGTATATCCACATACAGAAGAATAAAACTAGACACCTATTCCTCAATATATACAAAAATTATCTCAAGATGGATTAAAAACTTAAATGTAAGACCAAAAACTATGAAACTGCCTGTAGAAAACATAGAGAAAGAGCTTGATGACATTGGTTAGGCAAGGATTTTTTTGGATGAAACGTCAAAAGCATGGGCAATAGAACCAAATATAGATAAATGGGATTTCATCAAGCCAACAAGCTTCTGCACAGCAAAGGAGACAATTAATAGAGCAAAGACACAACCTACGTAATGGGAGAATATATTTGTGAACTATACATCTAATAAGGGACTAGTATCCAAAATATATAAAGGGCTCAAACAACTCAACAAAAAGCACAAATAACCCGCTTTTTCAAAAGGTAAAAGACCTGAAGATACATTTCTCAAAAGAGGACGTACAAATGGCAAATAAATATATGCAAGAATGCTCAGAATCTCTAATCATCACAGAAATGCAAATCAAAACTACAGTGAGGTATCACCTCCCTTGAGTCAGAATGGCTACTATCAAAGAAATCAGAAGATAAATGTTGTTGAGGATTTGGAAAAACAGGAAACTCTTTTACACTGCTTTAGGGAATGTAAATTAGTACAACCATGATAGAAAACAGTATGAAAGTTTCTCAAAAACTAAAAATAGAGATACCACATGATCCAATTAATTCACTACCAGATATTTAATAAAAGGAAATGAAACCAGTATGTCAAAGAAATACCTGCTCTCCTATGTTTATTTCAGTACTATTCACAATAGCCATGATATGGAATCAACCCAAATGTCCATCAACAAATAAACTGATAAAGAAAATGTGGTATATCTATACAAGGGAATATTATTCAGTCATTAAAAAGAATGAAATTCTGTAATTTGCTGCAACATGGATGAACCTCGAGGACATTATATTAAGTGAAATAGTGCAGGCCCAGAAAGACAAATACTGCATGATCTCATTCAATCTGAAAAAATAGCTCTTATGAAAGCAGAAAGTAGAGTAGTAGTAGAGTAGAGGATGGAGAGGGTAGGTGACGAGGGACGGATCAACAGATTTAAAGCTGCAGTTAGGAAGAATAAATTCTGGTGGTCTATTGCGTAGGAGGATGACTGGAGATAATAATGATGCATTGTGTGTTTTAAAATAACTAGAAGAGAAGTTTTTTTAATGTTCTTATCATGAAGAAATGATGCTTAAGGTGATAGATATGCTAATTATCCTGAACTGATCATTACACAATTTGTACATGTATGAAAACATTACATTCTACCCCATAAACATGCACAATTATTAAGTGTCAACTATGAATATAAATACATAGGATGTATATTGAAGCAGAATAGAAGAGTTTTCAAGGGCTGAGAATCTAATTGTAGGCAGATGAAAATGGCAAAAATGAAGAGTATAATAGTGACAATTATGTTGATAAAGTTAGTTTTAATCCAGCTTATTCTGATGCAATGCTATAAGACATTCAAGTGGAACTGGCCAGTAGGATAAAAATTTAGGACTAGTATGAATTTGAGGTACTACTTAAACATGCATGAGCATTTGTTTAAAGAAAGATTACCACTAAAAACTAAACTAACAGCAAATTTTAGGTTCATAGGGAGATTGGAACAGAGGGAGCTAGGAAAGAAAAGAAAAAAGAGAGAAAGGAGGGAAGAGAAGGGGGAGGGAAAGGGAAAGAAAAGGGGAAAGGAAGAGAGGGAGGAAGGGAGTGAGGAAAGAAGGCAGTGAGGGAAGGAGGGGCTTTTTCAAAAATGGACAAAAACAAAGAAGAAAGATATCTACAGCTTGAGTCTTTGTTAATACCACTAGCTAGAAAATAAAGAATCAATGGTAAGGGACTGTGAAAGGGCCACTGAATTGGCTCTAACAAAGCTGTAGAAATAGAGCAAGGAAAGATCAGTGATACTGAAGGTAAAGGAGCAGTTTCCACATGAAACTATGGTTTAAAGAGATTCACAGAAGGTAAACACAAAGAATGAAGAGGAAATGTTTTGTGATTTGGCAAGAAGGAAACCACAACACAGTTTCAGTACACTGGTGAAGACTGAAGTCAGATTTAAGAAAATTAAGATAGGAACAGATAATAAGGAGTATGTTTCTGAGAGAAGTGATCTTTGTAGAGAAGCTTTCTAGCAAATCTTCCATGAAAGCTTATAACTGAAATTTGGCTCACCATTCAGACTATTCCTTATGCATGGATAATTTACATACCACTGTTCTTTCAAACATGCTACCGTTTCATTTCCTGCATCAATCCTTAAAATCCATACACAAGTTCCTAATACCAAATACAGCTTTCACGGGGCTGTGGATAGTGGAGAAGATATTAACTGAAGTTGGTTTACTGTGGTTTACCATCCGCAAGTTACTAATCAGCCATGATTGCCTTTCAAACATCTTTCTCTGAGCTGTTTTTACCTCCAACTAAATGATGCAGCCTCTAATACCTTCAAGGTTAAGAACGTAAGGCAGACGATTATATTTTCTTTTTGGGGGATGAAAAAGCTGTACCATTGTTCAATATGGCAAAATTTGGTAGGAAATAATATTTGAAACAAATTAGACTATCTTCATGAAGGAGAAAAGTATTCTATCAATGACTCAGTTTTCAAGTTTTAGTTGCTTTCAGAGATTTTGTTCATCTTTGGAAAAGACATCTTTTAATTTTTCATTTTTTCTTTATTCCCTCCTTTGGGGAGCTAACTTTTCTCTATTTCTGTGGTATAGGACTAATTAAGCATTGACTTCCCTGGTCCCAGTGATTGGTCACAGTGACATGGCCTGACACAGTTACTGGTTCAACATTAAGACTGTGAGCTCACTGGACCAGATGAATTATTTTGGGAGGCAGATAAGGATATGACGTGTGAGAGAAAGAATGAGACTTTTTCTTCTTACCTGAATGAACTGTGGGAACCATGTCAGTTTTTTCACCATGAAAAAGGGGAAATTCAGTTCTGTAGTGTGAAAAAAATCTTTAACAAAGTAGGGATATATAACAATCTCTGAGAATCTTTATTTCAAAAGTCATCTTCTGGTCTACCAAGACTATGCACGTGAAATCGCTGATTTGACATACTTTTTCTTTCTTCTGTAATACTTAGGCCAGTTTGTCTTTTCAGAGATAGTAGGTCCTTTAGCTTCACCAGTCATGCCAAATCTGATATCTATTGCTTCTGTGAGCTCCATGATCCAAACTTTCACTTCCAAGCCAGTCCAAGCAGAATGTAGGGATCTCTTATCTTCAGTGCTTGATTTATTCCAGTTTTTAAGTTTAGAAACTACAGAAAGGTTCCAAAATACTGTCCAAGATAGTATTTGTCAGGATCCTACACCTGAGTAAGTACAAAGCTACTTCTAAGATCACTCCCTTAGGATAACCCATTAATTTCTTTTTCTATAAATTGCTTAATGATTTAGTGTTAATGGTTTCTCAAAAATTGATCTTTTAAAAGGAGTTTTTTGAAGCCATGGTAAAGTAATTGGAATTGAAATGAAAATAATTGTGAAATATTTCTGCTGTCTAAAAGTTTTTTAAGAATCCCTGCAATTATTAGACTGACGGTAAAAAGCAAGGATGGCATTTCATTTCCAAGTTATCACTAATTTTCCTGGTGAATTGTGTGTATGTACTAATTGTCTATACAAGAAGGACACAACTTCATTAATGGTATAATATGCTATCTTTAAATTGTTTTACTGTAAATTATAGTATCAGGACATTTGAAATAAATCATAGCAATAAAAGAAAAAATATTCTCCCTAAATTATTCTTAAAATGAAGAAGATTATAGAAATCATTAAAATTAATGTTATTTTCTAAAAACTTTAAATCACTAAAAATGATGACAAACATGTAATAGTCACAATGAAATATATTCTGAGTATTTCCCTTAATGTTTGCAATTAATATAATTTTCCTGCTGATGAATATATATATTCACTATTTATTACATTACGAGTATCATATATGCTCATTTTATATTACACTAGACATAGATGTATTGGAAATGAGAAATTCTATAGAAACATACATTTTCACCAAGTAGTACTATTTTTAATAAATGTCTAAGTCTGTAAAAATGGAATATGCTTCTGTAGAAAAAAATAATGAAGCTTTACTTATCCAATAATTGAACTAGAATCCTACATTTTTAAAAGCAAATGAATTGGAGATTATTTAAAGGTTTGTTTTGTGCCAATTCTTGTGAATATGAACGTAAAAACATGGATGATATGTGAGTAGATTTAACTTTACTAATTCATTTTGATTAATCAGGGCTGACTATCAACAATGCATAAAAAATCTTAATCACACAAGAAAATATATTGGTAATATCCATCTGTTGTCTTCTTACAGTAAACAGTAGTTTATAACACAAAATAACTCATCAAAAGAAAATTAGGAAACATGAAACACACCCAGGAGATTCACGTAAGCAACATCTCTTGCACATTCTTGTCCTAGATTTTGTTGAGTCATTCTGTCTATGATAGAGCAAATACCATTACTGCTACTTTCATTGCCTTATCTATTTTTTAACTTTGTCACATGTGGGGGATTTATACTTAGTTTCTTATTTTAATGCCTTAATGTATTTATGCTTCATAAGACCAAAGTGGTAGGCCAATTTAAGATCAATTATTTTACTATCGTTCCTTCCAGTGCCTCAACTTTCACTTTATTGCCTTGAAAATAAAATACATAGAAAAGAAAATGTTTCTTTCTTTCTGGGTTCTGCTACATAATCAACTACCACAATTGTGCAAGTTTATTCACTGGTCTTCAAAAACATATGCCTCAGAGGGGTCAATTAGCATAAGGGGAAGCAGCTTGCTCTTATATGTATTTCTTTTTATTTTATCCCATTATCTTGTTTCTATCTACTTTGTGATAAAGATCCAGTGATATTTTTAAAGTTTTTTTTTTTTCTTTTCCCAATCCACTTAAAATTCCCAATAATATCTAGTTTATCTTTCTGGGTTTCTTTTTAACATATGTTCTCAGTCACTCACTCAAGTCTGCATCTGTTCATTATCTAGTATACTGTGTCCTCAATATCAACTCAAAAACAATTAGAGCTTAGTTTTAAATAATTATGTGTTGCAGTAATGAATCAACTTCTGTTTCAATTTTTTTTTTCCTTAGAAAGAATTACAGTCATATACTTAGTACTTGGTACACTTAGAAGTTAGTTTTATATAGTGTTTCAACCTGGTAAGTTGATCTACAGGGAAACTCAAGGAACCATTACCATTCTCTGGACTCTATCATTACTTCTCTTTGAAATATAATTAATAGTGCAGAAAAATATACATTCCCTGTATGTGTATTACACCTAAGCTCACAAAAAATTCAAGTTCTCTCTCATGTAACATGTACATTTTTTAAAAAGTGAAGAATAAAAGAAATATCCAAACTGCTGTAGTCTGAATGTGTCTCCCTCCAAAATTAACATGTTGAGATTTAATGCCCAGTGAAATAGTATTAAGAGTTGGGGCCTTTAGGAAGTAGCTAGGTCATGAGGGCTCTACCCTACTGAATGAGATTAATACCACTGTAAAAGAAGTTGCACATAGTGTTCATCCCTTTTTAATGCTCCCATCAAATGAAGATACAATGTTCAGGGTACGATCTTGGAAGCAGTGACTGGGCCCTCACCAGACACGGAACCTGACAGTGTCTTAATATTGGATTTCCCCATCTCCATAGCTGTGAGCAATAAATGTATACTTTTTATAAATTAGCCGGTCTAAGGCATTTGGTTACAGGAGCAGGAATGGACTAAGACAAACACTGAAAGAAACATACATTTTAATAGAAGTCCTAGCGTGTATAAAGAAAAATGTAGAAGATAGTGCATAAAATCCTGCAATAGAGTCTATACTTTAATGTGGGCTTACTGTCAACCAAAATGTTTTATTGTTTTTAATTGAAAGATGGTTGAGCTATGTTTTAAAAGTAGGGCACTATATAGACTGTTCTCAATACTCTTCTATGAGCTGGTAATTGTCATGTGAAAGTATAGAATTGAGCATGATGCATCAGTTCCCTTTTAAATGTGGCAAGTATGTCATATATATATTACATGACTCTACAGAACAGAATTTCTGTTATATTTCTCATGTTATATATATTACATGACATACTTGCCACTTTTAAAAGGGAACTGATGCGTCACGCTCTCTCTCTCGCTCTCTTTTCACTGGTGAAAGTGAAAGACACCATGAGTGACTATATGCACATATAGCCCTCATGACCTAACTACTTCTCATATATATATATATATATATATATATATATGCATATAGTCACTCATGGTGTCTTTCATATATATATATATATATGATTGAAGGCAAACAGCTTATTTATATACCAATACAAATTTCCAGGAAACAATTACTGTAGGACATCACAACAGAAATTATGTATTTTGATATGTTTAGTTTATAATTTTTGCAACTGTCTGCTGAAGCATTTACTGGCACACAGTACCTTAATATGTATTTGTTGAATGAATGAATTTATTTTTGAATAAGTGAAGAAATTTTAAAAATGAATGGTTCTGACTTTCTCTGGAGCCTGGTGACTTTGAGGTCCTGCATCTGATGATATGCAAATTGTACACTTTAAATTCATGCTGTGTTGAGTAACCAGACGCGTGGGAATATAAGCTTGCATTGGCAGGTTGAGACTTCAGTGAGGCAAGTGAGGTGCTGCTTTAGGTACATAATTTAAGAGACTGTAATACACTCAGTAATTAGTAAAAAGAATAATTTAAAGCAATATTTTTTAAAATCCAAATTATATATCCAAACATCAATGTTAATGCAAAAATTCATAACGAACAAAATGTCAAGCTGAAAATGATGGTTTTTCTCACTACTTTGGGGATTAGATTAAGTGCTGCCCTTCCCTGTAGATGCCAGGGAAAAACCCAGAAGTACAGAGAGAGGTAACATCTCATGAGACTAACTTTAACCAGTGAAAGACACCATGAGTGACTATATGCAAAAACACTTATAAAGTATCTGGCAAATAACAAGACTTTCATCCCAACTTCATTCCCCACTCATATATAACAGTGGCTAATACTCTTTTCAAGTCTTATTTTCAATGAAACATACTGAGATTGCCATTCTATCCAGTGTTTTCCATCTTTGGACAAATTGTATTGCATGTTAATAATCTGAACTATTTTAATATGCATTTCCATTTAAAACTGACTAGTAAACATCTGTTGAACCAACTAGAAAATGGATTTTCAAAATGAACCAGTGATTTAATTTAATAATGTGCAGGGAGTCATATAGCCATCAACGCTCAAGCTTGACATAAATAATTTGTTTGACATTTGTGTTTTTCCACTTTTACTTTTTTTATTAAAAGAATCTGCATTTGTATTTTATGGAACATTGAGCAAAAATTACCAATGCTGCAATCCTGTGCTGTCTTCTTTCAGTAATAATTTTTCTGGTTATTTTTACCACATACCTTTTTGTTTGCTTTGTAAGAGGCAAAGTGCCAAAGAACTCTTACTATTTTTTAACGTATAATTTTTCTGGTTAAAAATATCCTTAATAAATTAATATATGTTTCTATTCTTTTCTACTGGCCTAAAGTGCCTAACATCAACAAAAGTTCTGAAGTGGCTTTATGTTGGCTAAATGACTTCCACGTTTTTGTTACTTCATTCAACAAACATTAATTGCAAGCCTCAACAGGGAGTACTTTTTTAAAGTATACATTCAATATATCAATTAACTTCCTGTGATCTGAAGGGTGGTAACCCTGTTTATGAATTAACCCTGTTTAATTTTATGAAATTTAAATAAAAAACAAATCGGACACAAATGAATATGACAAATAATCATGCTTCAAGAGTTTAGAGTAAGACACTATGGACTATGAAAGAAGTGAAGGAAGATGACACATGAGCTATGGGTAGCATTAGCACAGTGGAAAAGACATTGTGACTGCAAACTGGGAATCCATATAATCTGTCAAATAATTATTGTCTGAAGAGGGAAAAGATCCTTTAAACAATTAATTAATAGTCATCTGACACTATTTTTATATGTGTTCATACTTGAATCTCAAACACACTGGGAATACATGCAGATGAATTGCTAATAGCATTAAGCATATTCTTGTAAAATAAATATTTGAATAAAGTACAGTTTGCATATATTCTACCACAAAATATCTGAAATTATGGAAACCAACTAGCAGGCACTTAAATAAATAAAAAAAACTAGGGTTGGTTGGGAGAGAAATTACTTTTGTGAAATATAGCTTGTGGTTTTCAATTTATCTTTCTCTTCTTCTTTCCCTACTCCTTCTAAATACTTTTCATTGCATTAGTATGAGGAACACAGGAAAAATAAACAATCTACAATAATATTAATTCGTTGATATTTTAAGCAAACTCTAAGTAATCTGTACTTAGTTCTCCATTCATAAAGAATCAGCAATAAATCTTCTGAGTTTTTTTTTTTTTTTTTTTTCTAATATCCCTATCCCTACCAGTAATTACAGGCAGTATCTCAAAAACACAGATGCTACATTTACTCCCATGTTATAATAGTTGGCTTCTATAATCATAGCTTAGAAAGTTAGGAACAAATTCAAATAGGATTTTAATTTTAATGAAAATTAAGTTCTGACTAGTTTACTATTAACTATATTTGAGCACTCTTTGCTTATATATTTAGTTTTTTGTTCTCTGTTTCTTTCTTTTTTGCTTTCTTTAAACATAAAATCAATTCCATTTGTACATTATCTAGACAGAACCATTTTCTCATTGTACAAGGCTCTTAATTACCTCTCTCTAACTGGCCACACATTTATTCATGATTTGAAGAGTACAACGGAAGTGTAATTAATGAAATAATATATTGAAGTTCTGAATGAGGTTGGCTTGCTATATCATTTATTAGCTGTATAATCCCAAATTCCTTAACCTCTCAAGTCTCACCCTCTTCATCAATAAAATGAAGAAAATTAGATCTACCTCATAGAGTCATTAGGTAGTTTCATCGAGATTAAACACATAAAGTAGCACGGTGTCTAGCATGAAGCACATTCGTTACATTTTAAACATTACCTTTTTTTAAATGTAATGTATGCCAAGTCTTCCCTTTATTGTGGTAGAAATTGAAAGTTCAGTATAATTCAAACAATAGAGAAAGTAAATTATCTTTTAAAAAATGCTATGAAATGTCATAGCTAAGTAGCATTAATATAAATCACCATTTCTTATTACATTACTAGGAACTAAACACATTTTAAGATTACTATTGTCATTCTTTTGAATAGTATCCAAACCACAGCTCCTCTTCTGTTAAGGTAGATGGTTAAGAGCTGAGCACAGAAATTATATCAGAAAAACAAATGGTCTATTAGAATTGCTTTGAGAGATGGACATGAATATGTTCATGTACATAAGCACATATCTAATTTTTAACATACTTTCATATTAATTGCAAGTAAACATAAAGATTTGTCTTTCAAATAATGTTATAGGTATTATTAACGCATGATAAAATATAATTATTTTCTGTTTCACAAACAGTAGTCAATTGTGAATATTCTCTTTGTACTCTACTGTGCCAGTATATCCAATCAAAAACCAAAACGCAACTTTAAATAAACATCTTTCTCTTTATACTAAAACCTGATTCAAATGATTATTTCAGACCCTCATAATAGCAACCAACACTCAGAGCAATCATACTTACTAAACTGGGTTCTGGGCATCATTATAATAATGCCAGAAGGTATTTTAGGTAGTACATTTTCACGAATTTGAAAGTAAGACAATTTTGCAACAGACTGGAAAAGCAATATATAAAAACAGAGATTATATGCAAAGTCACATGAAAAGATTTTTTTAAACCAGCATATACCTTGATAAAGGTAATATCATGTTTATGAAAGAATGCATTAATCTGACAAATAATTGATCACTGAAAAAATACAGAAATTAAAATTCCTGAAACAAGCATTGCCTATACCCATCTTTGTGCAATCCTTAGAACAGAGATATCAGAAAGCTAACTTGTGATTGTAGACTATTGGAGGGGTAGTTAATGACATGTTGTATGAGTAGACACATCGAAGTATAAAAGATGGCGCTACTACGTATTTAAATCATGTATTTCTCCAGCCTCTGCTTCTTGATTACTGTGGTGATCATTAGTGCTGTTTATCAAATATTCTCAACTCTCTTCCTCGGGGATACATGGTAGAACCGTGCTTCCCAATCCACTTTGAATTTGGACTGTGTCACTTCTAGATTGAAGCTGCAATTGTCAGTATGTGATTCACCATATTCCTCTTCCTTGACATGGCAATCGTTCAAGCATGAGGCTGATTTATTGTGAAGCTACTGAAACTTGTAATTTTGTGTTAAGTATCTTTTTTTGTTTTGTTTTGTTTTGTTTTTTAGATGAAGTCTTGCTCTGTCGCCAGGCTGGAGTGCAGTGGCGCCATCTCGGCTCACTGCAAGCTCCGCCTCCCGGGTTCCCGCCATTCTCCTGCCTCAGCCTCCCGAGTAGCTGGGACTACAGGCGCCCGCCACCATGCCCGGCTAATTTTTTGTATTTTTTAGTAGAGACGGGGTTTCACCGTGTTAACCAGGATGGTCTTGATCTCCTCATCTGGCAATCCGCCCGCCTCAGCCTCCCAACGTGCTGGGATTACAGGCGTGAGCCACCGCGACCGGCCGTTATACATCTTTAAAAGTGCATCTAAAACAGTAAAAGCCTTAGACCCCAGAAATCCTGAATCTGTCACAGAGAGCATGGGACATAGGGTCTGCATCTGCATATTTCCCTGATATACTCCAATGAGGAGGCTACCCTGATGATAAGGGTTAAACATACGTAAGCAAGAAATCAGTCTTTTTCAGGAAATTTGGGGATTGTCACAGTAGCATCATCTAGATTATACCAGCTAACAGAATTAACTAAATAATTTCCTACAGAGAGGCAGAATGTGCTAGTTAGATCAAAGCAAATACCTAATTGGCCTGATAATTATATTTCATATGTAAGTCAATTACCTAGAATTTTGATACATCTATCAATTGTTCATAAACTTAAATTAAGTGAGTGTCTTGGTATCCAAGATGCTAAGAACTGGGCAAAATCAAGTTTGTAGCAAACAAAGCTACTGCTTAGACGTTGGAAACTAGTCTAGCTCAGATGTTAACAGCTAGAGTTGTTAATTTTGAGAGAAATTCAAGCAAGATCTGAGTAGTATCTACGACATGAGCATAAACCCTCTAACTCCACCTCATTTTCTATTTATACTTTATTACTTAAATAGTGGCAGTCTGCCAATTTATTTGTCTTTTATTGCATTGTGTTAAATAGAAATCAGTGAGTGGCAGTGAATTGGACTCCTAATTCAATCACTTATTAGATGTGTAATCTAGTATGTATAAGTTACCTATCACTCTAAGCCTCCATCTGTTCATGTGAAAATGAGATCAGTAATCTGTCTTGCTTTCAGTTCTTTGTGGTGGAAATTAAATGAGGTCATGTTAGTAGATACAATATTAATGAAATCTATAAGGAAGATGGAGAACTGAAGACAAAATATAACCATTGTTCAGCCCTTGAGTGCATGCTATTTACATTGAAGTTTTTCATATTTGTGGTAGCTGGCCTCCAAGATGATCCCCAAAATTATATATATATATTTTTTTCTTCTTTTGAGATGGAGTCTCACTCTGTTGCCCAGTCTGGAGTACAGTGACATGATTCACAGCTTACTGCAGCCTAGACCTCCTGGGTAGCTGGGACTACATGTACACATAGTCCCACCTCACCTTCCCGAGTAGCTGGGATTACTGGCACATGTCATTTGTAGAGAAGAGGTCTTGCTCTGTTTCCCAGGCTGTTCTGGAACTCCTGGATATAAGCAATCCTAATGTCTTGGCGTCCTGAAGTGCTGGGATTACAGGCTCAAGCCACCGCACTGGGCTGTAATCTTTTCTTGGTATTCATGTCCTTACATAGTTCCCTCCCACAATGAGTGATAAGACTGATCTGTTTGGCAATAGAATATTGAAGAAGTAACAGAATGTGACTTCCGAGGCAAAGTTATAAAAATCATTGCTTCTACCATCTCTCCTCTCTGGGTTTGCTCACTCTGAACAAAACCAGCAGCCATGTCACAAGGAAAGTGAAGCTGCACAAAAGAGAGGCCAGCACAGGAAAAACTGAGGCCTCTGCCAACAAGCACCACCAACTTGCCAGGCATGTAAGTGAGCCATCTTGGAAGCAAATCTTCCAGGCCCAGCCTCCATCTGAGGGTGGTCCCAGCCAACATGTTGACTCAGTCTCATGAGAATCCCTGGGTCAGAACAGTACGGCTGAGCCACCCTCAAACTGTGGCCCCCAGGGAGATAACAAATGTTTACTTTTGTTTTAAGCACACTAAGTATTGGGGTAATTTGTTACAGAGCAATACATAACTAATATAATTCTGCTTTGATTCTTTTTTCAGTAATGAAACCATTACCTGTTAAAATAAACATGAAATTTGTATCCCAGAGAAGAAACCAGCAAAGTTGCATAGTGCTTCACAGTACTTCTGCATGCTGCTGTGTTGAGAACCATATTATTGCCTGGGCTCCATGACTTTGTAACAAAGACTCTAAGCCAAGCAAAGTATTTATTTATTGCCTTTATGGCAATATACATAAAATAATCTTTCTGTTTCCATTAATTTCTCCGTGTTGTATTAGTCTACACCAGCTATTTCAAACACAGCATTGTGGGAAAGAGTCAGTCTGGACTTGGGCATTTTTGTCACAGTGTTTCATTCCTTAGCTTGTAAAGTATCTCTTTTTGTTAAAATGAGAGAGATCATAAAAAAAGAGACCCCAAACCTGTGCATATTGTTTGCCATCTAGTTCTCACAAGTTAAAAATTAAGTGGGGAGGGATAGGGCCCTTGACTGCTTTAAACCCCACTCTTGGCATGGCTACCACAGGCCCTGCAGCCAAGAGTTCCAAAATTTTAACTGATGAAACTACTTCGGTAATGTCATTTCTATACCCAGATAGTTCCCTTATTCACTGTAGTAGGCTATTCTTGCACTGCCATGAAGAAATACCTGAGACCGGGTAATTTATAAGAAAAAAGGTTTAATTGACTTACAGTTCTGCAGGCTATACAGGAAGCATAGCAGCATCTGCTTCTAGGGAGGCCTCAGGAAGCTTCCAATCATGCTGGAAGGCAAAGGGGGAGCAGGCACATCACATAGCAAGAACAGGAGCAGGAGAGAGGGAATGAGGTATCACACACTTTTAAATAACCAGATCTCATGTGAACTGAGTGATATAAACAATTCCCATCAGGCCCCACCTCCAACATTAAAACATACAGAAAAAAAGTCATGAACTTGCCATTTATAATACAGTGTTAACTTCATTAAAAGACTTCTTTGGGATTTTTGTAGGTAAACTGCTGCAGCAACCTGAATGTATGATCACATGATGTCAATAGCTAGCAATTTCAATTAATGCTAAGTGAAACTCTAATCGAAAATTGTCAGTAAGGTGGGGATTTTATGACAAAAATAAAGCAATCACCATTTTGTGACCAATAAAAATATCAACGAAATGAGTACAATGGAGAACAACTGAAAATTGTGAAAGTAAATGGACCATAAATGTCTAAATGGATTTGTAAAGATTTTTTTCCAACCACATCTCTACATTTGATTGATCTGTACTATCTGCCTTATAAGCATCAAGGAATTTATTCTACTTTTTTTTTGTTATCATACCTGTAAATCCCATGGAATTATCACTGGAATTAGCATGCTTTAACAATTATGAGGTTGTTGGAAATAACTTTAGAAGTATTCAGGTTCATTTTCTGTCTATCCTGCAGTGACAAAGCATGTGTTTATTGACATGAGGTATATGAAGTCTTAATCTGCTTCATGTAGCACCTGATTAAGAACAGAATTTCTACCATGATCAGGTACTTCAGAGAAGAACGACTAATTTTCTGTTCTAGTCATCCCAGAAAGATATTGTTGTTGATGTTTTTCAAGCTGCCCATGCTTGACATCCAAATGAGTAGTGCCAAGGCAATAAAATTGCTGGTGAGACAATATGACAGGCAGTAGTAACATTCAAAATAATTAGCAAACTGAATAGCTCTACATCCCAATCAGAATCAATACTGCTGTAGTATTAAAACAGGGTTAGAGACCCCTTGCATACCACAGGTTAACCTAGTCTAGAGGCTGAAGCAGCTGTGCGGTTGGAGGAATCATATTTAGGGAAATTCAAGACAAAGGCTTTTAATAATAAGTAGAGAATTATTTCAATACTTTAATAACTAATATAGCTATACTGCATATGGCTGATGTCAACATGGCCTGACAAGATAAAAAGCAGTCTCTAAAATTATTCTAAAGATACTGTCACTGCCTAAACTATGTGTGGAACATCTTTTTAGAATTGCCTTCAGAGCCAGTTTATAAACCATACAAGAAAAAGTCTCATTAATTTTATAATACCTCATTTTTTACCAAAAATGGTATTATACAACTTGTTCACTCACATTATTCACCATACTTGGCTCTGAGTGGCTTTTAGCTATTTCCAAAAATCAGACTCAAACTCCAAAGACAAAAATATATTAAGGATATATTTTACAATGTTTTATGCAGTATCTAAAGCAACTCCAAATGAGGAAAAAAGTTAACTGTACTAAGTTCCTATAACATGCTGTTACAGTACTAGAAACTTACAAATAGTTATCCCATTTAATTTTACATAATTTTATCTTACATCATTGACCACTTAAAAGTCTGAACTCCAAGACAGCAAAAATTTTAAGACAAAAACTCACAACACCATAGAGATATTGACTTTCTCTAGCCTATGTCCTAATTATAACTTTTCACTCTAATTAATAGACTCATAGGTAATAACATATTCAAAGAAACAGGACAAAGTTTCTGAATACCTTAAAGTAAATGGGAGCTAATATTTATCGAGTGCCCATTACATACCAAGGCTACCACATGTTAGAACTAGCTTTTGCACAAAATTTAAGACTATATTTGGCCATGCAGTATGTGATATTTCTACTATCTTTGTATTAACCAATTGCTAACTGAAAAGAATTTCTATTGTTGTACTTTTTAACAACATTTAAAGCACCTACTATGAAATAGGCACGTGTAAAATCATTATATATTATATTATTCCCTACAATAGCCCTGCAGAGTTGGTACTATTTAAATTATCATTGTATAGATGAAGAAATGGAGGCTTAGCTATCTTAAGAAGGTTGTCTGTGGTGACAGAGCAGAACCAAGATCTTAACCCAGCCACCTTGATTCTAGAACCATACTCTTATCACTCTGCTGCATTGAAGGAATTGATGAGAACACTGACATATGATTTTGTCACAGTTTGAGCTGTTATGACAAAGTACCACAGACTGGGTGGCTTAAAGTCAAGAAAAAAATTTATATTTGTTATAGTTGTAGAGACTGGGAGTTCAAGATCAGGGTGCTGGTGTGGTGAGTCCTGGGGAGAGCCTTCTTCCTATTGTGGACTGCCCTTTTCTTATTTCCTCACGTAGCAAAGGAGGGCAAGAGAGCACTCTGCGGTCCTTTTTGTATGGACACTAACCTCATTCATGAGGGCTCCATTTCATGACCTAATTACCTCCCAAAAGCCTCACTTCCAAATACAATCCCATTGTGTATGGAATTAGGATTCCAACATGTAAAATTTGGGGGACACGAACATTCAGTCCATTGTAGCTTGCTACTTTTTAAAATCGGAAATGTTCTTATATGCTTGAATACATTTGTTCACTGTTGTATGATTTGCATGCAAGTGGGCACAGAATGAATTGACTTACCCAGAAGATGGAAGACAGAAAGGAGGAGCCTGCATCATGTGATGGAAGAAGCACCCATTCTTCAATATCCCCAAAATATCTTCACCGAAGTAGGGCCCAGAATAGCTGAAATTTCCACTCCAAATTCATCCTGTAGGAAAACAATTATGTTGTCTTGACGCTTGTGTTGCCAATTGCATGTCACAAGTAGCTTCTTATATACTGAAAATATACGATTTTTAAAGTTTTTTACTTTTTAAATTTGTTTTGTTAGGAAAAGTTTTGTTGTTCAATATATACACAGAAAATTATAGCAAACATATCTGTACATTTTAAAATGCGGGAAATACTCTGATGTCATCACCTCCAAGTAGGAAATAGGGGAAAGCCTGTACTGAGTGCCTTTCCCAGTCTCACCTCCTGCCTTCCTCTCAAAAGACAGTGACTCATTATCCTGACTTCTGTAGTTTCATTATCTTACTTGTCTTCAGCTTATCACCCATATAGATATCCTTAAATATTATATTGTCCAATTTTTCCCTTTTTAATTTTATGCAAATGGTATCATCCTGTGTATATTTTTTACTTATCTTTGAGCATAGCTACAGCATTAATCTATACTGATTTATAACACTATCTTATTTTCATGGCTATATATAGTCTTTATTATATACCCCAATTCATTTATTCAGTCTATTGTTGACAGGTAATTGAATTATTTCCAGGTTTTTTAGTTACAAAAACAATGCTTCTATGTTCTAAGAATGTTGTTCTTAAACAACAACTCCTGGTCCACATTTGGAAACAAATCTCTAGGAATAGAATTGCTCATTATTATCTGCTCCTCTCTTATTTCATAAAAATAAAGGGCTGGAGAAGACATTTACAAGTCTTCTCACAGTCATTTGTGGCCGCGTGACTCAGTTCTTGCTAATGGAGTCTCGTGAAAAGGAGGTAAGACATTTTCTGGTCTAGGCCTTAAAAAATTGATATATACTTTCTGTATTCTCTCTCCACTCCCATACTCTGGGACACAGACATGCCTGCAATCCAGCTGATAGAACATGCAAAAATAGACAATACCTAAAAAATGACCAAGTAATGTGATAAAAGAATCATTGATCCTTGAATGACTGTGTAGAAGAAGCCACTTCTAAAACTGGACCATTCACTTGGAACTCTTGTTATGTTAAATAAAACCATACCCATCAGCAGATCGTGAGTTCTCATTATTGTAACTTTTCCTTCACATTTGGCATTAGTAGTCATTTTCATCTTTATAATTTTAGTGAGCGTCAAATGCTATCTCACTGAGTGTTAAGTTACATTTCCCGGACTGCTAATCTTTTTCACGTGATTTTTGCTCGATTTGATTTCTTCTTCTATGAAGTACATGTTTTAGTCTTTGGGCCGTTTCTCTATTTGATTATATTTTCCTTAGTAATTTAGAAGAGTTCTTTATAATTTGGGTGAATGCGCTAGTCTTTTGTCCATTACATTTTTTGCAAATATGTTTCATTCTCTTTATGATATATTGGTGATGTTTTTATCCTAATGAAGTCAAATGTGTTAGATTCTTCTTTATTTTTGTGCCTTGTTTCTTGTTTTGACAATGCATAAGAAATTCTTTTCTTCCCCAATATAATAGAGATTTTCACTTAAGTTCTTCAAAAACCTGTAGGCCATTGCTTTTTGAATTTAGTTCATTAGTTGATTCATTCGAGTTCTGATATGCTTTTTTTCCACAGAAGAGTAAAGGGTGGAGTTACAACTGGCAGATGAGAATTCCAAATAATCATGGGTGTGCCTATGGGCATTTGTAGTTTTTGTGAATATCATCATTCATAAGTATTGAAAGGAAAAAATAAAGTTTGTGAAGAGCAGGTTGAAGGTATTGTCTCCAGAAGTTTCCTTAGTGAGATTTAGTGGGAAAAAATGCTAGACCTTGGTGTTAGACACATTCTTAGTTACTCATGCACAGAACAGGCTAGTTTATCAGTGATTCATGTGAAAGGGACATGGAGTTCTAACTTTTGGTTGACAAGCTAGACATGCCCCCAACTGTGTGACAAGGTTGCTAAGAAATCTAATGAGATCTCAGCCTCCATTAAGAATACAATGTCCAGAACTTGAGAGATAATATCTCCCCTGTGGTTTGTACTCGTTGGATAACAATTAGGTTCCTGCATTAAATTTCAGTGCTACTCTTGAAGAGGCCCATAGGTAAACTGGAGTTTATCACAAGAGGAGCAGTCAGGTTGGTGTCAGGGTGGGAAACCACTATATATATATTTTTGTGTGTATATATATATATACACACACACATATACAGCAGTTGATGTGATTGGGAAATCTTAGGTTGCAATGGAGTAGATGTTGATAAGCCATAATAATTCTGTTTAAAAATCTTAAACGTTGACCTATCAAAGAGATGACACACATTTGGTCTATATTTCTCTAAGTAAACACCAAGAACTAATGGATGGAAGTTATAAGGAAATAGATTTGGGCTATTACAAAGAATCTTAATAGCAGTTGGGCGATTTGTCTTACAAAGAACTGATTAACTCAAGAAAGTAGTGGTCTCCTTCCCCGATACTGATGACACTGAAATGGAATCCGAAAGATAATGTATCAAGGATGTTACCAGTATTAATTAATATCTGTTAGTGCTTACTACTGACAAGGAATTATTCCATGCACTCTGACTGTATTTTCCCATTTAACCCTCACAGCAGCCCTAGGAGATGAAAACTGTTTTGTCATTATTCTCTACATGAAGAGTCTGAAGTTTAAAAGGTTAAATAATTGCCTTTGTAAAAGGCAGAAAGCACATCTGTCTTGTGTCCAGAGAGTGAGTTCTCACCCCGACTGCTTCTCACTTGTCAATCCTGTAAAAAAAGATTTGCTGTACTGGGAGAGAAACCGTATTGTGTGTCCATCCAATTCTGAGGCTACTTGATTCTAACAAAATTGAAATATATTAACTTGGAAGCTAAAACAATAAGGAAAGTAGACAGTGGAAGAAATGGGAAAAGGGACAGGTAAAACTTAATGAGGAAGGGAAAAGTCTGGAAAGATTGTAAGTGCAAGGCACTGGTCCAGGAAAAATACATTCCTGGCTGGTCGTAAACAAGGGATATTGCCTGAAGTTTACATACACATGAGAGCGAGGTGATGGGGAGTAGGAGACAGTAAAGACATGAGACTCATAAAAAATTTTCTTGCCCTAGCAGAAGCATCATTTGGCCGTGTCACATGAGGTTCCAAACACTGTATTTTGTTAATAGTCAGAAAGAACTAAGGAAAACAAATAAAGAATTTCATTTTCCCCATCAGGTATCAAGAGTCTAGCAATGAGCTTATTTTGTTTTTCTTGCAAGTAATTAATACCACTCTTTCCTTACAGAATGCATTGGCAGAAAGATGGTAATTAGATCCAAATGGACAATTTGTAAGGAGTCATTCATGCACAGCTTGATTTAACAGATATTTATGGAGTGTTTACTATTTGTGAAGCACTTTTCTAGACACTGGAGGCACAGCAGAAAATAGTATTCCCCTACCCCTAAAAATAATTACCTCTAAAAATAATTTCCTATATTTTTGAGTGTATTTTCTGTGGCAGAAAGGCACACACAAAACAGATGAATATGTAAAATTTAAGGTATATTAAATAGTCATAAGGGCTAATGAGAAAAATAAACCAAAGAAAGTTGGTATATATGCAGAATTATTGAAATTGTACAAGATTTTAACCAAATATGTAAATTGAAGAGAAGGAAAATGGTCATGAAAGGGGAATGTGTTGAGGCTCACGTGAATTTATTCATGCTTATGAATCACAAATATTGTGAAAGGTCTTGTAGCAAAATGAAAAGGACATTAGACACATCACTTCTCTTATTTTATCCTCATTTCCTCATCTTTAAAATGGAAATTCTAATATTAGACCTGTTGACCACAAAAAAGTGGATGTGTGTTTCCAATGAATCATTGAATGTGAACACAGACTTCAAAATGTAAAAGAGTATATGCAAAGAGTATATAAATTTATATTTATATATTCATACATATATACATATATAGTCACACATGTATACACATATACTTATGTAAAAATACAAATACAGAGAAAGAGAAATAAGGAAGAGGGGATGGGAGAAATTTTCTATCTAAAGTAAGATACACACATATGTTGGTCCAGTCCATCTTATAACTCATGAAACGTATCTAGTACAAACTTTCTGACAAGGAATAAGCATATCTGTCATGGAAACCCAAGAATAGGGTTCTTCGAGTCTCTAAATAGACTAGGGGCAACAGAATTCTTCTGTATTTGGGTCTCCCTGGATTACTGAAGACTTTGCAGAGCTCTTTTAATCACCTCCTGAAATGCTGGTTTCCTTCCTCCATCCAAGAGACTTGACAAAATGGAACTTGTCAACTGTGCTTATGGTAATAAATCTCCTTTCCAGTGTTTCTCCTGATATTCTAATGCCTTCCTGAACATAATCAAAAGGTCATTTTCCACCTGAATTCATCTTCTCCAAGCTGCCTTATATTTCTGCAAATCCAAGTTTCAACAAGTTTGATTTCATTCCTTCTACAGTATTTTATTTGCTTTAACCAAGCTAAAAATCCCACTGTCACCCTATGTTGTACTCTAATAGCTTGAATGGGGATTATACTTTATTGGCTGACTGTATAATGTGGATACATTTTGAAAGCTGAACTGTTCCTTTTTCTTGAATGACAGAGAATTAAACGCTACCTTTCAGATATTGCCAAAGGATTTCTTATGATTTTGTTTCCCACATCAATTCAATTACTTTCTATGTATCAATTGTGCAGAGATCAGCATTCTTACCTAAATACAAAACACTCCCCCAGAAGCCCTAAGACTTGAACAGACCTTTCACTGTGCAATCCACTCAGCTGTAGTCATGCATTTCACAACCCTGTTCACAGTTTCTAGAGGAGCAATTCAATTATTAGCCTTTGTGAAGTTATGCATTCTTGATTGCTGAGGATTTCTTTTTAACTAAAAACAGTTGTATTTAATTTAATGTAGGTTTAGATTGTTGACTTAAGTGCAATCATCGTTTCTAAACAACACTATCAAGAATACAGTGCCATTTATAATACAGGTTGATTGGGGTGGAAGGTACGAGGAATATCCGCAGGAAAATATATGGGAAAACCTTGGACTTCGCCTTGCCAACGATAATGGCCAGAGACCGGCCTGTATTTGCTAGTTTTGTTTAACATATTTGTGACATTCATTTACCAAAGTCAGTCTGTCCACTTCCCTGAAATGAGTCAGCGGCTTATGATTTATTAACAAGGCAGAACTTTGACCTTTCACTTGGAGGAACAGAATCCCAGGACGATCTGCGTGGACCACAACCTGACCAAGATCTCCTTTATACAAGGCAGGAGCCATAGTTTTCCCAGCGGCGGGTGGTGCCCCAGCCTCCTCCAGGAAGGCTCGGGAGACAGCGCGCGCAGGGCTAGAGCGCCGCCCACCCAGCGGTCCTGGGTCAGCTCCGCGGGATGCAGGACCAGGGTCCTCGGCCATCGAAATCACTCTCCGCTCATAAACACACGGTTCCTTGTAGAGGAAGGATTGGGGTACCACTTGGAAGCCTCCCAATCCCCCAGAAGTATCAACGGCCCTTGCTCCGAACCGCCGGGTTCGGAGATACGCGAGAGAGCAAGTGCCCGCTGAGAAGAGGAGCGGAGGGAAGCGGAGAGAGAAAACCAGGGAGAGAGAAAACCAGGGAGAGAGAAAACCAGGGAGAGAGAGGCTGAGCCAGCTTCCCTGTCTGTCCAATCTCGGGACCAAACGCAACTCGGGCTGCTCCGGGCCCCGGAAGGACGCAAGTCTCGGGCAGCGGAGGAAAAAGGCCTCCCCCTCGCGGGCCCTGGGGCTGAAGGAAGACCTCGGTTGGAGGAAGGGAGGAGGAAACGGAAACGCTCATCTTTTCCCGTTTTGTTTTTTGGTTTGGTTTTTCCTCCACTGAGCGCAAAACAGAATCAGCCGCGACTCTGGCCTGGAGAGCATCTATTATTTAATGAAAAACAAGAGATCATTTTCTTCTTCTTCTTCTTCTTTGAAATAAGTTCAGCAGCACTTCCCTCTCCCTCTCCTCCGTTCTTCTCCCTTGCCCAATTTACTCTCTCCGACACCGTTTCTGACACCGTTTCTACCGTACCCATGAAATAATCTTCCTCAGGTTTTATGTCCCGTGTATCAGGTTTTCATCTGCTCAAATGCCTTCAGAACATACTATTCCGCTAATGTGGACTTCCACTCCCAATGTTCCAATCCTTTCCATCCAAGGATTTTTTTAATTGATGAGGTTTGTCCTTCCCTTCCTCGACCCTGTAACAGGAAAACACGTTTTCATTCCATGCCACTTGCATTCCAACCCCTTGCTGAGTTGCTATTTTGCCTGCAGGCTCTGGGAGCACATCAAAGGAATTTTGCTTTGACTGTCTTTAGACCCTGGGTTGGTGCCTATGATGGGGCTGCTGTCTAGATTTGGAATCTGCACATCTTCACTCTTTTCTTTAAAGCCTATTTCAGTCCCCAGCAATAAAAACCACCAAAATGCTGAGGCAAAGCTGTGAAAGAGAATAGTTTGACTTGTATACTTATATTCTGCACCTCAAACCCAGCTCTTGCCATTTTCTCTCCCCCGTATTCTTTTTTCCTGATCTAATTTCTCCTCTTTGTTAGAACTTGAGTTTCTGGCATTCCAAAAGTTAATTCAACTTCATTGAATCAGATATGAGAGAAGAGCTGGAATTTGACATTTTGGTTGTGTTGTAAAGTTGTATCACACAAGAATTCATTCAGCAAACATGCACTGAGCACTTACTACAGGCTAGACATTGGAAAGAGGCCAAGGTGCCAAAGACAAATGAGGTTTCTATTGCATCACCTTCTCTCCTCCCCCTGCTTTACTATCTCTTCCATTATAGCCATCTTTATCATCATCATTTTTTGTAATATTAACTAAGCCCTTAATATATGCCAGACATTGAGGTAGGAGCTTTACATGCATTTTCTTCATTTCAATATTATAAGGATTATCTGAGATCAGCAGCATATTAGTTCCATTTTGTAGGTGAGAAAACTGAGGATTAAAGAAGCTAAGAAGCTTCCTCAAACTCAAACATCTAATGTGTTGATGCAGGGGGTTGTAAACCAGACAGTCTGACTCCAGACTTGTGGTACATCCCTTTTAAGGAGTCACTGTTTTAGTGGAGGAGTCACACTTGTAAACAGATAAATATATCAAAGAGATAAGTGCTAAAGCTGTAGAAATACAGTGGCAGCAGTGACTAACACTGCCTGGGGGGATCAGGGAAGGCTTAACAGACAATTTGACATGTGAGGTGAGTCTTGAAATATGAGTGGGAGTAACCCAGTCAAAGGGATGGGAGTGGGAGGTACATTCAGGCTGAGGGAACCACATATGTAATTAAACAGTTGAGAAAGGCTGCCATGTTATGTTTAGAAAACAGTGAGTGAAGCGTAAAGTTCATGACAGAGTGTTGTGATATGTTTTGTGAAACCAAAAAGGGGCAAATATACAACTAGGGGCAAGAATGTCAAGGACTGTATAGATCTTGCTATTAAGTGTAGCTTTCATTGTGAAGATTAAATGACTCCAGCAGAGATTTTTAAGAAAGGAAGTGACATAATCAAATTTGTCTGTGTCTGTCTGTCTGTCTGTGTTAAGATAAGCAGGGGAGGTCTGGAGAATAAAGAGAAGAGCCAGATGGCAGGAACACTGGTTTTAAACTTGCTGTATAGACATGAGAGGTGATGAGGGCCTGGGCTGGGAGTAGTGGAACTGGAAAAAAGGGATTTTTTGCTTTCCAAAGAATATTGGCATTAAGACTTCTGTTTCTAGAATAAAAGGCTTTAGGTACAAAGAATTTCATTCAGAACAAGGAGGCCTCTTAAGAGAGCACCAAACCAGCACTCTTACTTTTATAGGTATAGTTAAAGTCTATGAAGCTTAGGAAGATTAAACCAAGCAATCAACTAGTGGAAAAATAATAGCCACCTTTTATTCAGAGACTACTATTCACACATTAAACATTCTTTTATACATTTGACCCACATAACGACTTTTCAGGGTAAGTACAAAGCTACTCTTAACTGCACTCAACAGAAGAGGAAGCTAAAGTCAAAAAGTTGATGAAGGCTACACAGATAGAGACAGAACGGGGATTTAAAATTATAGTTATCTAATCCTGGAATTTGTGTAGTTTTTATATGCTGTGTGCTAAGATTGAAATTTAGGCACCCTTACTCTTAATCTCTTGTTCTCTTCACTAGTCATTGATGTCTTTATACTCTGTTAGATGCATTTCAAGCATCACTGGGCACACACGCCTGACTGTCTGCTTACTCTACCAGTATGCCCTAAAGCAGAATTTATTATGGATTCATTGCCTACCAAACACACTAAACAAAATATGATGATGATCTTTTTTAAAACTTGAGGGGTTTTAATGGTGAAGGAGAGAGCAAATATAACATGCAACTGCAGCCATAGATAATCGAAACTTTCTATGGCTTAGACATGAAGGATTAAGAACTACTGAGAAACAACTAAGGTTAATCAGCACTTTCCTGTCCCAGTGACTTTGCATGTATTATTTTATTTGAGAAAACTGACTTGGAGAGGTGAAATAACTTTCTCAGTGTCACACAAATTCTAAGTAGGTAAGCCAGAACTCAAACTCCAGTTTATCTGACACCAAACTCAGGCTGTTATGCACTATGTTGCTGCTGTTAGAGTGGCCAGTGAAGACAAAAGTTAGCTCCATGGACAGTATTGTGCTAATAAATGTTTAACAACCAGCACGCAGAGAAAAAGCCTTTACTTGTAGTATTTGACAATTTCCAATTTCTGCAGGGCACGAATAATGCCACAGTGGCAGATTTCAAGCTGCCAAGATGACATCACCGGAGGCTGCATTGAGAAGAGATGTGCACAATCAGTTCCGGAGAGCCTCCAGCATACAATTGTACCATGGAGGAAGAGATGCTGGAGCAATATTGTAGAGGCAAAGTGGGAGAGTAGGTAATTTTTGGAGAAAGCTGGGATAATGAATAAAGGCTGGAGTGGGGACTGAATTATTCTGCAAATAATTATATTTGAAGAAGATAGACAGATTAAACTAAGTGTGGTTAGATCAAATGAAAAGAATAATTTAGGATTGGCTGAGGGCAGCTCCTTCCTTAAAATGACCATTCCTAAGAGTTGGCAATTTTCTTGAAGAAGAAGACCAAAATATTGATTTATTTCATCTGAAAATGTTTGCAGGCACTTGTTTTGATGACTGCAAAAACTGAAAACATATCTCAAAGACTGAAATCAGGGATAGTTGAATCTAAAAGATTAACCGATATGAATTTCTGGCTATTAATCTACTTTTTTGTTTCTTGATAGCAAGGACAACAGTAAACTGATGAAGTTGGCATGTTGATGGAAAATTTTATAATAAAATTTAAAAGAGTAACTCACCTTCAAAACTTGCTTGTATTGTCAAATCGTTTGAGTGTACCTTATATTGACCTTATATCTAGGGGAAATAAATGTATTTTCAAATACCTCAGATATCTATTTTGTCACTTTATTTCACATATTTCTAAGTATAAAACAACACCAGTGCTTCTGTTATTCCCCACATAATTACATAGTGCATAGGATAGTAAGGAGAAAAAACATTATCTGGTACCTGCAAATAATGCACTCTTTCCCTCTGAGCTGATAATCTAGCCCTTTAAAATAGGAAAGGATGAAAATAAAATCAGGTTTCCCATGTTGCAGTATATTTCTATTTTCCTTCCCCCTTGCTAATCAAAAGGTCCTGTAGTGCACAATCGGAATGGAAAAGCCTAGTCCTAAGAATCAACTAAAAATAATATGAAGAAAATGAAGTGGATGTCTGTCATTTTTGTGTGCTCACTGGAGAATGGCTTTCTGTCCCTGTGATTTTGAGGTGCTGTCATACATGATGCCCTCCTGCTCCCTGGTTACAGGGGTGGACATAGGACTACCTGATCAATCACGGTACTGGATCCTCTTGCTCACAGTAAATTATTCAAAAAATGGGCACCGCCAATCAAACCTTTTCCATGAAGTTTCTCTTTCTTAAGGATTTCAGTTTCTGTGGCTATAAGCTCAGATCCTCAGGTAACCATGTTTTCAGTAGAGAGGAAGCCCGGCTATAGCAAGGAAAATTGAGAAAATAAAGACAACCAAAGGCACGTAGAGCTAAAATATGGAAAGAAGGACAAAGAGCCTTGACAACTTTGCTCAAATGCCTGGCTCCTGCTATGCTTAAACAAATACACACTTCTGGAATTCCTGGTGATTTAAACCAGTAAGTCCTCTCCTCATCGGTCTTTTTTTTTTTCTTTAGATGGAGTTTCGCTCCTTTTGCCCCGGCTGGAGTGCAATGGTGCGTGCGATCTTGGCTCACTGCAACCTCCACCTCCTGGGTTCAAGAAATTCTTCTGCCTCAGCCTCCCGTGTAGCTAAGATTACAGGCGCACACTACTATGCCTGGCTAATTTTGTATTTTTAGTAGAAATGGGGTTTCACTATGTTGGCCAGGCTGGTCTTGAACTCCTGACCTCAGGTGATCCGCCCACCTCGGCCTCCCAAAGTGTCAGGATTACAGGCGGGAGCCACCGCGTCCGGCCCCCATCTTCTTTGTTTCTTTTGCTTAGGCTGTGTAGAGTTGGGTTTTGTTACTTCCATTACAAAAACCATAGAAAAAAAAAATCCTTACCTGATAACAGACTCCTGCTGGCTGGCTGGGATAATACATATAAATAATGTCTCCTTAACTTTTAAAATAATGTCTCCTTAACTTTTAAGAAAAGAGGGGAGGAGGAGGTAATGGGAAAATACTAAGAACTAAATTTCTTTCTTGGCCTATATTCTAAGATTCGTTAATTTACTCTATTTTTGTTTCTCTGACCTATGACTCATCTCTCTTTGAACATCTCTTTCTTTCATTGGCACACAGACCACAATATACTCACTGGTCATTCTTTCATTCATAAATTATCATGGCTTTATTATTTAATTCTACATGGTAAGTCTTAACAAAACGGGCCAAAGATAAGGCATTAAATTGGGAAGAAAAGAAAGAAGAGAAGAGATGTTGATCATTTTCAAACTGGAAGGACAAATCATCACTAGGAAAAGTTATTTCAACTTAAATTTCACAGAGGGAATTTATGCAGATGGGGTAGAGCTACCTCAGGATAGAGCAATTTGGGAGTTTTTCTGAGTCCTTCTGGGAAGATCTGAGGAGCTGGAGGCAGTAGGAGGGAAGGCTTGAGAATAGAAGATGACTCAGCTTCTGGTGTGGGACAAAGCTACTGGTGTGAGTAACTAAGGCCCACCTTCTCAGTCTGGCTAAATGATGTGATTCCCACTCTTTATGTGCATCTCAAGCTTCTCCTTGGAGTTCCTTTGGCTTCAGAGGTTACATCTAGTGTTCATTTAATCCTGGCCTCGATATTTGCCTCAGGCCTGAAAAATCCAAGGAATAAACTTGGACTATGCACTTTTTGAAATGTCTTTGATTCTAGAAAAATTACTTGAGAAGTATGCCATTTGTAGATTCTATGTGTGCGTGTGTGTGTGTGTGTGTGTGTGTGTGTGTGTGACCAGGACTGGTTCTGTTGCCTAGGCACTATCACAGTTCACGACTCACTGCAGCCTCCACTTCCTGGGCTCAATCAATCCTTTCACCTCAGCCTCCCAAGTAGCTGAGACTATAGGTGCACACCAACACACCCTGCTAATTTTTTGTTTGGTTGGTTGGTTTTGTAAGAACGAGGTTTCGTTATGTTGCCCAGGCTGGTCTCAAACTCGTGAACTCAAGAGAGCCTCCCAAAGTGTTGGGATTATAGGTGTGAGCCACTGCAACCAGTTAGAAATTCTTTTCTAATTGGATACATTAATCACTCTTGCACAGGATGTTTCACTCTAAAACTTGGATGCCATTCTCCATAATAAGACAAATAATTTTCCTTATGAGGTATATCAATTAACTAGATTTAACAGCATTTTAAAACCAGAAGCCAAGGTCTGAAATAATTTCATCTACCTCCTTGTCATCTAGAACACATCACAGAATTCTGGTGATTTCAATGAAAGCACATACATGTTTATAAATCTTTTTATGCATTGTCTTATATAACTGTTTTATATGTATTGCATTTTCTCACAAGTTTTTCACCTTGAGGTACAATTATTAAGTGAATTTCTTTCCCTTACAAAGAAAAGTAAACACATTAAACATCTCCACGTAATGTTAAAACGCTGGACATTAAATTAAATTAAATATTTGTCCTATAGCACTGTGAGCTGAATAGGTTATGAATCATCCATGTTTGTGGAATACATTGCTTAGAATTATAATTTTGCCAAATTCACCTGGTAAGGAACAAAGTATAAAGAACACTGAGGCTTAAATTCTTTAATACTTAACTAAGTCTGTAGACTTTGCAATATTGGTACTGCATCCATAATTATGCCTTAGTGAAATGTTATACAGAACATCATTCAGAATGTTTGCTCTGAAAAGAGTTTGGATAAATGTGCCATATTTGAAATTGATTAATGGTGTCTGATATGCATCCAGTCTTCTTATTATCCTAAGAATTTGACTTAAAAGTTATAGGGTATCTTGTATATTTACCCTACTTGAAAGAAGTAGTTTGCATTTAAACAAGAATGGTACCCATAGCTATGTTAATTTTGGTTAAGTGTTCTGCCTCCTGGGACCTCAATTACTTACCTCATATGTTATATGAGGTAGTTAGATTATTCCAGTGGTTTATCTAACTGTCCTGGAAACCTTTAGAGTGTCTACAGGAGGAGGTGAAACCTCAGGCTTCTTATCAAGATTCAGCCCAAACAGCCCCACCTCTATCAGCTCATTAATTACCTTGCGCAATAATTCATGTATTCATGAACCTGACTTTTTGAATCCAATAGTCTCCTGTGTCTATTATGTGACTATTTTTTTAAACATATGGAAGAATGTTAAACAGACACAAACTTCCGCCCCTCATTGAGATTTCATTCTGGTAGAGAGACAGACAATAATCAAACTACATGAGTTAAATGGATATTATTCTATATGGTGATAAACTTTATGGAGAAAAATGAAGCAGGAAAAGGAATTTGGGGTGGGACTGACAGTTTAAATACTTGTTTATGGAAGGCTTCAATGAGGAGGTAAGCTACAGTAATAGCTTGGGGAAAAGAGTTCCAAGGAGTGGAAAGAGGAAGTGCAAAGACACTGAGGTTGGAGTAGGCAAAGTACATTTAGGAGCAGTGAGGAGACTACCATGATTTGAATAAATTGAACAAGGGGTAACTATAAAACTGGACTTCAGAGTATTCCCATATTAGAAGAAAAAGGGTTGCTTTTAAAGATTGAAAACAGTTCACTTAAGATACTTCTAAGGCCCTGAAAAGTATTACAATTCGAAAGTTCTTGCTTATAGTATATGATCAATGATCCTTGACTCCATGTTATTAATACTTCTTTTTTTGCTAATCAATAATAAAGAGTTTTTGCTCTTTAGGGAGCAAAAGCATACACTTGTCCAACAATTGTTTGTTAATACTTTCCTGCAAGCTTAACTATCTTACTTAAGGGGAAAATAGTATGGATAATTGGGGCCTAGTAATTAATTAATTAATTTGACTTTCTAGAAATCCATTAGATCCAAGGTGACGTTTTTGCTTTAGAAAATCAAATATATATTATTTTCATATTTTTATAGTCATTATATATTCACTCATATTCCTGAATAGAACTATTGCAGATCAAAATGGGTAATCAATATATATCCAAGAAATTAGAGATAACTCTGGGAAACTTCTTGAAAACATATAATTCAAGTTGGAATTTCTTTTAAAGCGTCAAACATTTAAATAACCATACCTTGAGTCATTTTCTACTTACTCAAAACTAAAAGAACTGCTTATTTCAGTTGAAAGTGGGAACACTCAGAAGAGAAACCTTCAAGTTAAGGGGTAAACCCAGACTGTTACACTTTTTGTATGTACATTTATGCACTTACTGAAATCACCCACAAATTATGAGTTTTTAATACACTGAGAGTTTTTGAAATTCATTTTATATAGTGTAAGTTTCATAGTCAAATAGCATAGCTAAATTATTTCTTCATTCCTCATGTCTGAGACAGGAAGGAAAATGACTAAGTGGATTTCTAGTTCAACTGAAATAGCTATGCATTTCTTTTTGTACCCAGACTGAACATTCTGTGAAATAAGAACATAATGTTTATCATAGACTTTGAAAGTTTTTACTCTCCTGAGCTTCAGTGATATGTCTTTATTAGCTAGCATTATTGAAAAGGTGAGTTGCAGAATTGTATTAATTCATTGACAGACGTCACGGTTAACAATTGAAATTAAACAGTAAAATTCAATGGACTCAGGAAGAGATCTACCCAGAGGTCCTCCATGTATATTTAATGCAATAACATTAGAAATCATTTATTTAAAAAAACTTGGAGTCTAGAAAAAAACAGAAATTTATATTATACAGATGTAATCTCTGTGCCTCTTTAAAATTGTGTATCTTCCTAGACTTAATATAAATCCCACTTAGGCCTTTATTTCAATCTTTGTCATCAGTACATTAGCCTAAGCCCTTGCCTGGTCACTTAGAACCTTTACTAATCAGGTTTCTGTGCTCAGCATGGGCCATTTTGTTTTATTCTAATTGATGGCACATAATTTAGTACAGTCTTTCTCCCGTAGATTGTTTCCTCACTTTATACTTCAAAGTTATCACCTTGTTGACTAGGACTTGACTCATTCTTTTTGCCTTTCCTAAACCTTAGTCTGCCTAGACCAATCATTGAAGACCCAATGGATACCCCTTTCATCTTCTCATAACATGAACCCTTGTAAGTTTATTTGAAGGTTTGTATTCTATTAGGTATTTTTTCTCATCACTTATCATTCATTCACAAAAATTTATCAAGTGTACAATCTATTTTTAAAGCATGGCTGAACATGTACTCACTGTAGGTGAGGGTTGAAGGAGAGAAGAGTGAATCAGATTTGTTGCGCTTGAATTGTATACAATTTTGTTCAAGGAGTAGGAAGGCAAACAAAACACAATGATATACAGTGGTAGGAACAAATGTTTTCAGCTTCCAAAACTATCTTTGTTGAAATTTCATCTCCAGTGGAGATTTTGTGGTGACTAATAAGGGGGGAGAAAAACTACTTCCATTCTTCAAATGCACACACAATTGACTTGGCTATGTTGTCACATACTGATGGGATTAAAATTTTAGTACAGGAAAGGGGTCCTGGCCTGAGCCTTGGGAATCCTGAGTCCTGATCTCAACAGACCCTAAGTAGGAAACTTGCCTCTGGTACCATGTCACTGCTTTGAGCATATCATCCTGATTGATGATGAATTCCTTTATACTTAAAATACAAAGCTCTTCTAATGTCCCAGGTAACGTGAAATTTTTTCCCCCTGGATAAATGTTATTCATTTTTCCCTTTCAGCAAGATGTACCCTTATGATGCTCTGATGCATGACTAAACTATACAATAAATATTATTGGAATACTACGTATTCTCAATTGTAACAAAAGTGACTGTGATCTACATGTAGCTGGAAACACTCTTCCTCTCAAGAATTAAGTAAGATGGATCCAATCCCACATTGACTAGATTTTGAAAGATAAATTCTATTATATTACTTTGTGGAGCTTACATTCTCATGTTTATTTCTAACTCTGAGCTCTTGCTTATGTTACATTATTTCAGTTTAGAAATGGTCTTGTCATCTCATATGCACTGTACCTGGCCTATGCAGATAGGGTGTGCTGCTTCATTAGTAAATTTCCTTAATGAAAATGTATGTGAAAGGATGAGAGAACTTATGTTTAAATCAATCACCCCACCAAAAAAGCCATACACTTATTGTTATGCATTCTTGATAAGCAAAGTGGATAGCGATGAGCAAAGTAGACTGGAATTCAGTTCAAGAATAAGAATGCCTAGGGTAGAACCCTGGCTTTACCATTGCTATGAATCATTGCGTGACCTTGGAAAAGTTGCTTCAAGTCTCTGGGTTTTAGTTTCTTCATGAGTAAAATGAAGATGCAAATAGCACCTCCTTCAATAACTTTTTATGAGGGGACTACATCTAATTCATATAAATTGCTTAGAATATTCTAACATGTAAGTGTTGCTAATTAATAGATCTAACAACCTTTGAACATTTTTAAACTCATGCTTTGTGTGGTTGCCTTTGCCCCCACTCCCAGGCCAAATTTCTATTTTAATGGTTATTCTTTTGTTTAATATAGAGCAGTTTCACCATTATTTTTTTATGACCAATAGCCTTTGGAGTTACTATTCCAAGTGGTTTATCAAGGCATTTTCCTAAACTAGGATACATTCCTTTCTAAAAACAATTCTGGAAACAATGGACTACACATTCAAATATATATTATACATATGCACATATATATATATATGCATGTTTATGTATATGAGTATAATATGGACATATTTGTATTGTCAGTTGCCCGCAGAATTCCACGTATTTGTGTGTTTGATCTCATTTGATCCTCACGGCAATCCCATGAGGCTAGCACTATTACCACTTTTTACAAGAAAGGAGACTGAAGCTTAGAGAGGTTAAATGGGTTGACCAAAATCATACAGTTAGTGTCAGAGCCCAAATCAGTCTTCCTTTTGCAAATCTACTTTTAAACAATTAGGCTGTATTAACTCCCACTGCAAAATAGAGGAGGTCAAACAGAGGGTTCGCGGGCCTAGGTTAAACATATTGTTAGGACGATTTATTTTAATATACTCCACTTATAGCTACAGTGAAAAAGAAAACAATTCCCTAAAGGAATTATAAAGGAGTCCATGGAAATGCTAGCATTTCAGCCAAACTTAGCTCATGGAATATAGAGTTAAAAGGCATTTGCCTCCTAGCGATAGCCTTCCTGTTGATTCACAAGATGCAAATGAAATGTTAATGTTTAAACCGAGTGGGAGAAACTACTTATTTTGAGAGAAAAAAAAATATATAGTATAAGAGTTCTACTCTAGAATACTGTTAATGTAAGAAGAACTGGACGAACAGGACAAGCAGGCTTTTGAGAAAAATTACAGCTGAAGATGGGGCTTAATAGTTTAGAGCACTAAAAGATAAATACTTTTAAAAACCTGTGTGTGTGTGTGTGTGTGTGTGTGTGTGTGTGTGTGTGTGTTGCGAGTCTCCAGTCTCGCTGGTAACTCGCAGTCTTCTGATGAAAGTGCAGTATGTGACGATTAGTAGTTGGCATCCTCTACTGGGGATCAGTCTCACAAAAGGGTGACCCTGTGATGCACGAAAGGCTATTTAATGCCCCAGCGAAGTGCTTCAGGGACCAAGATTTTATTATTCTTTGGTGATGAGAGT